>NC_134089.1:99937789-100582844 GCF_000715075.1 Nicotiana tabacum | reverse complement strand
CTAAAAATAATATAACTAAATGTGACGCAAAGCTTGGATGTCATGAATAAATAACAGTTAATAATAGGAAGTGATAGGTTCTTTCATAATAATATTTTAGTTTCCGACATTTCAATTAACCATTTATATTTCAAGGCATTTAAAGCAGTTCAAATCACAGAAAGTACCAAGCACATAGCATGCGCAAATAATGTCGAGGTCGTACGGCCCGATCCAACATAATAATAAAATGTGCACTGCTGGAGGGTCGAACGACACAAACCATAGATGCACTTATTACCCCACTCGTGAATCATACAAGCAACGCGGTTAAATACGAACAAACATATCAAATAGTCAATCAAGAATTCATCAGGAAAGCAATTACCCAAAGTAATGTCAACTTCTCTTTAACGGTCAAGAAAGTGATGTCTAACTTCTTATAAATTCATTTGCCAAGTTCGATATGATTTACGCAATTTAAATTGACAACGAAGTTACAAGTACAACAAGTAAAGCATGTTTTTGGGTTCTATACTACCTGGACTTAAGCATAATAGTAGCTACGCACGGACTCTCGTCACCTCGTGCGTACGTAGCCCCCGTAATTAGTGACACATATTCAATTATTTCTCCTATGGGGATAATTCCCTTTTACGATGTTAAAAAGGAGACTTACCTTGCCCCGAAGCTTACTTCCAAATTCAAGAATGACCTCAAACCCCCAAATCGGAGTCAGACGATCTAAAACTATTCAAATGGGGTAAGAACTAGTCAGTATATGCTCAAGAGTTCATATTCTAACTATTGAAATAATTTCTCAACCCTAAATGAAAGGTTCCTAAAATTCATCCCTGGGCCCACATGCCTGGACTCAGAAAATTCTCGAAGAAAGTTGTTACCCATAACCTTAGGATCAAGAATATATGATTTCTACTACATTCCATAACAAATTTCGTGGTTAACTCTCATTTTTATCAAAACCCTAGGTTTTACTCTAAACTCATAATTTTCACTAATTTACATGTTGTAATCTACCCATGAACTATGTGTTGAACTCACATAAAGTAGAAATTACTTACCTCACAAAGCTAGGTTGAAATCTCCCCTTTTGAAGCTCCCAAATCGTCCAAGAATGGAGTGGAATATGTCAAAAATGACAAACTCCCGTATTAAATGAAGGCCACTGCCTTCAGCGATTTCCGCACCTACGGTGGGTTGACTGCATCTGTGGTCTTGCTTCTGCGACAATGGGTCGGGCCAGCTGGGGTCGCATCTGCGGTCGGGTGACCGCTCCCGCGGTTCCGCTTCTGTGGAAGAGGAGCCGCATCTGCGAACCTGGGCTCCTCCCGTTGGGCCACATCCACGATGCTTCAGCCACTTCTGCGGGCTCGCACCTGCAACTGGCCAACTGCAGGTGCGATTATGACAGCAACTGGAGCTTCAGCTCCTTCTCAATTTTTTAACTTAGCTTGAGCCTCGTCCGATTTATGATCGAGGCCCTCGGGGCCCCGCCCGAACATACCGACAAGTTTGAAATCATAAAACGGACTCGCTCGAACCCTTAGAACGCCCAAAACAACATTAAAACTAAGAATCACACCCTAAAACCAATTGAATCAAACTTATGAACTTAAGGTTCTTCAATCAACTTCCAATGCCGAAACGTACTTATACTACTCGGAATGATACCAAATTTTGCATGCAAGTCTTAAATGACATTATGGAACTACTCCTAGTCTCGGAATTCTGTTTAGACCTCGATATCACAAAAACCAGCTCTAAACCAAATTTAAAGAACTTCAAAAATCCTTAAGGAATCAACTTTCACTATTATGCGCCAAAACACCCCGGGTCACCCAAAACCCGATCCGGACATACGCCCAAGTCCGAAATCATCATACAAACCAGTTGGAACTTCCAAATCCCCATTCCAAGGTCGTTTACTCAAAATATTGACCGAAGTCAAACTTGGCCTTTTAAGCCAACCTTAAGGAACCAAGTGTTCCGATTTCAACCCAAACTCTCCCAAATCCCGAACCAACCATCCTTGCAAGTCATAAATCAGTAAAAGAAAGTACGAGACGTCTTAATTAGGGGAACGGGATTCTAGAAAGCAAAACGACCAGTCGGGTCGTTAGATTCTCCACCTCTTAAACAAATGTTCATCCTCGAATGGGTTTAGATTCATACCTGAAGTGCTAAATAAGCGTGGATATCTGCTCTGCATGTCCTCCTCGGACTCCTAGGTCACCTTCTCGACTGGTTGGCCCTTCCACTGAACCTTTATCGCAGAAATCCTCTTGGATCTCAACTGGTGATCCTGTCTATCAACAATAACAATTGGCTCCTCCTCATAACCAAGCTCTCATCTAGCTGAATAGTGCTGAAGCATAACACATGCGACAGGTCGACGTGGTACCTCCGGAGCATAGACACGTGAAAAACTGGATGAACTTCCGATAAGCTGGGGGGTAAAGCAAGCTCATAAGCAACCTCCCCAACTCGCCTCAACACCTCAAATGGGCCTATAAACCTGGGGCTTAACTTGCCCTTCTTTCCGAATCTTATAATACCCTTCATCGGCGTGACTTTCAAGAGAACCTTCTCGCCGACCATGAATGATACATCTCGTGCCTTCTGATCCGCGTAACTCTTTTGTTTGAATTGTGTTGTGCGAAGTCGCTCCTGGATCAACTTTACCTTTTCTAAGGAATCTTTCACTAAATCTCTACCATATAACTTAGCCTCACTAGGCTCGAACCACCCAATAGGAGATCGCCATCACCGACCTTATAAAGCCTCAAATAGAGCCATCTCGATGCTAGACTGATAACTGTTGTTAAAAGCAAACTCAGTCAAAGGCAAGAACTGATCCCACTGCCCTCTATAGTCAATCTCACATGCTCTAAGCATGTCCTCCAGAATCTGAACTGTCCGCTCCGATTACCCATTGTTCTGCGGGTGAAAGTTTGTGCCGAGCTCTATACGGGTCCCCAACTCACTCTGTATGGCTCTCCAGAAATGGGAAGTGAACTGAGGGCCTCTATATGATATGATTGAAATAGGCACACCCTGCAACCGAACTATCTCCCGAATATAGATCTGAGCCAACCTCTATGAAATATAGATAGTCACAACCGGAATGAAACGGGCCGACTTGGTCAACTTGTCGACAATGACCCAAACTGCATCAAACTTCTGCAAGGTCCGCGGCAACCCAACTATGAAGTCCATAGTAATGCGCTCCCATTTCCACTCAAGTATAGGCATCTGTTGAAGTAGGCCACCTGGCCTCTGATGCTCATACTTAACCTTCTGACAATTCAAGCCCCTAGTCACATATTCAACTATGTCTTTCTTCATCCGCCGCCACCAATAATACTACTTCAGGTCACGATACATCTTCGTAGCACCTAGATGAATAGAATACCGTGAATTGTGTGCCTCCTCTAGAATCCTCTCCCTCAAGCCATCGACATTAGGAACACATATGCGACCTTAGAGTCGCAGAACACTATCCTCACTGATAGAAACCTCCTTGGCACTACCATGTAGTATCGTCTCTCTGAGAACTGCCAAATGCGGATCATCGAACTGTTGAGCCTTGATCTGTCCCAATAATAAAGACCGGGCAACAACACACACAAGGACTCGGTTAGGCTCTGAAATATCCAACCTCACAAGTCTATTAGCCAAGGACTGAATGTTCAAATCTAGTGGCCTCTCCTCCGCTGAAATGAATGCCAAGCTACCCATACTCTCTATTTTCCTGCTTAAGGCATCCGCGGCCACATTTTCCTTGCCCGGATGATAAAGAATGGTGATGTCATAATCCTTCAATAACATAAGTCATCTACGATGCCTCAAATTGAGATCCCTCTGCTTGAACAAATGTTGTAAGTTGCGATGATCAGTATAAACCTCACATGACACCCCCATACAGATAATGCCTCCATATCTTAAGAGCACGAACAATCGCGACTAACTCTAGGTCATGCATAGGGTAATTCTTCTCATGAATCTTCAGCTAACGCGAAGCATATGCAAAAACTCACCCCTACTTCATTAATACACAACCCAAGCCAATGCATGAAGTGTCGCAATATAGCGTATACATCCCCGAACTAGAAGGAAACACTAGAATCGGTGTTGTAGTCAAGGCTGTCTTAAGCTTCTGAAAGCTCACCTAACAATCATCTAACCAACAGAAAGAAGCACCCTTCTAGGTCAACCTAGCCAAGGGTGCTGCAATGGATGAAAAGCCCTGCACAAATCGGCGATAAGAACGTGCTAACCCCAGGAAACTCCTGATCTCGGTCACTGAAGTAGGACGTGGCCAACTATGAATTGCCTTAATCTTCTTAGGATCTACCTTAATACCCTCACCTGATACAAAATTCCCCAAGAATGTTACTGACTCTAGCCAAAACTCACACTTGGAGAACTTAGCGTATAGCTTCTACTCTCGCTATGTCTGAAGCACTACTCTCAAATGCTGCTCATGCTCCCCCACTCCCTAGGCTACATGAGTAGATCAAGATGTCATCAATAAAGACAATAACAAATGAATCAATATAAGGCCTGAACAACCTGTTCATCAAGTCCATAAACGTCGTTGGGCATTAGTCAAGCAAAAAGACATTACTAGAAACTCATAATAGCCATATCTAGTACGAAAAAAGCAGTCTTCGAGACATCTGTGTCTCGAATCTTCAGCTGATGATACCCTGATCTCAAGTCGATCTTAGAGAACACTCTAGCACCTTGCAACTGGTCGAACAAATCATCAATGCGCGGCAACGGGTACTTATTCTTGATAGTAACCTTATTCAACTAGTGGTAATCAATGCACATCCGCATAGTCTCATCCTTCTTCTTCACAAACAACACTGGTTCACCCCAAGGTGACACACTCGGTCTCACAAACCCCTTTGCTAACAACTCCTCAAGATGCTCCTTCAACTTTTTCGGAGCCATACGGTACGGTGGGACAGATATAAGCTGGGTACCTGGAGCCAAATCAATATCACGATCCGGTGGCATGCTTGGAAGGCCAGAAGGGAACACATCGACAAACTCCCAGACTATTGGAACTGAATTAATCGTTGGAGACGCTGTGATGGTAATCCGAACATAAACTAGATAAGCCAAAAAACCCTTCTCGACCATATGTCGAGCCCTAAGAAAAGAAATAACCCGACTAGATGTACTAACTGAGGAACCCTTCCACTCCAACCTCGGGAACTCTGGCATCGCTAAAGTAACAGTATTGGCATGGCAATCTAGGACAGTATGATATGGGGATAGCCAGTCCATGCCCAGGATGACCTCAAAGTTGGTCATATCAAGATATAGGAGATCTGCTCTAGTCTCAAAATCACAGAATGTGATCACACAGGACCGATAGATCCGATCTACAACCACAGAATCGCCCACAAAAGTGGACACATGAACAAGAGTACCCAAGGACTCACGAGGAATATCTAGGAAATGAGCAAATAGAGATGATACATATGAATAGGTAGACCCTAGATCAAATAGTACTGAAGCATCCCTACCGTAGATGGAAATAATATATGTGATAATGATATTTGAGGCCAATGCATCTGGTCTCGCTGGAAAAGCATAGAATCTGGCTGGAGCACCGGCTGGTTGGCCTCCACCTAACTAAACAGTAGTTGGCTGACCTCCCCCTGTCTGGCCTCCACCTCTAGGATAGCCCCTACCAGCCTGTCCTCTACCTCTAGTTGGCCAGACAGCTAGTGCTGTAAACATGGGTTGTTTACCCTGCTGCACTTCCTTGCCCCAAAGTCTGGGGCATGTCCTCTTTACGTGACTCAAATCTCCACACTCGTAACAACCTCTCGGCACCATAGACTGCTGCCCTGAAGTCTGGCCTTGATGGCCTGAATACCCACTAGAGGAACCCTGAATGGCTGGTGGGCGGTATGAACTCTCCGGTATAGCACTAAAGTAGGAGCTAGAAGAACCCTAGGGACCTAAATACCCACTAGAAGAACCCTGGATGGCTGGCGGGCGGTAAGAACTTTCTGGTATAGTGCTAAAATTGTCACGACCCAAACCGATGGGCCGGGACGGGTACCCGGTACCTTACTCAATCGAGTACCAATGTAACGTATCTTTCTTAATACATCATCATATACACATGCATTCGGGCCTAATAGGCCAACATGATCCTTTATAAACTCAAAACATAGGCCGACAAGGCCGTACAATCTTTTATGTACACGACATATGTCTACAAGCCTCTAAGAATACATAAATGTCATAAGGGTTGGGACAGAGTCCCGCCATACCAAACAATACACATCTAAATCATACTAACCAAACGAGCAACTCCGGAGCAAATGGAGCGCACCAACATCTTCCACTAAGCTGATAGCCTACTTGGAGGGCTCTCGACTTGTCTATCGGGACCTGCAGGTATGAAACGCAATGTCCCCAGGCAAAAGGGACGTCAGTACGAATAATGTACTGAGTATGTAAGGCACATAAATAAATACATGAGAGATATGGAAGACATATAGAGTACATGACTCAACTTGTAAGTCTGAATAACTTTGTAAATCATAAATTACTTTTAACGTCATGCATATGCGTATGAATGTCATGTCGTGCATAGGTACATGTTTCATAATATCATCAGCCTCTAAGGGCATCCCATCATATCATATCGGCCATTGTGGGCAAAATCATCATCGTATACCAGCTGATCAGGTGGTGGTGCGTATATAACACCATAACCTTTCCCATATCCCATATACATATATACATACATATATACGCGTATATAACGTCGTTTGAATCATACTTACATATATATGTGTATATAACGTCGTTTGAATCATATTTCGGCCACCGTGGGCAACATCATCATCATATACCAGCTGATTAGGTGATGGTGCGTATATAACGTCGTAACATTTTCCCATTCATATACATATATACATACATATATACGCGTATATAACATCATCTGGTCATGGGTCAATGCACATGAATGCAATGCATGAAAAGTACGTCAATAAAATCATTCGGAAGGTCATAAGACCGCTTTGCCTCTTGAGCAATATCATAAAGTAATATCTTTTCAACTTTCGTATTTTTCTGAGACCCATGAACAAATGATAAAATATTATGACACATGGGAATTAAAGAACATAGATATTTCTATTACTTCTATGAGTAGAGTCACTTATGGAATTTGTGCATTTGCACGTTTTGTTCATATCGTATGGATCATGCCAAAAGAAAGAAGGGATAACCTTAACATACCCGGAATAAAGAAAACTCCGTATAATATTCTTGGAAAAGGTTGCACCGTACTCTCTTAGAATAAAAAAAATCTCGTGTTGCTACTATGCTAAGAAATTTTTTGCCGGTTGAAGAAATAACATTTGCAAACTTGTACGAATGTTGCTGGTTGCCGAAGAGCAGAATAGTTCTTAATTTTTATGCTGGTTTGGATAGGAAAAACTTGTACGTTAATGGAAAGGAAAAACTTTGTTGAAGGACACTTTTAATTCATGCTGGTTGACAATTTACACATTGTCACCAACTTATCCATTTTTCAAGGTCCATTTGAGTGTGACACATATATTAATGATACATGAGTCACAATTACTTTAAGGCAAAATTTGCCACGTTAAGTCCTTATCCAAAATATTTTTGGATAATTACAAATTACCTGCATAATTAAAAATTATCCCAACTTGCTTAAAATACAACTCACTTTTACCATACTTTATAGACCGTAATATCATGCTCATGTAGTACCTTTTATGGTACTAGTCCATAAATACTGGATATTTTAGCTCGGGCCATATTTTTTCCCCAAATGTCAAATTTCGATGAAATTCATTTTCTTCGATTCACTTACCCTTTCACCTTCACGATTTAACTCATCACTTGTGAAATAGCATAATCCTTATAATCTCTAAATAATCTTTTCCTTAGACTGATGTCAATTACCTTATGACAAATTCAACGTACAACACTACAGGGTGCAACATCATCATAATGTAGTACTGCGGGACGTGACATCTCACTTCGGGCTCTCATTAATTTATTTATGGCGTATTTTCATGTACGAAAATATGGGGTATAACAAAAATAGGGGTGCGCTAGAGTACCTCAAGGAGGTGGTGGTGTTGAATATAGGGGCCTATTGGGCTGACCCCTCCCAAACTGACCTCTGCCCCTAGTCAGGGCACCTCTAAACTCTCCAGAGAATTGAGCTCTCTTGTCATGTTGCATATGATTTCTACCTCTCAGAAGGTAGCCCTCAATCCTCCGAGCAATCTCCACTGCCAACTGATAAGGAGTCCCCATCTCAACCTCTCAAGCCATGTTGGCCTAATACTAAAGCGCAACCTGGCAACAAACCTCCGCACTCTCTCTGTGTTAGTAGGAAGTATCATCAGTGCATGGCGAGACAACTCAAAAAACCTCACCTCATAGTCGGTCACTAACATTTGACCCTGCTCAAACTGATACTGGAACTCTTCCCTCTCAGAGGGTGGAATATACATATCCAAGAAAAGCTGTGTGAACTGGCCCTAAGTAATGGGAAGAGAACCCGCTGGCCTGCCAAGGTCATAAGACTGCCACCATCTACGGTCCATGCCCTCCAGCTAGAAAGTAGTGAAGTCAACCCCATGAGACTCCAATATCCTCATCTTGTGCAGTCTGTCCCTGCACCTATCAATGAAATCCTGGGCATCCTCATGACACTCGCCTTCGAAGATAGGAGGGTGTAGCCTAGTCCATCTGTCTAATAACTTCTTTGGATCGCCGTCCGCAGCTGGTTTGGGCTCGTCTACCACTGCGGCAACTGGCTAGGCCCCATCCGTGAGTAGTGCACCTGGAGTCTGATACACTACAGCTACATGACTAGGAGACTGAGCAGTAGGGGTCTGTGCTCCCCCTCCCGCCTGAGATGTGGCTGGGTATGCTAGAAATAAACCAGCCTGGGTTATAGAATCCATGAACCGCAGCATACGAACCATGACCTCCTGAAAGACCGGTGTTGTCATGAAGTCCTCCAGGATAAGCTCAGTTGTGGGCACTATTAGGCTCAACTGCACGACAGAAGATAAATAAAGAGCAGTTTCCTAACACCCTATAGCCTTTCGAAGATAAGTATAGACGTCTCTATACTGATCCGCAAGAGTCTATTAGGTTTGCCCATGACTTGTGAGACCTACGTGAACCTAGTCCTCTGATACTATGTTGTCATGACCCAAACTCTATTACAGGTCGTGATGGCGCCAAACACTATTGTTAGGCAAGCCAACAATAATCAACTAGTGAGTTCTCATTCTATTTTATTAAACAATCCCAACGTTTAGTTAATTTAAATTTAAAACAATCGATAATGAACGAATTTATGCGGCAACTTAATCGGAAAAGACTAAAGGGAATCACAGAAATAGGAATACAACCCAAAAATAATAGTCTACTAATGTGTGTGCCAGGATCTAGTGTCACAAGTGTGTGGGAAACTAGTAGAATGTACAAAATATAACTATCCTACTGCCTGAAACATGATAGACATTAGTAAGAAGAAGAGAGACTTCAGCATGCTCTTGAACGTCTCAGAAGGGGTAGCTCACCGTGAAATATCGGTCAAGTATCAGGAACGTACGCCGGACGGGTAGCTAGATGCACCTGCCTCAGATCCTGTACAATTAAGTATAGAAGTGTAATATGAGTAAATAAACAATATGTACCCAGTAAGTATCTAATCTAACCTCGAAGAAGCAGTAATGATGGGTCGACTTGACACTTACTAGGACCGAAAATAATATAACTAAGTGTGACGCTAAGCATGGATGTCATGAATAAATAACAGTTAATAACAGGAAGTGACACTTTCTTTCATAATAATATTTCAGTTTCCGATATTTCAGTTAACCATTTATATTTCAAGGCATTTAAAGCAGTTCAAATCACAGAAAGTACCAAGCACATAGCATGCAGAAATAATGCCGAGGTCGTACTGCCCAATCCAACATAATAATAAAGTGTGCACTGCCGGAGGGTCGAACGGCACGAACCATAGATGCATCTATTACCCCGCTCGCGAATCATACATGTGACACGATGAAATACAAATAAACACATCAAATAGTCAATCAAGAATTTATCAGGAAAGCAATTACCCAAAGTAATGTCAACTTCTCTTTAACGGTCAAGAAAGTGATGTTTAACTTCTTATAAATTCAATTGCCAAGTTCGATATGATTTATGCAATTTAAACTGACAACGAAGTTGCAAGTACGGTAAGTAAAGCATTCTTTTGGGTCCTAGACTACCCGGACTTAAGCATAAAATTAGCTACACACGGACTCTCGTCACCTCGTGTGTACGTAGCCCCCGCAATTAGTGACACATATTCAATTATTTCTCCTATGGGTATAATTCCCTCTTATAAGGTTAGAAAGGAGACTTACCCTGCCCCGAAGCTTATTTCCAAATTCAAGAATGCGCTCAAACCCTCAAATCGGAGCCGGACAATCCAAATCTATTCAAATGGGGGTAAGAAGTAGTGAATATATGCTCAAGAGTTGATATTTTAACTATTGAAATAATTTCCCAACCCTAAATGCAAGGTTCCTAAAATTCATCCCTGTGCCCACGTGCCCGAACTCCGAAAATTCTCGAAGAAAGTTGTTACCCATAACCTTAGGATCAAGAATATATGATTTCTACTATATTCCATAATAAATTTCGTGGTTAAATCTCATTTTTATCAAAACCCTAGGTTTTACTCTAAACTCATAATTTTCACTAATTTACATGTTGTAATCTACCCATGAACTATGTATTGAACTCGCATTAAGTAGAAATTACTTACCTCACAAAGCTAGGCTGAAATCTCCCCTTTTGAAGCTCCCAAATCGCCCAAGAATGGATTGGAATGTGTCAAAAATGACAAACTCCCGTATTAAATGAAGGTCACTGCCTTCAACGATTTTTGCACATGTGGTGGGTTGACCGCATCTGCAGTCTTGCTTCTATGGGAGATTGTCCGCTTCTGCGGAAATGGACTAGGCCAGCTGGGGCTGCATCTGCTGTCGGGTGACCGCTCCTGCGGTTCTACTTCTGCGAAAGAGGAGCCGCATCTGCGAAACCTGGGCTCCTCCCCTTAGGCCGCATCTGCGGGCACGCACCTGTGGCTGGCCAACCGCAAGTGCGGTTATGATAGCAATTGGAGCTTCAGCTCCTTCTCAATTTTTCAACTTAGCTCGAGCCTCGTCCGATTGACGCTCGGGGCCCCCGGAGCCCCGCCCAAACATACCAACAAGTTTGTAATCATAAAACAGAATTGCTCAAACCCTCGGAACGTCCGAAACAACATTAAAACTAAGAATCACACCCTAAAACCAATTGAATCAAACTTATGAACTTTAGGTTCTTCAATCTACTTCCAATGCCGAAACGTACTTATACTACTCGGAATTATACCAAATTTTGCATGTGAGTCTTAAATGACATTATGGAACTACGCTCGATATCGGAATTCCATTTGGACCTCGATATCACAAAAATCCATTCCAAATCAAATTTAAAGAACTTCAGAAATCCTTAAGGAATCAACTTTTCCTATTAGGCGCCAAAACGCTCCTGGGTCACCCAAAACCCGATTCGAACATACGTTCAAGTTCAAAATTATCATACAAACCTGTTGGAACCTTCAAATCCTGATTCTGAGATCATTTACTCGAAATGTTGACCGAGGTCAAACTTGACCTTTTAAGCCAACCTTAAGGAACCAAGTGTTCTGATTTCAACCCAAACTCTCCCAAATCCCGAACCAACCATCCCCGTAAGTTATAAATCAGTAAAAGCAATTAGAAAAAGTCTTATTTAGGGGAACATGGTTCTAGAAAGCAAAATGACCAGTCGGATCGTTATAATTATCTTCATAAAAATATATATAAATACAAAAGTTATATAATTAATCTGCATAAATTCTTAATCTTTGCAAGTTTAGAAGATACCAATAACTACGCACTCAATAATTTTGTAAGTGCAACATTTGTTTTTCAATTTAAATAAATATTGCATTTATCTCGATGTTAATTGTTATTACACACAATTCATTCTTATTATCAATTTTATTCACATTTTATTAATAGACGCAAAAAAATACGTGCAATATACATACACTAAAATTAGTTATAATAAAAATAATTAAAGGTAAAATTATATTATACTAAAAGTAGAAAGCCTCTAAGTTAAAATTTAAGTTACGAAAATATCCCTCATAAATCGAGTGACCATTTTACCCTTAATCGAACACTATATACTTCTATAATCTATTTAAACTCTCTATTAATTTTGTATACATGTTCATGCATTTTTTCAAATAGAAATGAATTCAGGTAAATGACTTCCTTCAATTAATACTAGAAACTATATACATTGTATTAGGTTTGTCTTTTCTTTTCTTTGAATAAAAAGCGCTTGCTACTAGTTCATGGATGAAAGAATGACTTTCTTCTCCAAATCATAGGTAAGTGATTCTAAACTAGTTTCTTTCAATCTTTCAATATATTTTTCAATATTTCAATCTAAAATCTAAGATTTTCATGGTGGAATTGGGGATTTTTGGATAGAAACTAGGGATTTCGAAAATTGAGGATTTAGACCTCAAATTGAGGACGGATCCCAAAACCAATCATATATTCTGGCTCGGGGTAAATGGGTAATTGATTTTTGGTACGAATTTCGGGTTTGGGCTAAGCGGGACCGGGTGTTAACTTTTGTTGACTTTTCAAAAATGGCCTAAATTGGATTCTTTGCAATCGTGGGTAGTTCCTAAGGCCTAAATTGAATTGTTTGGTTGATAATTCGCTAGATTCTATTGGTCCGAAGGCTTATTTGAAGGGACAAGTTGTGGTTGAGCTTTGAGTTTGGCCATTAAAGCGAGGTAAGTGTCGTAATTAATCTTGTCTTGAGGGATTAGGTCCTATTTTCCTATTTGCTATGTGTTTGAATGTTTGGTACAACGTATAGGTGAGGTGATGAGTACTTATGCGTTGTTGGGTTATAGCATGCGAGTGGGTCTTATTCTAGAAATTGTTGCTTTCCGTGATCATATTATCCATGTTTAGACTAGTTAATCATTATGTAGATTGTTCTTATCAAGTTTACGGACTTGGGTATTGATTGAGTATTGACTCGAAGTTGAAATTGGTATTATGGAGCTAAATATTGAAGAAAGGCTTGTTCTTGTTATTTCGATCTCCCTATTGTTATTGTTCATTATTTTGGTGAGGGAGAGGTTAATGCACGAAGGGTAATACGGTGCCATATTATGAGCGTTAATGCATGAAGGGTGATGTCGTGCCATGTTATGATAGAACTAATGCACGAAGGGTGATGCCACGCCGTTTCTATTTCTTCATATGGTGAGGTTGAGGGTAAAATCACGAAGGTTGATGCCGTGCAGTTTCTTTTACCACTTTTACTTGCTTCTATCTATTTAAGGCATACTGGCTGATCAAGTCTGTATCACTACTATGGTTCCCTATCTTGTGATCCGATCCCCTCAGCATGTCCCCCTCCTAATTTCACATGTCTTGTTTCTTTTATTACTATTATTGGTATATATATGGTTATACTGCACAGGATGTTTGTGGGTGTCTTGTCTTAGCCTCGTCATTACTTTGCCGAGGTTAGGCTCGACACTTACCAGTACATGGGGTCAGTTGTACTGATACTGCACTATGCACTCCTTGTGCAGATTTTGGTGTCGGTCCGAGCTGATTTTGAGACTTAATGACTTCATTCTACAGGAGACCCAAGGTAGATCTGCCGGCGTCCGCAGACCCTGGAGTCACCTTCCAGCTATTTCAGTTTACTGTTTCTTTTACTTTGAAAATAGTTGTGCTTTCTTTCAGATAGTTACTTGTAGTTAATCTTAGAAGTTCGTGAATTTTGACTTTAGATTCTGGGTAGTATTATGTAATGAGGCTGTTATGAATTTCCGAATTCTTTTAAATTGTTATGGTTTAATCGTTGCTAGTTCGTGAAAAGGTTCAAGACTTTTATTAATGAACTCTAACGTTGGTTTGCCTAGCAAGTGAAATGTTAGGCTCCATCAAGGTCCCGACGGTGGAAATTTCGGGTCTTGACAAGTTGGTATCAGAGACTAGGTTGCCTAGGTCTCACAATTCATGAGCAGGTTTAGTAGAGTCTGGGGGATCGGTACGGAGACATTTGTACTTGTCTCTAAGAGGCTACGGAGTTTAGGAACAATTTCACTTCTATTTTTCTCTGTCGTGCGATTTTGTTTTATCAATGCTAATCAAGCTCTTCTATTCTTATTCTTTTGAAGATGGAGAGAACACGTACCGCATCTTCAGCTGAGCAGAAAACAGAGCCCCCAGTGGTAGCTCCTATGAGGGGTAGAGGATGAGGCCGAGGCAAGGGCAGGGCTCAGCCTACAGCTCGAGCAGCAACATCAACACTAGAGCCTCAGGGAGAGTTTGATGAGGAGGCTCCAGCTCATACCGTTCCAGCAGGACCAGCTCAAGTCCCAGAGGGGTTCATCACCACCCCAATACTTCAGGATGCTTTGGTTTGTTTAGTGGGCCTCGTGGAGAGTGTGGTACAGGCCGACACATTTCTTATAGCAGCAGCCGTCTCTCAGGCTGGGGGAGGAGCACATACTCCCGCTACTCACACTCTGGAGTAGATGGCTCCCTAATTTCAGACTCCAGCAGCTCAGCCTATTAGGGTAGTTTAGCCGGGTATTGCGGCACAGACTGGTGATGGATCAGTTATGTCTTCTAAGGCTTTATGGAGATTGGATATGTTTACTAAGCTTTTCCCAGTTCACTTCAGCGGTGCATCTTCAGAGGATCCCCAAGACTATCTGGACATTTGCCATGAGGTGTTACGGAACATGGGCATAGTGGAGACCCATGGGGTTGATTTTGCTGCATTCCAGTTGTCGGGTTCTGCCAAGAAATGGTGGAGGGATTATATGTTGACCAGACCAACTGGGTTGTCGGCTCTCACTTGGGACCAATTCTCTCAGTTATTTCTTGAGAAGTTCCTTCTTGTCATATTGAGAGATGACTATTGGAGGCAGTTCGATGTCTTCAGTAGAGCTCTATGACTGTCACTTAGTACGAGACTTGATTTGTGGATTTGGCCCGTCATACTATTCTTCTGCTTCCTACCGATAGAGAGAGAAAGAGAGGGTGAGGAGGTTTATTGAGGGACTTTCTCAGCGTATCAGATTGCAGATGATTAAAGAGACTGGGAGTGAGATTTCTTTTCAGACAGCTGCTAATGTTTCTGGGCGAGTCGAGATGGTACTAGCTCAGGGGAATGGTCAAGGATCTAACAAGAGACCTCGTCACTCTGGTGGATTCAATGGTGCCTCGTTTGGAGGCAGGGGTACTTTTGGTAAAGGCCATCCTCCCAGGCCGTTTCATTCAGTACTCCAGGCTTCTCACGGTGCTTCAGGTGGTTGTGGCCCTCATATGCATTATACCATCAGCTAGCCTATAGTGCACCACCAACTCCTATCAGTACACCTCCACTCTAGAGTTTTCAACATATTTACTCAGGCCGACAAGGTCAGTTTCAAGGTCAGCAGTCACAACAACTGAGGTCTTGTTATACTAGTGGCGATCCGAGGAACATTGCTAGGTTTTGCCCTCGAGCATCAAGCAGTTCCCAGCATCAGAGTTCTCATGCTATGGTCCTAACACCAGTTGTTCCACCACCCGCTCAGCCAGCTATAGGTTGGGTTCAGGTAGCTAGAGGTGGAGGTTGAGGCATTAGAGGTAGAGGTCAAGTCGCTAGAGGTGGAGGGAAGCCAGACAGTGCCCGTCCTCAACATGTAGTTTAGAGTGGTGGGCCCCAACCTCGATGCTATTCTTTTCCAATCAGGCCTGAGGCTAAGTCATCTGACGTGGTTATCACAAGTACGGTTTTAGTTTGCAGTAGGGATGCCTCAGTACTATTTGATCCGAGTTCTACTTATTCGTATGTATCATCCTATTTTGCTTTATATTTGGTTATGCCTCATGATTCTTTGAGTGCCCTTGTGTATGTGTCCACCCCCATGGAGATGTTATCATTGTATATCGCATTTATCGTTCATGTGTGGTTACTATTAGGAGTCTTGAGACTCGTGTAGATCTCCGATTTCTTGATATGGTCAATTTTGATGTCATTTTGGGGATGGATTGGTTGTCACCTTATCATGCTATATTGGATTGTCACACCAAGACAGTGACCTTAGCCTTGCTGGGGTTGCCTCTATTAGAGTGGAGAGGGACTCCTGGTGATTCTACCAGCAGGTTTATCTCTTACGTGAAGGCTCGGCATATGGTCGAGAAGGGGTGTTTAGCTTATTTGGCTTATGTCCACAATTCTAGTGCGGAGGTTCCTTCCATGGATTCAGTACCAGTCATTCGTCAGTTTCCAGAGGTGTTTCCTGCAGACCTGTCGGGGATGCCACCAGATAGAGATATCGACTTCTGTATTGATTTGGCTCCGAGCACTCAACCCATTTTCATTCCGCCATATCGTATGGCCCCACTAGATTTGAAATAATTGAAGGAGCAGTTGCAAAGTTTGCTTGATAAGGGCTTTATTAGACCTAATGTCTCGCCCTGGGGTGCGCCCGTGTTGTTTGTAAAGAATAAGGATGGATCGATGAGGATGTGCATAGATTATCGGCAGTTGAACAAAGTCACCATCAAGAACAAGTATCCACTGCCAAGGATTGACGACTTATTTGATTAGCTTTAGGGTGCCAAAGTGTTTTCAAAGATTTATTTGAGGTCTGACTATCATCAGTTGAGGATTATGGCATATGATGTCCCTAAGACAACTTTTTGGACTCGGTACGGGCATTATGAGTTTCTAGTGATGTCATTTGGGCTAACAAATGCCCCAGCAACATTTATGGATTTAAGGAACCAAGTGTTCAAGCCCTATTTGGATTCCTTTGTGATTGTGTTTATTGATGATATTTTGATCTACTCCCGTAGTCGAGAGTAGCATGAGCAGCACCTTTGGTTCATTCTTTAGACTCTAAGAGACAGTCAATTATAAGCTAAGTTTTCAAAATGCGAGTTTTGGTTTGACTCGTCGCCTTCTTGGGGCATGTTGTATCAATAGAGAGTATTCAGGTAGATCCTAACAAGATTGAGGCAATCAAGAACTGGCCTAGACCCGCATCAGCTACAAAGATCCGGAGTTTCTTGGGGTTGGCGGGTTATTACCGTCGGTTTATGGAGGGGTTTTCATCTATAACAGCCCCGTTGACCAGGTTGACCCAGAAGGGAGCCTCATTTAGATGGTCAGACGAGTGTGAGGCGAGCTTTTAAAAGCTCAAAACTGCTTTGACTATGGCATCAATGTTGGTTTTGCCCATAGGTTCAGGGCCTTATACCGTATATTATGATGCATCTCGTATTGGACTTGGTGCAATATTGATGCAGGATGGCAGTGTGATTGAATACGCATCGCGGTAGCTGAAGGTTCACGAGAAAAATTGTCATGAACGTGACTCAGAGCTAGCAACCATTGTTCATGCATTAAAGATTTAGAGGCACTATCTTTATGGTGTGTCGTGTAAGGTATTCACGAATCATCGGAGTTTGCAATATTTGTTCAAGCAAAAGGAGCTCAATTTAAGGCAGAGGAGGTGGTTAGAGCTATTGAAAGACTATGATATCACCATCTTGTATCATCCTAGGAAGGCCAACGTGGTGGTCGATGCTTTGAGTAGAAAGTCAGCGAGTATGGGTAGCCTTGCTTATATTCTAGTCGGCGAGAGACCGCTTGCATTAGATGTTCAGGCCTTAGCCAATCAATTTGTAAAGTTGGATGTTTCTGAGCCCAGTCATGTTGTAGCTTGTACGGTCGCTATGTCTTCATTGTTTAAGCGCATTAGGGAGCGGCAGTATGATGACCCTCATTTGCCTGTCCATAGGGACACAGTGCAGCACAGTGGTGCCAAGCAGGTTACATTTGGAGACGATGGAGTTTGAGGATGTAGGGCGTGTTTGTGTGCCTAATGTGGATGGACTTCGTGAGTTGATTCTTGAGGAGGCCCACAGTTCCTAGTATTCTATTCATTCGAGCGCCGCCAAGATGTATCAAGACTTGCAGAAACATTATTGATGAAGGAGAATGACAAAAAATATAGTGGCATATGTGGCTCGGTGTCTATTTTGTCAGCAAGTAAAGTACGAGCATCAAAGACCTGGTGGTTTACTTCAAAAGATAGAGATTCCTGAGTGAAAGTAGGAGCGTATCATCATGGATTTCGTTGTTGAACTCCCACGGACTCAGAGGAAGTACGATGCAGTTTGGGTCATTATGGATAGGCTGACCAACTCAGCGCATTTCATTCCTATGGTAGTTACCTATTCTTCAGAGTGGTTGGCAGAGATTTATATCCGCGAGATCGTTCGTCTTCATGCTATGCCTGTGTCTATCATTTCTGATTGAGGTACGCAGTTTACCTTGCATTTTGGAGGGCAATACAACGTGAGTTGGGCACGCAAGTTGTGTTGAGCACAGTATTTCATCCTCAGACAGACGGACAGTCCGAGCGCACCATTCAGATATTGGAGGATATGCTCTGCGCTTGTGTTATTGACTTCGGAGGCTCATGGGATCAGTTCTTACCACTTGCGAAGTTCGCCTACAACAACAGCTATCAGTCAACCATCCAGATAGCCCCCTCTAAGGCATTATATAGAAGACGGTGTCGATTGCTGGTTGGATGGTTTGAGACGGGGAGGGGGAGCTTGGTTATTAGGTACAGATTTGGTACATGATGCCTTGGATAAGGTTAAGATCATTCAGGATAGACTTCGCATAGCTCAGTCTAGGCAGAAGAGTTACGCCAACCATAAGGTCTGTGATGTTGCATTTATGGTCAGAGAGAGAGTGTTGCTCCGTGTGTCACGCATGAAGAGTGTAATGAGGTTTGGAAAGAAGGTCAAGTTGATCCCTAGATACATCGGGCCTTTTTGAGATCCTTGAGCAAGTGGGAGAGGTGACTTACAGACTCGTGTTGCCACCTAGTTTACAAGCGGTCCATCCAGTGTCCCATGTGTCCATGCTTCAAAAGTATCACGTCGATCCATCCCACGTGTTAGACTTCAGCACTGTCCAGCTGGATAAGGATTTGACCTACGAGGAGGAGTCGAAAGCTATTCTAGACCGGTAGATTCGTCAATTGAGATCGAAAAGTTATCCTTCAGTTCGAGTGTAGTGGAGAGGTCAGCCTGTTGAGGCAGCTACCTGGGAGTTCGAGTCCGATATGCGAAGTAGATATCCCCACCTTTTCACCAGCTCAGATACTTTTCTATGTCCGTTCGAGGACGAACGGTTGTTTTAGAGGTGGAGAATGTGATGATCCAAAAGGTTATCTTGTGTTGTAGAACTCAATTCTGCGCTTTTAAGCCTTAAAATCTCATTTTTACCCTCCTTGATTTGTGTGCACAGTCTAGGCGTGTTTTCAGAAAACTTTTATATTAAAAGTTGATAAAAATAAGAAATTTTTCCTAAAAGCTTCATTTAGGCTAACTTCGGTCAACATTTTTGGTAAACATACCTGAATTCATGTTTTGACGGTCCCAACGGGTCCTTGTCGTGATTTGGGACTTGGGCGTATGTACGAAATCGAAATAGGAAGTCCCTACCTTGAGATATCGAATTTTATCTAAATTTGAAAATTTAAGACTAAATGAAATGGAAGTGTTTGCCCAAGGTTTAACTTTTTAGATATCGGGTCCGTATTTTGGTTCTAGAACCCGATATAGATTCAATACCATATTTATGACTTGTCTGTGAAATTTGGTGAGAAAAGGAGTTGGTTTGGCGTGATTCGGACGTCCAGTTGAGAAAATAGAAATTTTAAAGTGTTCTTGAGAATTGCATTTGATTTGGTGCTAAATTTGTAGTTCTAGGTATTATTTTAGCGATTTGATCGCGCGAGCGAGTTCGTATTATGTTTTAAGACTCCTGTGAATGTTTGGTCTGGAGCCCCGGGGGCTCAGGTGAGTTTTTAATAGGCTACGAAGTGAAATTGGACTTGGGCATTGCTGGTATTTGCAATTTCTAGGAATTGGCCTCTGATCTCGCATTTGTGAGGTTAGAGTTTGCATTTGCGAGCATGACAGCTTCGCATTTGCGAGCTACCCATCACAAATGCAAATAGTAGCTGGGTTAGGCAGTCCTCGCAATTGCGAGGAAAACTTCGCATTTGCGAAGTGAGTCAGGGGAATGCATGATCGCAAATGCAATCATTTCTATCACAATTGCGAGGTGGAATATTCGCATTTGCGAACAAATCTTCGTATTTGTGAAGGAGCAGAGGTGTGAAGGAATTCACATTTGCGATGGTCCCTTCGTATTTGCGATGCCCGGGTCACAAATGCGATATCTGCAGCTATGTAAAAAGGGCTTAGACGGGATTTTTCTCCCATTCTTCAAATTTTCAAAGCCTAAAACATAAGAGGCAATTTTCCAAAGAACTTTCTTCCCCTAATCATAGGTAAATGATTCTAAACTAGTTTCTTTCAATCTTTCACTATATTTTTCAAGATTTCAACCTAGAATCTAAGGTTTTCATGGTGAAATTGGGGATTTTTTGGTAGAAATTACGGAGTTCGAAAATTGGGGATTTAGATCTCAAATTGAGGACGAATCCCAAAACTAATCATATATTCGGGCTCAAGGGTGAATGGATAATCGGGTTTTGATCCAAATTTCGGGTTTGGACCAAGGGGGCCCGGGTGTTGACTTTTGTTAACATTTTCAAAAATGGCCTAAATTGGATTCTTTGCAATCGTGGGTAGTTCCTAAGGCCTAAATTGAATTGTTTGGTTGGTAATTTGCTAGATTCTATTGGTCTGGAGGCTTGTTTGTAGGGAAAAGTTGTGGTTGAGCTTTAAGTTTGGCCGTTGGAGCGAGGTAAGTGTCGTGGTTAACCTTGGCTAGAGGGATTAGGTCCTATTTGCCTATTTGCTATGTGTTTGAATGTTTGGTACAACGTGTAGGTGAGATGATGAGTACATATGCGTTATTGTCGGGTTATAGTATGTGAGTGGGTCTTATTCTTGAAATTGTTGCTTTCCGTGATCATATTATCCATGTTTAGACTAGTTTTTCATTATGTCGATCATTCTTATCATGTTTACGGACTTGGGTATTGATTGAGTATTGATTCAAAGTTGAAATTGGTATTATGGAGCCAAATGTTAAAGTAAGGTATGTTCTTGTTATTTATATCTCCCTATTATTATTGTTCATTATTTTGGTGAGGGAGAGGTTAATGCACGAAGGGTAATGTCGTGCCAAAATTTGTGAGTGTTAATGCACGAAGGGTGATGTCGTGCCATATTGTGATCGTTAATGCATGACGGGTGATGTCGCGCCATGTTATGAGAGAGCTAATGGACGAAGAGTGATGCCATGCCGTTTCTATTGCTTCATATGGTGAGGTTGAAGGTAAAAGAACAAAGGGTGATGCCGTGTAGTTTCTTTTACCACTTTTACTTGCTTCTATCTATTTAGTTGATCAAGTCTGCATTACTGCTTTGGTTCCCTATCTTGTGATCCCTTCAGCATATCCCCCTCCCAATTTCACATGTCTTGTTTCTTTTATTACTGTTATTGGTATATATATGGTTATACTGTACAAGTTGTTTGTGGATGTCTTATCTTAGCCTCGTCACTACTTCGCCAAGGTTAGGCTTGACACTTACCAGTACATAGGGTCGATTGTACTGATACTGTACTCTGCACTTCCTATGCAGATTTTGGTGTCGATCTGAGCTAATTTTGAAACTAGCTACTGACTTCATTCTACGGGAAAACCAAGGTAGATTTGCCGGCATTCGTAGACCCTAGAGTCCCCTTCTAGCTGTTTCAGTTTACTGTTTCTTTTAATTCGAAAATAGTTGTACTTTCTTTCAGACAATACTTGTAGTTAATCTTAGAAGTTCGTGAATTATGACTCCAGATTCTGGATAGTATTATGTAATGAGGCTGTTATGAAATTCCGCATTCTTTTAAATTGTTATGGTTTAATTGTTGTTAGTTCACGGAAGAGTTTAAAACTTTGATTAATAAACTCTAGTGTTGGCTTGCCTATCAAGTGAAATATTAGGCACTATCACAGCCCCGATGGTGGGAATTCCAAGTCGTGATAGATTCTTGAATATTTAGGTGTTGACTAAGATAACGTTTGCCGAGTTATGTATATGTGGATGAGATGACAAGGAACAAATGAAACGATTCTACATTAGTTCTCATGCTCAAATAAAACTAAAGAAGAGTGGTCAAATTGATGATTCTACCATTGAAAAGATTGAGAATGCTTCCTTGTGAGCGCATAACTTCTTTCTTGGAATTCTTCTACAGCTATGAGCTGCATTTTATATGAGTTTTGTAATTGTATACCAAGTTGATGAAATGTCGGTGTGATAGGTAGCAAGAGGTGTAAGTAGCTTGTACATTCTTATCCTCATGTATGTGAAGTTAATCATTTTTCTTTCAATTTTACATAAGAATATATCTATGTTTGACATTACAATATGAAGGTTTACTCTACAAAATAGTTAATAAGTTATTTGGACTAGTCTTTTCATATTTGACATTTGATCTTACACCATGACAGCTACATATCTAGTTTTTAGTATTTTAAAATGCTAAAGTTTATGGATTGAATGCAGCAAGAAACCCTAGTTGAAAGGGAGAAGAGAGACGAGGAGAAGAGAAGAAGGAAATGAATGAAATAGTAACATTTTTCATTCTGCTCTAATGATCTGTACAGTAGCCTTTATATACAATGAGTTAACTTCTAACTAACCACTCTCCTACATGATTAACTTCTAACAACCTATCTAACAAACTTAACTAATCCAGCTATGTATAAATAGACTAAACTACCCTTCATACTTAAGTCACTCCTCTTTCCTCAACACTCCCCCTCAAGCTAGGTGATACAAAAACATTAAGAACACCTAGATTGGACATCAAGTACTCATGTTTCACTCTAGTTAAGCCTTTCGTTAAAACATTTGCAAGTTGTTCTTTTGTGGCAACATACTCTATCTTCACCAGCCCCTTTTGTATCTTTTCCCTTATAAAGTGACAATCGATCTCAGTGTGTTTGGTATGTTCATGAAATACTGGATTTGCAGCTATCTGGATTGCTGCCCTATTACCAGTGTGAATGGTCATAGAAAGAGCAACTTGCACTCCAATATCTTTAAACAATCCAAGTATCCAAACTACTTCTGCCACAGTCGATGCAATGCTTCTGTATTCTGATTCTTCAGAACTCCTAGAGATAGTGCTCTGCTTCTTAGACTTCCAGGACACTAGTGAGTCACCATAAATAAAGAAGAAGGCAATTACAGATTTTCTAGTGAGAGGATAGGCAGCCTAGTCAGCATCATAATGGGTTGTGACTATGTTCTTCTTCTCAGTAGACAACAGTATGCCTTGTCCAGGCTGATTTTTCACATATCTGACTACTCTTTGTACAACCTCCATATGAGATCTTTTGGGTTTCTGCATGAACTGACTTAGTGTCTGTACACTGAAGGCTATGTCTGTCTTGCAACAGTCAGATAAAGTAGTTTTCCTAGTAGGCTTTGATACTTGCTAGGATGAGGTAACAACTCATCAACTGTTGTGTTGTGGATACCTATATGTTCATCATAGTCCTTAGTGGTTAGTTTAGTGTTGGCTTCAATAGGTGTAACAGCTGGTTTTGCAGCTGCCAGTCCAAGCTCAGAGATTAGTTCCATGGTATACTTCCTTTGGTGCATTAGATTGCCTTGTTGTGACCTCGCAAACTCAATGCCAAGAAAGAATTTCAGTTCACCTTGGTCTTTCATTTTAAAGGCTTGCTACAGTTTGGCCTTGACTTCTTCTAATAACATCAGATCGGGTCCAGTTAGGAGCATGTCATCTACATACACCAAGATAACTATAGTGTGTTTGCATGTTTCTTTTATGAACAATGAGTGTTCATGTTGGCTCTGCATGAACCCAAACTTCAGTAGTGCTTCAGAAAGTTTGGCATTTCACTGTTTTGGTGCCTGTTTAAGTCAATATAAAGATTTTAGAACTCTGCATGCTGGTCTGCTCTCCCCCTGACTCTGAAATCCTTGTGGTAGAGTCAGATAGATCCCCCTGCAGAAAAACATTGTACACATCCATTTGATGGATATTCCAATGTTCATAAGAAACAACAACTAGAATTGTCCTAACAATAACCATTTTGACTATAAGACTAAAAGTTTCCTCGTAGCTAATGCCCTCTTGTTGGCTTAACCCTTGGCCACAAGTATGGCTTTGAACCTCTCCACCTCCCTTGTGGCTTTGTACTTCACTTTATATATCCATTAACAGCCAATGAGCACTTTATCAGCAGACAAAGGTACCACATTCCAAGTATGATTGGATTCTAAAGCAGTAATCTCAACTTGTATTGCATCAACCCACCTGGGATCTTTGACTGCTTCTTCAAATGTAGTAGGTTCTACTATTGAAGAAAAAACAGCTATATAGCATTGATACTTAGGAGACACACCATCATAGCAGATGTAGTTAGTAATAGAGTAAGGAACAGATTTGTAACTTGGACCTGTCACAAAATCCTTCAACCATATAGGAGCCTGCTTGGTCCTTAGAGATCTTCTCAGGTCAGTAGGGTGTTGATCAGCAGAAGGCAATAAGGTTGACACTCCTTCAGTGGTACTAGATAGTTGCTCTGGTACCTCCTGACTTGAGTCATCACCTACAGGACTTAGATTAGTAGACACAAGGAGAAGTTGCATGTCCAGAACTGTGAGGCTCATGTGAAGTTGATACACAGTCTGCACCATAAGTAGGAGGATCAGAGGATAAAAACACAGGTGGAGATGAATGAGACTCCTTAAAGGGAAAAATATCCTCCCCGAAGGAGACATCCTTACTGATGAAGAAACAATTAGTAGCAAGATCTAGTAACACATAACCCTTTTGAGTATCAGAAAAACCCATAAGAACAATAGGTTTGGCCCTAGGAAGGAGCTTATTTGTCTCTTGAACTTGCTTGGCATAACATAAGCAACCAAGAACTCTCAGATGCTTCAATATAGGTTCCTGTCCATATAGCAGCTCAAAGGGAGATAAGCCATTGAGAACATACGTTGGCATTCTATTGATAATATAGACAACTACAATAATACAATGACCCAGTATTTAATAGGAATATGTGCTTGAAATCTCAAGGCCATAGTTACCTCCAGAATATGCATGTGTTTCCTCTTAGTAACTCCATTTTGCCGAGGGGTATATGCACAAGTCTTCTGGTGAATAATACCATATTTTTGAAATAGGGCATGGCAGACAGAATTAACAAACTCAGATCCATTATCAGACCTAACTGCCTTTAGAACTTTGTTGAATTGAGTTTGAACAAAAACAACAAATTGAGTAAGAACTACACAAACATCATACATTAGTTTAAAGAGAAACAACCAAGTCATTCTAGTGAAGTCATCAACCACTGTTAGAAAGTATCTATGGCCATCAAATGTTGTATATTTGCTGGGGCCCCAAACATCAACATGAATTAGATCAAAAGCAGCAGTACTTTTAATAAATCTATTAGGAAAGGGCAGTCTGGTTTGCTTAGCACATGGACATACATTGCATTTATTTATGATGTCACTAATATTTGCTAGTTTGGTAGGAAATAACTTATTAAGAACTATGCTAGACACATGTCCTAATCTTTTGTGCCACAAGCTAACATCAATAGTAGAGTTCCTCATGTGTGACTTTATTCTAGCTGCAGCCAATAAGATTGCAGTAGCTTCTTGGAGCCATGCCTTTGCAGGAAATACAGGCCATCTCTCTCCCTACCAGTCTCCCTCACCCTGCCACTGAAGAGATCTTGAAATACATAGAAATTAGGATAAAAGGAAGCAAAACATCTTAAGTATTTTGTCACTTTGGAAACTGACAACAAGTTGAATTTGAACTGAAGCACATAGAAAACTTCTTTAATGACATTGTTGTCTGAAATATGACTATATCAAGTGTGTGTGACTTAAGTGACATCTCCATTAGGTAGTAGAACTTTTCTGGGATCAGTGGGAGCAAATAAGGAGGTTTTGGTTAACAGATTAATATCTAAAACCATATGGTTTGTGGCTCCTATGTTAATGATCCATTCTTGTGGACTAGGTGATGATGCCAAAAGAGCAATGATAGTACCTGCTGCATTTGCCTGAGAAGTAGATGATGAAGTGCCATTGTGACTGCTGTTCAGGATCTGCATGATTTGCTCATACTGTTCTTTGGTGAATGGAAAACTACCTCCTTGAGTTGATGGCTTGGCATTTACAACACCTTGAGCCTGTAAAGCAGCAGGGCCAGCCTGAACTTGAGCACTAGAGCTCCCTTGTACCCGATAGTTTTCAGTACCCTGACTCATATCATGATGATGACTATAGTTTACAGGCAGTGACTGCAATGGTACATACTGAGAGGCACTTTTAGCATATAGAGGCATAAAGTAACCAGATTCTACCATTACATTGTGTGCACTAGCTTCCCCTTTCTTCTTGAACTTATAATCAGAGGGATAGCCTATGATTTTATAACAATTTTCCTTACTATGACCTTACATTTTGTAGAAATCGCACTGAACATTATAGTTCTTTCTAAATTTTGGGTTAGAGTTAGACTTAGCACTATAGAGTACTGGTGAGTCATATGTATTTGCATTCACAATAGGAGGAGGACCTAACACACCAGGTGATGCAACTACAACCCATTGACTCTCATCACTCATAAGTATAGCATAAGCTTGATTCACCATTGGTAAAGGCTTCATTATAAGGATTTGACTATGAGCTTGTGAGTATGAGTCATTTAAGCCAATTAAGAACTGATATACCTTTTGTTTTCGTAAATGCACAATAAACTCCTTTGTTTTGGCACAATTACACCTAGGAGTAGGTATTACAGACTCAGATTCATCCCGAAGATCTTTAAGTTTTGAGTAATAGACAGAAATAGAGGAGGTACCTTGACACAAAGTGGTTGTTTCCTTGTGTAAATTGTAGCAGCGAGTGTCGTTTACCTTATCAAAACTCTCCTGTAGATCTAGCCACGCTGTTTGTGCAGTGGCATAGGCTATACCACTAATTAGTGAAGGAGAAACTGAGTTCATCAACCACGACAGTACGATAGCATTACACCTTTCCCACTGATACCAATGCTTGTCGCAAAATCTCTCCTTTGACCACCTGCCATCTACAATTCCCACCTTATTGCGACCTAGTAAAGCAATCTGCATAGATCAATACCATAAGGAGTAACTATCAGTTCCAGTTAACTGAAATGAAATCAAGAAAATGCCGCTAGTATCACCGGGGGCAAGATACATGGGATGAGTCAAAACTACTGTAACACCTTCCTCGAATTCGTCATCCGATGAAACATGCGATGTATTCTCAGCAGTGATAGTTGCGTTTTTCATCATCAACCGCCATTGTTGAGTTATTCAAAGCTTTTGATCTGAGAAATTGAGATCACAATTGACTAAAAAAATAGAGAATAACAGTTGAACGTAGAGCAGATAAGAGGATTTGGATCGATTTTGAGCTTCGATTTGGAGCTCAAAGCTCTGATACCATGCTAAAGTTTATGGATTGAATGCAGTAAGAAACCCTAGTTGAAAGGGAGAAGAGAGACGAGAAGAAGAGAAGAAGGAAATGAATGAAACAATAACATTTTTCATTCTGCTCTAATGAGCTGTACACATGGGTGGATTTAGGGGGGGCGGCAGGGGGTTCACCCGAACCCCCTTCGCCGAAAAATTACATTATATATATAAGGCAAAATCTATTTTTTACCTCTATATATTAAGTTTTGAACCCCCTTAACACAACCCAAAAGTGTAGTTTAGTGGTCAAGTGGGTTCAAAACCTTTATAAGGTCATAGGTTCAATTCCCACTAGCTACAATTTTTTTTTTGAACCCCCTTCGTAGATATCCTGCCTCTGCCACTGAACACAGTAGCCTTTATATACAATGAGTTAACTTCTAACTAACCACTCTCCTACATGAATAACTTCTAACAGCCTAGCTATCTAACAAACTTAACTAATCCAACCATGTATAAATAGACCAAACTACCCTTCAGGCTTAAGTCACTCCTCTTTCCTCAACCTATCTAACAAATTGTTAGGATATATTTTGGTAATCTTCCATTTTATTAAAAAAATTGTACTGATTAATATATGATACATGTGCAATTCCGAAAACTAGTATATAAATGAAAGTTCTCATGTAAATTCAAGAAATGAAATATTCTGTAATCTGATATTGCATGGTAAAAGTTCTAAAATCTCCTTTTGTCATATTAAGATAGTAGTATCATAAATGTAAACAGGAACCTAACTAATTTATCTTCTAAAACAGGCGCCTCCATTTTGGCTATGTTTTTGGATGAATGATCAAAGGAGTAAATCACAATAGGTTCCAAATCGGTATGAAATTGACCGTTTGATCTGTGATCCTTAATTAATTAAGTTATGCAAATATACAATAGGTTTGATACGAGACCTCAATTTTTATGTTCATTTCAAATGCAATACAGGTATAGAATAAAATTTATGCTTTCTTTACCTTTCATTTTATGTGAGTTATCACTTATGATTGACATACTATTTTTACGGTCATAACTTCATGAATTGCTCCTTATCTCTGAAATAATCTCATATTATCCATGCACTAATGTGTCCAAAATGTGAATTTTTCAAAAATTAAATGTATAAAAGAACGAATATATTTTTATTCTCTAAACCATATATAATTTAACTTTCACTCATCAATATTCTGAAGTGAGCACAAACTTAAAATCTAAACATTATACTGTAGTTGCTTAATGCACGAATTGTTACACATTACATTTATGTCTAGTTAAAAAAAAGTTGAAGTAGTAAATTAAGGCAAACCAATTTTTAGTATTAGTATTAAATCGTCTCTCTCTGATAGGACGTTCTATTATCTTTTGAAGTACTAAGACTTTTCGTAATAAGATAAAACCGAAAATAAAAAAGTAAACATAAACTAAAATTAGGGGTAAATTTGCGAAATGCATTCCCCAGTACAAAACTCATAATCATTGAAGCGGTTAAAGGCGTCAGCATCCTTATCTCACCGTTGATATGTGTTTTCATCCAACGGCACACAAGCTCAATCTGCGTGATCCACTCTCATTGGCTGAGTTAAACCCATTTGGGCTATAAAATACCAAAACCGAACCACTTCCGTCGCACGCATACAGAGCAATTCAATTCAATTCTTTCAAGCACAAAGCAAAATTTGTTGTTTTACAGTAGCAAAATAGTATTAATGGCTGGTAGAGGAAAAACCCTAGGTTCCGGTGCTGCAAAGAAAGCTACGTCCCGTAGTAGCAAAGCCGGTCTCCAATTCCCCGTTGGTCGTATCGCCCGTTTCCTCAAAGCCGGCAAGTACGCCGAGCGTGTCGGCGCCGGCGCTCCCGTTTACCTTGCTGCCGTCCTTGAGTACCTTGCAGCTGAGGTGAATTCCGTCGTTTCTTCTCTCTCTCTCTCTCCCTCTCTCTCCCTCTCTATTTTTTTGGTTGATATATCTCAAAATTTTAGGGTTTCTAGTGTTTGTGAATGACTCAATTTTACGTAGCAGCTGATTGTACGTGATTGTTATAGGTACTTGAATTGGCTGGAAATGCGGCGAGGGATAACAAGAAGACGAGGATTGTTCCAAGGCATATTCAGTTGGCTGTGAGGAATGATGAGGAATTGAGCAAATTGCTTGGAGATGTGACAATTGCTAATGGTGGTGTTATGCCCAACATTCACAACCTTTTGCTGCCTAAGAAGGCTGGTGGCTCCTCAAAGCCCTCTGCTGATGAGGATTAAATAGATGGCCAATTTGGAAACGAGAGCTGTATGATGTTTTTGTTAGTCTATAGAGAGATTTAGATCATGAAATTAAGCCCCCGCCCCCAAATGTGGAATGTTATTTCCTTAGTTCTGCTAGTTGTCAGGGTTTATGTTAGTATGTGAATACAAATCAAGGGATGAATGAAAACATCATTTTCGGTCTTTGAATTCTATCTATTAAAGTATCTCCTTGTATTGATAGATATCTATATTATTCATTGATTTAGCCAAGAAAGCTGTCTCTCATATACTATTTAGTCAATGTAGCTGTCTCTCATATACAATTTACTAGAACCTGTTACCTTTTAAAGTATGTTAAAATGGATTTGCGATTGTCTTTTTCAGTTGTTTCCTGATTTTATTTGATTTGTATTTATGTTGTTGACATTTTGGAAGATTGCCTGTGTACCTCTGATCTCTTTGAATGTAAAGGAAATACTAAGGTTTTTTTATCAAGGGAAAAGAAGTATTTAGTTCTTGCTAGTTTTATATTCTGACTTATTTAAACATCTTCCTTTCCTGATGATAATCATCTGTAGATAGCCTCTAAAAATTGTAATACTGTGTCTACAGCTTTAACTATCTTTATTAGGGATATGTATTCTTCTGCTTGTAATTGAGTTGAGTGATTTGTTTGGTTGTCACACTTGAAAATTGAAGTCTGAAAGATCTGTTTTTGATCTTGTATCTAATCAATAATTCTACATACATCTCATATCTGTTGATTGAAACAACGAACACCATTCCCTGATATGGAAATGATGGTTTGTTGTGCCAGGTGAACACAGAACAGGTAATGGTCACATGAAGCATGTGTTAACTTATACTTTCATCGCTTTCAAGTTCATTTATTAGGTAGCTGATTGTGTTAAATGTTTTATGGAATAAATGAGTTAATTTTCATGATGTCTCACATAATGAGGTTTTTTCTCTTAGTGACATGCAAAAGGAGCTTTATAGATTTCACTTTAGTATTTTGAGGGTTGTGGTATCCTTTGCATGATTAGATTCAGTTTTCCATCTTTTCTATTGTTGACAAGCATGTCTATTAGGCATGCATATTTATTATCTCAGGTACTGAACTGTTTCTTAACTATCTATCTATATGGTTAGACGATTATTTATTTACCTGTTTATCTTTTAGTTTCAGAACCCTCCTAATTCCTTGATGGGTGTTGGTGTGTGGGAGCAGATTCGTCTTCCTGCATATAACAGGCACGGTGCTTTTATGTTCAATCTTCTGCAATTTTAAAGTGCTATTTCTTCTTTTATGCTTCAATTGATAGTTCCATTGTATTTGCTTGTAATGTCTTCTTCCTTGTTTCGTGCTTACATTGGGAAGAAACATGGATGCGCTAGTGATGGATCAAGACACTTTCATGCCCCGATACTGTTTATGAATGTTAAGTGAAAAGTGAAATTTAGAGAATGTCATCTGAATCTGACGTGAGAAACCAGATAGTTTTATCCACTTAAATAAGATAGGAGTGGGGAAGAACAAAATTTGAAGGTTCAGGAGTTTTGCATAAGAGCTAAGATTCATATCGTTCAATGATAAACTCTCCTTCACATGTTTAAGTGGATTTGTAGAAGTCTTAGGCCCCTTCAACGTGTGAAGAACTTCTCTTTCTTTTTCCCGGCCCGCGACGCTATACTGCAGTAGCTAGTATGATCTCATGTATCAAGTTATGCTCTTGCTTTTAGCATTTTAAACTTTTCCGTAGGACTTTCAGTTGCCGGTAAGAACGTTACATTTTCAGAGATCATCATGAGGGAAGGGTGCATTCGTGAGGAGCTTTAGTTATCTTCTTCTCTTTCAATTATTTTAGGTTTTTTTACCTCCTTTAGTTGTTTAATTAATGAATTCCTCTCTTTCTTGACATGTGGAACTCTATTATGTCTGGTAAATCTGTTTTTTCTACTGTCCACCGTTAATCTACTATGCCTTGTGATATTCCTTATGCATGCCGAACTGTCTGATAAGTGGCCTTTGTATTAACTGGACATTTTAGGAGTGTGTCATATTGCTTCACAAAGCTTAAATAAATGTTTGAAATAACCATTATGGGGATTTGGAGGAGAAAGTAAAGATGTGCATGGAGGCTTTACATAATCTTGTGGAGCGCTTGAAGAATCCTTGAAATGCACTTGTCAAAAAAAAAAAAAAAGAATCCTTAAAATGTAATCCTGCCAAATTGTGATGTCGTGACATATAAAGAATGCTTTAATATGCATCGAATGTGGTAGACTATTAACTCCAGCTCTGCTCTTAATTTTGACTCATAGGATTGAATGCAGAAATATTACTAAAAGATTTGCCTCAGATAGTAATGAAGCTAAGACTTTCAACTTTTCGTCTCAAAGCATTATATCACAGAACTAATATCTCTACTACTAAAGTGAACTATATATTAGGTTGATGAAGGTTTTGTTTCAGCAAATAGTTGAATCATGTGTATAGGAGAATGACCCTTTTTTAACCTCAAACAATGCTTCCTTCTTTGTAATTGAGAACGATTTCATATTTACCGCTTAAGCCATGTAAAAGTTGAGCATATTAGTAGATGTAATAGTGAGCGGTTTTGTATTGGAAAAAAGATACTTCCAATTCTGTTATTATTCTGAAACATAATAATAGTATGTACTACTCTAGATACTATTCATAGTCAATTTGACATGTTCTTGGGTTTTCTTTGTTCATCAAAAGAAACTATTGTTGTGCATAATTACCGGTGATGATTTTGCAAAATAATGGTGATTGATCTTGGATTTGATTATAGGCTTTTCTCTGGAAGTTTTACTGTTTGAAGGTTAATAATTTAACCAGTTTCCTCTTGGGATCCTTTTCCTGATGATATAGCGGAAAAATCAGGTACATTATTAAAGTATCCACTGCTGGTGTTTTCTCTATTTAGATCCTGTGGTCAAAGTGGGAATCGGAGCCCATTTCTTCACATAAACTTAAGTTTCCAGTTGAAAACATGTAGCTGTGTGTTCTTCAAGGTAATTCTCATCTCTGTTTGATTAAATCTGTCTTCCTTTAGAAAATAGAGTAAGCAAAGATTCAAGAAGGGGGCTTTAGATTTAATGGGGCGAGTGGTACTCGGTGGTGTTACATCAGCTGCAACAAGAATTAGCAGCTATCATTTTCACGCGATGTTGTTTATGATATATTTTTAGAAATAGCTCTAAAGAGTAGGATAAAAAACTATGCACTGTTCTGGTGAAAGTGTATTCTTTTCGTTGAGACCTCCTTTGTCTGTCTTAATATATCAATTTAATTTTTGTTTAGAACTTGTACTTTATCCTTTCTGTCTCTTTTGTCTGTCTTTCTGTATGGTTGGTTGTTCTACGGACGGGTGCCAACTTTCCCGTAATCTGCCTCATGCGAAGTCCCTATGTGACGGATTTATTTTTTGATCGATCGTTTTAAAGAAAAATGTTTGAAGGATCTGCATTTGCATCCTTCCTTTGGTGGATCATAATTTGATGTGCAATTCCATGGTATATTGTTTGTTTACCAAGATGGATCGTCCCATCATGCCATGTAACGTATTGCAACAAGTTCATTCCTACCGAATAGATTTACTCCTATATTTGTACGTACTGGTATAATCGTATCTTGTTGAACTAGTTAAGATCATGCAGATTGAAATTTATACCTATTATACATAGATATGCCTACTTGTTCAACTTATAGAGTACATATTCATTGCAAAATCGCTCATATAAGAAAAGTTGTAAAATGTGAAGCAAGAATTGATTTCACGTTCACTATAAAATTGGAGTTTTTCTTTTCTTCAATTTGCGATGACTACAAATTTCTGACATTTGAGAACATTCAAAAGGTTTTAAGTAGCGGGGAAGTTGTTAGATGTATGGCACTGGGTAGGGGTGGGCATATATCGGGTAAAACCGATAACTCGAACCGTTAATTACTTATTGGGTTATCGGTATTGGGTTATTGGGCTAATGGTTCGGTAATGGGTAAAAAAAAATTTCTTATTGGGTTATCGGTTCGGGCTCGGTTTATTAATTCTGTTATTGGGTAAACCGATAACTCAATAAGGGTTTACTAATTTACTAGTCTACCCTTTGCTATTTGTTATTGGGCAAATAGTATTGTTAATTGTTTGAAAGAGTGGGGGTTACAAAAGATTTTCACTGTCACAGTTGATAATGCTAGTTCAAATGATGTGACGGTGAAGGAGCTTTCTAAGAAGTTAACTAAATGGGGGACCAATTCTATGAATGGTAAGCACCTTCACGTGAGGTGTATGGCTCATATTATGAATCTTGTTGTTCAGGATGGTATAAAAGAATCAATTGTGTCTATTGAACGTATTAGGTAAGCAGTGAGATATATCAGGCAGTCTCCTGCTAGGTGGAAAAAGTTTCAGGAATGTTGTGATGAAGGAAATCTAGTTAGGAAATCTTTATGTTTGGATGTTCCTACAAGGTGGAATTCTACATACTTGATGTTGAACAGGGCTATTGAATATGAGAGTGCAATTTTAGAATATGTTGATCATGATATTGGCTTGTCACATCATCTTGAGTTTGTTGATATTGTAAATGGAAGTCCTGCAGGTACACTTTTGAGTAGTGATTGGGAGGATGTAAAGAAATTGACAAAATTTCTTGAAATCTTTTATAAGCTTACTGTAAAGGTATCTGGCTCACTTTATGTTACATTAAATCATCATTTTCTTGAAATTTGTGAAGTTGCTGTTTACTTGAAACAATTGATATTAAATGAAGATGTTTTGTTGGGTTCAATGGCAAAGAAGATGAAGGAGAAATTTGATAAGTATTGGGGTGATCCAGAAAAAATAAACAAAATGATTTTCATTTCATATGTTTTGGATCCTCGGTACAAGTTTGATTCTGTTAGTTTTGCACTTGCGAAGATGTTCGAAGAGAAAGGGCCAATTATCGCGAAGGGAGTGCATACATACATGACTTCATTGTTTGATGAGTATGTAAAGTCTTATTCAAAAGATAAAGTTTGTCGTCCCTCTTCATGTTTATCTAACTCTTCATTGGACACAATGGAAACTTCAAATGGATCTTTTGGTTCTTTCTTTGAAGAATTAAAAAGACATAAAGCTGGGATTGGAGGTTCAGATTCTAAATCAGAATTGGAAAAATATCTTACAGAAGAAGTTGAAAATGAAATAGCAGACGGTAATATATTGCTTTGGTGGAAAGTAAACTCACCTAGATTCCCCATTCTTGCTGAGATGGCTCGGGATGTATTATTTATTCCTATTTCAAGTGTTGCATCTGAATGTGCATTTAGCACTGGAGGGCGTATTCTTGATTCATTTAGGAGTTCATTGACTCCGAATTTGGTGGAAGTTCTCCTGTGCCTTCAAGATTGGCTTCGAAGTGAGCCATTACCTTTAAGTGTTGAGGAAGATTTAGATGTTCTCGAGCAACTAGAACAAGGTAGCAATATTTTAATTTGTTTGATTGTATATTATTTTTATAAATAGTTTATTTAATATTTTTGTTGTTTGACTTGTTAATATATATTATCATAGATTTTGTCAATCTTGGAAACGAACCCTGCGATGATGATATGTAGAATCTTAGATAGTTGTAAGTTAAAACTTTGGTAAGTTAATTATTCAACTTATATAACACATAGTATGATTACAAATATTACTTGCTTAATATATTTTCTTGTTATGTTTAATAGGTGTAACCATGCCTCGACTTTGTGGTCTCAAAGCTATCTCACATGTTTGGAGTCACTATGAAAGGATTGAAGAAGGTGATGATGGATGGTGGAAAGTAAGATGTAGTTATTGTCATCTTGTTTTATATATTATGTTTGGACTTTGGACTTGTTAATCCTAAGGTTGCTACTACTTTGCATTATTATTAATGTGTTTGAACTATTACTTTGGAGTTTGGACATTACTGTGTATACATCTGTTTTTGGGTTGTGAAAGTTGGGATCTTTTTATCTCCTATTTTTGTTAGATTGGAATTTTGAGCTGTTTGCATTTTGTATGCACAGGCAATTGAGGTACTGCCGTACTGGGTATGTTTAGTTTGAGGCAAAAAATGTACAACTTTGTGTGCTGAAATTATTCAGTGAGAAGTTTAACTTTAAACTGAAATTATTGTGAGAAATGTTGGTTTTATGTGCAGCTTTGTGTACAATTTATGTGCAGTTTAAACTGAAATTTAAATTCATCAAATGCTTGTAGTTCTGGCGTTCTGCGGCTTTTGCCACAATATATAGCAGCTTCCAGTAAACTTTGTACAAACGTTCAGCAATCAACACTATTAATTTTAGTTTTACCTTATCGGGTAAACCGATAACCGAACCGATAATGATCAATAACCGATTAACCGATACCCGATAACCAATATCTTATCGGTTTGGTTATCGGGTTATGATATTTGTAAACCGATAACCGATAGGCAAAACCGATAATATTCAAAACCGAACCGAATCGACCGATGCCCACCCCTAGCACTGAGATTGACAGTGCAAATATGGGAAACACCTTATTCTTAGCAGCATGTAATAACAGCACCATATGTTTGTACCTACGTTGAAATGATTTAACATCTCTGATTCTGTAAGTTGAAAAGAAGATATCAAACTTAAATGGAAATTTCATATCAAAAGAATCTTACATGATCTCTGATCCCACAATAATCTTCAAGAGAACTACTTCATTATGATCTGATTATCTACTTTAAATTCTACGTAGCATATTACACCAACTTCCAAATCCATTTGCCCTAAAAAAGTAAGCTATATATGTAATAACTAGTTTCAGTTCAGTAAAACTAAAAAGGAAACGTAACATGCCTTAACAAAAAATTCTAAAAATGTTCATATGAATCATTAGCTCCAGTTTCTCACGTTATCATCAGTTGCATCTTGCTATCCGAATTCCATATTTCCATCACTATCCCGATTTAGATCATAATCGCCAACTACAACCTGTTAATATATAATAGTCTTCGTAATCGTAATTACCCCATAATCCCATAGACAAGTGGAAAATTTCTGCATAAACAGGGTGGGTTATTTCCGGGTAATAATATCCTGCCATTTTCCAAACGGTTAAGAAGTTGCGCTCTAACATTAGGATCTTATTCACCAAACCCTGGCCACGAATTTTCAAGTTGGGGATTGAAGCCTCAATGTAATTAATTAGTTCCTCAGATGAAGGATGTGGAATGACTCCATGATTAAAGTAGTAATGATAAAGAGACTTCAAAATTGCCAAATCTTGATCATAATCATTTAAGTAATCTTCATAATAGGACGGTCCTCCTTCTTCAAGATTGGAAAATTTAGGTACGATTGGCTTCAGTTCATATAATTCAGACGTGGGAAGTTTTCCTTTTAGCTCTTCTTTTTCTTCTTCCTCTATGCATTCTTGGTTTCCATTATCTTCTTCAGTTTTTGAATTCATAGACTTTAACTCGTACAACACTTCAGATACTGAACAAAATCTTTTTCCTTTCTCCAAGAATTGATTGAATAACTGGGTATGTGGAGGAGAAGAGATAGGTGATGAAGTTGGAGATAAGTATAAATTCTCAATTTCAGAACTTAGTACTTCTTCTTCCTCATTGTTTAATTCTTGATTTCCAATATCAAATTGTTCTTCAGTTTCTGAATATTGATTATTTCCATAATTTTTTCCTCCTCTTTCATTCTCTCCATTCAATTCTTCTGCAGGTGGCATTTTGGATATGGCGACTCTTTGTGAAAATATTGGCGCTGATAAAAAAATGAATGAGAATTTTCAGTTGTTCTGAATTTGAACTGAATGAAGAGATGTTTCTTCTCTTGCTGGATTTGAATGAACTGAATTCAGTTTTATCGTTTTAACGACCGCTTAGACGTACCACTTCTAATTATTTTATGTTGGTATTCTCCCTCATTTCATATAAAACTAGAATATATTTTACTACTATACTTCAGTTCACAAAAAAAAGAGCTTCATTTAAAGAAACTTACATACAATTATCATTTTCAAAATTAATAAAGTATATTGTTTAATGAGATCTTTATACAAATAGTCGGTCATATTTATTGTTTACTTTTTCTAATCATATACATATATTATATGATTATACACATATAATACATAAATTATGCATATATTATATCTTTACTGATTATTTTTAGTTTAAGCGATTTGGTGGAAGACTATTTGGGTTAATTCTTCTTGTTCAATTATACTACTTCATTAGATATATATTAATTAGATTATTTAAAATTTTAAATGTCGACTTATGTTTGGCATCAAAGTGTGAGCTAGTAATCAATGAAGCTAGAATTGATTACGGAAGAGTAGTATATTATGGTTAAGAGAGTTGCTAAACGACCACACCAATTTGGCCCAAATGTGGCCACACCTATGAAAAGACTATCATATTATTCTGATTTTGCAAAATTTTCCAAAACACTTTTTCCTCCAAAACATACTAATAAATGTAGTAACCTATTCCTATTCCCAAAATACATTAAGCAACTAAAATTGATCCATATTTTCATACGGATGAAGATGGAAGATCTCTACAAATTTTGTGTATCTTATGTGTATAGCAAATTATACAGTTTATTTAATTAAAAGAAATTATACGCTTTACTTAATAAAAATATATAATATACGGTATGCTCAATATGAATTCAAACCAACACATCAACAGTCGATCACATCAACAACAAAATAAACCTTTCGTTTTTTTGCTTAAGCTAAATATGAATTCAAACCAAAAAATTTTGGCGGTGCAAGAAACATTAGCTTGTTTGAATTTAATATTTATTCTACCATACTCGTTTTAATATAATACAAATAAAATTAAAAATTATTTTAATAATAACTTTTACTCTATTACTCATATCCAAAATGTAATTTTTCTTATTATATTTTTGAGTAAAGAAAAATATCATCTCAAATTTAAATAAGTCTTATCCTTCTATTTTTAAGTTGGATCCCATTTTCAGAAAACCATTTTATACTTCCAAAACTAGCGACTCTCAATTAAGATATTAATCCATAAAAAAATATTTCTTATTTCTCTGAACACATTATATATAATGTTGTAACACTATTCCTACTATTATTATTTTTTCTCTATAGTGTTTCGAAAACTAAAAATAAAGTGGTGAAATGAAAGAAAACTGGTCATGTCGCTAGTGATTACCTTTAAAATAAGAATCTAATTTTTTAGAAGCTTTCAGAAGCTATTTACCATATAAATATGAGTCAATCATAATTAATTTGTCTAAATATTTCTTAATCCTTAATAAATTCGATCATATTTTCTTAATCCTTACTAGATTTATCTAAAATAATTTAGGCTTTATCCTAAAAGTATCAAATGACTTTTTCTCAATACGCCACTTAGCTTAATATCACGGTTGACTACCCGCTTAGATATACATATAAATTTTTACTGTATTTCTTCTTTTGCATGCGGTACCTTCAACCATTGAAAGAAGGTCAATTGCCCAGTCTTAGTAGTAGGTAACTGATTACATAAACTCCTAAGTTATAATACTTCTCTCAGCGATTTATTTAAATGAATAAAGCATCAACTCAAAACGAATAAAGCATCAACTCAAACCATACTGTTTTAATTCTTTTTTTAAAAATGTGAAGATTATGTTGGAGATATTTGTTATTGATAATCCTTATTAGATTTTATCCTAAATTTTGTTAGATTTTGACCAAAAAGTATCAAGTGACTCGTTCTTCGTACGCCATTTGGCTTAATATTATGCTTCATATCCTCCTTTTAATATAATAAGTATAAGTATTAGAACACGCGCGATGCGCGGAGAATATAAAAGAATAAAAATCATGTCAAATTATGGTCTGGCCTTTTCAGGTGTCATCTTATTGTTTATTGAAAGGTACTCAATAGGAAAAACTCTATGAAGTTAAAAGAATTAAATCCAAGTTACGAATTTTTTTGGGATAAAACTCAAATATACAAATAAAAAATTTATACTATAAAAAACTAAAAATATACCTAATGCAAAATAATAAGAATATATTATACTTAAATGAATATGTATATTTTTTCGGAAACAACTTCTCTACCCTACAGGGTTGGGGTAAGGTCTGCGTATGTTTGACCAAAAAAATTGTATTTTGGTTCAAATAATTAAATTTATGTGATTAGGGATTGAACTTAGTTAACAATAATATTTCTATATAAAACTTTCAAGGGTGCAATAATCAATAAATGGGTTCGGTCAGATAGTAATGACATCATGCAATAACTGTTCCAAAAAGCATGAACAATAATGTAGCATTAAACAACATGAATATCAATAAATGACATTTAAATAAATAAGAGGAATGATTCACCCAATAAAGGATAAAAGAGATGGATGTTTCTCTTGACAATGATGAATGACAGACAAATCCTTGAATATTCGAGTTATTCTCGGATCTGATGGAAAAGTATGAAATAGTGTAAATAAGAATCTTAGTGAAAACGTGTTGTTTGTATCTTAGCGAGAGAGAGAGAGAGAGAATCTTTTGTCAAAGTGAGTTCTTACAAGTGAATATTGCATGCCCCTATGTCACGACCCGGATTTTCCACCCTCGGGAGTCGTGATGGGGCCTACTAGTGAAAGCTAGGCAAGCCAATCATCCCAATTTTTAACCATTTTCATTTAAAAACCCTTAGCTATTCCAAACAACATAACAAAACAACGAAAATAATAATAACAAAATAGTGTGGATGACGAAATATGATAATTTAAATTAATACAAACTACGAAAGTCTAAGTACAACTCTACCCAGAATTTGGTGTCACAAAGTCACAGACCATCTATGAATACTACAAATAAAGTCTGAATAGAAATGCACGAATCCATCTCTGAATAAGTAAAAACAGAAAGGAAATGATAGGAGGAGACGCCAAGGCCTGCGGACGCCTGCAGGACTACCTCGGGTCGCCTGAATGGACTGAAGACAACACCCTCACTGCGGTCCAAAAGCTGCTGCACTGGGATCTGCACACAGTGCAAAGTGTAGTATCAGCACAACCGACCCCATGTGCTGGTAAGTGCCTAGCCTAACCTCGGTGAAGTAGTGACGATGCTAGGACCAAACTACCAAATAAACCTGTCCAGTTAAATTATATATAACGGAAAATAAAGACAGAAATGTACAGTTAAGGATAGGAGGGGGAAACTTGCTGCGGGGAACATCAAGTAATGACAGAAGAACAACAGATAAGTATAAGGAACACCAAAGTTCAATTATCAACAAGGATCAGAAATATCAGACAAGTACACGACATCACCCTTCGTGCTTTTACTCTCGTCCTCACCATAAAATCAATAAAATCGGCACGACATCACCCTTCGTGCTTTTATCTCACATAATCATGGCACAGAATGATCCTTCGTGCATTATCACTCATATAAAGGCACAGAATTATACATCGTGCGGTATGACATCACCCCTCGTGCATTAACACTCTCTCACAATATCATACACGGCATCATCCTTCGTGTTTTAACACTCTTCCTTACCCAAACAACAATCACAAAGCAATAAGGGAAAGGAAATCAATAAAATCACAATAAAATCCCGATAAGGGAACAGTAGTACAACAACTATATTCCGGCAAAGGAAAACAATATCAAAACAATAACCTCCCGACAAGGGAGATAACATTAAAACAACAACATCCCGGCAAGGGAGACAATATCATAATCCTCTTTTCTTTTTCACATTTATTTCACAACTCAATTCACAATTCGAGCCAATGCACTATATGTTCAATTGCCAATTATACTTCCACAAATCATTTTACGACTAGAGGCAACACTCTTCAATGTTCAACTGTGACGACCCGACCGGTCGTCTTAAGAATTAATGCCACGATCTCCTATTAACTACTTTTCTCGTATTTATTTTTGCTATTTTGATTTGCCTAGATGTTCGGTTTTGAGTTTCGGAAAGTTTTGGGACACTTAGTCCCTAAATGAGAGCTTAAGTGTTGGAAATTTGACCATAGTCAGAACAGTGTGTAGACGGCCTCGAAATGGAATTCTGATGGTTCTGTTAGCTCTGTTGGGTGATTTCGGGCTTAGGAGCATGTTCAGATAGTATTTTGGAGGTCCGTAGCTAATTTAGGCTTGAAATGCCGAAAGGTCGAATTTTGAAGTTTCCGGTTTGATAGTGAGATTTTGATATGAGGGTCGGAATGAAATTCCGGAAGTTGAAGTAGCTCCATAGTGTTAAATGTGACGTGTGTGCAAAATTTCAGGTCATTCGGGCGAGGGTTAGTAGACTTTTTGATCGAAAGCATATTTGTAGAGTTTTGGAGTTCTTAAGCTTGAATTCGTGGTTGATTCATTTCGATGTTGTTTTAGGTGTTTTAAGGATTGGTATAAGTTTGGACAGTGGTATTGGACTTGTTAGTGCCTTTGGTTGAGGTCCCGGGGGCCTCGGGATGGTTTCAGAAGGTTGTCGGAAGAATTGGGAGTTGTTTGAGCAGTTTCATCTGCTGGTCTTCTGTCATAACCGCACCTGCGGTTTGGTCCTGCAGGTGCGTAGCCGCAGAAGTGGCATTGTCATCGCAGAAGCGGAAATTGAGAGGAATAGAAGGATCCGCAGATGCGGGAGATGTACCGCAGAAGTGGTACCGCATCTGCGAATGGTGAGTCGCAGGTGCGGAGGAGGCTGAGTTAGTAATTATCGCAGATGCGACCGTTGGTCCGCAAAATCAGGACTGCAGATGCGGTCCCATGACTGCAGAAGCGGATTAGCTTGGCAGAAACATATAAATTCTTGCCTTTGCAAATTTTAGCCATTTTTACCTCTTTTCAAATGGGAAGAAGCCTTGGGGAGCATTTTCAAGAGGAATTTTCAGAGGAGTTCATTGGGGTAAGGTCTTTGATCCCTAAACTCGTTATTGGATTGATTTTTATCATTATAAGCATGAAAAATTAAGAAAAATCAGTGGTAATTTGGGGGTTAGGGCTTGACTAGTTAGAGACCTTTGAGTGATGATTTGAGGGACCATTTAAGGCGATTTGGTACTTTTGGTATTACTGGACTCGTGAGAGTGTGAGGATTCTGGAAATGTAAATTTTACCCGATTCCGAGACGTGGGCCCGAGGGGCATTTTGGTTATTTTATCTAATTTCGCGTATTAGCTTAGAATTTCTTTGTAGAATCAGTTACTTGAAGTGTTATTTACATTATGCAATTGAATTGAATAGATTTGGGCCATTTAGAGTCGAGTATTCGTGGCAAGAACGTGGTCTCGGGTTGATTTTGAGCCGGTTCGAGGTAAGTGGCTTGTCTAACCTTGTGTGGGGGACCTTCCCCTTAGGATTTGGTATTATTGATAATTGAAATGCCTTTTACATGAGGTGACGAGTGCGTACTTGTGCTAATTGTTGAAAATCCGATTTTCATTAAGTAATTACTAGTATGTTTCCTTTCTTGTTTTTATTACTTGCACTATTAAGCTTGTTGTTAGCTTAGGAAAGCAAGTCTAAGTGATTTAATTGCTTTATTTGCTCAAACTGTTTTACCTGAATTCTATGCAGCATGCTAGGCTAGAATTATTTGTTTGCCTTAATATGAAATTTGACATTTCTGAATATTTTCCTATTGCTGCTGTGTATTTATATTGGGACTACGGATGTGGGACGAGTATCTCCCCCTTGTCTGTTTACATTTGGGACTACGGACGTGAGATTCCGGTAGATCCCCCCTGCATAGTTATATGATACTACGGTACTGCACTCGGTAGATTCCCCCAGTACTGGATATTTATATTTGGGACTACGGAACGGGATTCCGGTAGATCCCCGCGCACTATGAGTTGGACTACAGGACGGTATCCTAGGAGATCTCCGATTGTTATTTTTCGTGCTGAGCCGTATTTCTTTCTGTGTTTACCTTGCCTTTGTAATAGTTGTTGTTGTCCTTTATATTTGTGTTACTTTTACTGCTGTACTTATTTATACTGTTCTGTTCTACACTATCGAAATTTATATTTTATTTAACCTCAGTAGGGCCCTGACCTTCCTCGTCACTACCTGACCGAGGTTAGGCTTGGCACTTACTGAGTACCGTTATGGTATACTCATGCCCTTTCTGCGCATGTTTTTCATGTGAAGATCTAGATACCTCGACTCAGTCCTATCACCCTTGAGGCGAGGTGACTGTTCTAGAGACTTCGAGGTATATGTGCCGCGTCCGCAGACCGAGGAGTCCCTTTCTACTCTCCCTATTGTATTAGCCCTTCTGTATTTCTTTTCCTTGTTAGTATTCTGGAGTTAGACACTGGTAGACATTCCAAGGCTTGTGGTTTCATGAGATTCTGGTTTTTGGGAAATGTTTTTAGTTTTGAGAAGTTGTATTGTATATGCCGAGCGGCATTTTAAATACTGTTTCATTTGATTATTTTGGCTTTTAATTATTTCTTTCGCAAGTTTTGTTTATTTTCCGCATTTGTTAGGCTTACCTAGTCTTAGAGACTAGGTGCCATCACGGCAGTTCACGGAGGGCAAATTAGGGTCGTGACAAGTTCAACTGCTAATATTACTTCCACAAGCATTATTCAACAATAGAAATCATCACATAAGGCATGAACAATACAAAACAGAATCACAATAATCATAGTATAAGACTCACGAGCATGCTTGACTCCAGCGTATAGATACTTGTCAACATGCCTATACGTCGTACTCAATATTTATCACAAACCAATTAAGATACGACTCCTAATCCCTCAAGCTAAGGTTAGACCAAACACTTACCTCGATGCCACAAACATAATTTAAGCCTCAACTACCGCTTTACATTTTGATTCCACTACCAATTCGCTCGTATCTAGTCACAAGTTACTTAACTATATAAATACTAAATGAATCAATTCTAATGCATGAAAATAAGTTTTCCAATGATTTCCCCAAAAGTCAAAAATCTACCCCGGGCTCACATGGTCAAAACCCGAGGTTCGAATCAAAGCCCGATTACCCACAAACCCAAATATATAATTTGTTTTGAAATCGGACCTCAAATCGAGGTTCAAATTTCCAAAATTTGAAAAACCTAAGTTCTACCCAAAACACCCAATTTTTCCCATGAAAACCCTTGATTTTGAGTTGAAATCATGTGAAAGATGTTAAAGATTAATAAAACGAGTTAGAAATGATTTACAATCGATTTGTAAGAGTATTTTTCTTTGAAAAATCGCCAAAAGGTGTTTAGGTTTTGAAAAGGGTTGAAAAATGGTTGAAAATGCGTCTAAGTTATGATTTAGCAGGTTGCAGATATCGCAATTGTGCAAACCCTTCAGAACCTGCTATCTTTGCAATTGCGAAGAATATGTCGCAAATGTGACACTAGGAAAATTCACTAAGCTTCGCATTTGCGAGGAAACAATCGCATTTGCGACTCTGGCTCCTTTCGCATTTGCGATCAAATGGTCGCATTTGCGATCAAGGCCTGCCCAGGCCATCTTCGCATTTGCGAGTTGCGAAGCCTGCAGACCTGTAGCATACCAGCAACTTCCTAAGTCCAAATTTCACTCTGTGGCCTATCCAGAACTCACCCGAGCCCTCGGGGCTCCAAACCAAACATGCATGCAAGTCCAAAAACATCATATGGACTTGCTTGTGCGATAAAATCATCAAAATAACATCAATAACTATGAATTTAGCATCAAAATTAAAAAAAAATCTCATGAACTCTTAAGTTCAAATTTTAACAACCGAAGGTCCGATTCACATCATTTCAAGTCTGTTTCATACCAAATTTTACAGGCTCAACTTAAATCACATATAAGACCTGTACCGGGATCCGGAACCAAAATGCGAGCCCGATACCATCAAATTCAATTACATTCAAATTTCCAAAAACTCTAAAATTTTTAGTTAAATAATTTTCTTCAAAAATTCATTTCTCGGGCTTGGGACCTTGGAATTTGATTCCGGGCATACGCCCAAGTCCCATATTTTCTTACGGACCATTTGGGACCGTCAAATCACGGGTCTGAGTTCGTTTACCTAAAATATTGATCGAAGTCAACCTAAATTCATTTTAAAAGCAAAATTAATCATTTTTCACAGATTTTCACATAATAGCTTTCCGGATACACGCCTAAACTGCGCACGCAAATCGAGGTGAGACAAAAAGGAGGTTTTAAGGCCTCAAAACACAAAATTTATTTCTAAAACAAGTGATGACCTTTTGAGTCATCACACCCTATCATTATTTCTTTTTTCTATATATATGGGACATGTTCCTAAGAAACCCTAATAGTACAAGTGCAGAGAATATCCACTAGAATATTCTCTTTTGTGTCCTATCTTGAAACTAGCCGTTATAACTGTGTCAGGGTTGCTCGACCTCGGCCTTGATGACAACTCCTCATCTTCATTCTTTGCTGACTCTTCAACCATGGCCTTCGCTGAGGGCTTTGCTGCTTCTTGGCCTATCTCGACCAATGGCGATTCGAGAATTCCTTTTTTAGTATTAACAACCTCTCTATCCCCTCCGAGGGTAGGGACATACATTCTATCCTCCCAGACCCTACTTGTGAGATTATACTAGGTTGTTGTTGTTGTTGTATATTTTACCTTTAATGAGATCAGCGATATATTTTAAAATCAATATATTTGTCATATGTAATAAGCAATTACGTTTTCCTTTCCCCTCAACATATATCAAGTTGTAATTTAATTGTTGAGATTACATATATGAAGTTTAAATATACTTTTATAGTTTTAATCAGCTGCTTGAAATTCTTATATTTTTAATATTTTTTAATATTTTTTTGGCTTTATTTACTTGATCTATCCATATATAATACTATAACTTTTATTTTTAAAATTCAAATAATTTTCACATTTCAAATAAAAATAAACCTTATTCTTCAGAATTACCTACAACTGGTTTTTTTTATTTTATATGTTTTCCTCTTGTTATCGTTTGTTAATTATTATTGAATTATCCATTATTATTTATATATTAAATTATCACATCTTTAATTAGCTTACCATTAAGCTTAATATTCTTGCTAATTACTCTTGGAAAATTGCTTTCTTTTTAAGGTGTGTTTGATTTGAGGAAAAATAATTTTCAAGTTAATATTTATCATGATCAAGTCATGATTTGATATTTGGTAAGACGAAAATCATCTTAAAAATATATAACAACCCGACCGGTCGTTTTGAGACCTAGCACGTCGTTCGGCGGTTTGAGGCCTTGAGTAAATAGTAAAGAGATTGGTAATTGTAATGACCCGGCCGGTCGTTTTAAGAATTAACGCCCCGATCCCCTATTAACTGTTTTCCCCGTATTTGTTCCTGCTATTTTGATTTGTCAGGATGATTTGTTTTGAGTTTCGAAGTGTTTTGGGACACTTAGTCCCTAAAGAGAGCTTAAACTTTAGAATTTGGACTGTAGTCGGAGCAGTATGAAGACGGCCTCGAAATGAAATTTCGTCGGTTCCGTTAGCTCTATTGGGTGATTTTGGGTTTAGGGGCATGATCGGATTGTGTTTTGGAGGTCCATAGCTTATTTAGGCTTGGAATGCCGAAAGTTGAACTTTTGAAGTTTCCGGTTCGATAGTGAGATTTTGATATCGGTGTTGGAATGGAATTTCGGAAGTTGAAGTAGCTTCGTAGTGTTGAATGTGATGTGCTTGCAAAATTTCAGGTCATTCGAACGAGATTTGATAGACTTTTATGTAGTTCTTAGGCTTGAATCTGATGTTAATTTGGTATTTTTGATGTTGTTTTGAGCATTCCGAAGGTTGGAACAAGTTTGAATGATGTTTTAGGATTGGTTGACATGTTTGGTTGAGGTTCCGAGGGTCTCGGGTGTGTTTCATATGCTCAACGGGTCATTTTTGGACTTGAAAAATTGCAGAAAATGCAGCAGGTCTCCGGTTCTGGTTTCCTTCTTCACGTTCGCGAAGAGGAGCTGGGGCTAGTGGAAGCTTAACGCTTCGCGATGATGGTCCCGCGTTCGCAAAGCTCTGAGGTCGTATGCCTATGTGTTCGTGAAGAGGGTCCCGCGTTCGCGTAGGAGGGAGAAGGCTGCTATCGCGTTCGCGATGAAGGAAATCTGGGCCAAGCAAAGTTGTGCTTCGCAAATGCGAGGGTCCTTCCACATTCGTGAAGAAGGATTTACCTGGGCAGATTATAAAATTTCAAAGTCGAGGGTTTATCCATTTTTATCAAAACTAGAGTTTGGGAGCTCGGATTTGAGCGAGATTTTGAGGGATTTTCAGAGATATCGATTGGGTAATAATTCCTAACTCCTTTTTGTTTATAACCCATAAATCTAAACGTGAATTCATCATCTAATTTCAGATTTGGGGTGAGAAATTGGGGAAAATTTCTTAGGCCTAATTTTCGAGTTTTGATTGGGAATTTGACATCGGATTTGGATAATTTTGATATGGTTAGATCATGAGTAAATGGGGTTTCATAATCCGTAACTTTTACCCGATTCCGATATGTGGGCTCGGGGGATTTTTTGGGCAATTTTCTTAATTTCGTGTGTTAACTTCAAATTAATTAGTGAAATTAGTTACTTGAAGTTATATTTACATTATGCAATTGATTTGAATAGATTTGGACCATTTGGAGTGGAGTACTCATGGCAAGAGCGTGGTTCCGGGTTGATTTTTGAGCCGATTCGAGGTAAGTGGCTTGTCTAACATTGTGTGGGGAAAACTCCCCTTAGGATTTGGTGTTGTTGATACATGAAATGCCTTATGCGTGAGGTGACGAGCGCGTACATATGCTAATTGTTGAAAATCCTGTTTTCATTAAGTAACTATAGCTGTGTTTTTCTTCCTTGTTGTACATTACTTGCAATTTAAACTTACTATTAGATTAGGGAAGCATGTCTAAGTGACTTAATTGCTTTATTTGTTCAAACTGCTTTATTTGAATTTTGTGTAGCATGCTAGGTTAGAAATACCTATTTTACCTTGGTAGGAAATTGGGTTGTATTGAATATTCTTCGTGTTGCTGCTATGTGTTTACTTTGAGACTACGGGACGGTATCCCGGGAGATCCTCCTATTTCTTTACTTTGGGACTATGGATCGGTATTCGTAGATCCCCCTGTACATTTATATTTGGGACTACGGGACATCACCCGGTAGATCCCCTGTACTGGATATTTACTTTGGGACTACGAATTGGTATTCCGGGAGTTTCCCCTGCTTCTTTATGATTCGGACTACGGGGTGGTATCCCGGGAGATCCACCTGTTGCTATTTCTGTGCTCTGAGTTAGATTCCTTCTATGTTTTTAATAGATATAGACTGTTAGCACTTAAATTATATTGTAGTATTCTATACTGTTTACCTTGTTTATTTCATCTATAATCAGTATGGCCCTAACTTACCTCGTCACCACCCGACCGGGGTTAGGCTTGACATTTACTGAGTACCATTGTGGTGTACTCATTCCCTTTCTACGCATGTTGTTTCATGTGCAGATCCAGGTTTTTCGGCTCAGCCCTACCATCCTTGAGGCGAGACGATCCTTCAGAGACTTTGAGGTATATTTGCCACGTCCGTAGACCGAGGAGTCCCTCTCCATTCTCTTTTGTAGTTACAACCCTTCTTTATTTACTTTGTTTTATACATTCTGGAGTTAGAGCACTATGTAGTATCCTTATCTCTAATTTCATGAGATTCCGGGTTTTGGAAAGTTGTTCAGTTTTTCAGATCTTGTATTAGTACATGCCGAGCGGCATCTTAAACACCTTTATATTGTTTATCTTCAGTTTTTATTAGTTTTTCCGCATTTTGTTTCTTTTTCTGCAATTGTTAGGCTTACCTAGTCGTAGAGACTAGGAGCCGTCACGACAGTTCACGGAGGGCGAACTTGGGTCATGACAAGTTGGTATTAGAGCTCTAGGTTTATAGGAGTCATGAATCACAAGCCATTTTATTAAAGTCTCGCGGATCGGTATGAAGACGTCTGTACTTATCTACGAGAGGCTATGTAACTGTTAGGAAAACTTCACTTCATTTGATTTCCTTGTCGTGCAAGATTTTTGATATCACAATTCTAAACTTCTATCTTCTATTCTCTTACAGATAGTGAGGACACGTGCTACCGAAGCTGACCAGGCACCCGTGCCCCATACTAGAGCTCTCAAAGGTTGGGTTCGAGGTAGAGGCCGAGGACGCGCTCGTGGTGCAGCCAGAGCACTCGTGCGAGCTGCCACGGAAGAGCCACCAGCAGTTCTAGCTGGAGTCTAGGCACCTGATACGCCTACTGCTACTACTATTCCAGCTCTTTAGGAGACTCTTGCATAGTTCGTGAGCATGTACACCACTGTAGCTCAGGCAGGGCTAATTCCCCTTGCTGCAGCCACATCCCAGGCCCGGGGAGGAGCACAGAATCCCGCTGCTCGCACTCATAAGCAGCAAGTCCAGGTTGATCAGGTCCCAGAGGTTATACCAGTATCGCCTGCAGTTCCAGATCAGCCCGAGGGTAGGGCAGCGGCTTTGGAGAATGAGCAGCGGAGGCTTGAGAGGTTCAAGAAGTATAAGCCTCCTATATTCAGTGGTTTAGCATCAGATGATGCCTACGGATTTCTGGAGGAGTGTCATCGTATCCTCCGCACTATGGGTATATCAGGATTGAGTGGGGTTTCTTTCACTGCCTTCCAGCTTCGAGGAGTCGCCTACCAATGGTGGTGTACTTTTGAGTTGATAGCCCAGCTGAGGCAGCATCCCTCACTTGGACTTAGTTTTCAGATATGTTCCTGAGAGAGTTTGTTCCTTAGAGCCTCAAAGATGCATGGCGTGCAGAGTTTGAGCATTTGCGCCTGGGCACTATGACTGTTTCGGAGTATGCTATCCGTTTCAGTCACTTGGCTAGGCATGCACTAGCCTTGGTTGCTACAGTTCGTGAGAGAGTTCGTCGGTTTATTAAGGGGCTCATTCCCAACATTAGGTCTAGCATGGCTCGTGAGTTGGAGATAGATATTTCTCATCAGCAGGTGGTGAGAATTGCTAGGATAGTGGAGGGTATGCATGCTCGGGATATAGATGAGAGGGAGACCAAGAGATCTCGAGAGTCGGACCATTATTCTGGTGCCCGTGCTCCAGCTGCAGTTTGTCATGGTAGGGATTATATGAGTCACCCCATTCATTCAGCTCTTCCAGCAGCCAGTGGTATTCCATCTCCTCCTAGACATCAGGAGCCTTATTATGCACCTCTAGTATCTAGTGCACCTCCTACACGGGGTGCTTTTAGAGGTCAGTCTAGCAGACCTGGTCCGAGCTAGTCACATCCACCACATCCTCCCAAAGCTTGTTTTGAGTGTGGTGACACACTCCATATGATGAGGGATTACCCTAGACTTAGGAGGGGTTCACCTCCACGGACTTCTCAGCCACAACGTGCCCCACAGAGTTCCCAGGCTATGGTCCCAGCACCAGTTGCTACCCCGCCTGTCCAGCCAGCTAGATGTGGAGGTCGGGGAGGTAGAGGCCACCTTAGAGGAGGAGGCTAGGCCATATATTATGCCCTTCCTGCCCATACCGAGGTTGTCGCCTCCGATTATGTCATCACAAGTATTGTCCTGGTTTATCATAGAGATGCATCGGTTCTATTTGATCCAGGCTCCACTTATTCTTATGTGTCTTCTTATTTTGCCCCGCATTTGGGCGTATCTCGGGATTCTTTGAGTTCCCCTATTTATGTTTCTACTCCTATGGGGGATCCTTGTTACACCCCATATATTCGTACGTAAAAGTATACCATAAGAAAATTGACATAAGCTCGAAAATGAGATTTTACATCCCCGCATTTTCATACGTTAATGTTTTGTCGTAAGTTAATCGACGTAAGTTCGGGAATGAGATTATTTTGGGATTATAAGTATTATGCTATTCCAAACAAGTGATAAGTAAATTCGTTTAGGTCAGAGAGTAAGCGAATCAAAGGAAATGAGTTTCGACGAAGTTTGACATTTTGGGATAAATACGGTCCGAGCTATAACACCTGGTATTTATGGGCTAATCCCATTCAAGGTACCACATGACCATGATAGTAGGGTACATAAAGTGTGTCAAATGAGTAGTATTTTAAGTAATTTGAGATAATTCTCAATTATGTGAATAATTGGTTAATTGTTGGATTAGTGGGGGTTTAATAAGTTAATTAAGGAAAAAGTGTAAAAATTTGAATAAGTTTAAAGGGGCTTAACGTGGCAGCCCCCCAAATTTCAGAATGTTGACTCTTAAATTATGATGAAAGGTGGCTAATTTAGGCAGATTATGGGGCTTAGTCACATAGCATGTGGGGGCACACCATTTAAAGCATCAACCCCTCTAAAGAGAGTTGCTTATATCAAAATTGGCATTCAATTTGCTTTAGTAATGTGACATTCTGTTTCAACAATAATTCAAGGATTCAAGCTAATATTCCTTAAGCATTTTAGCAATGTGACATTTTTGTAATTCTAACGAAGCCCAGTATAATCTTTATCAAGAATATCATACGGATTTTTTCCTACTCTGATTTTCCCGTCACGTGATTTATCGCAATTGACGTGCGTTAGAGGGATTGTCAAGAGAATCCACTCAGATATGTTAAGCCTATCCTTTCTTTCTTTGGCATGATCTATACGACACAAACGAAACGAGAAAATGCACAAATTCTATAAATTACTCTATTCATAGAAATATTAGAGATGTCGATGTTCTTGATTCCCTATGTGTCATATTATTTTATCATCTTTTCATCGGTCTCAAAAATACGTAAGTTGGTAAAATTTATTTCATGATATTAGTCAGAGCCATAATGGTCTTATGATGTACTGAGAGATTTTATTAACATATTACATTGACCCATGACCAGATGGCATTATATACGCGTATATATATATATATATATATTTCATGCATTTATATATATACATTGACCCATGACTAGATGGAGTTATATATGCGTATATATGTATATTATATGTATATGGGATATGGGAAAAGGTTATGGCGTTATATACGCACCACCACCTGATCAGCTGGTATACGTTGATGATTTGCCCACAGTGGCTGAAATGATATGATGGGATGCCCTCAGAGGCTTGATGATGTTATGAACACATATACCTATGCATGGTATGACATTTATACGCATATGCATGATATTATAAAAATAAAATGATTCATAGAGCTATGCCAAAGTACATGTCCAGTCTTTTACTCCATGTTTCTCTTATGTCTATTATTTACTGATTTTCATTCCTTACATACTCGGTACATTATTTGTACTGACGTCCCTTTTGCCTGGGGATGCTGCATTTTATGCCTGTAGGTCCCGATAGATAGTTCGAGAGCCCTTCAAGTAGGTTATCATCTCAACAGAAGATGTTGGTGAGCTCCATTTGCTTCGAAGTTGCTTGTTTGGTTAGTATAATTCAGATGTGTATTGTTTGGTATGGTGGGATTCTGTCCGGACCTTTATGAAAATTATGTAGTCTTAGAGGCTTGTAGACAGATGTCATGTACGTAAAAGACTGTATGGCCTTGTCGCCCTATGTTCAGCGTACGAGTGGTTATTTTGGCCTCATAGGACCATATGTCTTATGTATAAGTTGGTATCACATGTTGTATTCTACTTATCTCATAGCAGCCATCCGACTTAGTTATCTATGATAGTATGACATGAAAAGATATGTTATGTTGGTACTCGGTTGAGTAAGGTACCGAGTGCCCGTCGCGACCCATCGATTTGGGTCGTGACAGAAGGATTTGGGGGGGCTACCACGTTAAGCCCCCTTAAACTTATCCAAATTTTTACACTTTTTCCTTAATTAACTTACTAAACCCCCACTAATCCAATAATTAACCAATTATTCACATAATTGAAACCTATCTCAAATTACTTAAAATACTACTCATTTGACACACTTTATGTACCCTACTATCATGGTCATTTGGTACCTTGAGTGGGGTTAGCCCATGAATACTGAGTTTTATAGCTCGGGCCGTATTTACCCCAAAATGTCAAACTTCGTCGAAACTTATTTCCTTCGATTTGCTTACCCTATGACCTTCACAAATTTACTTATCACTTGTTTGGAATAGCGTAATACTTTTAATCCCAAAATAATCTCATTCCCGAACTTACATTGATTAACTTACGATGAAACGTTAACGTACAAAAATATGGGATGTAACATCTCATTTTCGAGCTTATATCAATTTACTTATGGCATACTTTCACGTACGAAAACATGGGGTGTAACATTATTCCCCACTTTGGAACATTCGTCCTCGAATGTTGACTGATGCACTTATCATTTTCGTAACGTTTGCCTTCCGAATACTTTAGTACTCTCCTTTCCATCTAGGAAACTTGTGGTCGGAATCCTTCCAATCTCTTAACTATTACTACCTTCTATCACACAGTCTGTACGCCACTGACCTTATATGTGCGCATATATGACTCTTCTCCCCTTTTTTTTGCATCTTTTAGCTATTCTCTAGTTCTCACTTTGTGAACATATACAGAGCTTGACAAGATTTACCTCTGGGGATCCATAGGTACACTGAAGTTCTTTGCTCGGTACTTTGTTGAACTTATGAATATTGCTATATCTTGTTTCATAGACCCGGTTATATATTCGTATGATTTTACTGCATCTAGGTAGGTCATACTATACCATAATTCTTACTTCAGTTTATCGTTGTTGAGGTCTGCTACAAAATTCTAGCTTACTCTTGTTGCTTATCCTATATGTATAAATCTAAGTCTTTTAGTGCTTCCTCATTACTGTTTATCTTAAGAATGACGACTTAATCTCATCTCATACTTTGTGACTTTTGTTCATCCCTTATTGATTCACTTTAATACTTATTTACAATATACCACCGATAACTTGAAACTTCTTACGTAATACCTTTCCACTAGGGCTTATGTTGCATCGAGGAATATTTGAAGTGATTTTCCTGATCCACTTAGCGGCTATATTGTACTTCAATAACTGTATTTTATCCCAAATTGACAAACATCGATGAAACTCGTTTTCTTCGATTTGCTTGCCCTCTCACATTTACGAATTTACTTATTCCTTATTTGAAATAGCATAATACTTATAATTCCAAAATAATCTCATCCCAATCTTACATCGATTAACTTACGATGAAATATCAACGTACAAAAAAAAAGCGGGACGTAACATCTCACTTCTGAGCTCTCATTAATTTATTTATGGCATATTTTCACGTACGAAAATATGGGGTGTAACATCATTCCATATTCCCCCATTTACGGGAGTACTAAGATTTAGTGCTACGATGATCTTCCTATAGATGTTTTATCTCTTCATCCTTTGCATCTTTCCACATCATTGATGACCCTTACTCGCCTTGCGGTAATCCTTCTGTACCAAGGATAACAAAATTCCTTACTCACGAGGGAGACACCTAGTGTATCTGGCACACACAGTCCTTTAAGCTTAACTTTGCTCACATTTCTTGCTTTAGGAAAGCGTCTTCCTGAATGACCTTTAAAGGGCATTCTTCTGTTGTCCATTCTATTATCGCTGGAACACAATCTCTAAAATTCTCATGATGCCAAATATTATCAAATCACCCAGTCCATAAGTCACGATTAGTTTATCTTGTTTACTAGCCCATACTGATTTTTATTACTCTGGAGGGGGGGGGGGTCTAACTATTCCTTCTGGTATTCATGTTGGAGTCACCAACTCATTTTTCGAAACAGGGATATGACTTTATGGATTATACTCTTTATTGGCTCAAGTCCTGTCACCTCGTGTCTTTTCCTTCATTTGACAATAGACTTTGCAATATTGTGATAATTCTTTTCTACCATTGTCATCCATGTATCACATCTTACTCATAATGCTTCATTAACTCTCTTCTTATTTCCCTGCTAACATTTACGCTTATCACTTTATTCGAAAAATTCGAACAAGACATTATTTTACTTCTAGCTCCCTTGATCTACCTATTGGCTCTTCGGGTTGTAACATTCTTTCTCTACTAGGGACAAGAGCCACACTAAGGAAATATTTATCCCTTCAAGGCTCCAGTGCCTATCTTTGTAGTACTCATATCTAACTATACTATTTTAGAGTGCACCATCTGGTGTCTCACAAGGAGATCTTTTAGCAATTTGCAACATCCTTCAGAAAGGTCAAATAACGCAAATAATCCATCCATCATTTTGGATTACTCTAACCCCAGTAGGATTCTGATATCCGTCCTTCGCTTATACTACTTCTGTTAGCCCCATAGGGCATAAATGAGATGGGTATGCAATTGTAAATACCTTTGTTATTGTTGAAGGTAACTCACAATGCTTATATTTTTCTGTCGGAATTGTAATACTGATAATCTTCAATAACTGGGTGCCTCGTACCCTTCTTCATCTTGCTTCTTTTACATGCTGAAACTTGCGTCTCCCTCCTTATTCCTTTTTATCGTAAGAGTGAATAGGCATTATTGCCTTAGGGATCCTTATCAAGAAGGTTACACATCTTAGTATACACACGATTTGCTGAATACCTTATATTTATCCATCATAAGCATGATGCAAAAATTGAGTTCCTCTGACTCAACACAACCACATGCAATCTTTTACCAACCGTCTTTCTAGATGTAGGCATCGTCGTATTATGAATAAGATAGAGTTTAGGAAATTGAGTTCTTACAACTGAGCTCTATCACATGATCTAGAGTAAGAAGAAAGAGTGACAACCCTAAATGCCTTGTAGCCTCCTACTTATAAGTGTGGTGCATGACACACCCATAAACAAGACCCTACTAGACACGGCTTGTAGACTCCCTAGGATAGAACTGCTCTGACTTAATGCCACATAAATCCACGTAATCTTTCTTGGGTTGTTTTATTTGTCTTAACTTACCTCTCGCACTAGGTCCTTATTTATCCATAACATCCCTTACTTATTTTCCTTAACGTCGTGCTTGCATAATGTTCTTTAATTGTAGCATATCTGTAGGATTTGAGTAGTGAAATCTTATTTTTGTCGCATTCTTCCTTGACCATTCCATAGTTATTGAACCAAACCCAAACTGATGGGCTGCGACGGGCACCCAATACCTTACTCAACCGAGTACCATCATAGCATATCCTTTCATGTCAAACATTCATAGATAACTGAGCCGGAAGGCTGCCGTGGGATAAGTAAAATACAATATGAAGTAAACGTTTTCAACTTACGTATTTATCCGAGACCCATGAACAGAAGATATAATCATAATCCACATAGGGAATATGGAATGATGTTACACCGCATATTTTCGTACATGAAAATACGCCATAAATAAATTAATGAGAGCTCAGAAGTGAGATGCTCCATCCCACATTTTTTTGTACGTTTATATTTCATCGTAAGTTAATCGACGTAAGCTTGGGATGAGATTATTTTAGAATTATAAGCATTATGCTATTTCAAATAAGGAATAAATAAATTTGTGAAGGTGAGAGGGCAAGCAAATCAAAGAAAACGAGTTTCATCGAAGTTTGTCAATTTGGGATAAAATACGGTTATTGAAGTACAATATAGCCGCTAAGTGGATCAGAAAAATCACTTCAAATATTCCTCGATGCAACATAAGCCCTAGTGGCAAGGTATTACGTAAGAAGTTTCAAGTTATCGGTGATATATTGTAAATAAGTATTGAGGTGAATCAACAAGGGATGAACAAAAGTCACAAAGTATGAGATGAGATTAAGTCGTCATTCTTAAGATAAACAGTAATGAGGAAGCACTAAAAGACTTAGATTTATACATATAGGATAAGCAACAAGAGTAAGCTAGAATTTTGTAGCAGACCTCAACAACGATAAACTGAAGTAAGAATTATGGTATAGTATGACCTACCTAGATGCAGTAAAATCATGCGAATAGATAACCAGGTCTATGAAATAAGATATAGCAATATTCGTAAGTTCAACAAAATACCGAGCAAAGAAATTCAGTGTACCTATTGATGCCCAGATAGATATTTTATCAAGCTCTGTATATGTTCACAAAGTGAGAACTAGAGATTGGCTAAAAGCTACAAAAAAGGGGAGAAAAGTCACATATGCGCACATATAAGGTTAGTGTCGTATAAGCTGCATGATAGAAGGTAACAACAATTACGAGAATGGAAGGATTCCGACCAGAAGTCAAGATGTGAGAAAGAGGCCTAAAGGGGGGAATGCACTAGCCTTTGGATTTATTCACACAGTAGTTGCCTAGATGGCAAGGAGAGTACTAAAGTATTCGAAAGACATAAGCTACGAAAATAATAAGTGCATCAGTCAACATTCGAGGACGAATGTTCCAAAGGGGGAATAATATTACACCCCATGTTTTTGTACATGAAAGTATGCCATAAGTAAATTGATATAAGCTCGAAAATAAGATGTTACATCCCGCATTTTCGTACGTTAACGTTTCGTCGTAGTTAATTGACGTAAGTTCGGAATAAGATTATTCTGAGATTATAAGTATTAAGCTATTCCAAACAAGTGATAAGTAAATTCGTAAAGGTCAGAGGGTAAGCGAATCGAAGGAAATGAGTTTCGACGAAGTTTGACATTTTAGGATAAATACGGTCCGATCAATAATACCTGGTATTTATGGGCTAATCTCATTCAAGGTACCACATGACCATGATAGTAGGGTACATAAAGTGTGTCAAATGAGTAGTAATTTAAGATAATTATCAATTATTTGAATAATTGGATTAGTGGGGTTTAATAAGTTAATTAAGAAAAAAGTGTAAAAATTTGGATAAGTTTAAGGGGGCTTAACATGGCAGCCCCCCAAATTTTAGAATGTTGACTCTTAAATTATGATGAAAGGTGACTAATTTAGGTAGATTATGGGGCTTAGTCACCTAGCATGTGGGGGCCACACCATTTAAAGCATAAACCCCTCTAAGATGAGTTGCTTATATCAAAATTGGTAGGCAATTTGCCTTAGTAATGTGACATTCTACTTCAACAATAATTCAAGGATTCAAGCTAAAATTCCTTAAGCGTTTTAGTAATGTGACATTTTTGTAATTCTAACGAAGCCCACTATAATCTTTATCAAGAATATCATACGGATTGTTTTTCTACTCTGATCTTGCTGTCATGTGATTTGTCGCAATTGACATACGTTAGAGGGATTGTCAAGATAATCGACTCAGGTATGTTAAGGCTATCCCTTTTTTCTTTTGGCATGATCTATACGACACAAATGAAACGAGAAAATGCTCAAATTCTATAAATGACTCTATTCATAGAAATACTAGAGATGTTGATGTTCTTGATTTCCTATGTGTCATATTATTCTATCATCTATTCATGGGTCTTAAAAATACATAAGTTGGTAAAATTTATTTCATGATATTAGTCAGAGGCATAATGATCTTATGACGTACTGAGAGATTTTATTAACATATTTTCACATGTATTTACATATGCACATTGACTCATGACCAGATGGAGTTATATACGCATATATATATGTATATATATGTATATGGGATATGAAAAAGGTTATGGCATTATATATGCACCACCACCTGATCAACTGGTATACGTTGATGATTTCCCACAGTGGCTGAAATGATATGATGGGATGCCCTCAGAGGCTTGATGATGTCATGAACGCATACACACATGCATGGTATGACATTTATATGCATATGTATGACATTATAAAAATGAAATGATTCATAGAGCTATGCAAAAGTACATGTCGAGTGTTTTACTCCATGTTTCTATCATGTCTATTATTTACTGATTTTCATTCCTTACATACTCGGTACATTATTTGTACTGACGTGGGGGCACTGCGTTTCATGCCCGCAGGTCCCGAGAGACAGTTCGAGAGCCTCCAAGTAGGCTATCAGCTCAGCGGAAGATGTTGGTGTGCTCCATTTGCTTCGGAGTTGCTTATTTGGTTAGTATGATTCAGATATGTATTGTTTGGTATGGCGGGATTCTATCCCGACCTTTATGAAAATTTTATGTATTCTTAGAGGCTTGTAGATAGATGTCATGTACGTAAAAGACTGTATGGCCTTGTCGCCCTATGTTCAGTGTACGAGTGGTTATTTTGGCCTCATAGGCCTGTACGTCTTATGTATAAGTTGGTATCATCTATTGTATTCTACTTATCTCATAGCAGCCTTCCGGCTCAGTTATCTATGATAGTATGAAATGCAAAGATACATTATGTTGGTACTCGGTTGAGTACCGGGTGCCCTTCACGGCCCATCAGTTTGGGTCATGACAATTCTCTTGTTGTGGACCGCGTTTGTCGATCGTGTTTGGTTGCTCTTAGTGGTTTTGAGATGAAAGCTGATTTATCATTGCTCAGCATGGTAGATTTCGATGTTATCTTGGGCATGAATTGGTTGTCGTCCCATTATGCTATTCTTGATTGTCACGCCAAAATCATGACGCTGACTATGCCAGGTGCACCGCAAGTAGAGTGGAGGGGTACTTTAGATCACACTCCTAGTAGAGTTATTTCTTTCCTTAAGGCTCAGCAAATGGTTTAGAAGGGGTATGACACACATCTAGCCTATGTGAGAGATGTTAGTGTTGATACTCGTATAGTTGATTCAATCCCGGTAGTACAGGACTTTCTTGATATATTTCTAGCTGACTTTCCCGGTATGCCACCCGACATAGATATTGATTTTGGTATTGATTTGTTTCCCAACACCCAACCTATTTCTATTCCTCCATATCATATGGCCCCTCCTGAGTTGAAGGATCAAATACAGGAATTGCTTGATAAGTGTTTTATTCGGCCCAGTGTATCACCTTGGAGTGCTCCTGTCTTGTTTGTAAAGAAAAAGGATGGTTTTATGCGTATGTGCATTGATTATCACTAGTTGAACAAAGTTACAGTGAAGAACCAATATCATTTGCCTCGTATTGATGATCTGTTTGACCAATTACAGGGTGCACGAGTGTTTTCTAAGATTGACTTGCATTCGGGTTACCATCAGTTAAAGATTCGAGAGCCAGACATCCAGAAGACTGCTTTCAGGACTCGGTATGGTCATTACGAGTTCCTTGTTATGTCATTTGGGCTGACCAATGCCCCACTAGCCTTCATGTATTTGATGTACAGTGTGTCCCGACCATATCCTGACTTATTCATCATTGTCGTTATTGATGATATTCTGGTATACTCCCGGAGTCGGGAGGATCATGAACAACACCTGAGGACAGTGCTTCAGACTTTGAGGGAAAAGAAGTTATATGCAAAGCTATCGAAATGTGAGTTTTGGTTGGATTCCGTGGCATTCTTGGGTCACGCGGTAGGGTGATTGCCTACGCGTCCAAACAGTTAAAGGTACATGAGAAGAATTATCATGTCCATGATCTCGAGTTAGCTGCTATTGCTTACGCCTTGAAGATCTGGCGTCATTATTTGTATGGTGTTCCTTGTGAGATGTACACTAATCACCAGAGTTTCTAGCATTTGTTCAAGCAGAAGGATCTTAATTTGCGCCAGAAGAGGTGGTTAGAGCTGCTGAAGGACTATGATATCACTATCTTATATCACCCCGGTAAGGCCAATGTGGTGGCCGATGCTTTGAGTCACCAGGCGGAGAGTTTGGGGAGTTTCGTTTATTTACCAGTAGAAGAGAGGCCCATGGCGATGGATGTTCAGGCCTTAGACAGCTAGTTTGTGATATTGGATCTTTTAGAGCCTAGTCGGGTTCTAGCTTGCGTGGTCTCTCGGTCTTCTTTATTTGATCGTATCAGGGAGCGTTAGTATGATGCCCCTTATTTGCTCACCCTCAAGGAGAAGGTTCTGCACGGTAATGCCAGAGATATGACTATTGGTGATAACGGGGTATTGAGGATGCAAGGTCGGGTATGTGTACTCAATGTTGATGGGCTTCGGGAGTTGATTCTAGAGGAGGCCCATAGTTCGCAGTATTCCATCCATCCAGGTGCCGTGAAGTTATACCAGGATTTGAGGAAGAACTATTGTTGGAGGAGATATAGTTGGGTTTGTAGCTCGGTGCTTCAATTGTCAGCAGGTGAAGTGTGAGCACCAGAGACCAGGTGGGTTGCTTCAGCAGATAAAGATTCCGGAGTGGAAATGGAGCGGATCACCATGGACATTGTAGTTGGGCTCCCACGGACTTTGAAAATGTTCGATGCCATTTGGGTGATTATGGATCGGCTGATCAAGTCCGTGCATTTCATTCCTGTGTGTACTACCTATTCTTCGGAGCGATTGGAGGAGATTTATATCCGGGAGGTTGTTCGACTGCATGGCATTCCAGTTTCCATCATTTCAGATAGAGGTACTCAGTTCACATCATGGTTATGGAGGGCCGTACAACATGATTAAGGTACTCGGGAAGAGTTGAGAACAATATTTCACCCCTAGACGGATGGACAGTCCGAGCGCACTATTCAGATTCTTGAGGATATGCTCCGTGCGTGTGTTGTCACACCTCATTTTTTACCTACACCCCGTAAGGGTAGTATATAGGGAGTTTTTTCCAACTTAAAGTGACAATCGAAACGAGATTTATTTATTATTTAAAATTCAGAGTCGCCACTTGGGAGATTTATAGTGTCCCAAGTCACCGTTTCCAATCCCGAATCGAGGAAAAGATTGACTCTGTATTACAGTCTGTAAACCAGAAATCCGGGTAAGGAATTCTGTTAACCCGGGAGAAGGTGTTAGGCATTCCCGAGTTTCGTGGTTCTAGCACGGTCGCTCAACTGTTATAATTGGCTTATTATCTGATTTTAATACATGTTTTAACCTATGGTTCAATTTTAAACTTTATAACCGCTTTAATTATTTTTAAGGAAGATTGCAACATCATTTAAAATACATCTTGAACCACGTCACATAAATGCACCCACGGTCCCCGACACATTTTATCCAACGTTGTTGAGATTTGGATTTGGGCCACATAAATGCACACCCGAATTTAGGAAGGTAAATTATTAAAATAATGCGCCTAAAGCAACTACGTGTTTACAACTTTGCGAGGACCATAGAAATTTTGCTAAATGGCACGCCTCGAATTATAATAATCAAATTAAGACCATTTTTGTTTGGTATGGCGCATCTAAATTTTTAAAAGAATTATTATAATTATCCGAGGGCCATGGGTTATCTAATTTTTGCTTATGGCACACCTCGAATTTAATTTTAAGGGAGGTTTGAACTAATCTTTGAGGGCCATAGACTATGAAATTTATTAAAAGATATGGTATAGCCTAACCACTTCATTGAATGACTCCTTATGTGAATTATCTTGGTAGGAATATAAAGTATGGATCAAAAGTATTTGCTAAATGGCTCAGAGAGTTCAAAATCATTTTCAATCCAAAATCGAGTCTGAATTCATTTTTTCAACCTTAGACCCAAATATTATTTTTATTCCTTAAGTGCCCAGCAACAACTGATGTCCCAAATAACTTGAGGATCCAACTTTGTATTTCTAACACTACCTATCAGCACTTTAAAAAATGAGATCAAATTATATATTACTCGTGACTAACAAAAAATGAGACAAAATTAATTTCTAAATAAACAAAGATAACAAGATAAAACTAGAAGCAGAATAACATAGCACCACGTCCAACTTAGCCTTTTATATCAAATTCGCTCATTAGATGTCGGGCTTCAAACTAATTCGGAACTCGAGATTAAAAAGGGTCATAGCGAGTGAGTCATAGTAAAGAATCCAGGAGTCAAGCATGTAAGGCAAAGACGTCAAAATTTCATTAAACTCATCAAAAGCTAATTGGCAACAATATTTACAGAAACTTAAGAAAGAAAAAGGGAGGAAAAGAACCTTGATTTTGACTGCCTCGCCGACAATACGAACCAACTTGGGAGAATTTTGAACCAAGGACCAAATACTCAGGCATCAAATCGAAAACCTCGACCGGAAAAACTCCCTGGTAAACTCGAAACTATGCAGCGAAGAAGCTAAAAGATAAGCTATTCATGGTTGTTTGTTGAAGGAACACGAGGATATTTGGTGTTGATCTTTGCTGGAGTTTTAGGTGGTGCTCGATGGACTACTTTGAGGTGATTTTCGTCTGGGTTTGGGGCTGATTTTTGGTCAAGGGAGATGGGTTTTTCGGCAGTTTTTAAATGTTTTTTCTGCAATTTCGCACATGATTTCGATACTCTTTGGGGATGGATTTTGCAGCTGATATGGGGCTGTTTTGAAGCTGGTTTTTGCTGCTATTTCAGAGGTTATTTTCGACTGAAAAACAAAGATATTTTCGAGCTTGTTTTGGTGCATTTTTGGGTGTTTTCAAGGGTGTTACCGGTGGTTTTAAGGATGGAGAAGAAAGTGAAATCTATGGGTCTTTCATTGTTAGCTCTAGAGCTCCTTAATGGAGGTTTGAAGAAGAAGGTCTCTCGATTTTTGCTCTCTGTTTTCCTCAAATCTGTTTCTTCTATCTCCCTTCGTTTTTTCTGTCCCAGATCCCTCAGCCCCCCTCCTTTTTCTTTAGCTGATAGGTGTTCCTGTATGTAGAGTCTAGGTTTAGGTTATTATTTTGTGTATTTTGCCAATTAGTCCCTAGGTCTTTTTGTGTATTAGGTCCTTAGGGTCTTTTTATTTGTTTTTTATTCCAAAGAAGAGTCTAGAAGGGTCCCTAGACTTAATGGACTAATCCAAATTGGGCCAAGAATCGGGCTCTAAAACTCTTAAAATTGTGATCCAACACCTTAATTGACTCATTTTTAAAATAAGATAAAAATACTACAAAATCCAAAGCTAATCCTAATTAGTTAAACTAAACATGAAACTATTTTTTATGTTTTTGAAATTATATAAAGATAAAAATAAAGTACCATTTTTATATATTTTTAAAATTTATGAAAAATGCATGAACTAAAATATTTTTTGTGATTTTGTTTTTCTTGTAATAAAATAAAGTAAAAGAGTCAAAATGGGTTGAAATAGCTATATTAGGCCTAAACTAAATATTTATACGCTAAAATATAAAAAATCTTGGGGAGGGTCAAAAATCACATGTCTACAGTTGCCCCTCTTTGACTGGAAATGCGAAGAGTTTTCGGATAAAGAACGACTAGATAGGTTTTTTGACCCGACCCTTATTTAAGGAGACCAAAACTAAGAGAAAAGGGGAATGTGACCGAGCCCTAGTATCTGAGCTGCCTACATATCCTTGGCTATAAAGGAATCAGGCCACGTGTAGTTCAGAGGTGAGTGAGATGATGGAGTGCCGAGGTGGAGAGCCGATCGAGGTGCCATTCCGTCGAGGTTCCAGTCCGCGGTCCTGTTATTACATCAAAAATCAAAACATGAAAAAGACTAGCTAAGCCCGTCAACTACGAGTTACAAGATTCCTATCTATAAGTCTTCTGAAGCTTGATCTTGAGTCTTGAATGGTTCTTCATGCAAACTTTAGATTTGAACCTTGGTGCTTGTTAGCTGCAGGTGCTAGCTCGTTCTTCTACAGCTTTTGGATCAAGACCGGACATGTAGTGCTTGTGACTTCCACCATGTCATAAGCAGTTCACATCTTCCATCAACTTCTGCATTTGGATTCACTTCTTGCCTTTCTCTCTTTTTCTTTATTATGACTAACTTCTGTTGATCACCTCAGATTGTTGACTCGCATTCTTGCCGCGAGCTTCTTTGGTTGCTGACTTGAATTGCAATCTGAGATGCTTTTCCTTTTCTTTAGGTGGACGCTTGATTGTTGAACTCGAACTGTATTCCCGTGCTCTCCAGGTGGGCGCCTGACTGCTAACTTGCAATGTATTCCCTGCTCTCCAGGTGGACTCCTGACTGCTAACTTGAAATGTATTCCTTGCTCTCCAGGCGGGCTCCTGACTGCTGACGTGAAATGTATTCCCTTCTCTCCAGGAGGGCTCCTGACTGCTGACTTGAAATGTATTCCCTGCTCTCCAGGCGGGCTCCTGACTGTTGACTTGAAATTTATTCCCTGCTCTCCAGGCGGGCTCCTGACTGCTGACTTGAAATGTATTCCCTGCTCTCCAGGCAGGCTCCTGACTACTGTCTTAAAATGTATTCCCTACTCTCCAGACGGGCTCCTGACTGCTAAACTTGAAATGTATTCCCTACTCTCCAGGCGGGCTCCTGAATGCTGAACCTGAAATGTATTCCCTGCTCTCCAGGCGGGCTCTTGACTTCAACAAAATAGACAAAAACAAAGATAATTTTTCTGCCCTAGTTTGGGTATCTGGGCACATATGTAAGTGTAAAACGAACCACATTACCAAATATCAATAAGAACTTGAAAGCTAAAACTTGAGTAATACTCCCTTGTTCTCCAGGTGGGCTCCTCATTGCTGACTTGAAACGTATTCTCTGCTCTTCAGGTGGGCTCCTGACTGCTGAACTTGAATGTATTCCCTGCTCTCCAGGCGGGCTCCTGACTGCTGAACTTGAATGTATTCCCTGCTCTCCAGGCGGGCTCCTGACTGCTGATTTGAAATGTATTCCCTGCTCTCCAAGCGGGCTCCTGACTGCTGAACTTGAATGTATTCCTTGCTCTCCAGGCGGGCTCCTGACTGCTGACTTGAAATGTATTCCTTGATCTTCAGGCGGGCTCCTGACTGCTGACTTGAAATGTATTTCCTGCTCTCCAGGCGAGTTCCTGACTTCAACAAAATAGACGAAAACAAAGGAAATTTTTCTGCCCCAGTTTGGGTATCTGGGGACATATGTAAGTGTAAAACGAATCACATTATCAAATATCGATAAGAACTTGAAAACTAAAACTTGAATTGTACTCCCTTATTCTCCAGGCGGGCTCCTGACTGCTGAACTTGAATGTATTCCCTGCTCTCCAGGCAGGCTCCTGACTGCTGGACATGAAATGTATTCCCTGCTCTCTAGGAAAGCTCCTGACTTCTAATCTTGAAACATATTCCATGCTTTCCAGGCGGGCTCTTGACTGCTAACTTGAAATGTATTCCCTGCTTTCCAGGCAGACTCCTAAATTCTAATTTGAAATGTATTCCCTACTCTCCAGGCGGGCTCCTGCCTTCAACAAAATGACAAAAACAGAGGAAATTTTCTGCCCCAGTTTGGTAGCTGGGCACATATGTGAGTGTTAAACTGAATTATATTACCAAATATTACTAAGAATTTGAAAGCTAGGTCCTATTATCTAGGGGGGTCCTGACAACTTTTAATTAAACGACAATTTTAAGTCTAATCTATATCTTTTAAAGGTGTGACTTCTGCTAAATCTTGTTATCTAAGAGGGTCTTTAAACTACTCCCCATTATCCAGGAGGGTCCTGAAAATCAAAAGTCAAATTTTATCTTAAGAGTGACAACTAAACTCCTAATTGAAACCTATCTTAAACATGCAAACTTCTAAGCCAACTTATATTCCTTTGGGATGCATTTGTGCTACTTATGATTGTTTCGATTTTTAAACTAGGTCCCATTTTACAGGAGGGTCCTGAAAACTCCTATTTTCATCCTATCTTAAACACGCAAACTTTGAAACCAACTTATATTCCTTTGTGGTACATTCATGCTAGATTATGCTACTCATGATTGTTTTGAATTTTAAACTAGGCCACATTTTCCAGGAAGGTCCTGAGAGGTTACGGTCAAACTTGTCTGGTGCTTGCTTTTCCTTGCGGAGGGTTTCTCCGAAACAAACGAAATTTTCTGCCCCTGTTTCAATCAAAGAAAAATCTTGTCAGTTTAAAATGTGGTGGTGGGTTTATGGCCTTGACTTTGAGGGCGATTGCTCCTCCACTTCCCATGATAGCTTTGACTTCCAACCGAAGACCTTGATAACCACTTTCTATGTCATCCTTATCACAGAAAATACCTCTTCTCCGTTTAGACCCAATACCCTTTATCTGTTGCATTGCTTCATGAACTGACATTTACCAACCTTTGTGTTTTACCGAAAATACCTTTGATCCGTCCACCTAACATCCTCCATCTGTTGCATAGTGCTCTTGTGTTGACATGTACTGCACCTTTGTATTTCTCATGAATTCCAAAGCACGTTAATTGCCATCCACTTAGTGCGCAGGTTGTTTTTCCTGACTTAAATCACTGGCCTTGGCCTTGAAGTCTACTGTTCCCTCACATTGTCACGATAACTTTGATTTCTTCTTGGAAGACCTTGCTTGTCACTGACTAACATTTCTTTGTTGATCTTATCACAGAGAATACCTTTGACCCATTCACCCAACATCCTCTATCTGTTGCACTATTCACGAATTGAAATATACCAAACCTTTGTATTTCTCATGGACCCCAAAGCATGTTGATTGTTACCAACTCAGTGCGCTTATTGTTCTTTCCTGACTTATGACACTGATGTGCTGGCCAGATCCCGTTTTGTGCAATTGGAAAGCTGGTGGTAAATTTTGAAGTCATTTCTCACTTATTTTGACCAAACAAACTCAGGAAGAGGAAGTAAACAAGACAAAAGGAACAGAGTAAAGGACAAAGGAAAGAGGTGATTCCTAACAAGAAAACTACAAAGTAGAAACCTATCAGATGTAGATACCAACTCTAATGACTATGACATGCACCTGTGGCCTATTCTATTGAGCAAGTCTGATGTTCAACTCTTGTTATACCCCTAAACCGTGAAACTGGGCTTCAATGCTCCGATTATCCAATCTGATTCACAATCTTTATTCGACTTGTGGTACCCGAAGGGTTTTCACCATCAAGCCTCTCTCATTTTTGATTCTTTCTCTCCACTTACCATCGCCTTACGGTGCCCGTGAGGGTTTTCACCAATAAGACTCTCTCATTTTTGATTTCTTTTCCTGTTTGGACCAAAGTGTTGCCCCTGATATGAATTACCTCTCCTTGCTTAACTTGTCATCTCTCGAAGACTGATCGGAAGGTCTTTCTTTAGACCGTAACGTGGGATTTTGGATAGTGTTAAAAAGAAAAGATATCAAAGGCTCAAAACAATTCGAATGGGTTCAAAATTACAACTTTCGAAATCAGATTTCTTACAACAACCACAACTTCTGCCCCAATTTCTTTGCTTGGGGACTTTTTGGGTTTTTATTTTGATGGGACCGAACCATGAGGCTGCCTACGTATCCTTAAAAGGAATCAGGTCGAACGTAGTTCATGACATAAGAATTACTTTGTTGTTGTGATTTTCTCTTTTCTCTTTCTTTTCTTTCTCTTTTTTGCTTTCTTTTTCTCTTTTTGTTGTTGTTTTTTTTTCATTCTTTTTTTTTTCGATTTTCATTCTTCTTCCCTCCCTTTTCGTTCTTTTCTTTTCTCTTTTTCCTTTACTTATCTTTCACGCTTGAGTTTCTGATCTTTGCTACTGATTCCGAAAGAGGGGTATGCAAGAAATAAATAAGGCTCAAAAGGGTAACAAAGGATAAAGTGTTTAGATAGCAGAACAAAATACCTTCGTCATTCCAATCTTCAAAACATGCCTAGTACAAACAAACACAATTAAACAAACCAACGGAATCATACACAATATCTTTTGACTGCATTAGAATTGATAACCAAATCCACACATTTGCCTTCTACATCTGTTAAGTACAAAGCACCATGGGACAACACTCTCACTCTCATTACCACGAACGACTCCTGTCAATTTGGGCAAACTTGCCTTTAGATTCAATCCGATGCGGCATGATACATTTTAATAAGGTTTCTTTATGTTCTATCTGCCCCAGTTTCACGCATTTCGGGCTTGAAGTGATCTCAAAATGTCTTTACTTATTTCCCTCAAATGTCCCAACATCTTCAACATTGTTTCATTACTTCGTGATTAAACTGACTTTAAAACCAGGCTGAGAATTACGCGTGCATGTCATGTCGCTAGAGTCAACATGAAAAGAACTATAAAAAGAAAAGAAAACTAAACGAAAATGACTAGAAATCACAGAAAACAGAAAATTGCACTAGACAGATGGTGAAATGGTTTGGACAACAAAACAAACTAACTAAACTGGGGTTACAAACCTAGAACAAACCTAGACAACACTAAACGGGCTACTATTGACCAATCAAACTAGGAAAAATAAAAGGATAGAAGGGTTTGAGTCACAAGACAATATCCGAATTACAACCCTGAAATAAACCAGACAGCAGGAATGACAATAAAATAAACCACCAAAACTCCTCCATGGCTAAGGAAGAAAGGAGCGTCTTTCTAATTTCCAAGCTCGGCATCTTAGCCACTGAATTCCGCATCAACATTACTAGGACCTTCACAACTTCCATCACATTGTTCTTAATAAATTGCTTTTGGGTTCCCTTTGTTGGCTCGTTCTTAATATCAACCTCTGATAGCACTAAAAACTTTGCAGCGCGTGGACCTTCGAGGATCTCACAAGAATTCTCATATTCTTTTTCAAAACAAATCATACTCACCATATGCATCTCATTACGAATAGGCGATGGACTTTGGCTAGTGTCTGCTGCATCTGGATTTTGCACGACAATGTTACCTGCATCAATAAGCTTCTGAATTGCTTTCTTCAGATTCCAACACTTCTCTATGTCATGCCTCGGGGCATCTGAGCAATATGCGCACCTTTGAGAAAAATCAAACTTCTTTGACAGAGGATTTGGCATTTTTATATGAATCAGCTTCAACATGTCCAATTGCTTCAACTTTTGGAACAAACTGGCATATGATTCTCCAATAGGGGTGAAATCCTTTTCTTTTTTCAGAAACCTCTCATTCTTAAATGCTTGATTGGGCCGGAAACCTGACCTAGGGGGTTTTTCGGTAGGCTCGTGGGGGTGGATAAGCATTTTGTGGAGCTGGGTACTGGGAAAGTGATGTACGATTTTGGAATTTCCATGGAGAGAAGTGGAATTAGGGAGGATCATCTAGCACACAAGGATATCCACGAGGACGATGTCGAGGCTGGAAGTGTTGATCGGTAAAGCCCATCAGATCATCTTTTCTGTTTCTCTTTCTTCCACCCAAGCTTACTGGGGTGTTCTGAATGTCTTTCGAACAACTCATGATTTTGCCTGACTTGATTCCCTCTTCCACTAGCTCCCCTATTTTTAACACATCTTTGAAAGGCTTTCCCAAGGTCGGGATCAAATGACTGAAGTAGGTGGGCCCCTGGGCTTATAGGAAAAGCTCAACCATTTTTTCTTCACCAATCGGGGTACTGACTCGAGCAGCTTGCTCCCTCCATCTGAGCCCAAACTCCCTAAAGCTTTTCTCCGGCTTCTTTTCCATTTTAGATAGGGAGGAGTGGTCTGGGGTAACACATGATCTGTATTGAAAGAACCGAACAAAATCTTGAACCATGTTACCAAATGTAGGCCACTTACCAACATCTTGACGATTATGCCATTCCAAAGCTGCCCCAGTCAGACTCTCACTGAAATATGCCATCAACAAATCATCTTTCTCGCTCACACTTCTCATTTCACTGCAATAATCCCTCAAATAGGCTACCGGATCTCCACACCCATCATACAAGTTAAACTTTGGCACTTTAAACCCCGTGGGCAGGCGAACGTTAGGGGACACAGACAGTTCTTTGTAAGTCATGCTATCCTGGTCTCCCCTTCCTTGTTTGTTCTTTAAGGATTGTTCTATGCCTTTCAGCCTCCTGGGTATCCCATCTCGTCCTTTTCTTCCTGTGAACTCTTCATTTACAACATGAGGCTCATCCCGCGGACCCTGCTTGTATGAGTTGGGAACCTTGTGGGCAACCTCTGAGAGGTAATATTGGGCATCATGAGCTTTGAATGAGTATTCATTGTCGGGGATAGTGGATGTGACACGAGGGCGATTTTGGGGAGAGGTAATTAGAGGATGAGTGATGGAGCTACTAAGACGGTTGGGAAAGCTGTGATAAGCGGGTAGATCTGGAGAGTATGGAGGATCATCTGGCATTGTGTTCGGAGCTTGGGTAAGGACGACATCTAGGAGACTAGGTGGTGGCGGGGGTGGTACCTTCCCAGTCATCCAGGCCTGATACATGTCCACCATGTGTTGTCTCAACATCTTTACCTCTTCAACCAACCCATTGTCCTGTTCAACCAACTGCTTTAGGGCCCCGGTATCAACCAACTCAGTTATGTTGTTGTCTGCCATTGCCTTTTAACTTTGTGTTGTAGAGAAGAGTTACCACTTTAAAAACCACAAACCAACCACCCTTTTGCTATGAATATAACAAAATGAAGTTATCACATTAGCTTTAGGGCATTTAACATAATATAATCTCACTTTATGTGCAATGCACCTAGCCACATTTATCGGTTCTAAAATGACTTCGAGGGTACAAAGGTCAGTTGGCATCATCCCATTTTGTTCATTTCAACCTCTCTTTTCTTTGCTTTTCTAACACTTGCTGGTTCACCCATTTTCCTTCATTTCTCCCTTTTTTTTCATCTTCACTCTTTTCTTTCTCTCATATCTCACATCCCACAATTTCACCTTTTTTTCGTTTCCCCCTTTTTTTTCCTTTTTTTTCTTTTTCCTCTTTTTCTTTTAATAATAATAAAAAAATGATTCGATCGAACCCTATGTAGGTTGCCTACGTATCATGACCCCGCATGAATCAGATCTTTGCGCAGTTCTGGAAGATCTAGAATAAAGTAAACAAACTAACATTTTTATTTTCTTTTCTTTTCTTTTCTTTTTCCTTCTTTTTTTTAAAACAAATACTCTATGAGAAATTATCAAGGAAAAACCCTAAAAGAGAAAAATATTTTTTGATTCTTTATTCTTTTTTTATGAAGGAAATCTAAGGAATAAACAACAGAAAAATATTTTGAAACTTCATTTGATATCCTAATGCAAGATTTTGAAGCAAGCAATGAAAAAGATAAAACAGAATGTTTTTGGATTTCAATTTTGATGGCCTAAAGGAAAAATTCTAATGATAAACAAAAGATAAAGTATGTTTTTTTTCTATGTACAATATCCTAAAGTTTTAATGAAAATAAAAAGAATTTCTTCATCTTTCATTAATTTCCCAAAGAAACACTTCACAAGAAAATCTTTTTGAATTTTGGAATTAATATCTTAAAGAAAGCTTTTAAAGAAGCACTAAAATAAAATTCTCTCTCTCTCTCTTTCTTTTTTTTTTTTTGAATTTTGGTCCTAATATACTAAAGGAAACATAAAAATAATTCATTTTAAGTCCTAGATATTAATTGCCTAAAGGAGAAACAACCTCAATTTTATTTTCATTTCTAGAATTAGTATTCTAAAGAAAACTTATAACGGAAATATAAAATGCAACATCTCTTTTTTTTTTTTTGAATTTTTGAGTTACAACACATTTTTTCAAATATAAAGCAGAAAATAACAATAATAAAGGACTTGACATTACTGTACAAAAGTAGAAAGTAAAATACGACATAAATGAAGAACAGACTCAAAACTTAAGAATAAAACAAATTTCCTCAAGCAACTCCTGAATGCAGTGATCCTGGGGTATCTGTCATGCCCAAACTCCAGTAAGTAAATCCACACCTTTATAAGAAAACTTAAACCAACACTATGTGAGACAATAACATTCCCTAAGACACATGCAAGACATGATTGAGGCTATTTTTGCAAAATGGCTTATTTGGCCAAAAAGTGGCTAGAAGTGCAAAATTTGGCTAAGACCCCGCAAAGCCAAGAACCTAAGATTTACTAAGAAAACCGGACCCTATGTTGGTTGCCTACGTATCACACCCCGAAAGACGAGGATCAGGTATGCGTAGTTCGGGCAGATTGGATACGGGCGAAAATTAAAAGAAAAATTAACTAATTCAGCGAAAATATATTTTTTTTAAAAATGATGAAACATGTAAACTCTTTTTGGATTTTTTTCCCTTTTTTTTTATTCTGATTTTCGGAAAATGATGAAAAAGTGCAAAATCTTTTTTTTTTTGAATTTTCAAGCTCTTTTGTTTCCTTAACAAAAATGTGACAGAAAACATAATTGGGCCCCACTCGTTTTATCTACACACTTCACCCTCTCTTTTTCTTTTTTTTTTTTCTTTTTTCTTTCTTTTATTCATTGTTTTTTTCTTCATTTAACCTCAGCTATCATTGGTCCACCAAATGACCCTTTTAACCTTGAAGAAATGCAACATGTAACACATAGGATGCATCAAGATGGTCTTTGCATTTCGGGTACACCTGTCCTAAACAGACCCAACCCCTGTGTTGAGTCTCCAAAGTCAAATGCACATGATGCAAACAAACGTTCCTATTTAGGGATCCGGCATGAGGCTGAGTTATTCTAGGTTCAAAACCTGAGTATTTGTTCTAGACTGTATACTCGAGCGGACAACTCGAGCCGAGGAGGGGGCTACGTACCAGGAACCAAAAGGCCATCCGGCTTAGTAACTTGTTCGAGCCTCTTTCTTATTTCAAGGTATGACACTAACTGAATAAGGAGTCTCGACCAGCGAGCACATCCCCGAAGATGAGAAGAGAAGAGTTTCGTAACAGTTTATATACAGTTCAGATAATAACAAAGCGGTAAAAGCAACACTTAGCATATCAAGCCCAAACATGTAACAAAATCAGATAATAAATAAAGCCACATACAACAATTATTCTAAGCTCGTTCTGAATCCTGAACCAGAGATTCTGGGTTCTTATCCCCAACAGAGTCGCCAGAGCTGTCACACCTCCTTTTTTAACTACATCCCGTAAGGGTAGTATATAGGGAGTTTTTTCCAACTTAAAGTTACAATCGAAACATGATTTATTTATTATTTAAAATTTAGAGTCACCACTTGAGAGATTTATGGTGTCCCAAGTCACCGGTTCCAATCCCGAATTGAGAAAAAGATTGACTCTGTATTACAGTCTGCGAACCAGAAATCCGGGTAAGGAATTCTGTTAACCCGGGAGAAGGTGTTAGGCATTCCCGAGTTCCGTGGTTCTAGCATGGTCGCCCAACTGTTATAATTGGCTTATTATCTTATTTTAATACATGTTTTAACATATGGTTCAATTTTAAACTTTATAACCGCTTTAATTATTTTTAAGGAAGATTGCAACGTCATTTAAAATACATCTCGAACTACATCACATAAATGCACCCACGGTCCCCGACACATTTTATCCAACGTTGTTGAGATTTGGATTTGGGCCACATAAATGCACACCCGAATTTAGGAAGGTAAATTATTAAAATAACGCGCCTAAAGCAACTACGTGTTTACAACTTTGCGAGGGCCATAGAAATTTCGCTAAATGGCACGCCTCGAATTATAATAATCAAATCAAGACCATTTTTGTTTGGCATGACGCACCTAAATTTTTAAAAGAATTATTATAATTATCCGAGGGCCATGGGTTATCTAATTTTTGCTTATGACACACCTCGAATTTAATTTTAAGGGAGGTTTGAACTAATCTTTGAGGGCCATAGACTATGAAATTTATTAAAAGATATGGTATAGCCTAACCACTTCATTGAATGACTCCTTATGTGAATTATCTTGGTAGGAATATAAAGTATGGATCAAAAGTATTTGCTAAATGGCTCAAAGAGTTCAAAATCATTTTCAATCCAAAATCGAGTCTGAATTCATTTTTCAACCTTAGACCCAAATTTCATTTTTATTCCTTAAGTGCCCAGCAACAACCAATGTCCCAAATAACTTGAGGATCCAACTTTGTATTTCTAACACTACCTATCAGCACTTTAAAAAATGAGATCAAATTATATAATACTCATGACTAACAAAAAATGAGACAAAATTAATTTCTAAATAAACAAAGATAACAAGATAAAACTAGAAGCAGAATAACATAGCACCACGTCCAACTTAGCCTTTTATATCAACTTTGCTCATTAGATGTCGGGCTTCAAACTAATTCGGAACTCGAGATTAAAAAGGGTCATAGCGAGTGAGTCAAAGTAAAGAATCCAGGAGTCAAGCATGTAAGGCAAAGACGTCAAAAATTCATTAAACTCATCAAAAGTTAATTGGCAACAATATTTACAGAAACTTAAGAAAGAAAAAGGGAGGAAAAGAACCTCAATTTCGACTGCCTCGCCGACAATACAAACCAACTTGGGGGAATTCTGAACCAAGGACCAAAGACTCAGGCAGCAAATCGAAAACCTCAACCGGAAAAACTCCTGGTAAACTCGAAACTATGCATCGAAGAAGCTAAAAGATAAGCTATTCATGGTTGTTTGTTGAAGGAACACGAGGATATTTGGTGTTGATTTGCTGGAGTTTTAGGTGGTGCTCGATGGACTACTTTGAGGTGATTTTCGTCTGGGTTTGGGGCTGATTTTTGGTCAAGGGAGATGGATTTTTTGGCAGTTTAAATGCTTTTTTCTGCAATTTCGCACCTGATTTCGATACTCTTTGGGGATGGATTTTGCAGCTGATATGGGGCTGTTTTGAAGCTGGTTTTTGCTGCTATTTCAGAGGTCATTTTCGACTAAAAAATAGATCTATTTTCGAGCTTGTTTTAGTGCATTTTTGGGTGTTTTCAAGGGTGTTACTGGTGGTTTTAAGGTTGGAGAAGAAAGTGAAATCTATAGGTCTTTCATTGTTAGCTCTAGAGCTCCTTAATGGAGGTTTGAAGAAGAAGGTCTCTTGATTTTTGCTCTCTGTTTCCTCAAATCTATTTCTTCTATCTCCCTTCGTTTTTTCTGTCCTAGATCCCTCAGCACCCCTCCTTTTTCTTTAGCTGATAGGTATTCCTATATGTAGAGTCTAGGTTTAGGTTATTATTTTGTGTATTTTGCCAATTAGTCCCTAGGTCTTTTTGTGTATTAGGTCTTTAGGGTCTTTTTTATTTGTTTTTATTCCAAAAAAGAGTCTAGAAGGGTCCCTAGGCTTAATGGACTAATCCGAATTAGGCCAAGAATCGGGCTCTAAAGCTCTTAAATTGTGATCCAACACCTTAATTGACTCATTTTTAAAATAAGATAAAAATACTACACAATCCAAAGCTAATCCTAATTAATTAACTAAATATGAAACTATTTTTTGTGTTTTCGAAATTATATAAAGATAAAAATAAGGTACCATTTTTATATATTTTTAAAATTTATGAAAAATGCATGAACTAAAATATTTTTTGTGATTTTCATTTTTCTTGTAATAAAATAAAGTAAAAGAATCAAAATGGGTTGAAATAGCTATATTAGGCCTAAACTAAATATTTATACGTTAAAATATAAAAAAGTTTGGGGAGGGTCAAAAATCACATGTCTACATGTGTGATGGAGTTTGGAGGTTCTTGGGTTCAGTTCTTGCCACTGGCGGAGTTTACCTACAACAACAGCTATCAGTCCAGCATTCAGATGGTACCGTATGAGGCCTTGTATGGTAGGCAGTGTAGATTCCCGGTGGGTTGGTTTGAACTGAGTGAGGCTAGATTATTGGGCACAGACTTAGTTCAGGATGCTTTGGAGAACGTTAAGGTGATTCAGGATAGACTCCGTATAGCCCAGTCCAGATAGAAGAGTTATGTGGACCGAAAGGTTCATGATGTTTCCTATATGGTGGGAGAGCGGTTTCTACTTCAGGTTTCGCCTATGAAGGGCGTTATGAGATTTGGGAAGAAAGGGAAGTTGAGTCCGAGGTTTATTGGTCCTTTTGAGATATTGAGGTGTGTTGGGGAGGTTGCTTATGAGCTTGCCTTACCTCCCAGCTTGGTAGGAGTTCATCCGATATTTCATGTTTCGATGCTCCGGAAGTATCACGACGACTCATCGCACGTGTTGGATTTCAGTTCAGTCCAGTTGGACAAGAATTTATCTTATGTTGAGGAGTCAGTGGCAATATTGGACAGGAAAGTTCGGAAGCTGAGGTCAAAGAACATTGCATCAGTGAAGGTTCAGTGGCGAGGTCAGACGATCGAGAAGGCGACCTGGGAGACCGAGCAAGATATGTGCAGTCGTTACCCTCATCTTTTCACTATTTCAGGTATGTCTCTATGCTCGTTTGAGGATGAACGAATATTTTAAGAGGGGAAGAATGTAACGACCTGGCCGGTCATTTTAAGAATTAACGCCTCGATCCCCTATTAACTACTTTCCCTGTGTTTGTTCCTGCTATTTTGATTTGTCGGGATGATTTGTTTTGCATTTCGGAGTGTTTTGGGACACTTAGTCCCTAAAAGAGAGCTTAAGCTTTAGAATTAGGACTGTAGTCGAAGCAGTGTGAAGACGACCTCGGAATGGAATTCCTTCGGTTCCGTTAGCTCCGTTGGGTGATTTCGGGCTTAGGGGCGTGTTCGAATTGTATTTTAGAGGTCCGTAGCTTATTTAGGCTTGAAATGCAGAAAGTTGAATTTTTTGAAGTTTCCAGTTCGATAGTGAGATTTTGATATCGGGGTTGGAATGGAATTACGAAATTTGGAGTAGCTTCATAGTGTTGAATATGACATGCTTGCAAAGTTTCAGGTCATTCGGACAAGGTTTGATAGACTTTTTGATCGAAAGCGGAATTTGAGAGTTTTTGGAGTTCTTAGGCTTGAATCCGATGTTAATTTGGTGTTTTGATGTTGTTTTAAGCATTCCAAAAGTTAAAACAAGTTTGAATTGATGTTTTAGGATTGGTTGACATGTTTGGTTGAGGTCCCGGGGGCCTCGGGTGTGTTTCGGATGCTCAACGGGTCATTTTTAGACTTGGAGAATTGCAGAAAATGCAGTAGGTCTCCAGTTCTAGTTTCCTTCTTTGCGTTCGCGAGTGGGGTCTCGTGTTCGTGAAGAGGATCTGGGGCTGGTGGAAGCTTAATGCTTCACGTTCGTGATGATGGTCCCGCGTTTGTGAATTGTGAGGTCGTATGCCTACGCGTTCGCGAAGAGGGTCTCGCGTTCGTGTAGGAGGGAGTAGGCTGCTACCGCGTTCACGACAGGGACATCACGTTCATGATGAAGGAAATCTGGGCCATGCAAAGTTGTGCTTCGCGAATGCGAGGGTCCTTCCGCCACGAAGAAGGATTTACCTGGGAAATTATAAAATTTCAAAGTTGAGGGTTTAGCCATTTTTATCAAAACTAGAGTTTGGGAGTTCGGATTTGAGCGAGATTTTGAGGGAGTTTTAGAGATATCTATTGGGTAATAATTCCTAACTCCTTTTTTCTTATAACCCATTAATCTAAACGTGAATTCATCATATAATTTCGGATTTGGGGTGAGAAATTGGGAAAAGATTTGGAAAAGTTCTTAGGCCTAATTTTCGAGTTTTGATTGGGAATTTGACATCGGATTTGGATACTTTTAGTATGGTTAGACTCGTGAGTGAATGGGGGTTCATAATCCGTAACGTTTACCCGATTCTGAGACGTGGGCCCGAGGGACGTTTTGGGCAATTTTCTTAATTTCGCGTGTTAGCTTCGAATCAATTAGTGAAATTAGTTACTTGAAGTTATATTTACATTATGCAATTGATTTGAATAGATTTGGGCCATTTGGAGTTTAGTACTCGTGGAAAGAGGTGGTTCCAGGTTGATTTTTGAGCCGGTTCGAAGTAAGTGGCTTGTCTAACCTTGTGTGGGGGAAACTCTATTAGGATTTGGTTTTGTTGATACATGAAATGCCTTGTGCGTGAGGTGACGAGTGCGTACATGTGCTAATTGTTGAAAATTCTGTTTTCATTAAGTAACTATAACTGTCTTTTTCTTCCTTGTTGTACATTACTTACAATTTAAACCTACTGTTAGATTAGGGAAACATGTCTAACTGACTTAATTGCTTTATTTGTTCAAACTGCTTTATTTGAATTATGTGCAGCATGCTAGGTTAGAAATGCCTGTTTTACCATGGTAGAAAGTTGGGTTGTACTGAATATTCTTCGTGTTGCTGCTGTATGTTTACTTTGGGACTACGGGACGATATCCCGGGAGATCCCCCTATTTTTTTACTTTGGGACTACTGATCGGTATTCTAGTAGATCCCTCTGCACATTTATATTTTGGACTACGAGACAGCACCTGGTAGATCCCATGTACTAGATATTTACTTTGGGACTACAGATTGGTATTTCGGGAGTTTCCCCTGCTTCTTTATGATTCAGACTACGGAACGGTATCCCGGGAGATCCTCTGGACATTTACATTGGGACTACGGGATGGTATTCCGGGAGATCCCCCTATTGCTATTTCTGTGCACTGAGTTAGATCCCTCCTGTGTTTTTAATAGATACAGACTGTTAGCCCTTAATTTATATTGTCGTATTCTATACTGTTTACCTTGTTTATTTCATCTATGATCAATAGAGCCTTGACTTACCTCGTCACTACCCGACCGAGGTTAGGCTTGGCACTTACTGAGTACCGCTGTGGTGTACTCATGTCCTTTCTGCTGTTTTTTCATGTGCAGACCCAGGTTCTTCGGCTCAGCCCTACCATCCTTGAGGCGAGGCGATCTTTCAGAGATTTCGAGGTATATCTGCCGCGTCCGCAGGCCGAGGAGTCCTTCTCCATTCTCTTTTGTAATTACAACCCTTCTGTATTTACTTTGTTTTAGACATTCTGGAGTTAGAGCATTATGTAGTATCCTTAGCTTGTGATTTCATGAGATTCCGGGTTTTGAAAAGTTGTTCAGTTTTTGAGATCTTGTATTAGTATATGTCGAGCGGCATCTTAAACGCCTTTATATTGTTTATCTTCAGTTTTTATTAGTTTTTTCGCATTTTGTTTCTTTTTCCGCAATTGTTAGGCTTACCTAGTCATAGAGACTAGTTGCCGTCACGACAGTTCACGGAGGCGAATTTGGATTGTGACAGTAATATTGTTTTAGTTAGTTCAGTCAACTTAATTGGTTTTCACTTTAAGCCTTGCAATCTCTCTTGAATTTATTTCTTAGTTCAAATTAAATTTAAATTTTAAATATTTTTATTTTTCAATTAGGAGAGTAAATATAGATTGTCATCATTAATATGATTTTATTATGTTATAATCTTTTTCTTAATTTAAAATAATTTATGTATTTTATGGGAGATCTTAGTTTGCTGCTTGGAATATTTTTAATTTTTAAAGTCATCAAATCATTAATATCATAAGTAATTTTTTTTACTTTATTTTATATTTTCAACTTACCCCAAAGTAAAAATAGTCATAGGTTATTTCAATCAACGTCTTTTTATATTTTTTTAGTTTTTCTATTATAATTAATTTCTTACCTCTATGTTCTAGTTAATTTCTTTGCTCTAAATTTTTATTTTTGCGAGATGATTATTGACAATTTCTTTCACATTAGTTCTAGTTAAATTTACCAATATAATTATGCTAAAAAAATTTAAATATACTCATGTATGACATGATAGTTATTAGAAATGAAATAAGCTTTCTCACTATTAAACGCATAATATTAGAGTACAATCATATAGTTTATTATATATTTCATGTCATATTATAGCTAGAGGATTTTTATTTACAGTCCCAATTTGTGTTATTCCTTTATTTTGTAATAAAAAACCAACGAGTATGTTCATATTAGCATACAACAAAGAAATGGAAAGAAAAGCTTGACGACTTTTTAAGGTTTGAATAAAGAATTCAGTTACTAAAAAATTCCTCCAATTAAGAAATGCAGATTCGTACATAGTAAAATAGCTAAAGAAACCATGTATACCTATTTTCTATTTCTGCATAATAAATATTCATAGAGTTTTTAGTATTTCATCAGCTGCGGCCAACCTGATTTATGTAAATATTTAGTAAAAATGTGTAAAAGAGATGTAAAAATATATATTATATTTTATAAATATTTAGTTAATATTAATAGTCATATTTATAAGGTATACCTAGGTTTGCCTAAGTACTAGGGTTACAAATTGACCAATAAAAAATTAGAAAATAAAAATAAATTATATACAAGATAAATGTATAGTATAATTGTATGCATGTGTTTACAACCAAAAAGAGAGAGAAATATCAATATTAATTGAATATGGAAAAGGATGTATGTGTACATCTTTTGAGATTCTCCATGTATTGGAAAAAAAATTATAATTGAATTGATGAGAGAGATTATGCAAATTTTGAAAGATGAACTTGGGGAGGGAAGGGTAACAATGACATTGACTTGGCATAAATAACCTAGATACCCGTATGAATTTACTACACTACCCTCATTTGGGCCATATATTGCGGCCAAAATCAGTGTGGTAGTATTGGAGATATATTAGAAAATATTATTGGCGAAACATGCACCTAAATCCAAATCATTGTTGATACGGAGGTAAAAGTTAATACGTATTTGATGTTTAGACCAAACTAATATACTTTACGTCTTTATCATGGCTAAATATAAATATTAGGGAAGTTGTACTGTAAACTGTATTACGTAAAGATTTGTTCCAATTAGTTTACCAGGTGTTTCTTACTTTTGTATGTAGTATAGTACTGAATAAATCATAATGGTGCAAACCATTGAAACGTTTTGATAATTTGCTTAAGCCGAGCAATTGATTTTTTACCATTTAAAACTCCACCTTAAGTGTTCGCCATGCACCTTCATTGAAAGATTGCGTACAGCATGTGGAATATTGACGAAAATGTGAATTTTTTAAACTAATATATTCCAAAAGACTTTCCTTTGGAGCTTCAATTCGGAACTCAACAAATTAAGCTCTCTTTCTGAGGAATTCACACAGCTGAAAATTACGGTTTTGCAGTATCTATTATAGCTATAAATATTAATATTACATAATACATTTTCATAGTTTTGATTGCAAAAGTATCTGGATATCTTCCTGACATGCTTTGTACTAGCCAAAATTTTGTGTACTTTGGGGCGCTGACCATACCTCTTCAACGCCCTACGCCCTTCTCATGAGCGCTCAAGTTTCATCCTCAGGTTTGGCAGGATGTATAGGAAAGAATAACACTCTTAGTTAGCTTAGAAGCAGAGGTACAAGATTAAAAGGGGAGTTTTCACTTTGCGTTACTCAAACTTGGATCATGCTATTACACTTTGGTTTTACCTTAATAATGAGTATAAAATATTTTACACTAGGATGCATGTTAACGTGTTATAGTAGGTTAATCACTTTATGGGGATGGAGAACTCTCTTTCGAGTAAACAAAATTGAGTTAACAGACTCGACAATATTTTGTGGTCAATACTTCATACCTGAAATAATAGTATATAAGACTTTATTAGAATATGGAATATAAGAAACAAGGGACATCTTGCAGATGTTCCAAACATCACGAGAGATGGATGTTGAAAACATTTTCATGGATATTGGAAATATCTCGTAAGATGTTTGAAATGGGAAGTGCATTAACCAGTTTCATATGAAGCCTGAAACATCTTAGGAAATGTTTGAAACGTCGTAAGTATGTTTGAAACACCTTCATAGATGTTTGAAACTCGTAAGATGTTTGAACTGGTCTAATAACCTGTTTCATGTGAAGCCCGAAACATCTTAAGAGATGTTTGAAACACGTTAAGAGATGAGTTAAACACCTAGGAGAACGATTCAAGCATCTTCAAAGATGTTTTACTTGGGGAGTTCATATTAACTTACTTGTTTCCAGGAAAGTGCGCTCTTCTCCATTTGTGAAACCCAACATCCTACTCAAGATATCTGGCGACTCTCACATCTTTATCTTTGATTTGTTGAAAATATAATTGAACTCATCAATTTTATATGCTTTAGCTGCAGAATAATAATGGTGAAGCAAATCTCCACAATAAAAATTTTTGCTAATATTTTCAGCAATGTGCCTCATGCAAAATCCGTGATGAGCCAGTAGGTTAAATTTTAAGATCTCATTTGCTATGCTTATGTGCCTATCAAAAATTACAAACAACTCAATGTTGTGTCATGACAATTGTTCAAAAAAATATTCATATGCGGCATCACTCTCCTTGTCTACTACACAAAATTCCACATGAAAAATATGGTTCTTTGAATCCTGTGCCTCGGTAGACAACGACATCCGCAATACCTTTCCGTAAAAATGTCCTATCAACGCATATGATTGTAATGACCCGAACGACCGTTTAGAGCTCTAGCATATCGTTCGATGGTTTGAGACCCTGAGTAGCTTCACTTCATGCATTAGGACATGCACGTGTAGTCGAATTTGAATTTCGAAAAGTTCGAAGTGGATTTGGAAGGAAATTCTCAATTCGAAAGTCTTAAGTTAGAAGAGTTGACCAAGATTTGACTTTTGAGTTAATGACCTCAAAATCGAGATTTGAAGGTTACTATAGGTTTGTAAAGTGATTTCAGACTTATGTGTGTTTGGGTTGAGTATAAAATGGTCTGGGAGCAATTCAGTGCTTATTATTGAAAGTTGCATTCTTAAAAATATTTGAATTAGCTAAGTTTGACTTACAATGGATTTTGATGCTATCGGACTACGGGCGGTGTTCGGGACCTTGGATATGTTTATTTTATTAAGTGTAACTCGTTCGCGAAGTTTGGCTATGATTCGGAATGTCTAAGTGTAATTAAAATGCGTTCGATGAAGTTTGAATGCTTGAAAGTTAAGAGAGGGTTTTGATCGTCAATTCTTGTTTTTGATGTTATTTATGGTGTTTCGAGCCTCTGGATAAGTTTAGATAAGGTATTGGGACTGATTAATATGATTGGACCTCGGGTGTATTTCCGACCAATTCCCTTTGTTTCGGGATTGCTGGTTTCTAGTGTCAAGGGTATTCTTCGTGATCACGAAGAAAGGCTCACGATCATGTAGTATTGTTTGGGAGCTAGGACGACTTGCTCTTCACGATTGTGAATAGTGGCTCGCAATCGCGGTGTTTGGTCAAATGGTTCATCACGTTCGTGTGTCATAGATCGCGAACGCGAGGTGTTAGCATGGTGGTATGTATTAGGGGGTTGCTCTTCGCGATTGTGAAAGGCAATTGTTGATGGCTGGTAGGGTTTGGTCTATGCGATCGCAGAGCCAGACTCGTGTTCACGAAGGTTTGGTAGGCTGAGCTTCGTGATCGCGGGACTGGCCTCGCATTCGTGAAGAGAGATTTCATGTTCGATGTTGGTTGGTCTTCTCGATCGCGATGTTGTTTTCGCGATCTCGAAGAAGGATCACTTGGGTAGAATATAAGGTTGCAAGCGGGACTTGGCTCATTTTCATCTTTTTTTCTTCACATTGGAGCTGATTTTGAGGCGATTTTTATTATCTATTATGAGGTAAGTGATTCCTACTCATTGTGAATTAAATACATGGATTATATATGAATTTTAACATGAAAATTAGTCGAAATTATGTGATTTTAGAAGAAAACCTAGAAATGGTATTTTTGGATTTAACCATGAAATTGGATATGAAAATGAGAATAAATTATATATTTGAGTTTTTCGTGTTATGGGTGATATTTATCTTTGAGAATTTTCAGAATCCAGGCACGTGAGCCCGGGGTTGACTTTATTGACTTTTTGTGTGGGGTTGGAAATTATTATAAATTATTAAATTACGAGTCTTTCAATATATTTTGATTTGTTTGCACGTTCTTTGACTAGTTTCAGAATGGCATCGATTTGAGGTGTTAGATAGGCGTTGGAGTCGGTTATCGAATTTCGAGCGATGTAGGTCTCCTATCTAACCTTGTGAGAGGGAATTTACTCCGTAGATGTTATATTTGTTGTATGATACATATTGTGGGAGATACGTACGTATAAAGTGACGAGTGTCTGTGCGTATGCTAGGATTCTTGATTAGGTCCAGGTAGACTTAGACTTATTTCATGCTTAAATTGTAACATTTGAGTTATTCTTACCTGTTTAATTTCTTTAATTTGCATTTTTTTCCTGAGACTAGACTTGCTTAAAGTATCACACTTGCTATTTTAGATATTTGACAAGCAACTTGATTAGCAGTAGAAATTATTCTTCTGTTTATGGACTTCTCCCGCATTGTACGGAATTTTTCTAAAAGTCTCTTAAACTTCATAACTCACACATGTATTCGTGAGTAGGGCTAGTGACCCGTGAAGTTTCACTCTTCCTATAGGATCAAGCTGAACATCTCAACAGTATTATTATGGATTGGGTTGTGCGACTTCGTCAGTCTTAGAAGATGCATCTATATTTTGGGTCGGTTAACCCTCGATAGTGTACACAATTATTATGGGATCAGGTCTTACGCCACGACAGGAAATCATGACATTACTCCTATGGGATTGGGTTGCTTGCCTCGACAAAATCATGCGTAATATTTGATAAGAAGTCAGTGTACCCATGAGTTTTCCTGACTTGAGATGTGATATTTTATCTGGTGTTGACCGTTTGTATTCCATTCGAGGTAGTATCCGGTAATTGAAGACTTCACATTTACTCTTTAATTGAGGATCGTATTATGTACCTATATCTGTTTTTCACTATTTTACTTGCCATGCTTTATACCTGTCTACTTTCATTGCACTTAATTTATTGGACCACTAGTAAGTGATGTTGATGTCGATCCCGGATCACTATTTTTTCGGGGTTAGGCTAGATACTTATTGTGTATGCATTGATGTGTATACTCACACTACACTTCTATACTAATTGTGTAGGTATTGAGACAGGTTCATTTGGTAGTCATCTTGGCACATAGACACAGTTGCTGGGGGACTTTATGGTGAGCCGTATTTTATGTTACTATCCACAGTATACGGAGTCTCCATCATATTCATTTATTTTATTCTGTCTATTTTATATTACATACAGATGTTGTATCCGTATTGTTCTCCCTAGTAGATGCCCATGCACTTGTGACACCGGATTTGGGGGATTTTAGTGAATGTTCACAGTTTTACTTATTATTATTATCATTCATTTTATGTATTATTCGTAATCGGTATTTGGGTAAAGAAATACGCATGTTTCCATGAGTTCTGGATTTAAATTCTAACTATTTAATGAGATTTCTTATTTTAAAAGTTAAAAAGGATAATTAAGTTGGAGTTACGCTCGTTGGTTTGCCTTACAATATTGTAGGGCGCTATCATGACTTATTATGGGATTTGGGTTGTGACAATGACTTTCCTCATAAACAAAACCCCCCTGAATCCAAGCTACATAATCTACAAAAAAGTACCGAAACTTCCCACAATTATCAAGCTTCAGTGCTGTCTTTCTTCCTTCATTTGCCTTTCTGAGTACGCAGCGATACAGATCTAAAATTGCACACTGTGCTCTGGCGTCCCCCTTATAAACGTTGTAAAATGTGAAACCAATAGATCGATTATCGTGACATAAAATTGTACCGGGTTATTAAATCTAAGGACCAAACCAAATCAATAAAACTTGGATTTTTCAATCTCGAATTTTCGAGTTATTTGGATTTCTTTTCCTGTAAAATTTTCGCAGCACAAAACATATAACTTGTGCTCAAATATTTCTTTAATCCTAGTAAGATACAACTGTATAAGGTATTTTTCAAGAAAATAATACAAAATATGAGATGTGTCATAACATTATCCTAAAATATTCAACAACAACGACAATAAAATTATGTAAGGTTATGCATGACTAAACGCTAAGGGAAAAATAAAAACAGGTTATGCCTTTTTATCTAAATCATTGCAAAATAAAAAAAAATAGATATTCAATACATCGTCATTCCTAGTATTGAATTGAATGTCTTTTGTTAGCATTAATATTGATTTGATTTTGGTTTGGACTTTTATTAGCATTATTTAAGTTACTAATATTAATGGCTATAAAACTTATTGGAACATTCAAAAGTTCTAAGTCCAACCTTTAAATAATAATACCTTAAAAAATAAAATTATGAAACGGTTTAAGAAATATTTGTAAATTACATCACAATAAGTATACTTATATATTAAGTATATCTAAAATTTCTATATATACAATGTCGGGTTGGTTTAGTTTCGGTTTGACTTTCTTTAGTTAAAATCAAACCAAACTAACTATGATCGGATTTTTTTTTTCAACACCAAACCATAATCGGGTTTTTTTTCTCGGTTTGACTCGAATTATTGGATTGGTGCGATTTGGCGGTTTCCTTTGTACACCCCTACTTTGGAGCGCTGACTAACCCTGCTCAATGCCCTACACCCTGCTCAAGTTTCATCCTCAGGTTTGGTAGGATGTGTAGGAAAGGATAGCGCTCTTAATTAGCTCAGGAGCAGAGGTACGAGATAAAAAGCGGATTTCCACTTTGCTTTACTCAAACTTGAATCGAGCTTTTGCATTTTGGTTTTAACTTATAAATATGGAGTATAAAATATTTTACACTACGGATGAATGTTAACATGTTATAGTAGGCTAATCACTAATCCACTTATTACTTGTAATAGTATCTCTTTTAATATCTAATAGAGTTTAAAAATTGTAAAAAAGTCACCGAGATATAAAACTTAATTCCCAAGTTTTAAGCTAAACACATTAGAAAGAGATTACTTTAGGTTGTACAGGACTATTAGCTCTTTATTCTCCTCCTGCTTATCGATCGTTCTTATAAATATGCTTTTCCTTTGACGTGAATGAAAATATTAGGCATAATAATTTTCGAAGAAAAGAAAGAAGCACAATAAGCAGTAGATTAAAAAAAAAAGGAACACTTTGAGGATGGTAGACGTAGGGGTATATATTTTTTTTTTTTTGGTCATGAAAGATAACTTGTCTATTACTTAGAGAGAATTACAGGGAGGGTGTACTGGGCACCATTGGGAGTACATAAGTAGGGTCCCCGCAGGGATTTTGTGCTATATTATGACTAACTATTATACTAGGATCCACACGGGGATCAAGACAAAAACTAGAAATACAACTACTACAAGCAGTTGTTGGGGCAGAGGGGCAAAAGGGGTTTTGGGTACATGGGGGGAGGGGCGGGGGTCGTGTTCAACAAACTAGGGCAAACGAGTCTCTGCCTTACTATGCCTGCTTGGTCTTCCATAACTTCTTTTCTAACAAAAAGTGGTGCCTGGTCAAAAAGGTGTGTGCTGCCTCCAGGGGTTAGCTGTGATCATTTTTAGCTAGTGCGTCGGCAACCACGTTGGCCTCCCTGTAAGTGTGGCTAAGGATGGGATCACCCAGCTGCTATAGTAGCCACCTGCAATCATGAATTAAGTGAGTGTACTGTGGATGATCATGTTGTAATAAGGTGATTACCTCTTTGGCGTCGATATTTATTTCTAGCGGTTGGTAACCATATTGTAAGGAGAGTCGTAATCCATAGAGTAAGGCATCGAGTTTTGTCTGAATGATATTTGCAAATGCAATGTTACCTGAGAAACCTAGCTTCCATTCGCCAGTAGAGGACCGGATAACCCCTCCTATACCATTGGCTCCTGGCTTCGTGGAGGCTGCGCCGTCAGTATTAAGTTTATAGAAGTTTGATGCAGGCGGATTCCATTTTATATATAGAGGGATTGAAGGCTTGCGTGATGGGGATTGATGGGTAAGAAAGTAAAATTCAGCAGCACGATGAATTATTTGAGAGTGGTTGAGAGGATCCTTAAGATTATTAAAAACATTATGGTTGCGAGTGAGCCAAAGCTTATAGGGGTATATAAGCTAAAGCTTGGAGCGTCATCGACATGAAAATTGGAAAAATATTGTCTAAGAAAATTGAAGTTCAGACTGTTAAGAAATATTTCATCATCATTAAACTCTTCACTAAATGGGTCTGCGAACTTCAAACTCTATTCTTTTATTATTTCTTTCTCAGATAAAAGTAAGCTTTACATTCTTCAATACAACAAAATGACGGCTATTAAAGGTTATCATTACATATCTAATACCTACTAAAGCTACTTATACGAGCCATTATAGATGTCTAATAAGTTCGTACATATGTTAGCATTTTCTCCTACCCTCTTTCATCTTTTTCTTCTTGAATGAAAATGATAACAAAATTGCTAGTTCTAATTATAATAAGACAATATTAAACATCTAAATCAAAACCTCTAAAACAGAAAAAAAAAAAGACTAACTAATCAACCTTTTCCTACACTCTAATTATAAAGGTTAATATTATTAGCCTGATTTTGTTGTTCAACTAGCCCTTGAAATTGATTTCGCTTGTTTTTCCTATTTATTTAAGGTGGTAGGGTAGTGGTACTCTCTATAAGCTAAGCGTGGCAGTTCCTTTGACATATAAAAATTGGAAGGAAAAAAAAAACGATTTAGTCAAGAAAATTTGCGTTCAAAATGTCCAGAAATTAAATAATATTCCTGATCATTATATATTTTCACTAAATAGACCTGCAAATTTTATTCTCCCACTATTTCTTTTCATTTATAAGTAAACTTCACTTTTTTCAATGTAAAAAAAAGACAGCTATTAAGAGTGATATTTAGTACCTACTAAAGTTATTAATGTGTCAGCATATATATATATATATATATATATATATATATAGGGTTTTGCTAACCTACTAAGTAATTGTAGTAGGTTAGCATTGTATACATATTTGACTTCACAAAAATGCCCCTAACAGTTTATTGGAACACAGTAATATGGGAGACTTTTTCGTCTTTTTACAAAAATTAAACCCTAACACATTCCCTTTTTCCCCGGTTCCTGAGCCTCTCCTATCCTTTCTCTTCTTCCCCAACTTGTTTATATATAATTCCTAGATTCTCATAATGCAAAATATCAAGTACTAAAAGGATAATCTACAATAATTAAAAGGTTGGTACCCCGAACTGTTTGATCATTAAAACCAATTTCCTTTTTGCATTTTGTTTTCACGGTAAAGACAGTTTGGCTAACATTTGCTACACTTTGAAGTTAGTCTTTTCTCTACAAGTGAACGCCATAAGGCTTTGACCTTCTTTACTTTTATTGTATTATGGAAATAAGAAAGGATTAATTATGAGCATCTCTTCAACCCCGACAAATTATTTTGCATAAAGTCCAATTCTCCTAAACTATATGCAAACTATCGTCATCATTCTCCTACCTTTAAAGGATTAACAATAGTAGTATCTTTTATTCTATAAATGGAAGAATAGACATCAAACTGAAGTGGAAGTGGAAACGGAAACATGCAGTTTAACCAAAACACCCTTGCATTACATGTTTCCTAATCCCATTACAATTTTCGAGTGAACTAAAGATTTTGTCAATAAAATTTACGTTCAAAATGACCACAAATACTGTTCCTGATCATTATATATTTTCACTAAATAGACCTGCAAACTTCACTCTGCCATTATTTCTTTTCATCCAGAAGTAAATTTACTTTTCCAATATAAAAAAGTGAGAGCTATTAAAAATGATCATTACATATCTAGTATCTACTAAAGTTATTCATGTGGGTTAATTATTTTCAATTATGAAAATATATCATTTCTTTTTTTAACATACTGGAAAAGTATTAAATTTTCCTAAACTATTTGCTAAGTATCGTCATCGTTCTTCTTCCTTGAAAGCATTAACAATATAGTAGTATCTTTCATTCTACAAATGGAAGAAAAACTATCAAACATAAGTGCAAAGTGAAACAGTTTCACAAAAAAAGCCCTTTCATGTTCCCTAACCCCATTACATTTTTCAAGTGAACTAAAAAGTTCAATCAGTTAATCTATTCTAAAAATAGCATATTAGACTAATTGACAAAATCCATCTTTCCAAGTCAAGTTAGACAAAAATCGTTTTCTTTGATTTCCTTACCCTCTGATTATCTTCACGAATTTACTCGTCACTTGTTTGAAATAGCATAATACTTATAATCTCCAAGTAATCTTGTCCTTGAACTGATGTCAATTATTTTACGACAAATTCAACGTACATTACTGCAAGGCGTAACTTCGTCGTAATATAATACTGCGGGGCATAACATAATCGTAATATAATACTGTGGAGCGTAACATCGACGTAATACTGCAGGGCGTAACAACATCGTAATATATTATTGCAGAGGGTAACATTATCATAATATATTACTGCGGAGCATAACATCAACGTAATACTGCGGGGCATAACACACCATCACCCCACCCATACCCTAAATAGAAATATTAGTAGTAGTAGTTTTTTTTCATGCTATAGATAGAGTATTTTTTTATTTCAACAAATGAGTATTTTCTTTTCACGATATAAAAATAGTTTTTATTTTTATATTAACAAAAAAATACTTTCTTTTCATGATGGAGAAAAAATATTTTCTCTCATTTCAACAAAATAACAATAATAACAACATACCCAGTATGATTTCACAAGTGAGGTCTGGGAAGAGTAGTGTGTACGCAGACCTTACCCCTACCTGGAGAGATAGAGAAATTGTTTCCGATAGAACCTCGGCTCAAAATAAGGTGGAAAGGAAGAAAAAGGAAGAAGAAGAAGAAGGAGGAGGGATGAGAAAGAAAGACGAGGGAGACAAAATACGATAAGGAAAAAGAGGAGAAAAAGCAGCATTTGATGGTAACAATCAGGGAGCAAGAATTTCTAGAAAGGGAGAACGAGTAGCATCAAATAGTAACAATCAGGAAGCAACAATTTCCAGTAGTAATTTTCAAAAACAATGGACGTGGTTGCTAAGTATCATTTCAACATAATGATGTAGTAAAAAGTATTTTCTTTCATTTCAATAAAATAATGTAGTAAAAAGTATTTTCTTTTATTGCAACAAAAAAGTATTTTCTTTTCATGATGTAGGAAAAATATTTTCTTTCATTTCAACAAAATGAGATTATTTTTTTCATGATGTGGAAAAAGTATATCTTTCATTTCAACGAAATCAATACTTTATTTTCATGTTGTAGAAATAGTACTTATTTTTTCAACAAAAAAAGAGTAATTTTTTAAAGTTATGGAGCACAAATTTCAATGTTGTTTTGCGTAAAAAAAGTAAAGCAACACATTAGTTCCTTTGAGTTTGTGTAAATTTTAGAAGAATAATTAAATTTTTGAAGAAAATAGAATCATGAAAATGTTGGGTATTTGGAGGGGGGGGAGGGGGAGGGGAAGAGTACAGGAAACATGGAGACTTGAGGGAAGAGGGTGAGGAGAGTAGCATAAAAAATAATTTTCCTAGAAAATATTTTGTACTCTCTAAGCAAATACTAAAAAATATTTTCCTAAAATAAAAATTTTCACTCACCAACCAACACAAGGAAAAATAAGTGATAAAATCACTCATTTTTCATGAAAATATTTTCCTTCGTACCAAACACACCCTAAGGTTGAATATTTTCAATCTTAAAAATATGCGAAATCTTTTTCAAACGGATTAACAAGGAAAGATTAATAAATTTTCCTAAACCTTTTGCTAAGTATCGTCATCAATCTCTTTCCTTGAAAGCATTAACAATAGTAGTATCTTTCATTATATAAAAGGAAGAAAAATTATCAAACAGAAGTGGAAAGTGAAACAGTTTAACAAAAAAGCCCATTATCAAGGGAACTAAAAAGCGCAATCAGTTCATCTATTCTAAAAATAGCATATTATACTAATTGACAAAATCCATCTTTCCAAGTCAGAACTGCACATATATAGAAAGTTTAAAAGTAATGTCTGAAAAGTATCAGCAGCTATCACCAGCTCCAGCCCTCAAGATCATCAGCATTACTATTTTGCTCTATATTCACATCATATAATTCCTGATTTTGTTGTTCAACATTACCATTTTGGTCTTCAGAATTACCCCATAATCGCATAGACAAGTCGAAAATTTCTCGATGAATAGGACGATCTGTATTGGGATTATCTCCGTCTAGATCCCTAACTGTATTGAAATTATCCTCTAATGCTATGATCTTATTAGTTAAATCCTCTCCAAGAATTTTCAAGTTGGGAACTGAATCCATAATGTGATTATGTAGTTCATCTGAAGTAGGATATGGGAAATACCCATTGTTGCAATTGAAATGCCAGATTGATTTCAAAATCGCCAAAACCTGAAGATCTTCATCTTCATCATCAGCATTGTACTGATCTTCGTTGTTTAACTGATCATGATTATCATTCTCTTGAGTTTGATCTCCTTCAGGGGTATAGGACGGTCCTCCTTTTTCAAATTTGGAAAATTTAGGCACTATGAACTTTAATTTGCAGATTTCAGACATTGGACGTTTTCCTTTTTCATCTGCTTTTCGTTTTTCTTCTTCGTCCACCTCTGCCTCCTCCTCAAGATTTCCAAACTCTTGTCCTCTTTCATTCTGTTGCTGCGCTTCTTCTGCTTCATCATCAGTAGAAGTGTTGACACCGAACAAAGCATAGTATCTCCGGTGACCAACATTAGTTGTGCGTATTTCAGAAACAGCCTCTACTATGGCATTGTTAATTTCTTCTTCTTCATCATCAGTAGAAGTGTTGAGACCAAACAAAGAATAGTATCTCCGGGGATCAACACGTATTTCAGAAACTGCCTCTACTATGTCGTTATTAATTTCTTCTTCAGTAGGATTACGGCTTCTTCTACGTTCAGCGCAATTAGTGGAACAAGCGTCAGAAGTAACAAGTTCTTGTTGCTCCATAATTTGAGTGAAGGACTCGGGACAAGATAGATCAAAGGCTCCATTTTCATGTGGAGGAGGCGAGATATGTGATGGAGTTGAAGATGAGGATGAAACTCCTCCACCTTCTGGACTATTTGGTTCTTCATCTGCACCCAACATTTTGGATGAATATTCACTCCAAACACAAAGTGCAGTTGTAGAGTGTTTTGAATACTTAATCAAACTGACTCAACATATGGTTTGTGGAGTTATAACCGCCCTAACCTATATATTATATATATACTCTTGTTTTCACTTTCCCGTCTTTTCTTCATATATGGACGTCCACCTTCATCTTACCCAATACTTTAAGTGTATTTCATTTAATCATAAAAGATTAATTTCTTTAAAATGACATATTTTACCAAAAAATCACAAAAATACTTTTTTTTGGAAGAACCTCACAAAATATTTGACTGTTCGATTCTCCAGTTTTTTTTTTTTATTTATAGTACGTTGGTTTAAACAACAAGAAATATATCTATAATTTTTTTTTCTATCATCTTTAATTTGCTTATGCTAGTTGATAAGAAAAGAAAATTAGTTAGTAACAATAGAATAGTGGATCTCAAGTTTGTTCTCAAACACAAGTTTACTTTTGTCATTTTCTTTCTGTCTCAAGAAATCTTTATGTCATAATTATAGACCTGTCACCTTTTTTGCCTTTCAAGACCCATTTTTCTATTTTCAAAAATTCTCACACGTTTCCTTTTATTCTTCTACGACCCCCCCGTCTCTTTCCTCTACTATAAAACCAATAGCCATGGTGAAGAATTTTGAAGAGCTTCCCCACATATGTATTTACTACCAAATAAGAAACGTGGAAGAATGAGTTAAAAAAGACTTTTGAAGTCTTATATAAGAATTTGGGACACATTTTTTGGTTAGCAAAAGAAGGGTGATTAAAGGGGATATGGCTTAGATTAAAAATAGGAAAAATTGTAGATAAATACTAAAACTTTCAAAAATTTAAAAAACGCAACACCCAATCAAATTATTTTAAATTTTCATTTCCCTCTTCTTTCTCCTCTCTACGTTTTCTTCTTCTCCTTCTTTGTTCTTTCTCTTCCTCATTCTCTTGCTCTTCTTCCTTATTTTATTTTTTCTCTTTAACTTTTGTTGTTGCTGCTGCTGCTTCGTCTCTGTCATCATCGTCTTCTTCTTCATTTTCTTCCTTGTCTTTTTCTTCTCCTCCCCCTTCAACTCATTTTCATCATCTTCTTCTTTTTCCTTTTTTTTTCCTAGTGGTTTAAAATATGTGAGAGAAAGAAAAAAATGTGAAATTTTACAAAGTAAGTATTCTGCAAAACACCCCTCGAGATATTTTGAAACATCCCCAGAATGAGCATTCTGCAAAACACCCCTCGAGATGTTTGAAACATCTCCACATATGTTTAAGGATTTTTTACATTCCTATGCCATATATAGGAAACTATATTACCCTCAATGTTTAAGGTTTGCTATAATTACATTTGGTATACCTAATTACCAATTCTATACCATAAGGTGTTTTAACTGTACATTAATTGTACCTTATATCACTCTTAAATTTATGGTACCGTATATTCCTCCAAATCTCCACCCCGCGTTTCTCTCTCTCAACCCCACACCCTCACTCATGTATCACCACACACCCACGTTTCAAACCATTATTCTCTCTGCTAAAACCAGAAAAATAATTGAAACCATCTACCATTAACGTCCAAAATCAAGGTTTTTTCTTGTACAACCAGTCAAAATTGAAGTTAAATCTTCAAAGTTCATACACAACAATAACTTTTGATGGTTATGATTTCGGGGTTCCTTCAGTAATATAAGAGGGAAGAAAAAGAGTGCAGCAATTCCACCATTGACAGCTATTAAAAAGCTTTGAAACTTTGAATTCAAATTTGGGTTTTCAAAAATCATTATTTATTTGGATTGGGAGTTGTTGTAAATAATTGAGAATATGGTTTGGAGTTTATAACTTAATTTTGAGGGGTTTTGGTGAAGATTAGACTTGGTTTGGCTGAATTTCATATTGAAACTCGAAGAAGAAGAAGAAGAAGAAGAAGAAGAAGAAGAAGAAGAAGAAGAAGAAGAAGAAGAAGAAGAAGAAGAAGAAGAAGACGACATGACATACATTATATTGCAGCAATTGTAGATAAATTGTAGAAAAATTGTAGACTGTTGTTTATTTATTTTTGAGCTTTTGTGTTAAAAATTTTGATGGGAGCTTGTTATTCCACTTCGTCTGTTTTGGAGCTAACTTGTGCAGAGGAAAAGATGTTTTTTAAATTATATATATTGCTATACTTTTAAATTCAAGAAAGTATGGTTGTATTGTATTTAAAGAGGCGTGAATTTGTAGAATAGGTTGAATGTGAGGAATGAGTCAAATAAGACTCACAATGGCTTGTTTTTACATTTAATCTACAACAAAACTACATATCATTTGATAAATTAATATGAAAATACATAATTTCAATGTTTCTACAGATTATCTATAAAATATCTAAAAACTGTTCATAACAGAATTTATCTTTATTTTCATGCATGTTCGTCTGGAACACTAAAGTTACTTGATATGTCAACATCTCCCGTTATAGAGGAATATAACTTATCTACAACTTTCTACAACTTTCACACATTATTTCTACCTAGTTAAATACAACTACAATAACATAAAACTTACATACAAATTTTATACAAAATTTATACAATATGTCTTTTGTATATTTTGTATCTGATTTATACATACTAAAAATAATTTTCATACAACTAATTATATATTATACAACTTATCTACAAATTATCTACAATTTTCGTACATTATTTCTACTAAGTTATATACAACTACAATATAATACCACTTAAATATAATTTTTATACAATGTTGTTCAACTTTCATACAATAGTTAAATGAATAAAAGAAAAATAAATAAACAACAGAATATAATTTTTCTACAATTTATCTACAATGTTTCTACAATTTCTGCAATATAATGTATGTCATGTCGTCTTCTTCTTCTTCTTCTTCTTCTTCTTCTTCTTCTTCTTCTTCTTCTTCTTCTTCTTCTTCTTCTTCTTCTTCTTCTTCGAGTTTCAATCCGAAATTCAGCCAAAATCAAGTCTAATCTTCACCAAAACCCCTCAAAATTGAGATATAAACTCCAAATCATATTCTCAATTATTTGCAACAACACCCAATCCAAACAAATAATAATTTTTGAAAACCCAAATTTGAATTCAAAGCTTCAAAGCTTTTTAATGGTGGAATTGCTGCTCTCTTTTCCTTTGCTTTGTATTACTGAAATTTGGACATAAATGCGTTTGATGTAGAAGAATTCTAGAAGATTTAGTCGTTTTTGATTTGTGAATTGTAGAAGAATAATCAATTCGTTTTTGAATTGTAGAAGAATGATCAATTCGTTTTTGAATTGTAGAAGAATAATTTTGTTTGATGTAGAGACGCTAAATTTGAAATGAAACTGACAAAAAAGATTAATGTGAGTGATTTGCGTTTGGCAGATCTGGAAGAATATTTAATCCCCCAATTTTAGCTCGCCTAAATAAGGAAGCATACAGCTACAATGATTCCTTATTTAATGCATGATCTATATTTTGTAGAAATACTATTAGCATGAAGGGTAATATGTAAATTATGAACATATTTGGTAATATAGTTTCCTATATGGTATAGGAATGAAAATTACCCTATGTTTAAAACATCTCCCTAAATGCTTGAGGATAAGGTATGGCGGGAGGATAGAGAGGAGCGATGGAGGAACAAGGGGAGGAGGAGGAGGGGGAAACTTTATGTAAATAAGAAAACTTTGGGATTTTTGAAAATTATGTCATTAATACTAAGCATAAAGGTGTCCCTCCTACTCCAATATTAACATTTTTGTCTTAAAAATTGATAAGTTTTCAAGTGTCTCAAAAAATTGATGTCTTAGATAATAGATATAACCACAAGTCCAAGAACTTCCCATGCAGTTATCTTATAGTAAAACCTTTGATCACTATCACAACAAAGGCTTCCTATGCGATAGATTCAAAGTAAACCCAAAAAGATATGCGAATGTTGGTCTGGAAGTGGTGCTCGACTGTGGCGGAACAAACTATTTACATCTTCTCTCTTGCAAACACGATCAATAAATAATGCACAGGCTACTTCCATTCGAATGAAGAATTATCAGCACAAAATTGACAAAAAATAATTACAAAGAATAAATTGAATGATCCTAGCTACTTTTTAGGTACATTGATGTAGAGCCATGTAGCAGATCATCTCTGAAGGCATAGCTTTTCTCAGGTCTCTGCTCCGCTCAAGTTAGCCTACCAAGCAACGAGTCAATCTCTTCCATGTTACCACGCCCCGGTTCTATAACGAAAGAATATTTTAGCCCATGTTCTAAGATTCCTAAGCAGTTATTGGACTGAGACGGGCTTAAATGGAGCGACATGGACAATACAAATTCATATAGCCGACCTCAACTTGCTTGAGATTGAGGCATGATTGTTGTTGTTGTACTTGTATTCAGATCCCTAAGCAAATCATAACATGAAATAAATAAATAAGGTACTCTAGGTAGCGGATATATATTATCCTCAACATCCTAGAAGGTCTCCTATTGCTAGGCAAAATAGAAGAAAGCAAAAGGGAAACAAATAAAAAGAGCTAGGTACCTTGTACCTGTTGGGAAAAATGTACTCAAGGAGCGTCATCATCCGAACTAGAATCATCAATTCGCCTGTCTGAGATAGCCGGAAAGAGCTTCTGACGCTGATCAGGTCGTGGTGAATGGGTTGATTGATCAGGTCGCGGTGAAAGAGTGGATTCTGAAGTTGTAACGGCTACATGTTCTTTCCTTGGTGTGCTATTTAGCTTTCTTGGAGCATTTTTCACCTCTCTGCATACCTTATCCAATATAACCAGAAAATCCCTTACAATTACAAACAATCGCAAACCTTCATCCTTCTTAGCATTTCCGTGGAAATAATCACCCGTGCTCTTAACAAGAGCCATAATTCGCTTTTCTTCCTCAAGCAACGACATGACTTCGCCTTCAGCATTCTGCACAAAGTTCTTCATGGTCTGGTGAAACCCATCTTCATCATCTATGTTCTTCATCTCTGAATTTAGGAAATCACGCGCTTTTATAAGTGCATGGCCAAGTTTGGCCACTGTGCCTGTCAAGTTATCTGCATCTAGAATTGCAGCTCTTTTCACATTTTCAAGATCACTACTCAAACCGGAGACAACCTGTAAACCAGTACTCCGATAGTAATCTTCTGAATCCTGAGGCAAATCCTCGAGTAGATCATCGGACTTGATGCTAGACATACTCCGTTGATCCCTGGCAGCACGAGCAGCTCGTATACCTTCTGAGCGGATTATCTCCTGAACAACAAAATGCAGCAATGTAGTTTTCCCATCTATTCCTTTTACATCCGATAATTTCAGAAGCGTGTCAAGTTTAAATGCTTGTGCACCACCACGAAATGTTCCATCATTCATACGATTGCCTGTTTTCAAAACAGCCTCAAGGAGCTTGAGAAACAGCCTGCTATTCCGGAGTTCTGCGCAAGCAGCCTGGACCACAATAGCACATGCATCAAATACCAATGATAAAGGAATTTTAAAGAACTGAACTTCTACAAACATAAGTCTGGAGCAGTAGTGTTTCAGAAAATCCTTAATGCATAAATTGTGCATTCAGCAGATGCAGACCATATTGTTAACATGTGTAAGGAAGAAACCGGTTGCCCTGCAAGTGAACAATGTATATTCTCAAATTGGAAAATTTATCTCTATGTTTTATATAGTAAGAACTATTTCATCGGACTTTCATCAGCTATAAAGAATAAGCATCAAACCATATATCACTAGCTCAAAATGAAGTGTGTCTTTTGATATCAAAAACTGAGTCGCACTTGCATACAGCAAATGAGTTAACCTTCTGAATAGAAGCTTGACTAAAAGTAAGGGCGGACCATATTTTCAGTAACTGTTAAGTGAAGTTCCAAAATACTCCTGCTATTTTTCCATCATGAAAGTCAAAATAAAATATTTGATATTCCAAGCTTCATGATAAATTTGCTTTAATTTCAACATAGGGAATGGAAAAATAATCAGGTAACAACTACAATAAAGCAGAGTAAAATGCAGGGCAACACCTGTTATATAGTAAGCCTTGTGCAGATGCACAATTCACAAACCCATTCTTCTTACTAGTATCAGCATCATTTATGATAACTATGGGCGCTTTCCCAGGTGGATTTCCATATATCTTTCAACCAAGGTCGGGTATGGTTATCTTTTCTACTTCTAAAGGTTACTTTGGGTTTTGGCTGATAACATATAACAGGGGAAACAGTGAACTTCATGGGGGGGGGGGGGGTTGACAAAAATTTTCTAAGCACGAGTTCTAGAGAATTTCAGAGTATTTCTTCCAATTTGAAAACCGCAAACAAGTTATAATTTTCACTCTTACTACCCAAAAGTGGATAGTAATCAAGAAAACAATATCTCACCTCCAAGGTGGAAAATGATTCTTTAATAATTGATGCCTCATCCGGAAGAGTGCACATGAAAAGCAACGTTTCTAGCCTCTTGAATGAAAATGGAACCTCAACCAATGCTTTCAGGAACCGCTCTGCCTGCCCAAGCCGAGAAAGATCCCCGCTATAGAGCCTTAGCTTCAGTTCTTCCTCCGCTGTTGGTGCCATCTTAAGCAAAGTTTGTATGAGTTCAGAAGGAAGCTCATTTCCTGAGTAAATTTAAACCACTAGTCACGCTTAGGTAGCTACAAACTCTTAACAACAAACGACATTCCACTTTTAAGAAATATCACCCTAATTAACATACAAGCACATCAATGCTTTACCAATTGACAGCAAATAGCAACCGTATGTTGACAGTATAATCATTGTGATTGTGCTACCCTAAGCGAAACTGCTACTTCTTATTTTTATTCTGACATTAGGTTTAGAATATGTAACCATTTCAAGGTAAGGCTCTCGGCAAAGCCTCAAAAGTGAATGTGATTTTGCAGATAAAATGCTAATTGCAGTAGTAAAGCTGCTCTGAAAGTACATGTACATGCAGAAAAGGTTAAAGGGTGCCGCAAGGACAACTATTCACATGAACAAAAACCAGTCATCTAACTAGACAAAATGCAGAAAGGCTAGATATCTTTTCCTTGAATACATTTCATGATTTTACTCTGGAAGGGAGTTTCCAGAAGTACTAGATTCCGTAGACTAAAGGGGAAAAGGCAATGTCACACACTCACACTTCTAGCTGAATTAATAAAGCAAAGAGCACTTATTTGAAAAATATAAAAAAGAAAATTGACCAACATCAATCAATAGTAGAACTCCTTCCTTCCCAAGTTACTTATCTACTTTTTGGGAAGTTTCCCCAATGACTCGAATTTCAAAACCTAACACTAGTTTACATAGTTCTTACTCTAAATGAGAAACACCGTTTCAACTATTTCAGTTTCACATTTGAGTACACTTTCATATCAATCATTAATGTGATGTTCCATTTTAAAAAATATCAACTAATCTCTGCAATAGTGAATTAAGGCGTTTTAGTTTGTGAGGCAGTATAACAAAGCAAAAACTCATGTGATAAGTAAGCATGACATGCATGTAATTAGGCTTTTGGAAAAACAATTCCCGGAACATTTTGACAACTAACAATGGAAAACAAAAGCAAATAAACCTTTATGGATCAAGAATGAAGCAGAGGTTGATAGCGTGATTTACCTCAAATAGGTACAGAGAGAGCAATCTATATACCTGGTCGGGTCCACACACGCTGTTGATAGCTTATATTGGCCCATGTATTTTAAGGCATGCAAATAGTTCACCAAAGAAGCATGGCATACAACTAGAATTAAATCTTTGACGACCTTTAAAAATGTTCAATCATTGGCATGAAGGAGATGGAAAATGGACAATAAGTTAAGCACAATGCTTTTCTTGAATTACTATAGAACCAGTAAAAATAAAAAAGAAAGATTGGCCCAAAAATCTTGAAACACTTGAGAGGGGAATGTGCAGATGAATCTTGCGCACTCCTCTTTCATAGATTCTTCTCTTCAGTTAAACGCATGTTAAAGCAATCACATGCAAACATTATTTATCTGTTAATGATCTCAAATGATCGTAGACGCCTCTAGATAATCATTCAGTTCTCTGAATCAGGGAAACTTTCAATAGTCAATAAGGTACAACATAGGTTTTTATCCAATATAGTGCCAAAGGGGACATTCTTTTAAGTGGTTCTTTGATTTTTACATATTGAAGGAGTGAAAGAAGGAACAGATGATCACCTTCTTTCAGTGCATCACAAACTTCTTCAGTTGTCACGTTTAAGGCTTTAAGAAGAATAGATAAATTCTGTGCTTTCTTCTGATCAATAATTTGAATATATAGATTTGAAGCACCTTGGGAGGATTCTTTCTTTGACCCATTCTTCTTTTTATCAGCAGAGGCATATCCAAATAGACTCTCTATTTGCTCTTCATCGAACCTGTTAAAGGATATTCACTGTCTATTATTAAAACAATTCAAAGCTGCATTCAAGCAAGAAAAGAATAGACTTACTGGAAAGATCCTGCCTTGACTTGATCCCAAACCATTGATTGGTCAGTGTTGGCTTGAACCTTATCCCAGAAGAAAGGCTTAAGCTTAGTTTTGGAAGCATCGGTATCTTCTGCGCCAGTTGCGGATGCATTTGGAACAGCAGGAGAACGTCGAGGTGGCTTCAAGCCCGTCGAAGGTGGCCGAGGTGGACCACTGCCTGGAGGTGGTGGTCGAGGACCAGGCTTTATAGGTGGTGGAGGGGGAGGTCCAGGGGCACAGGGACGTGGCCCAATAGGCTTAACTGGTGGTGGAGGTGGTGCGGGAGTTGATGGCTTTGCTGGAGGCGGAGGTGGGGGTGGGGCTGGGGCTGGGGCTGCCTTAGCAGGAGCTTCGGAAGGAATCATCCTACCAGGGGGAGGTTTCAACGGAGGCATTCCAGTGGGGCCCGTCCTTCCAATCTCAATCTTAGAATCGTCATGGGGATTGTAATTGACTGAATGATTACTGAATGAAGCTCCTAAAGCAGATGACTTATGTGATGAATAGTCACTCGAGCTTAAGCTAAGAAGAGGTCTCTCATCATTCAACCCCTTTTTCGATCTCCTACAACACTTACAACAACAGCATATACACAGGATTGCAATAAGAACAGATGCGGCAGCAGCAGCCGCAATAATAGGAACCACAGGAGTGCTTGTTTTCATACTCCCTTTACCTGCAGATTTCTTTTTTGAGTTTTTGTCATCTTTTGATTTAGATGACTTTGAATTAGGAGGAGCAGGTGGTGGATTAGCAGCTGCTTTCAGTTTTCGCCGTTTAGGAGCTCGGTGCCAGGAAAGGAGACACTCCACACACTTGGTATACCAATTTGACGAGCCCTTCTCCTCTCCGCATATAAGAAACAAGAGATTTTTTTCCCTCAAACAACCTAGAAGGGCTTGCTTAACCAGCGGATGCATGACATTGACATGCTTATGTTTTTCTGACCTACTGTCAAGAAGGACTTCGTCTTTCCCACTTGAATCTTCCTTTGCAACATAATACTCAAGATCTTCAACAGCTTCATTAGCACGTATTAACTCTATCCTACAGTTCAACCACAATAGCTCAACCTGCACCAGGAGATTTGATCAAGCTTTGTGATGAATGCTCATTCTCAAACATGTATAGATCAAATAATTATTAGTAACATCTACCAAAAATTAATTTCAGGAGAGTCATAGGTGAGAGTTATGGATGCTAATCCAGGTCCAAGCGAGTTGGAACAACAGGGAACTTGAAGGGTTTATTTGTGCTTGGTTATGATAGATAAACCTAGACCCATATAAAGGAAAATTGGCAGCAGGAAAGCAATAAAGAGCCATTGAAGGAAGCAAAGACATGAAAGATCAAAATTGGAAAGGCTATAGTGATATAAAACTAGAAGGGAACCTTGGAGCAACAGGTAAGTTGTCTCCGAGTAAACTAAAAGTCACGGGTTCAAGCCGTGGAAGCAGCCACAAATGATTACATTAGGGTAGGCTATCTACATCACATCCCTTAAGGTGCGGCCCTTTCCCGGACCCTCCATAAACGCGGGATGCTTTGTGCACCGGACTGCCCTTTTAGATGATATAAAACTTTGAAATATCAAGCATAGGCCGTCCTAGTATCAGAGAAGAGCAAATGCTCTCATTAATCGATACGAACTGAATGGCATGAAAATCATTCGACAACATAAGAACTGAACATCAAGAACTCCAACTCCTACAAGGGATCAAGTAATGCTTAACTTCTCCTTAATGCTAGTCAAGAAGAGGTATCCTATCCGAAGAACAATAAAAGACCAATTAAGTAAATTTCTTAAAAGGAACATTTGATTGCATATCAGAGTGACTGAAACTCAAAAGAAAATAAGAAAGTTCAGTACCACGTCTCTATTAATCTCCACAAAGCTAATGAGATTGGCAAGTAAATGATCTTCTGAGTCCTTTTTGCTTCCAGGATTTGCTGCTACCAAAGTGAAAAGCAGAAAGAATACTACAAAGATATGAACTACTACTCTCACACCCATTTGCCCTTGAATCAGCATCAAAGAAGTAGAAAATGCTTTTCATGAATGATTTCAGATAAACCCCAACTTAATAGGCCACAAAAAGCTGAACTTTTTGCTGAATTTACCTACCAACTCTTAACAAATCTTCGAAAGAAACAATAATTCACACTTCTAAATGTCTTAATCACAAATTTTGTTACAAGAATCTTTGTGACTTCACCTCCAATTTTTCATGCAAAAACTTAATACAGTGGCATCAAACACAACACTCCATAAATCCAAAAAATAAAAATAAAAATCAAGAAGCTTTCTTTGCGAATGATCAAATTAAAAACTCGTCAATTCAATACACACCTCCCAAAACCAAACAAGAATAATCACATTACAATGTAACGTGTCATTCAAAGACTAGGCCCCGCACCCAAAAAGAAAAAAGAAATATAAATTCTTTCACTTGGGGTTTTGTATATGAAACCAGATCAAGCAAAAGGCTAAATACAATTAACTATACATGCAATGGGTGCGGGTCAGGGAGGGGCATGAAGTTGACCCGAGAAATTCTTTGGGTGAAAAAAGTGAATTTGTGTTCTTCAGGAGATGCTGTAACAAAATTTACCAATCGTTTTGCATTTTTCTTGCTGTGTGTAATTCTACATAATTTTCTTCAATCCATTTTTCCTTTTTTTTTAAAAAAAAAAATCTTTGAATTTCCCTTGCAATAGAATGCGACAATGACGCTGAAGAGATCCATGTATGGCCTGTGATTCATTTTATTTCATATGTTATAGGTTTAGTAACTATTATGAAAAAATTCTATACAGTCCATGCACCTTATTTTATTTATTTATTTGGTTAAAGAGGGTCACAATTTAAGATGATAATTGGTGTGTAGTATATATATTTTATGTGATATATATGAAGTCATTTCAATATATTTTATATGTATATTTAAATGTGTTTAAATTTTACCAAATATTAAAGAATGAACACTATTATAATTTCTTGCGTTAGTCCACTTTCCTAAAGTGGCTTTTTTCAGTATTCAAAAGGAGTAGTGGATTCCAACCTGCTATGGACATGAATTTTCCAATATGAATCTGACAAATACCATCTGCTTTTTGGACCAAGTGGATATGCAAATGCCATTTAGTTAAAGCTTATTTAATTCCACAAATGAAGAAATCTCAGAGAAAATTGAAAGAAAATATGTTGGTCATGACAATCATCAACGTCCTAATCCACTTTCAAGTATTCCTTTCACACTTCACTTCATCACTATTCACTACATGGCTTACATTTTTATGTTTATTTTTCATTGTTTACAAGAGTTTGGCTTCTATTCCCTTACGTATAAAATAATATTTATACAATCAAATTACTTATAAAGTAATTATGAATTAATTTCTATGATATTATAATTATTAACCTATAATCTAGTAAACTAACTTGCTATCATCAATTAAACTACATTAATAATGTATATATATGTAATGTTAGTTTAAAGAATTCCATTGCGCAATGTTAATATAAAGACATATTACATGCACGGGCAATGTAAAGATTTCTTACAAAATGGACTTCCCTTTCGTAGTAAGGTCCCGGGTTAATACCAGAAATTGAAAAGGACCAGTCAAACCAAGAATTACCAGAACATTTAAGTACTCTTATAAGACAAACAGTTGGCTATTTTATTAGGCCACGTCGTCTCAATTCAACGACTGCCGCTGATTTACTGTAGTGTTGCACAAGTAATTTTCACATTTTTCTTGATAAGAAATATATTCCCTTATCTTTACAGCAAATTGTATTCACGTTTCACGGCTTAAACCCGTAATATCATGATTACATGTCAACAACTTTATAGGTCATGCGACTTCAAGTACTCTTATAAGACAAACAGTTAGCTATTTTATTATGCCACGTCATATCAATTCAACGATTGCCGCTCATTTACTGTGGTGTTGCACAAGTAATTTTCTCATTTTTCTAGATAAGAAATATATTCCCTTATCTTTACAGCACATTTTTCCACGAGAATTTGTTCTCTGCCTAGCTATAGGCACCTCCTGATAGACTAATAGCATAAGGAGGATTGAAGTCTCAAATTCTCTGTCCAGCATTATTAACAGAATACAAATTTCTTTTCATTTTCATTCTTTGAATTTTCAATGACCAGTTACAAACAGATTGAAGTTCAATTTGAAGAAGCAACCCCACAGAAATGGTGTGTTCCACTAAAAGAAGATGTTTTTGTAACTTCCATGAATTCAACAACTCACAAGGCAGATTTCTTGTGTGAAGGTTCGCTGTTTAGTCCACTATTGTTCGGAAAATTCTTTGATCCTTCAGATGCATTTCCACTGTGGGAATTTGATTCAGATGTGTTATTGTCCAACGCCCGCAGCTCCAATCAGTGCACAGTTGACTGGTCACAAACAGAGACAGATTATCTATTGAGAGCAGAAATACCAGGTGACTGCTTCCAATATTATTTATTTTCAAGTTCTACATTCATAATTTGTTTGACTTTATGTATGTATATATTTTAATTTTTATATATGCATATATGGTTCCACCAGAAAATAATAGAGTTTAAACTCAAAAATCCATCCTAAATCAGCAATGAGGTCTATCTTATTTGAGAATTTTATGGTCCGCCAAAAACTGCAACAATTATGTTGCAGGCAGTGGTGTACCCACATATATAGAAAGAAGCTTCTCGGAAAATTATACTATGTATATAGGTCAAAAATTGATATGGTGTCCATCTCATTCAAATGATTTGGTAGCCAATTTTGTTGACTTGGTTTGGTTTGGTAGCCAACCTTGTTGAATTGGTATGATTTGGTAGCCAATTTTATTGACTTGGTTTGGTTTGGTAGCCAACCTTGTTGAAATTGTGAAAAGGGTGTGCAAATTGTCAAATATTGTAGGCTTTAGAGAGTGAGGTTTTGGCTATAAAAGGAGAGTTTTAACTCTCATTTCTACACACCAACAAAGAGAGGAAAGAGAGAGAGCACGGTATTCCATAAACTATAAGAAAATAGTTTGTGAAGAAAAATAGAGTGTGAGAGATATTGTAGTGAGGTGGAAAAGGCAAAAAAATGTTTATTTCTTTTGAGTGTGTAGTGGTCTTAGGAGTATTTGTACTCGTTACTACATAGTGTATAATTCCTCGCTATAGTGATATCAGTTGCTCTTCTTGGCCGTAGTTTTTCCCTTATTCAGAAGGGTTTCCACGTAAAATCTTGGTGTCATTATTGTTGCATTTCTATTCTTGTTGATTTAACCATAACTTAGTATTTTGTGTTTATCATTAATACCGTGAATACTATTTTTACGGGGTTTATTCCCGACAAAAAATACTTTTTATAAATATATATATCTAAAACCTTGAACACCCTTTGTAGAATTTCTAGCTCCGCCATTGGATGCAGGTCCACAAAACATTAGCCTCTATATATATGGAGTTGTAGGTATAATTACTTAACTCATAGTTTCTTTTAGTTATTCGCTGAGACAAAGAAACCTTGTCCTCAATGAGATGACTTGGGAATAAGGATTATTTCAGCGATATTTCAAGAAGTTTAATACTTGCATATATTTATGGCTTGCGATAGGAATTAACAGTGTTAATATCTGAAACAGGAGTTGGTAAGGGTAACATTCGTGTTTGTGTTGAAGATGGGAAAGTTTTAGTGGTCAGTGGCCAGTTGAGGCAACAAAAAGAGGACTGGAGAGCTGGAAATTGGTGGGAATACGGCTGTGTTCGGAGGATTGAACTGCCTGAAAATGCAGATTGGAGAAAAACAGAGGCATTCTTGAGTGGCGATCACAAATTCTTACAAGTTAAGATTCCAAAGACCCCTCCAAATGATGATGTACCTTGAGGGAGCAATTAACGGGGCAAAATAAAGATTTTGAGCTTGCTTAATACAGAGATCGATGTATAAAATGTAATCTTTTATATAACGGATTATTCATGTTAGTATATGCTTGACATGTTACTACACAGGTTTAGTCTGTCAACTTTAGAGAGAGTAAACTGGCAAAACAAGCACAGTTTCAGCTCGTAGATGAAACTAGAAAAAAGGATTCCATATATGTACACCTTATATTATATTCATAGATAAACAAGAAACCTGCTTAAATCTAAATGTGAAACAATGTAAATCTTATAGAGCAGATTTGACTGTTAAAGGAAATAAACATTGCCCAGGCATTAATCCACCGACTCCGTTCATTTGATTTTCTATGGTTAGTAACTTTTTAGTATCAAAGTATATGTCGTTAAATTTATATTATTGAGTATTTGTCATAAAAATGTTACTCTTTGCTATCCATAATAAGTGACATTTTATTATTTGGCACACTTCTGGACAACGATCAAACAGCCTCCTCAACTGACCCATTTATTATTTAAACAGTTCAAGTGACTATTAAGTGTATCAACTAAACATCCGAGTGCATCAGACCACATGCATGAGTTACAATTGTCTATGACCAGTCAAATGAGCCAATTAAAGTACGATACGTATAATTTATAATAAAAAAACACATATAATTAACAAAAATAGAAAATACATCTAAAGAAGAAAAATAAACCCCTTTCCTTTACTTTTATCAAAACGAGCGCTATCCCCCTCCTCACGCACCCACCCCCCTCTCTCTTTTCCCCCCTCCCTTTCATCTTCTTCTTTGCTCCCATTCTCATCCCTCATCCCATGCCTTTGACAAAATCCACCCAATAAATTAAAACTTATACAAATATAAAATAACATAGATTAGCCAAATAGAGAACCCACTAAGGGATCATTGATGGACCTCGCCGGAAAAGCTCCTCTTATGTGATCTTTATCACCGGAAAATTCGTTCTCCAAGCAAAGCTAAAAAAAATGATCTATTCGAATCTTCATTCTTCTCTCTCCATTATTTTCTTGATTAAGAATTTGGGCTTATATCACTTTTTTTTTCTAATTTATTATTTTTGGTGTAAAATTATCTTTAAAATTGTCCGCTGATGAAGATGAAAGAGGGTGGAGAAATTGTGTTCTTATGGTAGAGATGAGGGTGACAGGACTGACCAAAAAATTGTGGTTTTTCGCAGCAACAACATTTTTGATGCTTCTTTCAGCTGGGTTTGGAACTAATTTTAGGTCGACGGAACTAGGCGGAGCTCTGAAGGTCACGGATAATAGAGTTTTGTGGTGAAAGGTTGCAGTTTCTGGTAATTTACGGTGCTTAGTTCGAGCTTTAATGGCTGGCTTTCCTCGCTTCTATGACGGTTTGACTGTGGGGTTGAGGTGGTTTAGAGAAGAAAGGAAGAAGAAAGATTTAGTTGCAGCTGTTTTAGCTAGCTACTACGGTGCTCTAAGGTTTCTTGGTTTTTTTTCAAAGAAAAATAAAATTAGGCTAAAAAATGACTTCATGCGCTCAAATTTTTGTTTGCAAACACGCGTATGCCTCATCAACAACATGTGTTTACTTGATACACTTAATAGTCACTTGAAGTATTTAAATGGTAAATGGGTCAGTTGAGGAGGCTGTTTGATCGTTGTGGACAACTTAAAGGAGCCGTTTATGTATTTCGCCTTAATTAAATTTGTATATTGTTAATTTGACATATTGGGCTATGCAAATAAGAAAAAAATTGAAAAAATAAAGTTAATTCATTTTTGATTATATAAAAGAGCACTTATTTTGGATCAAAATAAAAAGGCCAAAAGATTACTTGGACCGAAGGGAGGAACAATTTATTTATTTATTTATTTATTATAAGTGTGAGATGCAGACTAGTTAGTAAATTATTTATGATCGAAACGAAATTAGTGCAGCTGAGATTTTTAATTCACTTTACCTATATATTCGGCCGTCCGCCTATCTGTTTTTTTTTTTTTTTTTTTTTCTCTTGATAGAATATTATATCATATATTGGAGCATCAAATTTGCGGTTGTGATATTATACATATCACCTAAGAAATTCAATTTGATTCTTGTTTGCACGAAACGATGACAAGAACAAGAGACATATTATTACCTATATAAGTCCTTCAATTAGGACAGCGAGACTTCAAATCACTGTCCAGTGACAGCGAGCATTACTAAATTTGCCCCAATGGAGTTCTAGGGGGCTGCAAGTGCCAAATTCATATTCATATTAATGGTTGGGATCATGCATTAACAATATTTTATGATCATTTCGTTAATTCTTTCTTAACCACCACCACACACTAGCAAGCGAATGAAAATCCAAAGAGAGCTACTAAAAGATGCTTGAAAAAGATAGAAGTTTGTTTAAGTCAAACTATAATCTACATGTTAAGCTATTGAGATTGATCAAAAGCTTTATGAAGAAATATTGATTAATATTTACAGGGGTGTATTGACAATTGGGGATGTAGCTCAGATGGTAGAGCGCTCGCTTAGCATGCGAGAGGTACGGGGATCGATACCCCGCATCTCCATTCGAACTTTTTCTTATTTCTGTGTGTCGTTCCAATGCAAAAGACTGATGGGAGAGCGAAATTTTCAGGCAATTGCTCCATTTTTTTTCCACCGAAAAAGAGCGCGAGTTCATTTGGTTTCTACATCTACCGTATAAGGAATAATATACAATATGATAACATTAGTTCCAACTTCAAAGTAAAGATTTCGAAATCGATTAAACCTAGCTAACAATCAGCTATTGAAATTTAAAAGTCTCTTTCTCAAGATAGCAAGATAGCTTATACTATTTGTTAGTCTTTTATCAATAACCACTTTAAAGATTTCCGTTTTACTCATAATATTGGGCCCAAGTAAACATTACTAACTCGATTAACCTAACTAACCCCGAGCTATTGAGTTCAAATTTTCTTTCTCAAGGTAACGTATATTTTTATTCTTTTAACAATCAAAACTACTTCAAAAGGAGAAACAAAAGAAAATAACCTACTAGAGTCGGGGCGGAGCTTGAGTATCAAGAGCGTGTAGCAAAACAACTACTAAAAGAAAAATAACAAATGCAGTAAAATAAAAGAAGATAGGAAATTGGATTTTGATTTCATAAAAGATGATGCTACACTGATTTTGCTGTGTTAGATATACTAGGGACCTATAGTTGTGACCATGTATTAAACCAATCAATAATAGACAACTTAGTACTATTCCTTAATGTTACAAAATACTGACACTAGGACAGGTGTCTTTGTCTGGATAGACAATCACCTTTTTCGTGAATTCTAGAAAGACCCTAAGCTAGTGGATTACTACTGCAATAAGAAAACTATCCTAAATTGGGTTGAGCCCAAAGCAACTAACTAGTTCTTCAATTAATAGGCTCAATTCTTTAGCCCAGCTGACCTTGACCCGCTACATTCCATCCCTCTTCGAGAACCTTGATAGTTCAAGGTCGAAATTCTAGAAACTGCGAGGTGAGAAAAGAAAAATCTTCCCAAGTTGCCTCATCAGGAGATAAATTTGCTTATTGCACCAACACTTGTGTCACATAAGGGTGTCTAACGGGTGGGCCGGGCTGGGCAGGAAAAAGTTGAAACTGCCCGGGTTTCGAACCGAGCTGGTTATGGGTTAGGAACTACCGGGCCTAACGGGTTCGATTTCATCCGGATAAAAAATAAATCGTAAGGGTTACGGGTCCAAGGGGCGGGGCCGGGTTAGTTTTTTTTGTATTTTGTATAACTATTGTAATTTATAATAATATAAAGTAAAAATATAAAGAATACAATGAAGACGAAAAAAATATTGCACTTATAAATTGCAAGTGCTACATTTATTTCAAAATTCAAACTTACAAATTGAAAGGTTTACATTTAACAACAAGTAAATTAACGACAAAAGAGTAAATTCAAAAGTTTTGCATTGCCTTAAACTCTAAAACCTTTTAAAAAAATTGAAATCTAGCCTTTAAACCAGTCTGGGCCGGTAAACCGGTTCTACAGGGATTTTGGTTGATCGGGTTTGACCGGTCCGGTTAACCGGATGAATTAAAGTGAATGGACCAACCCCTAACCCTAGTAACCCAGCCTACCCGCCCCCTAAGTACCGGGCCGGGTTTCAACCGGTCTGGACCGTGCCAGTCCCGGGTCAACCCAGCCCGTTTGACACCTCTAGTGTCACAACATGGTTTCCTCTTTTAATCATCCTTCGATCGAGTATTGCCATTGGTTCCGCCACCAATTAGCCTTCAGGAGTGCTTAAAGGAGGATATTGGCGGGAAAAACTTTGGGTCCAAGCTTCTTCTTGAGTTGAGAGACGTGAAACACTGGATGGATTCGTGATTCAGCTAGAAGCTGCAACTCATATTCCACTGGACCAATCTTCCTGATGACCGGATATAGGCCAAAAAATTTGAAGCCAATTTCAAATTCTTTCTCACAGCGGCAGATGTTTGGCGATAAGGCTACAATTTAATGAAAACCATGTCTCTTACTTCAAATGTCCTCTCACTTCTCTTTTTGTCAGCATATTGTTTCATGCGTGTTTGTGCCTTGACTAAATTCTCTTTCAATTGTTTGCTTACGATTTGCCTCTCCTGTAACAATTGGTCAATTGTTTCCACCTTTGATTTAACAATTAGCTCAAAAGTTAGCTGTGGGGGTTCATAACCATAAAGAGTCCAAAAAGGAGTCATGCCAATGGTCGATTGAAAATTTGTGTTGTACTAAAATTCTGCTAAAGAAAGCCATTTACTCCATTTTTTTCTCTTTTGTCCAGTCATACATCTCAAGTAAACCTCTAACATCGATTTAGCCTTTCTGTTTGTCCATCCATTTGAGGGTGGTATATTGAACTTAAATTCAATCGTACCCGTAAATTTTTTAAAAGTTCATGCCAGAACAAACTCACAAATATTAGGTCTCTATATGACACAATAGAGCAATCCATGCAGTTTACACACATTATCTAGGAACACTTGGGCTACCAGAGAGGCATTATAAGGATGTGATAAGGCTATAAAATGAGCATATTTTGTGAGTCAATCAATAACCACCAAAATGACTTCCTTCCCTCCTGATTTTGGCAGCCCCTCAATAAAGTCCATGGAGATGTGTTCCCAAGCCCTTCCTGGAATCGGCAATGGTTGCAATAATCAGGGGTAAGCAACACTTTCATCTTTGTTTCGCTGACAAATTTCACATTCTTGCACTACTGATTTCACATCCTTAATCATCCTAAGCCAATAAAAAATGGATTTCAGCCTTTGGTATGTAGCGTGAATGCCAGAATTCCCTCCCCATACTAAAGAGTGCATATCATTAACCAGTTTGATTCGAAGGCCTTTCTGGTTTCCAACCCAAACTTTTCCTTGCCATCATAGAAGTCCTATCTGAAGAGAGGCTTCTAGAATTGCCTTTGTATCAAGGCAGAGTTTGGTGATTAACTATTGGGCCTCCATATCATTATCATAGCTCTCAATGACTTCTTGAATCCATTTGGGTTGTGCCACATTTATTTATTGAGCCAACCTCTGTGACTTCCTCAACCCTTCGAGACAAAGCGTCGACAACTGTATTTTCTTTTCCTTATCTATACTGAATCTCACAACTCAGCCCTATTAGTTTTGTGACTCTTTTATGTTGTAAAGCAGTGGTGATACGCTGGTCCCTTAGAAACTTAAGACTAAAGTGGTTAGTCTTGATCACAAAATGATTGGGTTGCAGGTAATGCCTCCAATTTTTGACTGCCAACAACAAGACTATTAGCTCATTTTCGTAATTCGACAAGCCTAGGTATTTTGGCTTACAACCTGACTCATATATGCAATGGGCTTGTTGTGTTGGGAAAGTACTGCTCCGACCCCAATTCCACTTGCATCCACTTCCACAACGAATGAAACCTTGAAGTCAGGAAGAGCAAGCACTGGTGCCCTTGTCATGACAAGCTTTAAAGCCTCAAAAGCCTTGGTAGTCTCATCATTCCACACAAACCCACCCTTTTTCAATAACAATGTTAAGGGATTGCTAATGATTGCATAGTTTTAAATGAATCTACTGTAATATCCCATTAATCCTAAAAATCCATGTAACCTTTTTACGCAAACAGGCCTAGGACAATTTACCATAGCATCAATCTTAGTAGAATCTGTACTCACTCCTTCCCCAGTGATGATGTGCCCAAGGTACTCAACTTTTGCTTGTGCAAAGCTGCACTTTGATCGTTTGGCGCATAGTTGATTTGCTTGTAATAACTGGAACACTAATTGGAGGTGTTCCAAATGTTCGGCCAATGAAGCACTATAGATAAAAATGTCATAAAAAAATACCAATACAAATTTTCTTAAGTATGGGCCGAAAATGTGATGCATTAAGGCTTGAAATGTTGCCGGCGCATTTGTTAATCCAAAAGCCATAACAGTGAATTCCCACAGCCCATGGTGGGTTTTAAATGTTGTTTTATGCTCATGACCAGCCCTCATCCAGATTTGGTGATACCCGGATCTCTAATCTATTTTAGAAAAGAGGTTGGCTCCATTCAGTTCATCGAGAAGATCCTCAACTACGGGAATTGGGTATTTATTTTTTATTGTAATGTCATTCAACTTGCGGTAGTTCACACACAATCTCCATGTTGAGTCCTTCTTTTTTACTAAAATAACCGAAGAAGCAAATGATGAACTGTTTGTAGTTACTATTTTGGCTTCTAACATCTCTTTAATGATTAGTTCAATGGTATTTTTCTGCTCAAAATAATACCTGTAAGGCCTTGATTCATTGGTTTTGAACCTGGGATGAGCTCGATTGCATGGTCACAAGGGCGAGTTGGGGTAGAGTAGTGGGCTCATCAAAGATGAAATTAAACTGGCCCAATATTTGTTCGACTTGGGTTGGAATAACTTCCATGTTTTCTGCTCCTGAATCCAATTGAAAGGTCTGAGTTACCCAATTGCATCTACCTTTACGCAACATTCCGGCAATCAATTCTGAGTCATGTTAGCTGAACCTTGATGAGTCTTGATACCCCACAATTGTGACCATCCTGTTACCTCTCATAAATGTCACACTATGAGACCTAGTGTGTAACATAATGAGAGCTACAAGGTCGATCCAATCCATTCCCAAAAGCAAGTCACAACCTCCTACTTTCATTAGTCTAAATTCATATTCAAATCCTTCACCTTGCATTTGCCAGCGTACTTTTTTATGAATGGCCTTGCTTAGCATCACTTCACGATTAGCTACTCTAACCCTCATGGGCATGTTGAGTGGCACCACATTTAATTGTAGCATCACTGCCAATTGATGATCTATGAAGCTATGGGTTGCCCCACAATCTACCAAAATGATAATGGAATCATTTTGAATAAGCCCTGAAATTTTGATCGTTGAAGTGCTTCGGTACGGGCCTTCAAGTGTTCTTATAACAGCCTCCTCTTCAGCATATGGGCCTTCTAATATATTCAGCCCTGCTTCGACTTCTTCCGCTGTATTTTCTACATTTTCCACCACTTCCAACTCCTCTTTAGTACCTGATGTTTCCCCTGCCTCCATTATGGTGTCTCCTCCATTTCCTTCCAATGTATTTAGGCCTTTAGTCTTGCATTTGTGACAGAAAACCATTTCCCATGGCATTGGTAACATAACTTTTTATCTCGTAGTGTCTCCAATGTTGTATTTTTTGCCAAGTTCAAATTACCACGGGTCATAATAGGTGGAAGGGGTTTGATATTGTGGGCTACTGGTGCTTTTGGGATAGGTGGACATGTAATTCTGGGCATAGTTGTGGAATTTTTTATGGTCTGAAGGTTTTTATAGATGGCTGAAAGTGTCCTCTCATGGAGTTTAGTCATCTCGACCGCATCCATCATTGTTTGGGGGTTTGATGCTCTAACCATTAGTTCAAGGTCAGGTTTTAAACCACCAACAAAACAATAAACAAAGTAAGCTTCATTTAGTGCAGGATTAACTAGCAACAAGTAAAATCGTAGTTCCTCAAACTTGTTAAGGTAGCTATCCACGTCAGTTCGTTGTTGAAGTTTATTAAATTCGATGAATATATATGTCCATGGGTCTAATATTGCCATAACAACGACAAACGTCCAGGCAAAATTTTTCCCACAAAATATTCCCTCCGTTTTCCATCAAATAGACATCAAACCAAGTGTCCATCTTTTCCTTAATGTGGATAGCCACATAACCTATTTTTCCTCAATTGGTACATGGTATAACTCGAAAAAAATTCTCACAACACCTAATTCATCCTCGAGGATTATTACTATCAAATTCTAAAAAGGACAATTTAACCTTGGGTCCCCTGGTAAAACAGTTTGTGTGTATTGGGGTCAATGAGTTATTTTGGTTAATGGGTTGAGTATAAGGTTGTGACATTGGCTGGGTGTTGCGTTGCAAAAATGAATTATTCAAAATTTCTTGGTATGCCAATGGTGGGAGGTAAGTTGTGGGCATGTATGGTCTTTGAAAGTTATTAAGGCTCACTAGGGTGCTGGGATATGAGGTCGTCATTCTCACTGGTAGCACTGTGTGAGAAGAGTTAGAGGTGTTGAGAAAAAACTAGTTGTTGTGACAGGTAGGGTAAGGGAAATGGGTGTTGGTAGGTATATTGAAGAAAGTAGTTATTGGGTTCTAGGTAAGTTAATGTAGTGCTAATCGGATTGAAGGGAGTTGCAGTTAGAGACATACCCCTACCCAGTGGCGGAGGCAGTATCTCTACGAAGGGGGTTCAAAAAATTTTCTTTGTATCTAGTGGGAATTGAACTCATGACCTTATGTAGATTTTGAACCCCCTTGACCACTAAACTACACTTTTGGATTGTGTTAAGGGGGTTCAAAACTTAATATATAGAGGTAAAACATAGATTTTGCCTTATATATACAGTGTAGTTTTTCCTCGAAGGGGGTTCGGGTGAACCCCCTTGCGCCCCCCTAAATCCGGCCATGCCCCTACCTCCCGTAAAAGGAATCGGTGTTTCTGGAGATTGAGCTGGTTTGTAGCTTCCTCCCATTGACGATTCACCTCTCAAGTTGAATAATCATCTCGTAGCTAGAGCAGCCACCGATCTACCAGACATTGCAGAGTCTAACCTTCTTTTCGACTCAATGTGACTCAATAACACATCCAAACGATGGGTGTTTTCTTCTTGACGTTGAACAACTTCAGCACTCACCGAGCTTGAGTTTGTTCTAGCTGTTCTAATCGTTTTTTAGACTCATCCATATAAACTTGTAATTGCAGCTCTATCTTTTCCCAACTGTCGTCAGGAGCCTTGTCTTTATCCCCATTTTTACTCAGAATCCAAGGAAAGTCTTGCTCTGGATACCAATTGTAGCAAAACAGCTACTGAAAGAAAAATAACAAATATAGTAAAATTGGTATAAATTATTAATGAACTTGTTGAGGCTGATAATTAAAAAGTTCATTGAATATATATATATTATTATTTTAGAACCGAGTAATTTAAGACGACTAAAATTCCGAACCCATAAATTTGAAAGCTTGGGTCCACTTCTGAGTCTAGAGTCAAGCCTTCTTGATGTTTATTGGTAGACAGGTAGTAAATTGATATGTAATGAACTTGCTGAGGCTGATAATTACGTAACCATTTTTCCTGAACCATTTAGGAATGATGATTTTGTAGGTGGAAAGTGGTAATGTTTTTTTTTCTTTTGCTAAATCGAAGAACTTTTTATTTAACACGGAAATTCAAGAGAGTGATTATTACAACAAGGAACTAATCTCAACGATCTAGTTCCTGAAACGTCTTTGTGAAAATGTAATAAAGCAAAAGAAGCGGGTGCATCCCAGGATGCATCATCTGCTTCAAACGAAAGTGGTAATGCTAGTATAGAAAAGTGGCAACATATGCACCTAAATTGATTGTTTTCAAATATTCAATATTTTTTATAAATAAAATTTTATGAATTTTGAACAGTAGATTTATTGGCTATTGGTTATCAACTATCACTGCAGACCATTTTGATGCCATTAATGTCTATTGGCTATTGATATCCTATTCTATATTCCTTTTTTTCCCTTTCTTTATTTATTACACTTGGCTGCCCTAGAAGTTACTTTACTAACGTAGATATATTACCAGAGGGTTAAGCCAGAAGAGAAGAAACTGCTATAGGAGGTGCGATGGGAAAGCAATGGCTTCTTTTGTTTATTTCTCTGTTGGATGTGTCTTGACTCTTGAGGAAGAGTTTCGATTTCATAAAATTTGTGTTTGTAAATTCCAGGAGGATAGTATTATGAACCAGCTCCAGTCCAATGTGTATACCTGCAAAAATGTCACTGTTTAACCAAAATTTGGAATTTCGGTCAAAGCTTGTTTTTAGAAGAACTCGGGTTACAGATAATCAAGTAGAAATAGAAATAATTGGGGTAAATAATAGCTGAATGGAAAGCAAAGTAAATCAGTATATTCCAATAGTATTTCGTGCCCTTACAAATGTTCATTCCTCACTTTTTATAGTTATTTCTAAGTAATATATTTTTCTCCTTTCATAACGGACTCATTATGGACAATTAATGGCATTTAGTGTAACGTTATAATTGGCAATCATAATTGTTTCAATACAAATTCTATAACGTTTTCCGTAATTAATGCCTATTAATTACCAATAATATGTATCTATACCTCTTTTGCTATTTAGGTTCATTCTTCCGATGCCACTTCAGAATATCAAGATGTTCGAGCACCTATCCCTTCTGGCTTTCTTGGATCTTTGTCCGTGCTTGCTAAAGCTCGTGCTTCTTCAACTATTCTTCGCCAACTGTCATTTTACCAGTCAACGTGTCATGACATGTCACCATATAATTAATTCGATACATTAACTTGATTTTTCCCAATACAGGTAGTCCCCCCACTTGCCATTTATTCATCAATAGAATATTTGGGAAGTGGATCTTATTAAAGCGGGAATTTTTGCCGCTATTATACCTTCTCTGGAACTGACGCTTCATAAGTCACTTCCATTTAATGCTCGTGACGCGTGTCATCTTCTGATTGGTTCTGCAACTTTTCAGCGTCTTTTAGGGCTTTTTTATGGCTTCATCAATTACGAAGCGACATTTTTCATCATGACATTTTCATCATTACACCTTTTTATTTGACGGTTGCTTCTGAGTATAAATATAGCTTTTGTCTTTGTATTTCTCATAAAAAGTTTCATATCTTAGAATATTCACTCTTCTTTTCTTCTTCCTCGTACTGCCATGTCTTCTTCAAACCCTAATCCTCGAAGAGTCTCCATTGTTGATGAACTTCTTCTTGCTCCTGTTAGAAGCAGAAGAGGAGGAAGATTACGTAGTTTAGGGTCTTCATCTATACGGGGTACTTCTTTACCTCCAGTGAGTTCTACTCCTCCTTCTAGAACTAGGGGTTCTCTTTCCCATAGACCTTCATCTAAAAGTAAAGATTATAATGAACTCGTTCGTGAGCCTTTAGTAGATGAAATTGTCCCTGTTGAACTATTTACACTAATAGAGAATCGATTAGAAACCAAGTTTCTTCTATGTCCTCTTTACATCGTGCTGATATTTATCCTTCTCAAATCACTGAAGGTTTGATCTCTGTTGTTCGTAGGGATTGCCGTTGGAGACCTAATTTCCATATTATAATTCCTAATGCGAACCAAAGAATTACATCTTACTTGACCGGATTTTCTTTTGTGTATACATATCCCTTTACGCTAAATTTTAAACCCCCAATTGATCCTGTTATCATTGAATTCTCTCATTTTTTCGACTTTTGTCTAGGACAGTTTGGCTCCATTGTGTGGAGGGTTGTTGCTTGTTTAAGGCATTTAACAAGGTTGGCTAATTTGCCTTTTACTTTCTTTCATTTGATTCATCTCTACTCCCCTAAGCTTTTCCGTCATGGGATTTTCACTTTAGTGGCGAGAAGTAAGAAAGTGTTAGTTAGCCCAGAGGATGATAAAGACCGTGGTTGGTATGCCAGGTTTGTTGCTGCCCCCACTATTGGTTTAGTGGGCGAAGAAAATATTCCATTTCCTGAAAAGTGGCATTTTGCACGTAAGTTTTCCTTTACAATTTTCTCTATCTTTTCCCTTTATTTTTCCCGCTATTGTTTAACTTTTTCTTTTTTTCCAACAACCATGGGAACTATTGATGAGATTCCCAATTTCCGTGGTTGGGTAGAAAAGTATTGAAAGTTTCTCCAATGGAAGGTAGATCTTGGAAAAATCTTTCACATAGGTTTGGTTGGAAAGTTAAAACTCATGGTAAATGCTTTACTCATCTCCTTTTCATATTTTCATTCATTTTTCCCTTAGAATTTGTTTTGACCCTTCTTTTTATTAGGATTTCTAATTCATGGTGTAAGTGTTGATGCAATCGTGGCTTCCAGAGTCTCTTTGGAAGAGCTCAAGAGATAATCTTGAGTTCTTCATCAAAAAGGAAGCTGATACACCCAAGATTCTAAAGAAGAGGAGGAACATGATGAAAGTTCCTTGATTGATGGAGGTCCCCGTTCTGTTCCTATAACCGAGGGTGTTGAATCCACCTTGGTGAGCTCTGATGATGATACTCTTGCGACAGCTCGTGACTCTGATGATTAGTTTTTTCTCGTGGGTTTGATAGCGAAAATTTGGATTTGGTTTTCGATGAAATACCCCTTGCCTCTTTTACCATGCTTGTCCCTGTGGCACGTTCTTTACCAGTTGTGACTGCTACGATTGCTGCTCCGCCCCAAATTGTTATGACTTCCTCTACAGTTCCCCTACTACCGTTCCTTGTACTGAGGTTGGTTCTTCGAGTGGAACTGAAACGATGAAACAGATTGCCATTGAGGTCCCTACCGATGGTAATCTTTTGAAAAATTCAGGTCGGGCTGACGTATGGTTGAAACTTTTGATCAGTCCAATTGAGAAATCCAAGCTCGAGAGTCATAGCTCTTTGACTTGGATGAATGACATAGTGCAATATTCATTAAAGGTATTTTCTTCTTTTTACACTTTATTCTATCCTTCTTTTATTAAGGTTCTTACCCCTGTCTTCTTTTTTAGATCAATCTTATTGGCATAGAGATGATGAAGAGGGTTTCTCATATGGATAAGTTAATGCATGATTATCAGATTGAAGCAGACGACTAGAAAGAATAATATGAAAGCCTTCAACTTGATATGGAAGTGTTAGAAGAAAACAAGTGCACCTTAGAGCAGTAGTTGAAGGTTTTGACTTCAGAGTTAGCAGTTGATAAGGCTTCCTCGAATCAAGCTGACAAGGAAAAAAATCTCCTCGAGACATCATTTTCTGAGCAACTCTCCAAAGCCAGTTAAGAGATTAGAGGGTTGAAGGCATTGCTAAACGAGAAACACTTCTTGAGTCTTCTGATAAGGTCAGGTTTTTAGAAAGTTCACTTGCCCCTCTGCAATCTTCTTATGATGCTACTTTGGCTGAGAAAGAAAAGTTTAAAAACGAGATTGACCAATGGGAGAGAGATTATGAGATTCTTGAGGACAAGACTACTATTGAAGTGAGTTGGGCTCTTTTAAACAAACGTCATGATACCCTTATGGAGGCTAGCCAAGAGAGTTTTAACTTGGATACTGAGTTAGCCAAAATAAAGGAGACCATTGAAAAAACTCAGCAAGGCCAAGATTTTCATTCTCCCATAGTTGATACTCCTGGGCATGTTGAAGATGATATAGGTACGGTGAATGTCCCAGCTCCTTCAAGTCAATTCGAACCTTCTGCTGTTAATGATACCGCTTTAGATTCTTCTTCTGCCCCTTAGTGAAAATTTATGAAGTGTAACTCTTTTTTTTATTTCTTGGTGGTTTTACCCCTGGTCCCATTTGGGAGTTTAGTTTTTTGGAAATGACAAGTCCCCAGATCTTTTCGGGGCATTTTGTAAAAATGACAATCAGTTTATGACTAAGTTCATACTTAGTCTAAATTTAATATTATGAAGTTTTTTGTTTAACTTAATTGTCTTGAGCTTCTATTTTGCTCTCTTTTGCCTTTATACTCAAGGTCTTATTTGTTAATTTGTAGGCTTTTGTCTTACCCCTTTTGCATTTTTCTTTTTTCTTTTTAAAATGCTTTGTTAATCTTCATGGATATCTGAATCAAACATGAATTTATAAAAGAGGGCCCTTTTATATTCAACACTTAATGAAGAAGACGTCTCAACTTTATGACGGTGTAAATATATGAAAAAAGAAATAGGAACACACATGTTTCTCGAAATAACTTTGATAAAGTTTTCATTTGAACTTTGTCAAGTTTAAATAACATCTTACATGTATATAAGTATCTTCTATAACTTTTTCGTAACTGTTTTCTTTACTACAGATTTGCAAAAAAAAGGAAATAAAATCCAAGGGTTTTATAACCCATGGCTAAACATTGCCTTTAACATAGACATCATAAGATTTTAAAATCTATATGAAGGTTTTTTGACTGGCTTGTGTTATTGGCTTGTGACTTTGCTCTGAACTTGATACATTTGATGAGTAGACTTTTGGGCTTTACTTGAATTCAGTCTTTTTTGCCTTCTTTATACATATATCATATGTATATTATATAGTCCCCCAAGTGTTTGAGCTTTGAAGTATGAAATCTCGAGCACTTGATTATTCCTTCTATGCGGTCCTTTCCCTGAAAAGGAAAAATATACGGGACTCGGAGGTACGATTTTAGATGAAGACTGCTTAACCCATTTAAATTTCTATCAGAATAGTTGTAACCCTAGACCGGGAATTATATTTTTTCCACGTGTCTTGCAGGTCGTAATTCATCATTTAGTGCGGGCTAGCCTTTTGCCTATCATCTAAAATCGTTAGTAAAATTTTAACAATTCAAAAATAAAAGTTTAAAATAAGGGTACCTGCCCGTTGGTATTTCCTTTCCTGAGAAATAGTATCTCTTCAGATGAACAACATTCCAATGTGAAGGTAGAATCTTGCCATCTATTGTTTCCAATTCGTATGCTCCTTTTCTGCGATATTGTGAATTTTATAACGTCCTTCCCAAGTTGGGCTTAACTTTCCTGCATTAGCTGCCCTCGTTGATTGGAAAACTTTCTTGAGTACGAAGTCCCCAATCTTGAAGTATCTGAGACGAGCTTTCCGGTTATAGTATCGTTCCATAACTTGTTTTTGCGTTGCCATCCTTATTAATGCAGCTTTCTTCCTCTCTTCAAGTAAGTCCAGGTTTATTCGCATTTATTCTTCATTTGACTCCTCAATTGCTCGTGTATATCTCGTGCTTGGCTCCCCTATATCGACTTGGATTAAGGCTTCAGGTCTGTATATAAATGAGAAAGGTGTTTCCCCCATACTTGTTTTGGCGGTTGTTCGATAAGCCCACAAGACTCCAGGTAACACCTCTGGCCAATTGCCTTTAGATTCCTCCAACCTTTTATTCAAATTGTTGATAATGACTTTATTCGTTGATTCAGCTTGTCCATTACCCACCAGATGGTAAGACGTTGAAGTAATCCTTTTAATTTGCCAACTGTGAAATCCTGTAATTTGCGTGCCTATAAATTGCAGGCCATTATCACATACAATTTCCTTTGGTACACTGAATTGGCATATGATGTCTCGCTAAATGATATCTCTGACCTCTCTTTCTCGTACCTGTTTAAAAGATCCTGCTTCTACCACTTAGTGAAGTAATCAGTGAGTACTGGAAAAAATCTTACCTTGCATTTGGCTTGTGGTAGTGGTCCCACGATATCCATCCCCCACTTCATAAAAGGCCATGGTGCAATAACCGGATGTAATAATTCAGCAGGTCTATGCATGTTGTTCCCGTATCTTTGGCACTTGTCACATTTAACCACAAAATTTTCCTCGTCTTTTTCCATTTTGGGCCAATATTAACTGGCTCTAATCATGGTTTTCACCAAGGATCTTCCTCCCACGTGATTTCTACAATGTCCCTCGTGTATTTCTCTCATCACATACTCTGTTTGAGAAGGTCCGAGGCATCTTGCTAGGGGACCACCGAACATTTTACGTTAAATATTGCCTTGCTTTAAACAGTACCGAGCAGCTTTTTTGCGAAGTGCTTGAGCCTTTTTCTTATCTTCAGGGACAATTCCATACTGCAAAAAGTGACAATCTCGTTCCTCCAATCCCAAGTTAAATTATTGAAATTTACCTCGTTTTTGTCTTGATCAAGTACTGAATGAAATAAATGAATTACAGAAGCATTTTCATCATTTGTCACTTCTGCCGCAGATGCAACATTAGCTAGGGCGTCTGCCTCGACATTTTCTTCTCTTGGTATCTACACGACTTTCCAGGTTTGGAATTACCTAACCAGATCACGTGCCTTTTCCAGGTATTGCTGCATTCTTGCCTCTCTGGCTGTGTAAGTCCCCAGCATTTGGTTAACTACGAGCTCTGAATTGCTTTCGATTATGACCTGTTCTATGCCAAGCTCGCGTTCCAGTTCTAAACTTGCAATCACAGCTTTATACTCTGCCTCATTGTTAGTAATAGGGTGACATTTTATGGCTTGTCGTATGGTTTCTCCCGTAGGTGGTACCAAAACAATTCCTAGACCTGCCCCTCTCACATTCGATGAACCATCAGTAAATAAAGTCCAAGTTGCTAGATTAAACCCATTGAATACATGTAGTTCTTTTTCTGCTTCTAGTTGCATCCCTTGGCTAAAATCTGCCACAAAATCTGCTAACACTTGTAACTTTATTATAGTTCTAGGTTGATAGATAATGTCATATTTACTCAGCTCTATGACCCATTTGGCTAACCTACCTGATAACTCGTGTATATGTAATATATTACGTAGGGGATAGGCAGTTACTACAGAGATGGGATGACATTGAAAATAAGGTCTTAATTTCCTAGATGCCATAATTAATGCAAGTGCAAGTTTTTCTAGATGAGGATACCGAGTATCAGCATCTAATAATGACTTGCTAATGTCACACCTTCTTTTTGCGCGCCCGCCCCGAAGGGTAAGAGCGCGAGGAAGTTTTTCCAGTTTAAGTGACAATATTCGAAATGGGATTATTTATTTAATTCAGAGTCGCCACTTGGGAAATGTTTGGCTTTTGGTATCCCAAGTCACCGGTTTATCTTGAATCCCAAATCGAGGAAATTTTCGACTTTTCCAAATGAAGTCTGCGAACCAGAAATTCTAAGTAAGGAATTCTGTTGACCCGAGGAAAGGTGTTAGGCACCCTCGAATCCCGTGGTTCTAGCACGGTCGCTTAAATTGTTATAATGACTAGATATCTGATTTAATACATGTTATTACTTATGTTCTTTCATTAAGTTTAAAATCGCTTTTATTATTATTATTTTTATAGAATTGTAACGTCGTGAAAATGCATCTCGAACCACGTCACAGTCAATGCACCCATGGTTGTTAATACATTCCGACTCCGTTGAGATTTGAATTTGGGTCACATAAATGCGCACCCGAGTTTAGAATGTAATTTAATTAAATCGCGCCTAAAGCGTCTAACGCGTTTATTGTCTTCGGGGAAGGCAGTGAAATTCACTAAACAGTCCATCCCAAATTCTAAGTATTTTATTGTGATCAGTTATTGAGGGCTCCGCAGTTTGCATTGTTTTATTTGGTGAGGCTCATTTATTTTAACAGGATAATCCTAAAATGCCTACATTTTTCTATTAAAATTGTCTCTACAAAAATGAAAGAGAAAAGGTCTTAATTTATTTACATGCTTGAGTTGTTATAGTTGAGTTCGGATGTGATTCATAAATTCTGAAAATGATGTAAGCAGGGCAGTCCGTTGCCAATGCGGGCCCAGGCCCAACGTGTATGGCATAAAACTAAACCTGGGCCGTCTTATTCACGTATTACTACCTAGTTACATTATACTAGGCATGTTCTCAGTTTGTCAAATAAAAAAAAACTTAGCAATCTAATTTTAATCCTAAACCAATTACATGCTGGAATTAACTAATATTATTTAACTAAACAATATTCTTACAAGTTCCGAAATGGTCTATTCGTTTGATTTTTAACTTAGACGGAGTTACTATACCATTTATTTATTTTTAGGCAATATATATAGATAGTTCATCCATTAAGTTATCGTCAGATGTTCCACTATATATATTAAATAGCTACGTGATTCTGATTTTGTAAACTAAATAATTTATACATACAAATAAAATTCAGAATATAATTAAAATAAATTTAGAACTTCAACTCTTCATTTTTCGTATTCATACTTCCTGTTTCAGTTTACAATAATCAGCGTGTCAGTTGTGTACCTGATATTGGAAGCAAAAGAAAAGGAAGATCAGCGGAAATTCAGTAGCATACAACAACAGCAACCCCAGCAACCAGTAACAACCAGCAACGAGAAACTTAGTGACAGATTTTAAAATCAAGACAAAAATCCAAAAACAAACAACAATAACGGACAGAAGCAAAGGGAATCTTTTCACATTTTTGAAAGACTAATTAGTGTTTAACCCTTAATTTCTCAATCCGTATATCAGAATATTTGGATTGTATATCAGGTGTATATTCTTCTTCTTTTGAATTTCCAGAATGTTTTTCTTTTTATTTTTCTAAAGTCTTAGTATTTTTTCGGAATTTCCTCTCTCTTCAAATTTTTCTCCTCTATTCTTTTTTCTCTCTATCTCTGTCTGTCCTCCCTAAAATCTGATTCAAGACTTCTATATATATCACATCCCATAAATCTTTTAATCAATTAAAATCCACCAATTTTCTCTACCAAACTCATTATCTTCCCACTCATCCCCATTACATTAAATAAATATATCATCACCACCCCATTATCTTTTGTCCCCCATGCTTCACTAAACAAATACAAGATTCCTCCCCAATAAATTTTGTCTTGTCCCCCCTTTATATTAAACAACTATATCACAACCCATCCCATTACAATTTGTCCCCATGCTTCACATAAAAAATTACAAAAATGTACAATTCCTAAACTACCCCTCCGACCTTATTGCAATTACTAAACTACCCACTGAACGTACTGCAAATTACCAAACTAAACCATCAGCTATAACAATCAATTAATCAAACTTAACCAAAATATAGACAATATGATCAATTTCTAACAATGTTCAAACAACAAATCACATGAACATGATTTCTTCAATATTTCAACAATAAATCACATGAACATGATTTCTTCAACATTTCAAACAACAAATCACATGAACACAAATTGAACAACAAAGAACAACTAAAAATTTGATTGAACAATATTTTAGCAACAAACAAACCAATTTTTTTTTCAAATTTAACAACAACAAAACAAACAAGTATATTCAGATTTCTAAATTCAATAATATTGAACTTAAAATCAACTCTTACAACGTTATAACAAACAATTCCTATATTAAACTTAAACAAGATTATGAGACAAATTCAAGAAATAATCATAAATGATAAACAAAAAAAATCAAACTATACAAATTTCGGATTCAAGATCAACCAAACAAAGTATGAACATGAATGAAAATATTCAATAACAATAACAATAACAAACAAACTTTGTTCAAACTTCGAATTAAACTTAAACAAAACAAATAAACATACTCAAATTACTAATCTTCAAATAGTCAATTAAATCCAACCAAAATTATAACAAAGATATATGATCCAAAATTAAGAAGCAAAACATTAACTTCACATTAAATTACTAAATTAAAAAACAAACTTCAAACAAAGATGAACATGAATTAAATCTATTTTTAAACAACAAAACATGACGAATTCACATGATTTAAACAATGTTAACAATTTCTGAAAATACATAAAACACATGAAACAAATTGAAGAAACAATTAATTTAAACTTCAATTTGAATCTAACAAACATTAAACTAACAATTCCCTTTTTTACAAAAAATAAATAAAATTAACATGAAATAAACATGAAAAAAACAACTAATTAAGTTTCCATTTGAATCTGAAAATTAAATCAACAAAACACATGAACAAACTTAAAAAAAAATTAATTCAACGATAAACATGAACAAAACAAGAATCGAGCATTCATCGATTTTAGATTCGAGAAATATCACAACGAAATACGGACGAAAAATAAAACTCAAAAACCAACTAACCGGAAATGAAACGACGAACAACGATTGACCAACGACAAACTTGAACTATGTATGGACTGTTTTGACGACCCCAACTTTAAAATCAACCCATGAATCTGTTTCCCGAGCTGGGCATGTCGCAACTTCGAACAAACCTTAAGGACAAACGGGTATGTAAGCACGAATCATGGTGTTGTAGTAGTATGAATTTGGGGTTTGGAGAATGGTGAGAATGTGGCAGGCATAAACGAGGTCACCTGAAGGTTGGCCATGGCAGTCTCTAGCAGCAGCACGCAGCAGCATCGGAGCAGCAGCACGCAGCAACGCCGGCAGCAGCAACCCAGCAGCGGTAGCAGCAGCACAATGGAGGAAACAGAACCAGCTGCCACGACGAGGCAGGAGAAGCAGCGGCGACGGTGGGGTTTGGACGATGAAGCAGCAGAAGTCGATGCGGAATCAGCTGCCATGGAAGCGAGTGGTCGACGAGGGCAATGGCGTACTGCTTGGTGGAGCTGGGCAGCCATGGATGTCGAGCTCAAGCTCGAGCCTGACGAAGGACGAAGAAGATGAAGTGACGACGCAGAGACAGCTGCGTGGACAGCAGCAGCTATGGTTCTTGGGGTCGTTTGGACATGACGAACTGTTTGTTGATGGCGTTTGGACGAGAGGGAGTGGGGTCGAGGGCAGCCATGGTTTTGCTTTGGAGTTTTGAGGAAGAAGAAGGAGAATAAGGGGGGGGGGGGGCGGATGGTTTAGGTATTTTTTAGGGTTTTCTTCCTTTTTTTTTGTTTTGTGTTGCTTGTAAGATAATAGGGGTGTTGGGTTATGGACTGGGTCGACCCAGTTCGAAATGGACTGGGTCATAGGGAAGGTTGGGCCATTTTTTGGGCCTGTGGCTTAAAATCGAAGAAGAGGCCCAATTCCGACTTTCTTTATATTTTTTGCTCTCTTTTCTTCTTTTATTTTTCTAAAACTAAATTATAAAAAATACTTAACTTATTATTAAGAACTAAATTAAGTTATAAAAGTGCAAATTAACTTCCAATAACAATTAACGCACAATTAAGTAATAATTAAGCATAAAATTGTACATTTGGACATTAAATGCTAAAAATGCAAACGATGCCTATTTTTGTAATTTTTTTATTTTTTTGTTAATCAAATTTAATTACTAACGATTGTATAATTAAATCCTACATGCAAAATGCGACATATTTTTGTATTTTTAATAATTTAACAAATAAACATGCAGAGACAAATACAAATAATTATTCAAAAATGTCACAAAAATTCTCAAAATTGCACACCAAAGAAAATCATTTTATTTTGAATTTTTTGGGAGTAATTCTCATATAGGGAAAAAATCACGTGCTTACAGCTGCCCCTCTTTGCCCGAAGACACGAAGGGTTTTTGTGCAAAGATAAAGTGAGCGATTTTTGCCCATCCGAGTACTCCGTGTGAAGCATTTTTTGAAAAGGATTTGACCGAACCTTTGCTTCAGAGGTTTCCTACATATCCTGGGCTAAACAGGAATCAGGTCAATGTAGTTCGGGAAATTTTGGTAGCCGGGATTACCATGGGATTGCAGTGCTTGTTGTTACTGTTGTTGCTGTTGCTACTAACGCTTTACTGAACTCCTTATTACAACCAAAGGAAATTGAAACTGAACTAACTACTTATGCCTGTCAACCGCTAGTTACAAGATTCCTATCTATAATTCTTTTGCAACTTGATCTTGGGTCTTAGCTGATTCTGCTTGTAGACTTCGATCCAAATCTTGATGCTTGCAAGTTGTAGGCGCTTGTTTATTTCTGCAGTATTGAGTGAAACGGGATTGGCGGAGCTCGGGAATTTGATCCAATTTTTTGAGTGACCTACCCTTTGTTTGTTCCAATATGTGGGAACATTTTTTTTTTTTTGGTTTTTTCTTCTTTTCTTTATTCTGGATTGAGACTCATCCCGTAGGTCGTCTCGATCCATGCACCTCAGGGTCAGACCTGCTGAGACAACAAAACAAACGAACGAAATTTTCTGCCCCAGTTTCTCTAGGAAAATTTCGTGAGTTAATTGTCATGAAAATTTACAGCATTGATGAGGGGATTGGAAAAAAAAAACCCTAGTCTACAAAGCGCAACTCAAGGATTGGAGCCCTAATGTCGCAAAAGGTAAAAGTGCACAACTCAGGGATTGGAGCCCTAATGTTGGCTAAATAGAAACTTGCTCAACTTAAGGATCGGAGCCCTAAATTGGGAGGATTGCCAGGTTATGCTGGACACTGTTCTGGTTATGTCGGAAAGATTTGTCGGGTTATGCCGGAAAAAGGGAAAGAGTTCTCGGGTTATGCCGGTAGGTCATTGGGTTATGTCGGAAAGATTCATCGGGTCATGTCGGAAAGATTCATCGGGTCATGCCGGGAATATTCATCGGGTTATGCCGGAAGATTCGTCGGGTTATGCCGGGGAAGTCATCGGGTTATGCCGGAAAGATTCATCGGGTTATACCGGAAAGATTCATCGGGTTATGCCGGAAAAGGTCCACGGGTTATGCCGGGAAGAGTCATCGGGTCATGCCGGGAAGATTCATTGGGTTATGCCGGGGAAGTCATCGGGTTATGTCGGAAAGATTCATCGGGTTATGCCGGGAAAAGGTAAGAGTCCTCGGGTTATGCCGGGAAAGTCATCGGATCATGCCGGGAAGATTCATCGGGTCATGCCGGGAAGATTCATCGGGTCATGCCGGGAAGATTCATCGGATCATGCCGGGAAGATTCATCGGGTTATGCCGGGAGATTCATCGGGTTATGCCGGAAAAATTCATCGGGTTATACCGAAAAGATTCATCAAGTTATGCCGGAAAAGGTCCACGGGTTATGCCGGGAAGATTCATCGGGTTATGCCGCGAAAAGGTAAGAGTCATTGGGTTATGCCGGGGAAGTCATCAGATCATGCCGGGAAGATTTATCGGGTCATGCCGGGAAGATTCATCGGATCATGCCGGGAAGATTCATCGGGTTATGCCGGGAGATTCATCGGGTTATGCCGGAAAAATTCATCGGGTTATGCCGAAAAGATTCATCGGGTTATGCCGGAAAAGGTCCACGGGTTATGCCGGGAAGATTCATCGTGTTATGCCGCGAAAAGATAAGAGTCCTCGGGTTATGTCGGGGAAGTCATCGGATCATGCCGGGAAAAGGTCCACGTGTTATGCCGGGAAGATTCATCGGGTTATACCGCGAAAAGGTAAGAGTCCTCGGGTTATGCCGGGGAAGTCATCGGATCATGCCGGGAATATTTATCGGGTCATGCCGGGAAGATTCATCGGGTCATGCCGGGAAGATTCATCGGATCATGCCGGGAAGATTCATCGGGTTATGCCGGGAAGATTTATCGGGTTATACCGGAAAGATTCATCGGGTTATGCCGGAAAAGGTCCACGGGTTATGCCGGGAAGAGTCATCGGGTTATGCCGCGAAAAGGTAAGAGTCCTCGGGTTATGCCGGGGATTTGGATAGAAAAAGCTCCTTGGGTGATGCCAGGGAGATCCGTGGTTTATACCGGGATAGTTGAGGAATGAGGTTCTATGTTACCATGATTTGTTTTTCTTCTGGGGATTTTCATTTTCCTTTCTTGTCTTTATTTTTTCTTTATTATTTTTTTTTATTTTTTTATTTTATTTTTTATTTAAAAAAAATGCATGAAAGAATTCCGGGGAAACTTACTTTTGGTCGTTTTCCTGCTGCAAAGCTGTTTCGACGCTCGCGCGCTTCATTTCTTTTGGGCTAACCTGCTTCTTGCATGGTTGCTTTGGATTGCACCTGTCTCAATTTTCCTAAGCAAAGAAAAATTGTCAGTTTGAAAACGATGGTTGATTCGGTGGCCTTGGTCTTGGACTAATTCCTGTTGAGAAACTTTTCCATTGATTGGATTTACAGGCGACCCGTTTTAAACTGACCAGACTCGCATTTCCGGATTTGTGATGATTTGTTCGTGTAAGGCTTTGGTTCTTTCATCCCATTCTGCTAGGGGATTCTTTACGAGGCCAACTCAGTGGGGATTTTTTATTAGGGAGACTCTGTGGGGATTTGTACAAGGCAGACTTGTTGGGGATTTGCTGGGCAGACTCTTTGGGGGATTTTTACAAGGGAGACTGGGATTTTTACAAAGGGAGACCCTGTGGGGATTTATCGGTTTTGTGTCAGGGATTTTGATCCTCAAACCTAAACTGCAGTGGCTAACCGCGTGGGACTTAACCTTTCCAACTTTATTTTGCCTTTGTAGGCTTTTCTTTTCTTTCGAAGTCTTTACTTTTCTTTCGAAGTCTTTACTTTGGAAGCAAATCAACTACCATGGTCAGTCGGGATGGGACTGACGCACCACTGAGGCCGCGTATTTTCTTTGACTCTTGCCAGGCGGGGCCCTGTGAAACCGGTCCTGCCACATTTTCTTTGTAATTGTTGCGGAATCAGAGTTAGATCGAAAGGGATTCAAAGAAAACTATGCAAAAGGAAAGCATATGAGTTTAAAGAGAAGCGTCCCTTTCGGGGAAAAAGGACTTATCTGGAGTGCATGCTGGCTTCAAACTGACATGACATGCCTTTTGGATTGGATGTCCGATCCGTATCAAACTCCAGCTTCTCATGAACCTATTGATCTGGGTTTCTAAACCGGAGAACCTTTCCAGGACTTTCAGTGATGAAGTATCCTTTTTCCGGTCGACCACGCCCTTTGCGGGTTTTCGCTAATCGACCTCTCTCATTTTTTATTTCTCTACTCTCATCGCCTCATGGTGCCCGGAGGTTTTCAACGATAAGACTTTCTCACTTTATTCTTCTCGATTTGATTTCTAATAGATTCCAACAATGATGTTTTCCACTTTCCTGTCTTTGCCGATTGATCAGAAGGACTTGGACAAGGTTTGGGGTAAAAAGAATCGGGATTGAACTACAACTTTGGAACCTTTTGGGCGAGATCGTTGTCGAACCATTATAACTTCTGCCCCAGTTTCACTTTTGGGGGACTTCTTGGATTTTTGTTTTGGTGTGACTGAACCCCAAGGAGAGGTTGCCTACGTATCCTTTCGGAATCAAGTCAAACGTAGTTCAGGCCACTTTTTTTTTTTGGAATTTCTTTTTGTTTTTCTACTTTATTTTGTTTTTCACTTCCTTTTCCTTTTCTCATTTTCATTGTATCTTTTCTTTTCTTTTTTTTTCTTTTTTTTTCTATATATATATATATTTTTTTAATTCTTTCTTCTCCCCTTTTTTATTTGTCTTTTTCATTTCAATTTCTCTTTTTCTTTCTTTTTATTTTTAATAATACTTTCAGGTTCCAAAGTGGGTAATCAAAGAAGAGTAAACGGCTCAAATAGGTTTGCAAAGGGTTGATAGTGTTTGGGTAGCGAGAATGAAAGCCTCCGTCATCTCAAACTGTGGGAAGACATCGCCAGAGCGATTTAGACATAGTACTGCATCTGCTTTCAAAGCGAGGTCGGCGTCATTTCTTTCGACGTCGCCTAGATACAAATGCTCCTCTTGGCAATATTTTCCAATGACGTATGGATCCTTCTTTGTCGGTACAATTGCTCGTGACAAACCGCAGTCATTAAGGTTAACATTCCGTATGGGTCTAAACCCATTTACTATCCTCAAACTCTGCTTTAGTGACGGACATTTTCCAAACCATGAACCAATTTTCTTTAGTTGTCCCTATTTTCTCAAATTCTTTATATTTCAAATTTTGACTCATTATTTGAAGTCTGACGGAGTTCTCTGGATCTGGGCATGAAGTCCGCAAGCATGTCATGTTATTTAAAGCTGCATCATCAGAATTTAAGAGAACAAAAAAGAAAATATAGCAGATCTCTTGAAAAAGAGAGCGAGCGATGAAACATGATTTCATTTCTTGGAATTTTGGGAAGATAAAAAAAAAAATTTTTGACATTCAGGAAATTAAAAATAGGAATCTAAAGAAAACATCTGAGTCACACCCTAGGGTAGCTCGTGATGCAGAGAAAGTGGCAGGACAGGTCCATTAGGACTTCCGTTTGATCAGGAATGACGTAGCCTTCCAGTTTTGAAGCTTGGCGCTTGGTCTCATGTACGATACCTCAGCGGTGCTAGTGCCCTCTCCTGGCTGGAGCATGTGTGTTTCGCATAACTTATTCCTCATCGCCTCACATGTTCCCTCACTCTCTTCGAGCGTGAACACCTTATCATCTTCCTCTTTACTGTACTTTGGCTTCTGTGGTATGCGTCCAATAACCACTGGCTCATTCAACCGAGGTGGTTTGATCGTCCCCCATACCACATAGGCCTGCTTGGATACATTAATTTTCTTTTCCGGTTCAGTCTCGGTGATTTTACTCTTCTTTTCCCCTTTCTCTTGCTTCGAGGTTGCCTTGGGCTTCCTTTCTGTTTTAGCAATAGCAATTATGGCCTTAAACGCCGGATCAAATTCCTTGTCTTCACAAATCATCCCAATTATCGGCCCGTTGTTGTGGGCGGGCAGCGGATTATTGGTCACATTGGGGACATCCTCGTCTTTCAACACAATTTTCCCTTGCTCTAACAAATTCTCTACCGCTTGTTTCAATGTCCAACAGTTGTTTGTATCGTGCCCTTCTACCCCTGAATGGTATGCACACCTGACACCCCGCTGATATGATGGTGATTCCGGGTTTTGCCCGTTTGGTGGTATGGGCTGCAACAAATTCATCTGGACAAGCTTAGGGAATAGGGTGGAGTAGGGTTCACCGATTGGTGTATAGTTGGGTCTCCTGGGTGGTTCCCGAGGACGGAAGTTATTTTGGGAAGGCCGAGGATTGTAGCGGTTTCGGTAAGGAGGCTGACTTCTAGGAGGTGGAGCTTGATTTCTGTTAGCCTGTGGTTGCGGTCGGCTGAAAGGTTGAGCATTCATAACCGCATAAAGTGGTGGAGCATAGACCATATCAGAATGAGGATAGTAGTGTTGAGGGGTTATTTCAGATAACACAGGTCTAGGGGCCTGGTATCTTCTTCCCCATGATGCTGCCATGGTTGTTTCTTCTCTTGTCCTATTCTTTGCCATTCCTCCGGATCCACCTTGGATGGCTTGGGAGGTTGCTCTAATGGATGCCTGACTTAAAATCCTACCTGTTTTCAAACCGTGTTCTACCATGTCACCAATTTTGATGGCCTCTGCAAAAGGTTTTCCCATGGCCGACATCATGTTCTGAAAGTAATCGGGCTCTTGGGCTTGCAGGAAGATAGTGACCATTTCTATCTCGTCCATTGGAGGTTTCACTCTTGAAGCTTGTTCGCGCCACTTAACTGCATATTCTCTAAAATTTTCTGAGGGTTTCTTCTTTAGATTTGTCAGAGAGTTCCTATCTGGAGCAATATCGACGTTGTACTGGAATTGCCTGACGAAATCTCTAGCAAGATCATCCCAGATGTACCAGCGAGACATATCCTGGTCCATGTACCACTCAGATGCGATGCCAACCAGACTTTCTCCGAAATAGGCCATGAGTAGTTCTTCCTTTCCACCGGCTCCCCGCAGCTGATTGCAATATCTTTTGAGATGAGCAATAGGATCACCATGCCCATCGTACTTCTCGAATTTTGGGGTTTTGAATCCCAATGGCAGGTGCACATGAGGGAACATGCATAAATCGGCATAGGATACACTTTTCTGTCCGCTCAAGCCTTGTATGCTTTTGAGACTCTGTTCCATACTCCTCATCTTTCTGGTCATTTTCTCTTGTTCAGGCGTTTTCTCGGCTTTCTCCTGTCATGCGATAAACTCGTACCGAGACGGCTGAGGGTAAGCGTTGGTAGTGAACTGACTAGGTTCCAATGGAAAAGGTGGTGCTTGAAATGTGAAGGATGATGAATCGAAGTTAGGCCTGGGTAAAACATGTTGTGCCGTGGATGAACAAGGTGGAGCAGTGAATATGTTTGAAACCGCTCCGGCTGCTAACACCTGGGGGCGAGACTCAGAAGGTGTTCCAGTTAAGTAGGTTGAGATGGTAGGAAATCCCAGTGGGGTATTTGGATAACTTGTGGGGATGTTTGAGGTCCCACTTGCCCTAGGAAAAAGCTCAGGGAATCCAGGGATCGCACTTGGTGGCTCTTTTCCATTGGCCCAGGCGTCCCACATTTCCATCATGCAGAGACGCAGAATCCTATTTTCCTCGACAGTTGCTGACTCAGAAGTTGGGATGGCTGAGATTGAACTTTCCTCCAAAATAGGAATCGTTGGCAGAGGAATTTCTGAAGACATTTCGACACTTCCCTTCGACCTTGTGAAATATGTATGAGCAATTCCTCTCGATTTAGCGACGGGTGGCTGAACGTTTCCTTTTGATCTCGTGAAGTACGTATGAGAGGACAGATTACCACAAAACCAAACCACTTTTCTAGGAACCTGATCTTATCAGCAAACATGACGGTTAGTTTGAAACAAATAACAGACAGGTAATCTCACATTGGGATGTGATGCACCTATACAGTCAGGGAATTTCTACATGCTTGCAACAAAGACATGCGTCATTCTGGCTTCTCCTTAGGCTTTCCTTTATTTATCACCATTTTTTTTTCTTTTTTATATCTTTTTTTTTATTATTATTGTTTTCATTATTTGCAGTAAAAATGTGACCGGATCCGATAAGGATTGCCTACGTATCACGATGCCGCGTGAATCAGATCTTGCGTAGTTCGGGAATCGAAAATGGAGTAACTACACTAACCCTTTTTTTTGGAATTTTTTTAAAGAAATGCTTTAAAAGAAGAAAGAAAATATTTTTTTTATTTTTATTTTGATTTTTGTTTTATTTTTTAAAGAAAGACTTCTAAAAATTTATTTGCTTTTGACTTGAACTTTGGGAATTTTTTTTTGTTTGGTTGATTTTTTCATTTGTTTCACCTTTTTCTACGGAAGAAAGAATATTTTTTTTTGATTTATGATGTTGCCTCTTAAATTTTTGAAAGAGGGACTTTTAAGAAAATGATTTGGAATTTCTGAGTTTTTATTTATTTACAAAAGCACTTCTAAAGAAAAGAGAAAATATTTTTGGAATTCAATTTTTCAATTTTTTTTATGGACATTTACAAAAGAAAGACTAAAAAAGAAAAGAGTATTTTTGGATTTTTGTTGCTGATTTTTAATTCTTATTTCATTTTTTCGTATGAAAGACTTCAGAAATAAGGAAACTATATTTTTTTTATTTGAGTTTAACGAAAACTTCTATATTATTTTTTATTTCTTTTTTTTTTGCATTTTCTAAGGAAAGATTTATAAAGAAGGAACTAAAGGAAAATATTTTGGATTTTTTTGAAAATTGGGGTCGGAACCAATGAGGTTTGCCTATGTATCTCACATCCGGTGAGAATCAGACCCGCGTAGTTCGGTTCGATCAGGCGTAGAGTAAAAATAAACTAAACCCCTTCTTACTAAAATCTTTTAAAGGAAAGGAGAAAAGGTATTTTTCTGTTTTTTTTTATATATTTTTTTTAAGGAAATATTTATGAATTTTAAACTTCTTTTCACCTTTTTTTTTTGAAATTTCGAAAATCTTTTAAAATGGAACAAAATATTGTTTTGAGTTTTGAATTTTCCCCCTTTTTTTTACTTTTAAATAAATACCCGTTTTCGAATTTTGAAAGTAATTACGGAATTTTTTTTATGTTTTTTTATATATATATAAATCAAACTAAAAGATAAATTTTGTTTTCATTTTTTTTTTTTAGAAAATTCTAGTGAGGTTTTGACACTACTTGGACATTGGTTTTATCCTTTCAAAATAAGTAATTATCTCCCTACGCTACTATTTTTCTCTTTCTTTTTTTTTTGAATTTTTTTTAGAAACCGGTCAGCACGCAGATCTGAAACAAATAAATGCGCCAACAAACGGGATGCAGCAGGATGGTCTTTTCATTTCAGGTTGCCTGTCCTAGACGGACTCAATCCCTGTGTTGAGTCCCCTACGTCAAATGCAACATGATGCAAATAAGCGTTCCTACTAGGGATCCGGCATGAGGTTTCGTTATACTAGGTTTATAACCTCGGTATATGTTCTAGACTGTGTACCCGAGCGGACAACTCGAGTTGAGGAGGGGGCTACGTACCGGGGACCCGCGAGATCGTCCGGCTTTGTAACTTGTCCGGCCTCTTTCTTATTTCAGGTATTGACACTAACAGAATGGGGAGTCTCGACCAGCGAGCTTCTCCCCGGAGGTAAGAAGAGAAGGGTTTCGGCACAGTTTATATACAGTTTAGATAATATCAAAGCGGTAAAAGACAACATTTAGCACGTTATGCCAAAACATGTAATAAATATCAGATAATAAAGCCAAATATAACAATTATTCTAAGCTCGAATTCTTGAACCCTGAACCAGTGGTTCTGGGTTCAGTCCCTAACAGAGTCGCCAGAGTTGTCACACCTCCTTTTTGCGCGCCCGCCCCGAAGGGTAAGAGCGCGAGGGAGTTTTTCCAATTTAAGTGACAATATTCGAAATGAGATTATTTATTTAATTCAGAGTCGCCACTTGGGAAAGGTTTGGCTTTTGGTGTCCCAAGTCACCGGTTTATCTTGAATCCCAAATCGAGAAAATTTTCGACTTTTCCAAATGAAGTCTGGGAACCAGAAATTCTAAGTAAGGAATTCTATTGACCCGAGGGAAGGTGTTAGGCACCCTCGAATCCCGTGGTTCTAGCACGGTCGCTTAAATTGTTATAATGACTAGATATCTGATTTAATACATGTTATTACTTATGTGCTTTCATTAAGTTTAAAAACCGCTTTTATTATTATTATTATTTTTATAGAATTGTAACGTCGTGAAAATGCATCTCGAACCACATCACAGTCAATGCACCCATGGTTGTTAATACATTCCGACTCCGTTGAGATTTGAATTTGGGTCACATAAATGCGCACCCCAGTTTAGAATGTAATTTAATTAAATCGCGCCTAAAGCGTCTAACGCGTTTATTGTCTTCGGGGAAGGCAGTGAAATTCACTAAACAGTCCATCCCAAATTCTAAGTATTTTATTGTGATCAGTTATTGAGGGCTCCGCAGTTTGCATTGTTTTATTTGGCGAGGCTCATTTATTTTAACAGGATAATCCTAAAATGCCTACATTTTTCTATTATAATTGTCTCTACAAAATGAAAGAGAAAAGGTCTTAATTTATTTACATGCTTGAGTTGTTATAGTTGAGTTCGGATGTGATTCATAAATTCTGAAAATGATGTAAGCAGGGCAGTCCGTTGCCAATGTGGGCTCAGGCCCAACGTGTATGGCATAAAACTAAACCTGGGCCGTCTTATTCATGTATTACTACCTAGTTACATTATACTAGGCATGTTCTCAGTTTGTCAAATAAAAAAAAAACTTAGCAATCTAATTTTAATCCTAAACCAATTACATGCTGGAATTAACTAATATTATTTAACTAAACAATATTCTTACAAGTTCCGAAATGGTCTATTCGTTTGATTTTTAACTTAGACGGAGTTACTATACCATTTATTTATTTTTAGGCAATATATATAGATAGTTCATCCGTTAAGTTATCGTCAGATGTTCCACTATATATATTAAATAGCTGCATGATTCTGATTTTGTAAACTAAATAATTTATACATACAAATAAAATTCAGAATATAATTAAAATAAATTTAGAACTTCAACTCTTCATTTTTCGTATTCATACTTCCTGTTTCAGTTTACAATAATCAGCGTGTCAGTTGTGTACCTGATATTGGAAGCAAAAGAAAAGGGAGATCAGCAGAAATTCAGTAGCATACAACAACAGCAACCCCAACAACCAGTAACAACCAGCAACGAGAAACTTAGTGACAGATTTTAAAATCAAGACAAAAATCCAAAAACAAACAACAATAACGGACAGAAGCAAAGGGATTCTTTTCAGATTTTTGAAAGACTAATTAGTGTTTAACCCTTAATTTCTCAATCCGTATATCAGAATATTTGGATTGTATATCAGGTGTATATTTTTCTTCTTTTGAATTTCCAGAATGTTTTTATTTTTATTTTTCTAAAGTCTTAGTATTTTTTCGGAATTTCCTCTCTCTTCAAATTTTTCTCCTCTATTCTTTTTTCTCTCTATCTCTGTCTCCCCCCCTAAAATCTGATTCAAGACTTCTATATATATCACATCCCATAAATCTTTTAATCAATTAAAATCCACCAATTTTCTCTACCAAACTCATTATCTTCCCACTCATCCCCATTACATTAAATAAATATATCATCACCACCCCATTATCTTTTGTCCCCCATGCTTCACTAAACAAATACAAGATTCCTCCCCAATAAATTTTGTCTTGTCCCCCCTTTATATTAAACAACTATATCACAACCCATCCCATTACAATTTGTCCCCATGCTTCACATAAAAAATTACAAAAATGTACAATTCCTAAACTACCCCTCCGACCTTATTGCAATTACTAAACTACCACTGAACGTACTGCAAATTACCAAACTAAACCATCAGCTATAACAATCAATTAATCAAACTTAACCAAAATATAGACAATATGATCAATTTCTAACAATGTTCAAACAACAAATCACATGAACATGATTTCTTCAATATTTCAACAATAAATCACATGAACATGATTTCTTCAACATTTCAAACAACAAATCACATGAACACAAATTGAACAACAAAGAACAACTAAAAATTTGATTGAACAATATTTTAGCAACAAACAAACTTATTTTTTTTCAAATTTAACAACAACAAAACAAACAAGTATATTCAGATTTCTAAATTCAATAATATTGAACTTAAAATCAACTCTTACAACATTATAACAAACAATTCCTATATTAAACTTAAACAAGATTATGAGACAAATTCAAGAAATAATCATAAATGATAAACAAAAAAAATCAAACTATACAAATTTCGGATTCAAGATCAACCAAACAAAGTATGAACATGAATGAAAATATTCAATAACAATAACAATAACAAACAAACTTTGTTCAAACTTCGAATTAAACTTAAACAAAACAAATAAACATACTCAAATTACTAATCTTCAAATAGTCAATTAAATCCAACCAAAATTATAACAAAGATATATGATCCAAAATTAAGAAGCAAAACATTAACTTCACATTAAATTACTAAATAAAAAAACGAACTTCAAACAAAGATGAACATGAATTAAATCTATTTTTAAACAACAAAACATGACGGATTCACATGATTTAAACAATGTTAACAATTTCTGAAAATACATAAAACACATGAAACAAATTGAAGAAACAATTAATTTAAACTTCAATTTGAATCTAACAAACATTAAACTAACAATTCCCTTTTTTACAAAAAATAAATAAAATTAACATGAAATAAACATGAAAAAAACAACTAATTAAGTTTCCATTTGAATCTGAAAATTAAATCAACAAAACACATGAACAAACTTAAAAAAAAATTAATTCAACGATAAACATGAAAAACAAGAATCGAGCATTCATCGATTTTAGATTCGAGAAATATCACAACGAAATACGGACAAAAAATAAAACTCAAAAACCAACTACCCGGAAATGAAACGACGAACAACGATTGACCAACGACAAACTTGAACTATGTATGGACTGTTTTGACGACCCAAACTTTAAAATCAACACATGAATCTGTTTCCCGAGCTGGGCATGTCGCAACTTCGAATAAACCTTAAGGACAAACGGGTATGTAAGCACGAATCATGGTGTTGTAGTAGTATGAATTTAGGGTTTGGAGAATGGTGAGAATGTGGCGGGCATAAACGAGGTCACCTGAAGGTTGGCCATGACAGTCGCTAGCAGCAGCACGCAGCAGCATCGGAGCAGCAACACGCAGCAATGCCGGCAGCAGCAACCCAGCAGCGGTAGCAGCAGCACGATGGAGGAAACAGAACCAGCTGCCACGACGAGGCAAGAGAAGCAGCGGCGACGGTGGGGTTTGGACGATGAAGCAGCAGAAGTTGATGCGGAATCAGATGCCATGGAAGCGAGTGGTCGACGAGGGCAATGGCGGACTGCTTGGTGGAGCTGGGCAGCCATGGATGTCGAGCTCAAGCTCGAGCTTGACGAAGGACGAAGAAGATGAAGTGACGACGCAGAGACAGCTGCGTGGACAGCAGCAGCTATGGTTCTTGGGGTCGTTTGGACATGACGAACTGTTTGTTGATGGCGTTTGGACGAGAGGGAGTGGGGTCGAGGGCAGCCATGGTTGTGCTTTGGAGTTTTGAGGAAGAAGAAGGAGAATAAGGGGGGGATGGTTTAGGTATTTTTTAGGGTTTTCTTTTTTTTATTTTTTTTATTTTGTGTTGCTTGTAAGATAATAGGGGTGTTGGGTTATGGACTGGGTCGACCCAGTTCGAAATTGACTGGATCATAGGGAAGGTTGGGCCATTTTTTGGGCATGTGGCTTAAAATCAAAGAAGAGGCCCAATTCCGACTTTCTTTATATTTTTTGCTCTCTTTTCTTCTTTTATTTTTCTAAAACTAAATTATAAAAAATACTTAATTTATTATTAAGAACTAAATTAAGTTATAAAAGCGCAAATTAACTTCTAATAACAATTAACGCACAATTAAGTAATAATTAAGCATAAAATTGTACATTTGGACATTAAATGCTAAAAATGCAAACGATGCCTATTTTTGTAAATTTTTTATTTTTTTGTAAATCAAATTTAATTACTAACGATTGTATAATTAAATCCTACATGCAAAATGCGACATATTTTTGTATTTTTAATAATTTAACAAATAAACATGCATAGACAAATATAAATAATTATCCAAAAATGTCACAAAAATTCTCAAAATTGCACACCAAAGAAAATCATTTTATTTTGAATTTTTTGGGAGTAATTCTCATATAGGGCAAAAATCACGTGCTTACAGCTAACATAATAAATTGGAGACTGTTTACCTTGGTCTTCACGAACTAAAAGAACACTTACCGCTACTTCTGAAACAACAAGGTAGATGCGTAGTTTCTCCCCATCTTTTGGTTTCGCAAGCAATGGTGGATTTGACAAGTATACTTTCAAATTTTTAAGAGTTTGTTAACATTCCTCAGACCATTCAAACTGATCCTGCTTTTTAGAGCTGAAAAGAACCTAAAGCATTTTTATGATGATTTGGAAATAAATCTTTCCAAGGCTGCTATTCTTCCTGTCAATCTCTATACCTCTTTTTTACTTGTAAGTATATCAGGAATTTCCTCAATAGCTTTAATCTGCGCGGGATTTACTTTAATGCCATTATTAGAAACAAGAAATCCCAAAAACTTACCTGACGAAATGCCAAATGCACATTTCTCAGGGTTTAGCTTCATGTTAAATTTACGAAGAATCTGAAATGTATCAGACAAGTATTGGATATGATCCCCTACTTGTTGTGACTTGACCAGTATATCATCTATATAGAATTTCATGGTTTTCCGTAAATGTTCTTGAAACATTTTGGTCACCGACCTTTGATATGTGGCTCCGGCGTTTTTGAGACCAACTGGCATTACTTTGTAACAGTAAGTCCCCATGTCTGTTATAAATGAAGGGTTTTCCTCATCTATGGGATCTATTTTGATTTGATTATACCCTGAATATGCATCTAAAAAACTTAACAATTCATGTCCTACAGTAGCATTAATTAGTTAATCTATATGCGGTAATGGAAAAGAATCTTTAGGACAAGCTTTGTTTAGGTTAGTATAATCTACACAAACTCGCCACTTACCATTCTTTTTAGGTAGTACTACAGTATTAGCTAACCAATTTGGATATTTTACCTCTCGGATAGACCCAAGTTTTAAAAAATTTTGTACCTCATCTTGAATCACCTGATTTTTAAAAGATCTTTGCTTTCTTTTCTTTTGTTTGACAGGTGGATATGATGATCTTCATTTAACTTGTGAGTCATTACTTCCAGAGGTATTCCTGTCATATCAGAATGGGACCAAGCAAAACAATCCACGTTAGTTTTCAAAAATTCAGTCAACTTACCTTTCATTTCGTGGCTTAAGTTGGCCCCGGTGTAGACTTTCCTTTCAGGCCAAGGTGGGAATAGTTCTACAACTTCCAATTCTTCAATCATCATTTTGATGTTTTCATTTTCCTCTGGTTCTTGGTTAGAATCAGGCCTCGAGTCTACATTTGTTGCCTGTGTTCAGTTGAGGCTTGTGTTGTAGCATCCTCAACTGGATTCTATAATTGCTATTTTTCTTTGTTTTTTGCGCTTGAATTTGCTACAGAGTTGATGATCCTAGACTTTTGTTGATCACCACGGATTTGTCGTATTCCCCATTGTGAAGGGAATTTAATAACTTGATGCAGGGTAGATGGCACAACATCCATTTTTTGAATCCATGGTCTACCGAGAATCATATTGTAAGCCATGTCCATCTCTACCACCTGAAATTTTGTGTCTTTGACAACTCCTTCTACGAATGTGGAGAGTATTATCTCCCCTTTTGTTACGACGCTCGAGTTGTCAAAACCAAATAAGGTATGCGCCTTGGGTATCAGCTTATCTTCAGCTTGCATTTTTGTTTACCACTCTTAGCAAAATGATGTTCACGAGCTACCTGGATCAATCAAAACTCGTTTTACATTAGTGTCATGCACAAGTAAAGATATTACCAGTGCGTCATTGTGTGGGATTAGTATGCCATCTACATCTGAATCATCAAATGTAATACTTTCTTCTTCCAAAACATGTCGAACTCGCTTCCCGTGTGTGACTGTAATTTGAAACTTTCTTGGCTGTCGTATATGTCACGCCATTATTTCTTCTCCTTCGCTTATAACATTAACTATCCTTTTTGGTGAAGGAGGTTTAGGGGGATCCTGCCTGTTTTTCATATACGCTTGCTTACCTTTTTTGCCAAACAATTCGGTTAGATATCCTTGCTTTAACAAATGGTCAACTTCACCTTGTAGCAGCCAACAATCCGTCGTTTTGTGACCATGATCGTTATGAAACTCGCACCAAAAATTAGGATTTTGCCTGTTCGGGTTTGATCTCATTTTCCTTGGCCATCGCACCTTATCTCCCATGCTTCTTAATATTGCTACTAACTCTGATGTGCTAACATTGAAATTGTACGTGCCAAACTTCGCCTTCGAGCCTCTATCATCATCTCGCGTCTCTCGCGCGTTTCGCTCTTTTCCAAACCTTGATGATGAGCCTGATTCTCTATCTCTCGATCTATGATCGTACCTTGAGTTATCCTGCTTTGAACGTGAGTCTCTTCCTGCTAGTCCCATGTAGGGCTCGTACCTGTTTTTACCAGACCTTTTTTCAGTTTTAGCACGTCTTGAACTTACCCTCTCCTCTTTTTGAGACCGAGTGATGGTATCTTCTTCTATCCGCAGCTTCATGCTATATCTGTTGTAAACATCATTCCAAGTTGTTGCTGGAAATTCACGTAGACTTTCCTTCAGTCGTCTTATGGCTTCTGAACTTTTCTCATTTAGATTATTGGCAAACGCCATAGCCACCCAATTATCAGGTACGTATGGCAACGTCATCCTTTCATGCTGGAATCTGTCTACAAATTCTTTGAGTAACTTCAAATCTCCTTGCTTTATTTTGAAAATATCCTCCATTCTTTTTTAGACTTTTTGAGCTCCCGAGTGTGCTTTGATAAATGAATCTGCAAGCTCAGCAAAATAATTTATAGAATTTTTGGGTAAAAGAGAATACCATGTTAATGCTCCCTTAGTGAGTGTTTCTCCGAATTTTTTGACCAATACTGATTCAATTTCTTGTTTGGTCAAATTGTTTCCCTTTACACCGGTCGTGAATGCAGTTACGTGGTCTCGTGGATCAGTTGTTCCATCATATTTTGGAATATCGGGCATCTTGAATTTCTTTGGAATTGGTAGAGGAGCGGCACTTGGCTTCCAAGGTTGTTGTGAATATGTGTCCATATCTATTCCCTTGATCGCAAGTGGTACTCTAGGTATTTGCTCTATGCGGTCGCTTTGCTCCTTGAGCTATTTCTGCAAAGTTAATACTAATTGTAAATCAGAATTAACTGTGTTACCTGGTTCTCCATCACAAGACTCACTGGGAGTTCCACCACTTCCTGAATTAACGAGTCCAGAACGAGGGTTTTCCAATGTGTTGTTATTTGGAGTTGGTGTTGGCGGCACAACCGGCAACTGGCTGGTAAAAACCTGGAGAGCGTTGTTGACCTGTTGAACAATTAATTTTTTGGGAGCTTTATCGATAGCTTGTTCATTTGCAACTCTATCATTTTCTTTCGATTCAGATCTGTTTGGAGTCCCCTCTCATGATTCCCGTTGAGAATGTTGTGGCAAAGGAGGTGGAGTTCTATCATCTTGTTCGTTCATTTGATGATGTGGATCTTGGAGTGGTAAATTGTGTTGGTTATTGTCGTTGACATTCGACATGATTGTTTTTGATAAAAAAATCGATTTGGAAAGAAGACGATTATCAGATTCCCAGTAACGGAACCAATTTGTTTAACCAAAAATTAAAATTTTGGTAAAAGCTTATTTTTAGAAGAACTCGGGTTACTGATAATCAAGTAGAAATAGAAATAATTGGTATAAATAATAGCTGAATAGAAAGCAAAGTAAATCAATATATTCCAATAGTATTTCGTGCCCTTATAAATGTTCATTCCTCACTTTTTATAGTTATTTCTAAGTAATACATTTTTCTCCTTTCATAATGGAGTCATTATGGACAATTAATGGCATTTAATGTAACGTTATAATTGACAATTGTAACTGTTTCAATACAGATTTCATAACGTTTTCCATAATTAATGCCTATTAATTACCAATAATACGTATCTATACCCCTTTTGCTATTTAGGTTCATTCTTCCGATGCCTCTTCAGAATATCAAGAGGTTCAAGCACCTATCCCTTCTGGCTTTCTTGGATCTTTGCCCGTACCTGCTAAAGCTCATGCCTCTTCAACTATTCTTTGCCAACTGTCATTCCTTTACCAGTCCACGTGTCATGACATGTCACCACATAATTAATTCGATACATTAACTTGATTTTTCCTAATACAGTCACACAAGCAACTATTGGGCAGAGAAATAGCACCAGAAGACCTTCACAAAGGTTAATTGTCAAAATAGCACGAGCTAGCCAGTTTTAGACTGATCATTTAAAAATAGCCAGCATTTTCCAAGTCATTGAAAAATAGTCACTATTTTGCTGCAATAGAGACCGGTCCAGCATAATATACTGGAATTCGGTTCACATGTGTATGAACTTCCAGCATATTATGTTGGACCGGTATACTTTGCTGGCTCAAGTATAATATACTAGAACTATAGTATAGCTCTAGTATATTATACTGGAATTCCAGCATATTATGCTGGAGTATTTTCGGATTTTGAACAGTATTTTTGTTCAGATTTATCTTTACATGAAAAGTGACTAAATTTCGATGACTTTTGCAACTGTGGCTATTTTTGAATGACCACTTATAAATCTGGCTATTTTTGAATTTCTCCCAGGTTGATTTGGTATCCAGTCCCAATTAAAACTAGATTACTAAAAAGGGCTTTTTTCACGTTTAGCCCACATCAAAAACTATTTACATTCGGTAGCCGAAAAATTATATAAAATTTGTATTCTTTTTGTATATAACATACAAAATGTATATATACAAAAAATATTTTTTTTATTATTATTTTGAGGACGGTTATACAATGTCATTTTCTCAAAAAGGACCGAAGGTTAGAAAGATGAGGTTATGAGAATTGTTATGAAGTATATGTATTCCCTCATCCCGGTTCTGCTTCTCATCCTTCTTCTATGGTTTATCTATGTCTTCTCATCCTCTCTGTTATCTTTCAGCTATTTTTTGATTGTTATTTAGTTGTTTGTAATTCCATTTAGTGAATTAATATAGCCAATTTAGTTGTTATTTGATTTGTTTCAGATAGTGCGTAAAACCTAACTTTAAGATTTCCCTATAATAATTTGTGTTGTTGGATAGGAAAAAGATTTTGATATCCTTATCTTCTTTGAATCAGTCAAACACCTCTTAAAATTTGGCAGCTTGCCTTAGGTCACAAATTAAAGCGTACAGATTCTAAAACTGATCAGGGTTAAACTACCGGCGCATTAAATGCAACGACCAAAATTACAAATTCGCATAAATTCAAGGCTATATAGTGATCTTTTCAACTACCTCCAACGTTCCAACCAAAAATCTCGGTTAAGTTGAAACACGCTGAAATTTATCTTATGGTTAAAAATGTTTACCCAAAAATGAGTAACAATTGAATTTGCACGCAGTTTAAAGATATGTGGTTTAATTTATATGAACAATTAAGAATAGAAGATAGATGAATTAATGAAGAAATAAATGATCAAACCAATCGCAATGTAATGACCAAGCTTCAACAATGGGACTCATCCTCGATTAGACCCTCAATACAGGCTCGGTCGCGAGTGAATAAAAGAACAAGCGAATAATGCCTTAAATATTAGCTAGAAGACAAAAGTAAATTTTTATTGCTTTGAATTGCATGTTACAATGTGTTAGACTAAAGAAAAACTTTCCCTTTATATAGTAGGGGAATTTCAGTCCTAGTATAAATCTAAAAAAGGTAAAAACCTTTTTTGGGGTAATTATTGATCCATAATTGATATTGAATGGGATTCACGCCATAATATCTAGTTGAGGCCGAATATTACGGCCCCCTATCCTTCATATATAACTGCTCACCGCGTATCCCGATGTCCAAAAGTTATACTCGGCCCGAGGTGCATCGCTTTACCGTGTTCGATTTTAGATACATCATTCATTCCTCCCGAGTCTAGATATAAGGGGCTTCTGGCCTTCATGATAATCACGTCGATCTGTGCTTCTCCTTCGTTCTCTCATCGGGGAACGGGAGAAGACTTTGCCCCCAATTTTGCCCATACACAGATAGTCCCCTCATTTTTCAGAGAGTAGATTTATCGAAGCGGCGGAAAGCGATAAATTAATCCCAGTTTCTTCCTTCATAAGTTACAAACCAAGTTGGCGGGTCAGCGAAACGTCCCATTATTCGCGTCATTCTGACTTCGGACACGTGTCAGTGGCCGGTTGAATGTCCTTGAATGCGAAACTTCACGCATTGATTAACTTTCCTCTATAAAAATTCCGATCCCTTTTTCATTTTTTTTCACTCTCTGATTTCAAAGCTCTTTGATTTACCCTCGAATTCTCCACTTAACTCTATCCTCTTCAAATCTTCATATATTGCTTATTAGATCTTCATCTTCAAATCTTCATATCTTCATCTTCAAATCTTCATACTTCTTCTTTGAATCTACAACCTAGACTTTCATACCTTCATCCTCATCTTCAAATCTTCATTCTCATCTTCAAACCTTCATATTTTTCTTCAAACCTTCATATTTTTCGATGGCAAAAACTTCCAAATTCGTGCCTTAGCAAACCGCCCCTTCAACTTCTAACCTAGCCACGAATGTTGAGGTGGCCATTCTCGAGGTGGTCCCGAAGCCTCCAGCCGCCGGTTGACTGTCCTCAAATGCGAAACTTCATGCATTGATTAACTTTCCTCTATAAAAATTCCGATCCATTTTTATTTTTTCACTCTCTGATTTCAGAGCTCTTTGATTTACCCTCGAATTCTCCACTTAACTCTATCCTCTTCAAAATTTATTAGATCTTTATCTTCATATCTTCATCTTCAAATCTTTATATTTCTTCTTTGAATCTTTAACCTAGACCTCTTCATCCTCATTTTCAAATCTTCTTTCTCATCTTCAAACCTTCATATTTTTTTTCAAACCTTCATATTTTTCGATGGCAAAAACTTCCAAGTTCGTGCCTCAGCAAACCGCCCCTTCAACTTCTAACTCGGTTACGAATGCTGAGGTGGCCGTTCTCGAGGTAGTCCCGGAGCCTCCATTGAAGAGTTTCGTTCTGGGGGGTTGCTCTATCAAAAACTACTTCAAAGTCGAAAAGGCCTCCATTCAGCAGGGCCGAGGCGAGGGAGTATGGAGGTACATATGCTCTGTTACCAAGGACACACTTCCCCCCCCCCCAGTTTGGGTGGATTGTAATTGGGAGGGCAAGGAGGTGGTCGTTCTCGGGCCCAACGAAGACATCACAACTCACGTTGAGGGATATCTAAGTATTTATATTTACCCCTTCACGCTCACCTCGGTGGACCCTATAATCCTTGGCTTCTGCAAAGGGCAGATCCACTCATCTTTTTGGAGGATCGTAGTCCTCCTCTGCCACTTCGTAAATAACACCGAAGCACCTCGGTTCACCCTCGACCATCTGGCTTCGTCTCAACAATCCCTAAATCTTCCGATGAGGGGTTGATCAAGATCATTCGCTGAGCAAGTGAAGCTCCCTTTTTCGATTATTGAAGAAGATCGAGATTGAGGTTGGCAAGGAAGGTTCGTTTGGGTGAAAATTGAAGACCTTATTCCCCCTAATTTCTACCATTCCCTGAAAAGTGAAACTCATCTCGTAAATTTATTCCTTCTTGAGTACTTGGCACTTTCTTTTGTTCTCTTTCTAATTGCCCGTGTTAACCGTTGTGTAGCGGTCGCCCATGTTCCTAATGAAGTCCCTTTCTTCAAGGAATGGATCTGCAAAAAAATGTCTTACTTCAAGCGTGAATGGCGCAAGCTCTCGAAGGGCAAGTGGGAGGCTCGTTCCCACGGTGAGGCTTCCTCCTGAATTATTACACTCACTTATTTGACTTGTATTTTTGCTAAGTCTCTTTCCTTCTCACAGGTTTACCCAAGACCACTAAGCTTAGGCCATTAGATGAGGCCCCACCCTTGCTCATTGAACCTTTCGCTTTGGTACAGCCCGGAGTTTCCGCAAAGGAGGAGAAAAATAAGAAAAAAAAAGAAATCCTCGGGCTCCCTGGATGCCAAGGTGAAGATGAAGAGGGTAGTTGTCCGGATCCGGAAAAGCAACAAAATGACACCAAAGCCAGGGTGTCGAACTCTGATTCCCTTTTCCGGCTCAGGGATTACCCCGAGGATGACAACCTTGAATTCATTGCTCACGGGTCGGCCATCGACGAGGAGGAGCAAGTGACAACCGGAAAAGGTGGCCAAGAGGTTGATCCTCCTCTAGCTCGGGAACCAGAAGGAGAGTCGGAGGCCATGTCCTCTCGAGAAGTCGCTCCTACACCGAAATAGGTAGTCGGTGTCATGGAACTTGCGGAGACGCCTGTCACACCTCTTTTTTCCTGAGGGATAGGGATTTTTTCCAATTAAAGTGACATTATTCGAAATGAAATTATTTATTTAATTTAGAGTCATCACTTGGGATAATTATTATAGTGTCCTTATTTATCGATTTAGTTTAAAATCCCAAATCGAGAAAATTGACTCTGTTTTACGGTCCGCAAAACACGGCAGACCAGGTAAGGAATTTTGTTAACCCGGGAGAAGGTGTGAGGCACTCCCGAGTTTCGTGATTTTAGCACGGTTGCTTAACTATTAATAATTGGCCTAATTATTTGATTTAATACATGTTTAAAACCTATATCGCGCCTCCATTTGTTTTTGTACATATTGCAAACCGCGTCACATGAAACGCACCCGCGATCTACAACATGTTGATTTTATTATTATTTGAAGTTGACTATTCATACGCACTTGAGTTGGGGTTTACGTATCATGACCATGCCACGGGTAACGTACCTACAGTCATTATGATTTATTATTAATCGTGCCTAAAGAAAACTATGATGTTCATCAATTGTTATTTCTTAGAGTCTGGAATTATTGCAGAGGTCTAGGACTTAAGGAATTTTTATTTTTGGTAGGCAAGAGCATGTAAAGTTAAAGTTAAAATTGTTAGCTCATATAGGCGAATCCATAAAAGCTACAAATAACATCTCTTCATTTGTTTCACAATTTAGTATTAGTTATAGTTTCCATCCAGAAAAGGACCAAATGTCTTTTTTACTAATTAAAGATGACTATTGCACTTTTGCTGGAGTAATTTCTCAATCAACATCAGCTAACACAAGAGAAACCTTTAAAAATAGAATATAAACAGAAACCATCTTAATTAATAACCATAGTTTAACAACACGAAATCAGGCTACCGAAATCAAACTCATAAAACACTTGAGTTAACGGTTCATACTATAATAAATCAAGCCAATTAGTGTCTAGATCTATTCTCCGCATGTTTTCACCCAATTCTCATCTTCTAAAACCACATTACTCAATAAAAAACAAACAGATTTAAAATTATTATCTGACATAACAAGTGCAGTAAACTTGAATTGCATCTCGATTTACGTTTAAATACAGTAACCAAACAAGACGAGCATAGTGAATATCAACCAACTTGGCAAATTTGAAACAACATAAAGTATGAACATATTTGCATTATTCTCATTCAAATAAATCAAAGGTTTATATCATTCGATTAAAAATGGTACCTGGACACAACAAACAAATAGGAGAAAATGGATCTCTGACTTTGAAAGAGAAACAATAACTAGAATTAGGAGCTCAGCTCTTAACCAAACAAAGCAAAAGGAACAATTTCCAGCATAGAATTGCAACAAACAACCATAAATTCAAGATTCAACAGCCTTTTATAAATCCATGGAAGAGTTGGAAAATTCAGCAAACAATTACTCCCTAAATCTTCTTCGAAATCCAGTTTTCTTTTGTTTTAAAGCTTTTGTGATTTTTAAATCTTTATTTGAATTTTCCAGCTTTTGTTTCAGCTATGTGTGTTCAAAACATGAGTGGGTGAGCCTTCATCTTTTTGTGAGTGTGATGGTCAGTGTGTGTGAGGTCAGAGTGTATGCGTGTGTGTGATCAGATGAGAGAGTGAAGAGGGAGAGGTGGCGTCTAGGGTTTTTAGAAAGAGAGGGGGAAGATCGGGTTCTGAAAGGGGGAGAGTCGTTCCTCTCTCATTTGAAGGAGATTAGGGCGTTTAAGGGAAAATGATGTAGTTTTGTCATAATACTGCGTCGTTTGTTGTTTAGGCCTTAAAGACATTTGGATCGGGTAGAAACTGGACTGGGGCGAGGCATTTGTTTGTGGACTTTGGGACTCACAAAGAAATGGCCCAAACACAGATTAAAGACCTAAATATTCTACCTTCTTTTCTTATTTTGTGTTTCATTGATTTAAACTCTAGCCAAATTAATTGAAGATCCTAAATTAAATCCTAAGTCAAATTTAATTTGAAAAATTATCCTTACTTACCTATTTTCTAACATTTAAATAATTAATTAACTTAATACTAATGAAAAGAATTATTTATTTAAAAAAGTTCGACCGAACCTTGCTTCAGGGCTTGCCTACATATCTTTGGCTATAAAGGAATCAAGTCAGTGTAGTTTTGGAAGTTTCGATAGCTGGAGCTACCGGGAAGCTGTGATTTTACTGCTGTTGTTGCTATTTACTGCTTGCTGAGCTCCTAATTACACCAAAGTCAAAATGAAAAAGAAACTAACTAAGTCTATCAACTACGAGTTACAAGATTCCTATCTATAAATCTTCTGAAACTTGATGCTGGTTCTTCATGCAGACTCTGATATGAATCCTGATGCTTGCAAAGCTCGTGACTTCAGTCATGTCTTAAGCAGTCCACATCCTTTCATCCGCTTCTGCATTTCAGATTTATTTCTTCTTCTTTTTTTCTTTTCTTTATTTTGGGTCAAGACTTCTTCTTTTGATTATCTCGAACCCATGCCTTGAGGTAAAACCTGCTCAGATACCAAACAAACAAACAAACAAACGAAATTTTTCTACCTCAATTTTCACGAGGAAAATTTCGTGAGTTATTTGTAACAAAACTCTATACTACTTCATTATTGAAAGCAATAAAAGGTTGGGATTGGTGTACCTTGGGAAAAACATGATTCTTTGGGAATGGTGTACCCTGATTATCTAAAATGTGCCTCAACTAAGAATTGGTGTACCTTAAGTTGGAGGGAGTCGAGACCCTATATTGGAAAAGAGACTAGAGTGGAGACCCTATATTTAAAATAACCTTAACTAGGGAGTGGGGACCTTATGTTGAAAATAAAATCAATTAGGGAGTGAAGACCTTGTGTTGGAAAAAAGACTAGGAGTGGAGACCCTATATCTAAAAATAAAATCAACTAGGGAGTGGAGACCCTATGTCTGAAAAGAGACTAGGGAGTGGATACCCTACGTCTAAAATAAAATCAACTAGGGAATGGAGACCCTATGTTGAAAAAGAGACTAGAGAGTGGAAACCTTATGTCTAAAATAACTTCAACTAGGGAGTGGAGACCCTATGTTGGAAAAGAGACTAGGGAGTGGAGACCCTATGTCTAAAATAACTTCAACTAGGGAGTGGAGACCCTATGTTGGAAAAGCGACTAGGGAGTGGAGACCCTATGTCTAAGATAAAATCAACTAGGGAGTGAAGACCCTATGTTGGAAAAGCGACTAGGGAGTGGGGACCCAATGTCTAAAATAAAATCAACTAGGGAGTGGAGACCCCATGTTAGAAAAGAGACAAGGGGGTTGAGACCCTATGTTTTAAAATAAAATTAACTAGGGAATGGAGACCCTGTGTTGGAAAAAAGACTAGGGAGTGGAGACCCTATGTCTAAAATAAAATCAACTAGGGAATGAAGACCCTATGTCTGAAAAAAGACTAGGGAGTGGAGACCCTACGTCTAAAATAAAATCAACTAGGGAGTGAAGATCCTAAGTTGGAAAAGAGACTAGGGAGTGAAGACCATATGTCTAAATAAAATCAACTAGGGAGTGGAGACCCTTTGCTAAACTAAAATCAACTAGGGAGTGGAGACCCAATGTTAGAAAAGAGACTAGGGAGTGGAGACCATTTGCTAAACTAAAATCAACTAGGGAGTGGAGACCCTATGTTGGAAAATGTAGCTAGGGATTTAAGACCCTATACTACCATGATTTTGAACTTTCTTTATTTCCTTTCTTCTTTATTAAGAGAATGAATAAAATGCTGGAAAGAATTTGAGAAGACTTCCCTTTTTTTGAGTTGTTGTTGCTGCAAAGCTATTTTAGTCTCGGCGCGGTTTCTTTTGATTGCACCTGTTTCCTATTTTTTCAAAAAAAGAAGAATTTGTCAGTTTGAAACAGTAGTTGATTTTGTGGCCTTGATTGTTTCAGTCACTTGATCTCGGCCCAACTCCTTTGATGATACTTTCAACTGCAACTGGTTGTTTCCTGAAAACCGATTTCATTTCTGGCCCCAGAGAACATTTGTCTTTTCCAAAACTTTCTATGACGGTTGGTCATGTGGGACTTAACCTTTTTCAACTTTGTTTTTCCTTCGTGTGCATTTCAATCTGATTTACTTTCAATTTTTAACTTCTGAGCATTAGGGAACTTTGGCTCTTTAAACTTTGCTAAGACGGTTAGCCACTTGGGACTTAACCTTTTCACCTTTATTTTGCCTTTGTAGGCACTTCAATTTGATTTCCTCCTTCTAAGAGTTTTTGATTTCGAAGCATTGGCCACCATGGCCAGTCAGTGTCGACTTGATGTCCCTGCCGAGGCTATATGCCTTTTTTGCATATTAGTTTGTCTCAAACAAGAGCCCTAGTAAATCAGTCCTACTATCTCTTCTTTGCCTTAGTTTTTTGGAACAAAGTTAGACCAAAAAGTATTCAAAGAAGAACAAACAATGGAAAGAAAAATGAGTTTAAACAAAAGGTATCCCTTTTAGGGAAAGGAAAGAAGGATTTATCTAGAGTACATGTGGACTACAATGAACATGACATGCCTTTTGGACTAGATGCCTGATCTGTGTAAACCATCTAACTCTCAGAAATTCATCACAACTTTTGCCTCGAAACCGAGAAACCTTGCCCGAAACTGTGTTGATTCTTATGGCCGTGAAGATCCTATTTTCAATCAATGGTGCCCTTTGCGGGTTTTCACCAGCTGACCTCTCTTATTTTTCTTCTTACCATCACTTTATAGTACTCTTTGTGAGTTTTCACTAACATGATTCTCTCATTTTGGTTTCTTCACTCATCATTGCCCTATGGTGCCCGTAAGGGTTTTTCACCAATAAGACTCTCATTTTATTTCTCTCATTTTGATTGTATCAGATCCAAGTGAATGTATCCTTCAATTTTGGACATCTTTGCCGATTGATCGGAAGGAATTGAATAGGATTTGGGATAAAAAGAATTTGGATTGAATTATAATGTTGGAACCTTTCAGGCGAAACCATCGCTGAACCATTATATCATCTGCCCCAGTTTCACTTTTGGGGGAATTTGAATTTTTATTTTAGTGTGACTGAACCCTAGAGAGAGGTTACCTACGTATCCTTTCGGAATCAAGCCGAACATAGTTCAAGGAACTTTGTTATTTATTTTCTTTTCTTTTGCTTTTTCTTCTATTTTGTTTTGTTTTCTCTTTCTTTTTCCTTTCCATTTTCCTCTTTTTTTTATTTTTCATTTCATTTTCTTTGTGTATTTTGTCTTTTCTTCTTTTTTTTAAAATATTTTTATATTTTTCTTTTTCTTCTTTTTTCATTTTTTCTTCTTTTTTTTCAAGAATAACTTCCAGGTTCCAAATAGGGTAATCAAACAAAGGGAACCGACTCAAAGGTTTTGCAAAGAGTTGAACATTTAGATAGTGAGAAAGAAATCCTTCTTCATCCCAACCAGAGAACATTAATTGTATATAGAGGATCAAACATAGAACCTTTTGACTGCACCTATGTTGAAAGTTATTTCAGGAACATTTCCTTCTATGTTTCCCAAGTACAACACTCTCTTCTAGCAGTACTTACCATGTATGAACCTTTCCAATCTGGAGCGAATTTTCCTTTAGTTGTTCCAATTCTTTGTTTTATTTCCTTAAATTTATCTTTATTGCATTCTAATTCTTTATTCATTATTTCGAAGTCTGACGGCATTTTTAGATCTGGGCATGAAGTCCGCAAGTATGTCATGTTTTTTAAATTTGTATTTAACATAAGTAAAAAAAGAATAAGAGAAGTAACAAAGTCAAGAAGAGAGACATGGGCAATGAAATATTGATTTCATTTATTTGAATTTTAAAGATAGAATGGTTTATATTGGAAAGTAAGATAATAAAAGTAAAACATCCAGTTTACACCTTGAAATAATCCGGACGCAGAAAGGATAGCAAGACTGGCTACCGAGACTCCCATCTGATAGGGAACTTTCAGGTTGGCGACCGTTTTTTGGCTTTTCTTTTGTCTCAGCAATGACTACAATGGCTTTTAGTGCCAGATCAAATTCCTCATCTTCACAAATCATCTCCCTCTTCTCTTCAATTTCTGCTCATCAAACCCTTTGAACCATTCTGAACGGCCTGTGATATGGCCTTAAAGGTAGCATGACTCAAGATTTGGCCCGTTTTAACCCATTTTCTACCACCTCCCCAATTTTGATAGCCTCAAAGAACGACTTACCCATAATGGACATCATGTTCTGGAAGTAGTCCGCATCTTGGGCCTGTAGAAAGACTGCAACCATTTCTGCTTCGTCCATTAGAGGCTTTACCCTGGCAGCTTGCTTAAGCCATTTGACAGCATATTCACAGAAACTTTCCGCGGTTTTCTTTTTCAAATTGTATAAAGAGTTTCTGTCGGGAGAGATGTCCACATTATACTGGAACTGGCGGACAAAATCTCGGGCCAGATCGTCCCACACATGCCATTGAGTAATTTTCTGATCCATATACCACTCAGAAGCGATTCTGGTGAGGCTTTCTCCAAAATAGGTCATTAGTAGCTCCTCTTTTCCACCAGCACCTCTCGGTTGGTTATAATATCGTCTTAGATGAGCAGTCAAGTCTCCGTATCCGTCGTACTTTTCAAATTTTAGCATTTTGAAGACAGCCGGCAAGTGAATATTGGGAAACATACACAGGTCGGAGTATGAGACGTTGTTTTGGCCACTCAGGCCTTCCATGTTTTTCAGGCTTTGTTCCTGGCTTTTCATCTTTCGAGCCATTTCCTCTTACTCGGGATTCTTGACAACCTCTTCTTGCTCCGCCAAGAAATCATATTGCAATGGTTGAGTAAATGAGTATGGGGTCATGTATGTTATTTTTGGTTGAAATTGTGGACCTTGAAAGGTGAATGTTGGAGGCTCAACATACGGTCGTGGTATAGTTGGTTGTTCTGTGGTGCGGACTGGTGCTGCAGAGAACATTGTTGGCAGTGCCTTTGAGGTTGGCGCCTGGGGGCGAACCAAAGAAGGCATTCCGAGACCGTTGAATGGAATTGGAGGGTACCCGTATGAGATAAACAGGTTGGACATAGGGACGTTGTCAGTCCCACTTGATCTCGAGATCAACTCAATGAACCCAGGGATTGCACTTGATGGTTCCATACTATTAGACCAGGTGTCCCACATTTCCATCATGCGGAGACGCATCATCCTATTCTCTTCAGCAATCGCTGATTCTGGTTGTGGAATAGCCGATGCCGGGCTATCCTCAGAATCAATAATTGGTAGATGACTGTTGGAGGCCATGGGAACCTTGCCTTTAGATCTTGTGAAGTACGGATGAGAAGCCAGATTACCAACAAAACCAACCACCTGAACAAAACCTGGCTAATTTGCACACACCACAACCTTGTTAGTTTTGAGACATTTAACATATAGGAAATCGCACGTTGGTATACAATGCACCTAATAGTTAAATGCTTCTACCATGTGTTTGAACGGTTGCATGTTTCACCCTAGCCATTAAATGTCCCTTTTCACTCTATACCTCTTTTCTTTCATTTTCACTATTTTTTTTTCTTTTTTTCTTTTTGGATCTTTCACATCTTGATTTTGCTCTTTTTGTTATTTTCGCTTTTTGTTTTTCTCTATTATTTTTTGTCACTCTTTTATTTCTTTTTCACTCAATTTTTCTTTATTTCTCTTTTTTCGGTTTATTTTTTCACTCAATTTTTATGGCTATGATCGAATCCGATGGGAATTGTCTACGTATCATGATGTCACATGAATCAGATCATTACATAGTTCCAGAAACAGATGGCTCCTAAACATGAAACAATAATTTGAATTTTGGATTTTGAATTTTTATCATTATTATTTATTTATTTGAAAGAAAGACTTCGAAAAATTCTTTTCTTTTGTTTTGAACTTTGGGAAAGTAAAAAAAATATTTTTGTTTGAATTTCCATTCATTTTCTCTTTTTCTAAAGAAGAAAGAAAATATTTTTGGACTTTCAATGTTGCCTCTAAATTTTCGAAAGAGAGACTTTTAAAAAAATATTTCGGAAATCTGAGTTTTCTTTTTAATTTACGAAAGTACTTCTCAAGAAAAGTGAAAATATTTTTGGACTTCAATTTTTCAATTTTTCATGACATTTACCAAAGAAAGATTTCTAAAAGAAGAAAAAGAATATTTTTGGATTTTTGTTTCTCATTGTTTTTGAAATTTTGGGAAAAATACCTCAAAATGAAGGAAACCCGTATTTTGGATTTTGATTTTTGATTGATTTTTTTATTTCATTTTTTTCGTATAAAAGACTTTGGAAAGAAGAAAAATATTTTTTGGGTTTAAAATCCTTTTTTTAATTTTCTAATGAAAGACTTCTAAAGAAGGAATTAAAAGAAAATATTTTTGAATTTTAAAATTGGGGCTGGAACCGATGAGGTTTGCCTACGTATCTCACATCCGGTGAGAATCAGATTCGTGTAGTTCGGTCAAGCAGGGAATATTCCAAAATCTTAATCTATTTTTCAACACCTTTTAATTAAAATCAGACACAATTCGATTTTTGAACACAAGGATTTTATGAGCACCAAGTGGATTTCACTCTCTTATTTTCCTCTCTTGTTTTTTGTTTCAATTTTCTTTCCCTATTCTAAAAGCTAGTCAACATACAAATCAGATCAAACAAATGTACAAGTAGAACATAAGATGCATCCGGATGGTCTTTTTAGTTTTGGACACACCTGTCCTAGACGGACCCAACCCCTGTATTGAGTCCCCAAATTTAAATGCAGATGCAAACAAACGTTCCTACTAGGGATCCGGCATGAGGCTATGTTATTCCAGGTTTAAATCCTGGGGTGTGTTGTTCTAGACCTGGCTTACCCGAGCGGACAACTTGAACCCGGAGGGCAATGTACCGGGAACCAAAAGGCCATTCGGCTTTGTAACTAATCCGATTATCGTTCTAAATTAGGGTATGAAACTAACAAAAAAGAAGTTACGCCAGCGTGTGCTTCCCAGAAGATTTAGAAGATTCAGAGAGAAGAAGGGTTTCGTAACAGTTTATATACAGTCCAAGGTATAATGTTAAAACGGTAAAAGCTACATTTAGCACATTAGGCTCAAACACGTAAAAATCAGATAATAAATAAAAGCCAAGTATAAAAGTCATATAAGCTCGAAATCTAAACCAGAGATTCTGGGTTCATCTTCCCAACAGAGTCGCTAGAGTTGTTACAAATCCTTTTTCCCGATGGATAAGGTGTTTTTCCAATTAAAGTAAAATTATTCGAAATGGGAATATTTATTTAATTTAGAGTCGCCACTTGGGATAATTATTATGGTGTTCCAAGTTACTATTTATTTTAAAATCCCAAATCGAGAAAATTGACTCTGTTTTACAATCCGCGTAAAACAGATGTCACGACCTGAAATTCCCACCGTGGGGACCGTGATGGCGCCTAACATTTCACTTGCTAGGCAAGCCAACGTTAGAACAATTTTCTTCTTTTAACAATTTAGATAATAACATTAGTAACGAACTGAAATAACAGATATATTCTAAGTATAAATGCAGAAGCTAAACCAGTCAAATGTCTATTACAGTTCCCTGAACCTGGTGTCACAAGTGTACGAGCTTATAGAATAATACATATAAGGGTCTAAAACAAGTACAAAGTTGTTTGAATGAAAATATACAACTAAAAGAAAGAGGATGGGGACTCCAAGAGTTGCGGGCGCTGAATAGCCGTAACTCAAGTCTCCGCCAATGTCCGATCCAGACACGCTAATATTTGCCGCTGGGACCGACTCCAAAATCTGCAAAGTGTGCATAGTGAAGTATCAGTACAACCGACCCTATGTACTGGTAAGTGCTGAACCTAACCTCGACGAAGTAGTGACAAGGCTAAGGCAGGTCACCTACACTATAACCTGTACGCAATATATAAAATGATGACAGCATAATAGAAATACTAAAAATAATTATACAGGTAATTGGAAATGATAACCACATCCTCAAAAAATAAACCAGTGCCATTTTGAAACTCCAATCTTTAACAGTTCAAACAAGTACCGGAATGCCAACACAGCTCGGGTAATAGAAAATATATAGATTGTTGCAGTGCGCAACCCGATCCCACCAGACAACACAAAATCCTCCCTTATTTCACTGTAACAATATCAACAATAATAAATAATATGAATATGTTGCGGCGCACAACCCAATCCCACCATATATCAATGTCAGTATCACAATTCACCCTTATTTCACCATATCAATCCACCCTTATTTCACCTGTTGCAGTGTGCAACCCGATCCTGTCACGACCCTGAACTATTGTGACGGAACCTAGTCTCTACGACTAGGTAAGCCTAACAAATGCGGAAAAAAAATAATTTGCGGAAAGAAAATAATATAAAACCGAAATAACAAAATGAAATAATACTTAAGATGCCGCCTGACATATAATAGTACAAGAATCTCAACCTAACACTTCCCAAAATCCGGAACCCCATGAATCACAAGCTAAGAGATACATAAGAAGCTCTAACTCAGGAAATGTCTAGCAAAAGGAAAATACAGAAGGCTATACTATTATAGAAAGATAGAAAGGGACTCCTCGGTCTGCGGATGCGACATATATACCTCGAAGTCTCTACAGAAGCGCCTCACCTCAAGGATGATAAGACTAAGTGGAAGTACCTGGATCTGCACATGAAAAACATGCGCAGAAAAGGCATGAGTACACCACAACGGTACTCAATAAGTGCCAAGCCTAACCTCGGTCGGGTAGTGACGAGGAAAGTCAGGGCCCTACTGAGGTTAAATGAAAAATAAGGTATAACAGTGTAAAAATAAGACAATATAATAAGTGCAACAGTAAGGAGTAACACAGGATAGAAAGAACATCAACAACTACTACAGAGGCAAAGTAAACACAGAGAGAAATACGGCTCAACATAGAAATAACAACTAGGGATCTCCCAGAATACCGTCCTGTAGTCCCAAATATAAATATCCAGTGGATCTCCCAGGATACCGCCCCATAGTCCAACTCATAATGCGAAGGGATCTCCCGGAATACCAATCTGTAGTCCGAAATGTAAATACTCAGTACAGGAGGAATCTACCGGGTGCGGTCCCATAGTTCCAATGTAAATGTGCAGAAGGATCTCCCGAAATACCGTTCTATAGTCCAAAAGTAAACATACAGGGGGATCTCCCGGGATACCGTCCCATAATCCCAAAGTAAACACACCGCAACAACAAGACGAATACATAGTTCAATTCAAATTCCATACCAAGGTAAAACATGTATTTTTAGCCTAGCATGCTGCGCGTAATCCAAATAAGGCAGTTTGAGCAAGTAAAGTAATTAAGTCAATTAGACATGCTTCCTTAAGCTAACAACAAGCTTAAATTGCAAGTAGTATAAATAGGAAAAAGAAACACAATTAAAATTACTTAAAGAAAAATCGTATTTTTCAACAATTAGCACGAGTACGCACTCGTCACCTCACGTACAAGGCATTTCAAATATCAATAATACCAAACCCTAAGGGGAGTTTCCCCCACACAAGGTTAGGCAAGCCACTTACCGTGAACCGGCTCAATAATCAACCCGAGACCACGTTCTTGCCACGAGCACTTGACTTTAAATTGCCAAATCTATTCAATTCAACTGCATAATGTAAATAACTCTTCAAGTAACTAATTCTACAAATAAATTCTAGGCTAATACACAAAATTAGGTAAAATGACCAAAACGCCCTCCGAGCCCACACCTCGAAATCAGATAAAATTTATATTTTCAGAATCCTCATACTCTCACGAGTCTAACTATACCAAAATTGTCCAAATGCAATGTTAAATTCCTAATCAAAACTCAAAAGCTAGGTCAAAGAACTTTCTTCAAAAAAATTTCCCTAATTTTCATCTCCAATCCGAAATTAAATGACAAAACTAAGATTAGATTATAGGAATATAACTAGAAAGGGATCAGGAATCGTTACCCACTGATTTTCTCTTCAAAATCCTCCCAAAATCGCCCTCTCTCGAGCTCCAAACCAATTTCTAACTATTGAAACTAAACCCTCGAAATTTTGATTTTTCTGCCCAGCAAATCCGCATCTGCGGTACAGCTTCTGCGGTCAAGGGGACCGCTCCTGCGACTTCCACTTAAAATCTCTGCGATGCCTGGGCCCGCATCTGCGGTCATGCAGGTGCGGTACATCTTTTGCTTTTGCGGTTCCTGGCCTTTCCTCATCTGGCCACTTTTGCGGCTTGATTCCGCATCTGCGGGAGTTGCACCTGCAGCCTCTCAACCCTAGATGCGGTAATGATAGCAGTCATAGCTTCAGCTGCAACTCCAAATTCCAAATCCTTCCGTCAACCATCCGAAATCATCCCGAGGCCCCCGGAACCTCAACCAAAAGCACAAACAAGTCTAATATCACTGTCCAAACTTATACCAATCCTTAAAACACCTAAAACAACATCCAAACATCGAATCAACCACGGATTCACGCCTAAGAACTCCAAAACTCTCAATTTACGTTGTCGATCAAAAAGTCCATCAAACCTCGTCCGAATGACCTAGAATTTTGCACACACGTCACATTCAACACTACAGAGCTAATCCAACTTTCGAAAATCCATTCCTACCCTAAGATCAAAATCTCACAATCGAACCGGAAACTTCAAAAATTCAACTTTCAGCATTTCAAGCCTAAATAAGCTACGAACCTCCAAAATACAATTCGAACACGCCCCTAAGCCCGAAATGACTCAACAGAGCTAACGGAACCAACAGAATTCCATTCCGATGCCGTCTTTACACTGCTTCAACTACGGTCCAGTTTCTAAAACTTAAACTCTCATTTAGGGACTAAGTGTCCCAAAACTCCCTAAAACTCCAAATAATTCCTCCCGGCAACTCACCATAGCAAAAACAAATACGGGGAAAACAGTTAATAGGGGATCGGGGCGTAAATTCTTAAAATGACCGGCCAGGTCATTAAATCCTCCCATACTTAAACATTCGTTCGTCCTCGAACGAGCATAGAGACATATCTGCAGTAGTGAAAAGATGAGGGTAACGGCTATGCATATCCTGCTCGGTCTCCCAGGTCGCCTCCTCGACTAGCTGACCCCGCCACTGAACCTTTATTGATGCAATGTTCTTTGACCTCAGCTTTCAAAACTGCATGTCCAATATCGCCATCGGCTCTTCAACATAAGATAGATCTTTATCCAATTGGACTGAACTGAAATCCAACACGTACGATGGATCACCGTGATACCTCCGGAGCATCAAAACATGAAATACCGGATGAACTCATGCCAAGCTGGGAGGTAAGGCAAGCTCATAAGCAACCTCCCCAACACGCCTCAATATCTCAAAAGGGTCAATAAACCTCGGACTCAACTTCCCTTTCTTCTCAAATCTCATAATGCCCTTCATAGGCGAAACCCGAAGCAGAACCCGCTCTCCAACCATATAGGAAACATCATGAACCTTCTGGTCTGTGTAACTCTTCTCTTTAGACTGGGGTATACGGAGTCTATCCTGAATCACCTTAACCTTCTCCAAAGCATCCTGAACCAAGTCTGTCCCCAATAATCTAGCCTCGCCCGGCTCAAACCAACCCACCAGGGATCTACACCGCCTACCATATAAAGCCTCATACGGTGCCATCTGAATGCTGGACTGATAGTTGTTGTTGTAGGCAAACTCCGCCAATGGCAAGAACTGATCCCAAGACCCTCCAAACTCAATCACACACGCACGAAACATACCCTCAAGAATCTGAATAGTGTGCTCGGACTGTCCATCCATTTGAGGGTGAAATGTTGTAGTCAACTCCACCCGAGTACCCAACTCATGTTGTACGACCCTCCAGAACTGTAATGTGAATTGAGTATCTCTATCTGAAATGATGGAAACTAGAATACCATGCAGACGAATAATCTCCCGGATATAAATCTCCGCTAGATGCTCCGAAGAATAGGTAGTACACATAAGAATGAAATATGCAGACTTGGTCAGCCGATCCACAATCACCCAAATAGCATCGAACTTCCTCAAGTCTGTGGGAGCCCAACTACAAAGTCCATGGTGATCCGCTCCCACTTCCACTCCGGAATCTCTATCTACTAAAGCAACCCACCCGGTCTCTAGTACTCATACTTCACCTGCTGACAATTGAGGCACTGAGCTACAAACCCAACTATGTCTTTCTTCACCCGCCTCCACTAATAGTGTTGTCTCAAATACTGATACATTTTCGTAGCACCAGGATGAATGGAATACCGTGAGCTATGAGACTCCTCTAAAATCAACTCTCGAAGCCCATCAACATTGGGTACACAGACCTGACCTTGCATCCTTAATACCTGATCATCACCAATAGTTACATCTCTAGCATCACCGTGATGAACCTCATCCTTGAGGACAAGTAAATAAGGGTCATCAAACTGACACTCCTTGATCCAATCAAATAAGGAAGACCGAGAAACCACGCAAGCTAGAACCCGACTAGTCTCCGAAAGATCCAATCTCACAAACTGGCTGGCTAAAGCCTGAACATCCATCGCCATGGGCCTCTCCGCTGTTGGTAAATAAGCCAAACTCCCCAAACTCTCTGCCCGGCTACTCAAAGAATTATCCACCACATTGGCCTTGCCCGGGTGATACAAAATAGTGATATCATAGTTCTTCAGCAACTTTAACCACCTCATCTGGCATAAATTAAGATCCTTTTGCTTGAATATGTGCTGCAAGCTCCGATGGTCAGTATAAATCTCACAAGGTACACCGTACAAATAAGGTACACCATACAAATAATGACGCCAAATCTTCAAGGCGTGAACAATAGCAGCTAACTTGAGGTCATGGACAAGATAATTCTTCTCATGAACCTTCAATTGTCTAGATGTGTAGGCAATTACCCTACTGTCCTGCATCAATACTGCTCCAAGTCCAATCCTCAAGGCATCACAATAGAAAGTGTAAGACCTCGAACCTCAAGGCAATATCAAAATTCGGGTTGTAGTCAAAACTGTCTTGAGCTTCTAAAAGCTCGCCTCACACTCTTCCATCCACTGGAACGGAGCACCCGTTTGGGTCAGCCTGGTCATAGGGGCTGCAATCGATGAAAACCCCTGCACAAAACAACGGTAGTAACCCGCCAAGCCAAGAAAACTGCGGATCTCTGTAGCTGAGGATGGTCTGGGCCAACTCTACACTGCCTCTACTTTCTTCGGATCCACCTGAATACCCTCACTCGACACCACGTGGCCTAAGAATGCCACAAAATCCAACCAAAACTCACATTTCAAGAACTTAGCATATAACTTCTTTTCTCTCAAGGTCTGAAGCACTATCCTCGGCTGATGCTCATGATCTTCCCGACTCTAGGAATACACCAGAATATCATCAATAAAGACAATGGAGGACGAGTCAAGATACGGCTGGAACACACTGTGCATCAAATGCATAAAGGCTACTAGGGCATTGGTCAGCTCAAATGACATAACAAGGAACTCGTAATGACCATAACGAGTCCTGAAAGCAGTCTTCGGGATATCTGGCTCCTGAATCTTCAATTGATGGTAACCTGAACGCAAGTCAATCTTAGAAAATACTCGTGCACCCTGTAACTGGTCAAACAGATCATCAATACGAGGCAAAGGATAGTGGTTCTTCACTATAACTTTGTTCAACTAGCGATAATCAATGCACATACGCATAGAACCATCCTTCTTCTTCACAAACAAGACAGGAGCACCCAAGGTGATACACTGGGCCGAATGAAACTCTTATCAAGCAATTCCTGTAACTGATCCTTCAACTCCTTCAACTCAGGAGGGACCATATGATACGGAGGAATAGAAATGGGCTAAGTGCCCGGCAACATATCAATGCCAAAATCAATATCTCTATCGGGCAGCATACCCGGAAGATCAGCTAGAAACATATCAGGAAAATCCCGTACTACTGGGACTAAATCAACTGTAGGGGTATCAATATTGACGTCTCTCACATAAGCTAGATACGCATCACACCCCTTCTCAACCATACGCTGAGCCTTAAGGAAAGAAATAACTCTAATGGAAGTGTGATCTAAAGTACCCCTCCACTCAACTCTCGGAACACCTAGCATAGCCAGCGTCATGGTTTTGACGTGACAATCAAGAATAGCATAAAGGGGCGACAACCAGTCCATGCCCAAGATAATATCAAAATCTACCATGTTGAGCAATAAAAATCGTCTCGGGTCTCAAAGCCACTAAAAGCGATCAAACATGATTAATAAACGCGGTCCATAACAAGAGAATCTCCCACAGGAGTAGAAACATAAACAGGGGTACTCAAAGAATCCAGAGATACACCCAAATGTGGAGCAAAATAAGAAGACACGTAAGAATAGGTGGAGCATAGGTCGAATAAAATCGATGTATTTCTATGACAAACCATGACAATACCTGTGATGACAGAATCGGAGGCAACAACCTCAGTATAGGCAGGAAGGGCATAATATCTGGCCTGGCCTCCCCCTCTAGGGTGACCTCTACCTCCCCGACCTCCACCTCTAGCTGGCTGAGCAGGTAGTGTAGCAATTGGTGCTGTAATCATAGCCTGAGAACTCTGCGGGGCACGTTGTGGCTGAGAAGTCAGTGGAGGTGCACCCCTCCTAAGTCTGGGGCAATCTCTCACCATATAGTGTATGTCAACACACTCAAAACAAGCTCTGGGAGGATGTGGTAGTTATGACTGGCTTAGTCCAGGTCTGCTAGACTAACTATTGAAAGCACCTCGCACAAGAGGCGCACTAGATACTAGCGGTGCATAATAAGTCTCCTGAGTCCTAGGAGGAGCTAGAATACCACTGGCTGCTGGAAGAGTTGAATGAACGTGGCAACTCATATAACCCCTACCATGATGACCTGCAGCTGGGGCACGGGCACCAGAATAATGGCCTGACTCTCGAGACCTGTTGGCCTCCCTCTCCTCTCTCTCCCTAGCATGCATACCCTCCATTCTCCTAGCGATGCTCACCACTTGCTGATAAGAAATATCCATCCCCAACTCACGAGCCATGCTAGACCTGATGCTGGGAATAAGCCCCTTAATAAACTAGCAAACCCTCTCGTGAACAGTAGAAACCAAGGTTGGGGCATGTCTAGCCAAGCTAGTGTTACGGACAACATACCCCGAGATAGTCATTGTACCCTGGCGCAAATGCTCAAACTCTGTGCGTCATGCATCCGTGAGGCTCTGAGGAACAAACTCTCTCAGGAACATATTTGAAAACTGGGTCCAAGTCAATGAAGCTACCTCATCTGGACTGTCTAACTCATAGGTACTCCACCACTCATAGGCAGCTCCTCGAAGTTGGAAGGAAATAAAAGAAACCTCACTCGATCCTGATATACCCATAGTGCGGAGGATACGGTGACACTCCTCCAGAAATTCCAAGGTATCATCTGATGCTAACCCACTGAATACAGGATCATACTTCTTGAACCTCTCAAGCCTCCGCTGCTCATCCTCTGTAGCCGCTGCCCTGTCCTCGGGTTGACCTGGGATTGCAGGCAGTAAAGGAATAATCCCTGGGACCTGATCAACATGCACTTGCTGCTCAGGAGTGCGGGCGGCGGGAGTCTGTGCTCCTCCCCCGGCCTGAGATATGGCTACAGCAAGGGGAAGCAACATTGCCTGAGCCAGAGTGGTGTACATGCTCATGAACTGCGCAAGAGTCTTCTGAAGTGCTGGAGTAGTAGTAGCAGTAGGCGTATTAGGTGCCTGGACTCCGACTGGAACTGCTGGTGGTACCTCGGTGGCAGCTCGCACGGGTGCTCTAGCTGTACCACGTGCACGTCCTCAGCCTCTACCCCGACCCTGACCTCTGATGGGTGCAATAGAGGGTGCAGGTGCCTGATCATCTCGGGTAGCACGTGTCCTCACCATCTATGAGAGAATAGAAGACAGAAGTTTAGAGTTGTAACATCAAAATCTCGCACAACAAGGAAATTAAATGAAGTGGAATTTTCCTAACAGTTACATAGCCTCTCGCAGATAAGTACAGATGTCTCCATATCGATCCACGAGACTCTAATAAACCGGCTTGTGATTCATGACTCCTATAAACCTAGAGCTCTAATATCAACTAGTCACAACCCCAGTTCGCCCTCTGTGAACTATCGTGACGACACCTAGTCTCTACGACTAGGTAAGCCTAACAAATGCGGAAAAAAAAAATTGCGAAAAGAAAATAATATAAAACCGAAATAACCAAATGAAATAGTGCTTAAGATGCCGCCTGGCATACAATAGTACAAGAATCTCAACCTAACACTTCCCAAAATTCGGAACCCCATGAATCACAAGCTAAGAGATACATAAGAAGCTCTAACTCAGGAAATGTCTGGCAAAAGGAAAATACAGAAGGCTATACTATTATAGAAATATAGAAAGGGACTCCTCGGTCTGCGGATGCGGCATATATACCTCGAAGTCTCTACAGAAGCGCCTCGCCTCAAGGATGATAAGACTAAGTGGAAGTACCTGGATCTGCACATGAAAAACATGCACAGAAAAGGCATGAGTACACCACAACGGTACTCAATAAGTGCCAAGCCTAACCTCGGTCGGGTAGTGACGAGGAAAGTTAGGGCCCTACTGAGGTTAAATAAAAAATAAGGTATAACAGTGTAAAAATAAGACAGTATAATAAGTGTAACAGTAAGGAGTAACACATGATAGAAAGAACAGCAACAATTACTACAGAGGCAAAGTAAACACAGAGAGAAATACAGCTCAACACAGAAATAACAATCGGGGATCTCCCAGAATACCGTCCTGTAGTCCCAAATATAAATATCTAGTGTATCTCTTGGGATACCGCCCCGTAGTCCAACTCATAATGCGAGGGGATCTCCCAAAATACCAATCCGTAGTCCCAAATGTAAATACTCAGTACAGGGGGAATCTATCGGCTGAAGTCCCATAGTTCCAATGTAAATGTGCAGGGGGATCTCCCGGAATACTGTCGTAATCCCAAAGTAAACATATAGAGGGATCTCCCGGGATACCGTCCCGTAGTCCCAAAATAAACACACAGTAACAACAAGACGAATACACAGTTCAATTCAAATTCCATACCAAGGTAAAACAGGTATTTCTAGCCTAGCATGCTACACTTAATCCAAATAAGGCAGTTTGAGCAAGTAAAGCAACTAAGTCAATTAGACATGCTTCCCTAAGCTAACAACAGACTTAAATTGCAAGTAGTATAAACAGGAAAAAGAATTACAATAAAAATTACTTAAAGAAAAATCAGATTTTTCAACAATTAGCACCAGTACACAGTCGTCACCTCACGTACAAGGCATTTCAAATATTAATAATACAAAATCCTAAAGGGAGTTTCCCCCACACAAGGTTAGGCAAGCCACTTACCTCGAACTGGCTCAATAATCAACCCGAGACCACGTTCTTGCCGCGAGTACTCGACTCTAAATGGCCCAAATCTATTCAATTCAATTGCATAATGTAAATAACACTTCAAGTAACTAATTCTACAAATAAATTCTAGGCTAATACGTGAAATTAGGTAAAATGACCTAAACACCCTCCAGGCCCACGTCTCGGAATCGGATAAAATTTACATTTTTAGAATCCTCATACTCTCACGAGTCTAACCACACCAAAATTATCCAAATCCAATGTTAAATTCCCAATCAAAACTCGAAATCTAGGTCTAAGAATTTTCTTCAAACTTTTCCCCAATTTTCTTCTCCAATCCCAAATTAAATGACAAAACTAAGATTAGATAATAGGAATACAACTAGAAAGGGATTAGGAATCATTACCCACTGATTTCCTCTTCAAAATCCTCCCAAAATTGCCCTCTCCCGAGCTCCAAACCAATTTCTAACTTTTGAAACTAAACCCTCGAAATTCTGATTTTTCTACCTAGCAAATCCGCATCTACGGTCCACCTTCTGAATCTACGGTACCGCTTCTGCGGTCAAGGGGACCGCTCCTGTGACTTCCACTTAAAACCTCTTCGCCGCACCTGCGACCCAGAATCTGCATCTGTCGTCATGCAGGTGCGGTACATCTCCTGCTTCTGCGGTTCCTGGCCTTTCCTCATCTGGCCACTTTTGCAGCTTGATTCAGCATCTGCGGGAGTCGCACTTGTGGCCTCTCAACTGCAAATGCGGTTATGACAACAGTCATAGCTTCAGTTGCAACTCCAAATTCCAAATCCTTTCGTCAACCATCCGAAATCATCCCGAGGCCCCCGGGACCTCAACCAAAAGCACAAACAAGTCTAATACCACTGTCCAAACTTATAACAATCTTTAAAACACCTAAAATAATATTGAAACATCGAATCAACCATGGATTCAAGCCTAATAACTTCAAAACTCTCAATTTACGCTTTCGATCAAAAAGTCCATCAAACCTCGTCCGAATGACCTGAAATTTTGCACACACATCACATTCAACACTACGGAGCTACTTTAACTTTCGAAAATCCATTCCGACCCTTAGATCAAAATCTCACTATCGAGCCAGAAACTTCAAAAATTCAACTTTCGACATTTCAAGCCTAAATAAGCTATGAACCTCCAAAACACAATTTGAACATGCCCCTAAGCCAGAAATCACTCAAGGGAGCTAATGGAACCAACATAATTCCATTCTAAGGTCGTCTTCACACTGCTCCGACTGCGATCCAACTTCTAAAACTTAAACTCTCACTTATGGACTAAGTGTCCCAAAACTCCCTGAAACTCCAAATAATTCCTCCCGACAACTCACCATAGCAAAAACAAACACGAGGAAAGCAGTTAATAGGGAATCAGGGTGTAAATTCTTAAAACGACCGACAAGGTCATTATAGAACCCACCGTACAATATGAATTCACCCTTATTACATCAAATCAATCCACTCTTATTGCACCTGTTGCGGCGTGCAGTCCGATCCCACCATATCAGTACCAATTACTCAAAATATAGCCAAAACAATAGTTCTACCACACGACCTTTACTATCAATAAATACCAAACTGAACCAAAAGGGAACTTGTACAATAAATAAATCTACACGAGTAATACTACACAGCGAAACCAATCTAGCAATTTACTATCAGAAGGTATAAGTAAGTCAACTTAAACAAATAACAGGAAATCATGAAACTATGAAAGAGCTAACATCATTAACAGGGAAAGACATTGATTAACAAGTAGCAGTTAAGCATGGAAAGCATTTAGATCATGTAATAGTTAAAGTAGGAAAGGAAACAATTAAGGAAAAGTGGTAAATCAGGGAAACACAGATAATTCGGCGACGTATAAGCACTCGTCACCTTGCATATACACCGCTCATATGGGATTCACATAACACATAATCTGAGGGTTCCTAATTCCCTCAAGTCAAGGTTAGACACAACATTTACCTCACTTTGCGATCAATTCAAAGCTCTACCGGGGTCTTTCCCCTAGAATTTGCCTCCAAACCACTCGCTTCTTGCCTCAATTAACCCAATAACGTCAAATATTTCTAAAGGAATCAACTACAATGCATAAATTTAGATTTTTCAAAATTTCCCTTAAAATTCAAAAATCAACCCCGGGCCCGCTTGGTTAAAACTCAAGGTTTGGACCAAAATCCATTTACCCATTCACCCTCGAGCCCGATTATGCAATTTTTTTTGTGAAATTCAACCTCAATTCGAGGTCTAAATTCCAATTTTACAAAAATCCTTAATCCTACCCAAACCCCCAATTTTCACCATGAAAACCCTAGATTTTAGGTTGAAAATTCATGATATGTAATGGGTAATTGAAAGAAAGTGCTTTAGAATCACTTACCAACACTTTGGGGAAGAAAATGTCTTTTGAAAATCACCTTTAGGCTGGCTAGCTTTTAAAAAGTGAAAGAATGTCTTAATTCCTGTAATAGGACTGTTTAATAGCCGGGCGACAGTGTTCATCGCATTTGCAAGGACACTGTTGCGTTCGCGAAGAGCACAGCTTGCCAAGTTTACGCGATTGCGAGTCCTACATCGCGTTCGTGAAGGCTATTCCCCCCCTGGACTTTGCGTTCGCGAGCCAATGCTCGTGTTCGCTTGAAAGGACAACTGACCCCTCCCCCAGGTCCCATATGCTTCACGTTTGCATTGAGTTGGTCGCGTTTGCGAAGAGCAAGGCCCCCATCGCTTTGCGTTTGTGACCAAGTCTTCGCGTTCACGAAGAAGAAAAACCCAGCCCTCCTAGTTTCTACTTCGCGTTTGCGAGACTGCCTTCGCGAACACGAAGAAAGAAACCAGAAGGCACCTGAAAAAGCAGAAAACTAGATTTCTAGGTCCAAAACATTTCGTAGCCTATCCGAAACTCACCCGATCCCTCAGGGCTCCAAACCAAACATGCACACAAGTCCTGAAACATCATACGAACTTGATCGCACGATCAAATCGCCAAAATAACACCTAGAACTACGAATTTAGTATCAAATTGAATGAAATTTTCAAGAAAGCTTTAAAACTTCTAACTTCACAATCGGATGTCCGAATCACGTCAAACCAATTTTGTTTCTCACCAATTTTCATAGATAAGTTATAAATATTATATTGGACCTATACTGGATTTCGGAACTAAAATATGGATTCGGTATCAACAAGGCCAATCATCAATCAATCCTTTAAAGCCTTTAGAGATTCTTAGATTTTTTATTTTCGACAAAAATTCATAACTCGGACTAGGGACCTTGGGATTCGATTCCAGGCATACACCCAGGTCCCATATTTCATTACGGACCCACCGAGACCATCAAAACATGAGTCTGGGTCTGTTTATTCAAACATTGACCAAAGTCAACTAAAATCAATTTTTAAGGCAAAAATTCTAATTTTCATTAGCTTTCAACATAAAAGTTTTCTGGAACCACGCCCGGACTGCACTCACAAATCGAGGAGGGTAAAAATGAGATTTTTAAGGCTTAAGACCGCAGAATGGAGTTCTAAAACATAAGATGGCCTTTTGGGTTATCACATTCTCCACCTCTAAAATAACCGTTTGTCCTCGAACGGACATAGAAAAGTATATTAGCTGGTAAAAAGGTGGCGATATCTACTCCGCATATCGGACTAAGACTCTCAAGTAGTTGCTTTAATAGGCTGACCTTTCTACTGCACTCGAACTGAAGGATAAATCTTCGACCTCATCTTTACGAACATGCTGGTCTAGAATAGCTATTGGCTCCTCCTCGTAGGTCAAATTCTTGTCCAACTGGACAGTGCTGAAATCTAACACATGGGATGGATCGCCATGATACTTCTGGAGCATGGACACATGGAATACCGGATGGATTGTTGATAAACCAGGTGGCAACGCAAGTCTGTAGGCCACCTCTCCCACTCGTTCAAGCATCTCAAAATGCCCGATATACCTAGGGCTCAACTTGCCTTTCTTTCCAAACCTCATTACACCCTTCATGGGTGATACCCGGAGCAAAAATCTCTCTCCGACCATGAATACAACATCACGAACCTTACTGTCGGCATAACTCTTCTACCTGGACTGAGCTATGCAAAGACTGTCCTGAATGATCTTAACCTTATCCAAGGCGTCCTGTACTAAATCTGTACCCAATAAGTGAGCCTCCCCAACTCAAACCATCCAACCGTCGATACCATCTACCATATAATGCCTCATAGGGAGCCATCTGAATGCTCAACTAATAACTATTATTGTAGGCAAACCCCACAAGTGGCAAGAACTAATCCCAAGAGCCTCCGATGTTAATAACACAAGCGCAGAGCATATCCTCCAATATCTTAATAGTGTCCTCGGACTGTCCATCCGTCTGAGGATGAAATGTTGCGCCCAACTCAACCCGTGTGCCCAACACACGCTGCACTGCCTCAAGAAATGTGAGGTAAACTGCGTACCTCGATTAGAAATGATAGACACGGGCACCCCGTGAAGACAAACTATCTCGCAGATATAAATCTCTACCAACCGCTCTGAAGAATAGGTAACTGCCATAAGAATGAAATGCACTGACTTGGTCAGCCTATCCACAATGACCTAAACTGCATCGAACTTCCTCTGAGTTTGTGGGAGTCCAAAAACGAAATCATGGTGATACGCTCCCACTTCCACTCAGGAATCTCTATCTTCTGAAGCAAACCATCAGGTCTCTAATGCTCATACTTTACTTGCTGACAATTTAAACATTGAGCTACATATGTAACTATGTCCTTCTTCATCCTCCTCCACCAATAATGTTGCCGCAAGTCTTGATACATCTTGGCGGCACCCAAATGAATAGAATACCGGGAACTATAGGCCTCCTGTAGAATCAACTCATGAAGTCCATCCACATTCGGCACACAAACATGACCTTGCATCCTCAAAACTCCATCATCTCCAACCGTAACCTACTTGGCATCTCCGTGCCGCATTATGTCCCTAAGGACAAGAAAATGAGGATCATCATACTGGCGATCCCTGATACAATCAAACAAGGATGACCGAGCGACTGTACAAGCTAGAACACGACTGGGCTTAGAAACATCCAACCTCACGAACTGATTGGCCAAGTTCTGGACATTTAATGTAAGTGGTCTCTCACCGAATAGAATGTATGCAAGGCTGCCCATACTAGCTGACTTCGTACTCAAAGCATCGGCCACCACATTGGCCTTCCCAGGATGATATAAGATGGTGATATCATAGTCTTTTAATAGCTCCAACCACCTCATCTGCCTCAAATTGAGCTCCTTTTGCTTGAACAAATACTGCAAACTCTGATGTTCCGTGAACACCTCACACAACACACCATAAAGATAGTGCCTCTAAATCTTCAGCGCATAAACAATGGCTGCCAAGTCTAAGTCATGAATATGGTAATTCTTCTCGTGAACCTTCAACTACCATGAAGCATACGCAATAACCTTGCCACCCTGAATCAATACCATACCTAGACCAATACGAGATGCATCACAATATACTGTATAAGATCCTAAACCTATAGGCAACACCAACACTAGCGCCGTAGTCAAAGTTGTCTTGAGATTCTGAAAGATTACCTCACACTCATATAACCATATAAACGGGGCACCCTTCTGAGTCAACCTGGTCAACAAGGCTGTTATAGATGAAAACCCTTCTACAAACCGTCGGTAGTAACCTTCCAATCCCAAGAAACTCCTGATCTCTGTAGCTGATGTGGGTCTAGGCCAGTTCTTGACTGCCTCAATCTTCTTAGGATCCACCTGAATACCTTCTACTGATATAATATGACCCAAGAAAGCAACTGAGCTCAACCAAAACTCACATTTTGAAAACTTGCTATATAACTAGCTGTCTCTCAGAGTCTGAAGAACGATCCAAAGGTGTTGCTCATGACTCTCTCGACTGCGGGAGTAGATACCCGATTCATCAAATCCATAAATGTTGCTGGGCCATTTGTCAACCTAAATGACATTACTAGAAACTCATAATGCCCTACCGAGTTCGAAAGGCTGTCTTAGGGACATCGGATGCCCTAATCCTCAATTGATGGTAGACAGACCTCAAATCGATCTTTAAAAACACTTTGGCACCCTAAAGTTGATCAAATAAGTCATCAATCCATGGCAATGGATACTTGTTCTTGATGGTGACTTTGTTCAACTGTCAATAATCTATGCACATCCTCATCGATCCATCCTTCTTGTTTACAAACAATACAGGCACACTCCAGAGCGAGACACTAGGTCTAATAAAGCCCTTATCAAACAAATCTTGCAACTGCTCCTTCAACTCTTTCAACTCTGATGGGGCCATGAAGTATAGCGGAATAGAAATGGGCTGGCTGCCCAGAGCCAAATCAATACAAAAGTCAATATCCCTATCGGGTGGCATCCTGACAGGTCAGCTGGAAACACCTTTGGAAACTTACGAACAATTGTCACAGAATCCAAGGAAGGAACCTCCGCACTAGAATCACGGACATAAGCCAAATAAGCTAGACACCCCTTCTCGACCATATGTCGAGCCTTCACATAAGAGATAACCCTGCTAGTATGATGGCTAGGAGTCCCTTTCTACTCTAATCGAGGCAACCCTGGCAAGGCTAAGGTCACCGTCTTGACATGACAGTCTAATATAGCATGATAAGGTGACAACTAATCCATACCCAAAATAACATCAAAATCAACCATATCAAGAAGTAGAAGATCTACGCTAGTCTCAAGACCTCCAATGACAACCACACATGAATGATAGACATGGTCTACGACAATAGAATCTTCCATAGGTGTGGACACATCACATGAGCACTCAAAGAATCACAAGGCACAACCAGATATGAAGTAAAATAGGATGACACATGAATAAGTAGAACCCGGATCAAATAGAATTGAGGCATCTCTACTGTAAACTGAAATTGTACCTGTGATAATTGTGTCAGATGACTCAGCCTCAGGCCTAGCTGGAAAGGCATAGCATTGGGGCTGGGGCCCACCACTCTGAACTATATCTCTTGGATGGCCTCCTGCTGGATATCCTCTACCTCTAGCGGCCTGACCTGCACCTCTAATAGCCTGACCTCCACATCTAGTTGTTTGGCCTCTACCTCTGGCACCCTGACCCCTACCTTTGGCTGGCTGAGCGTGCGGTGATGCAACCGGTGCCAGAATCATGGCACAAGAACTCTGCTATGAAGTGCCGCCCAATAACCTCGGACAAGTCCTCCTAATATGCCCAAAACTACCATACTCATAACATCCATCCTAGTGATATGGTTGCTAAAACTGAGACGGGACCGAACGGGCCGGATGACCACGGTAGTAATTCTAAATAGGAGGTGCACTGATGGAGCTGGCGGTGCACTATAGGCTGGCTGCCTAGAATGAGGAAAATAAGGGCCACGACTCCCTAAATCACCGTGGGATGTCTGAAGCGCTGAATGATATGGTCTGGGAAGATGGCCCCTACCAAAAGTACCCCTACCTCCAAACGAAGCACCACTAAAACCACTTGAATGACGAGGTCTCTTGTCAGATCCTTGACCACTCCCCTAAGCAAGAACCATCTCAACTCACCTGGCAATATTGGCAACCACGTGAAAAAAAATCTCACTCCCAGTCTCCTTAGCCATCTGCAATCTGATAGGCTGAGCAAGTCTCTTAATAAACCTCCCCAACCTCTCTCTCTCTCTCTCTCTCTCTCGGTAGGAAGTAGAAGAATAGCATGACGGGCCAGATCCACAAATCGAGTCTTGTACTGAGTGACAGTCTTAGAACCCTACTGCAGATGCTCGAATTACCTTTGATAGTCCTCTATTTGAGTGATAGGAAGGAACTTCTCAAGAAATAACTGAAAGAACATGTCCCAAGTAAGAGCAGACGACCCATCTGATCTGGTCAACATATAATCCCTCCACCATTTCTTAGCGGAACCCGACAAATAAAATGCAGCAAAGTCGACCCCATTGGTCTCCACTATCCTAATGTTCCGTAACACCTTATGACAACTGTCTAGATAGTCTCGGGGATTCTTTGAAGATGCACCGCTGAAGTGGACTGGGAAAACCTTGGTAAACCTATCCAATCTCCATAAAGCCTCAGAAGACATAGCCTATCCATCACTAGTCTGTGACGCAATACCCGACTGAACTACCCCAACGGGCTGAGCTGCTGGAGTCTAAAACTGGGGAGTCATCTGCTCTGGAGTGTAAGTAGAGAGAGTTTGTGCTCCTCCCAAGCCTGAGAGACGGCTGGTGCCACCGAAAATGTGCCGGTCTGTGCCACACTCTCCATAACACCTACTAGACGGACTAAAGCATCCAGAAGCACTGGGGTGTCTATACACCCCTCCGGGATATGAGCAGGTCCGGCAGGAACAGTCTGAGCTGGAACCTCATCATCAAACTCCACCTGAGGCAACGCTACTGGTGCTGCTTTTCGAGCTCTGGACTAAGCTCTGCTCCTGCCTCGGCCTCTGGCATAGCCTCAGCCTCGACCTCTGCCCCTCGTAGGAGCTGCCACTGGGGCTCTGGTTGCTGCTCGGCTGAAGATACGGTGTGTGTTCTCGCCATCTGCGAGAGAACAGAATAGAAGGATTCAATCAGCAAGGATAGAACAAAAATTGCACGACACAGAAGAATAGAAGTGAAACTGTTCCTAACTCCAAAGCCTCTAGAAGATAAGTACAGACGTTTTCGTATCAATCCTCCAGACTCTACTAAGTTTGGTCGTGACTCGTGAGATATATGTAACCTAGAGATTTGATACCAACTTGTCACGACCTAGAATTCCCACCGCGGGGACCGTGATGGCGCCTAACATTTCACTTGCTAGGCAAGCTAACGTTAGAACATTTTGCTTCTTTTAACAATTTAGATAATAACATTAGTAACAAACTCAAATAAAAAATATGTTCTAAGTATAAATACGTAAGCTAAACCATTCAAACATCTATTACAAATCCCTGAACCTGGTGTCACAAGTGCACAAGCTTCTAGAATAATACATATAAGGGTATGAAACAAGTACAAAGCTGTTTGAATGAAAATATATAGCTAGAATAGAAAGAGGACGGGGACTCCAGGAGCTGCGGGCGTCGAACAGCCGTACCTCAAGTCTCCGCCAATGTCTGATCCGGGCACGCTAATATTTGTCGTTGGGACAGACTCCAAAATCTACAAACTGTGCAGAGTGTAGTATCAGTACAACTAACCCCATATACTGGTAAGTGTTGAGCCTAACCTCGACGAAGTAGTGACAAGGCTAAGGCGGGTCACCTATACTATAACATGTACGCAGTATATATAATAATAATAGAATAATAGAAATATTGAATAGAATTATACATGTAATTGGAAATGATAACCACATCCTTAAGAAATAAACCAATGCCGTTCAGAAACTCCAATCTTTAGCAGTTCAAACAAGTACTGGAATGCCAATACAGCTCCGGTAATAGAAAATATATAGATTATCGCGGCGCGTAACCCGATCCCGCCAAGCAACACAAAATCCTCCCTTATTTTACTGTAACAATATCAACAATAGTAAATAATATAAATATGTTGCGGCACGCAATCCGATCCCACCATATATCAATGTTAGTATCACAATTCACCTTTATTTCACCATATCAATCCATCCTTATTCCACCTGTTCGACGTGCAACCTGATCCCACCGTACAGTATGAATTCACCTTTATTACACCAAATAAATCCACCCTTATTGCACCTACTGCGGCGTGCAGCCCGATCCCACCATATCAGTACCAATTACTCAAAATATAGCCAAAACAATAGTTCTACCACACGACCTTTACTATCAATAAATACCAAATCGAACCAAAAGGGAACTTGTACAAAGAAATCTACACGAGTAATACTATACAGCGAGACCAATCCAGCAATTTACTATCAGAAGGTACAAGTAAGTCAACTTAAACAAATAACAGGAAATCATGAAACTATGAAAGGGCTAACATCATTAACAGGGAAAGTCATTGATTAACAAGTAGCAGTTAAGCATGGAAAGTATTTAAAGCATGTAACAGTTAAAGTAGGAAAGGAAACAATTAAGGAAAAGTGGTAAATCAGGGAAACTCAGATAATTCAGCGACGTATAAGCACTCGTCACCTTGCATATACGCCTCTCACATGGGATTCACATAACACATAATCTGATGGTTCCTAATTCCCTCAAGTCAAGGTTAGACATAACACTTACCTCACTCCACGGTCAATTCAAAGCTCTACCGTGGCCTTTCCCCTAGAATTTGCCTCCAAACCACTCGTTTCTTGCCACAATTAACTCAATAACATCAAATATTGCTAAAGGAATCAACTATAATGTATAAATTTAGATTTCCCAAACTTTTCCCCAAAAAGTCAAAAATCGACCCCGGGGCCGCTTAGTGAAAAGCCGAGGTTCGGACCAAAATCCATTTAACCATTCATCCCCGATCCCGATTATGCAATTTATTTCGAAATCCGACCTCAATTCGAGCTTTAAATTTTAATCTTATAAAAATCCCTAATTCTACTCAACCCCCAATTTTCAGCATGAAAACCCTAGATTTTAGGTTGAAAATTCATGAAATGTAATGGGTAACTAAAAAAAGTGATTTAGAATCACTTACCAACACTTCAGTGAAGAAAATATCTTTTGAAAATTGCCTCTAGGTCATCTAGCCTTTGAAAATTTGAAAGAATGGCTTAAGTCCCGTAATGGGACTGTTTAATAGCTGGGCGATAGTGTTTATCGCGTTCGCGAGGGCACTGCTGCATTCGCAAAGAGCACAGCTTGCCAAGAATACGCGATCGCGAGTCCTACATCGCGTTCGCGAAGGCTATTCCCCCTGGCCTTCGCGTTCGCGAGCCAATGCTAGCGCTCACTTAGAAGGATAACTAATCCCTCCCCAGGTCCCATATGCTTCGCGTTTGCGTTGAGCTGGTCGCGTTCCCGAAGGGTAAGACCCACATCGCTCCGCGTTCGCGATGAAGAAAAACCCAGCCATACTAGTTTCTACTTCGCGTTCATGAGAGTGCCTTTGCGAACGCAAAGAAGGAAACCAGAAGGCACCTGAAACAGCAGAAAAACTAGATTTTCTAAGTCCAAAACATCCGTAGCCTATCTGAAACACACCCGAGCCCTCGGGACTCCAAACTAAACGTGCACACAAGTCCTAAAATATCATATGATCTTGCTCGTGTGATCAAATCGCAATAATAACACCTAGAACTACGAATTTAGCACCAAAGTGAATGAAATTTTCAAGAAAGCTTTAAAACTTCTAATTTCACAACCGGATATTTGAATCGCATCAAACCAATTCTATTTCTCCCCAAATTTTACAGATAAGTTATAAATATTATGTTGGACCTGCACCAGGCTCCAGAGATAAAATACGGACCCGATATAAATAAGGCCAAACATCAATCAATCCTTTAAAGCCATTAGATTTTCAGATTTTTAATTTTCGACAAAAATTCATAACTAGGGCTACGGACCTCGGAATTTGATTCCAGGCATACGCCCAGATCCCATATTTTAATATGGACATACCGAGGCCATCAAAATACGGGTCCGGGTCTGTTTATTCAAAACGTTGATCGAATTCAACTAAAATCAACTTTTAAGGCAAAATTTTTTATTTTCATCAACTTTCAACATAAAAGCTTTTCAGAACCATGCCCGGACTATGCACGCAAATTGAGGAGGGTAAAAATGATATTTTTAAGGCTTAAGAGCACAAAATCAAGTTCAAAAACATAACATGACCTTTTGGGTCATCATAACAGAAGATCGGGTAAGGAATTTTGTTAACCTGGGGGAAGGTGTGAAACACTCTCGAGTTTCGTGGTTTTAGCACGGTCGCTAGACTATTAATAATTGGCCTAATTATTTGATTTAATACATATTTAAAACCTATTATGCATTTTTAAATTTCTAACCGTTTTTAATAGAATTTTAAGTACTTTTCAGGATTTATGAAAATTATTTGAATAAATCGCGATATCATGCTTTCGTTTGTTTTTGTACATATTGCGAACCGCAGCACATGAAACATACCCGCGATCTACAATATGTTGATTTTATTATTATTTGAAGTTGAGGTCAAGTCGCATGAAACGAGCACTCGAGTTGGGGTTTACGTATCATGACCATGTCATGGGAGTCGTACCCATAGTCACGATGATTTATTATTAATCGTGCCTAAAACAAACTATGATGTTCATCAATTACTATTTCTTAGAGTCTGGGATTATTGTGAAGGTCTAGGACTTAAGGAATTTTTATTTTTAGTAGGCAAGAGCATGTAAAGTTCAAGTTAAAATTGCTGGCTCATACAGACGAGTCCATAAAAAGTCACAGACAACATCTCTTCATTTGTTTCACAATTTGACATTAGCTATAGTTTCCATCTAGAAAAGGATCAAATGCCTTTTTTACTAATTAAAGATGACTATTGCACATTTTCTGAGTAATTTCTCAATCAACATCAGCTAACACAAGAAAAACCTTTAAAAATGGATTATAAATAGAAACCATCTTAATTCATAGCCAATGTTTAACACACGAAATTAGGTTACCGAATCAAACTCATAAAACACTTGAGTTACTGATTCATACTATAAGAAATCAGGCCAATTGGTGTCTAGATCTGTTCTCCATATGTTTTCACCCAATTCCCATCTTCTAAAACTACATTACTTAATGAAAAAAAACAGATTTAAAATTATTTTCTGACATAGCAAGTGCAGTAAACTTGAATTGCAATCCGATTTACATTTCAATACACTAACCAAACAAGATGTAGCATAGTGAATATCATCCAATTTGGTAGATTTGAAACAACACAAAGTATGAACAGATTTGCATTATTCTCATTCAAATAAATCAAAGGTTTATATTATTTGATTAAAAATGGTACCTAGCCACAACAAACAAATGGGAGAAAATGGATCTCCAACATTGAAGGAGAAGCAATAACTAGAAGTAGGAGCTTGCTCTTAGCTAAACAAAGTAAAAGGAACAATTTCCAGCATAGAACTGCAACAAACAACCATAAATTCGAGATTCAACAGCCTTTTATAGATCCAGGGAAGAGTTTAAAAATTCAGCAAACAATTGCTCCCCAAATCTTCTTCAAAATTACAGTTTTCTTTTGTTTTTCAAGCTTTTGTGATTTTCAGAACTTCATTTGAATTTTTCCAAGTTTTGTTTTAGATATGTGTGTTCAAAACGTGTGTGGGTGAGCCTTCATCTTTGTATGAGTGTGGTAGTGAGTGTGTGAGGTCAGAGTGTATGCGTGTGTGTGATCAGTTGAGAGAGTGACGAGGGAGAGGCGGCGTCTAGGGTTTTTAGAAGGAGATGGAGAATTTTGGGTTCTAAAGGGGGGAGGGTCATTCCTCTCGCATCTGAAGGGGATTAGGGCGTTTACGGGGAAAAAATGGAAAGGGAAAACGACGTAGTTTTACCACCATACTACGTCATTTTGTTATTTAGGCCTTAAAGGCATTTGGATCGAGTAGAAAATGGACTGGGGTGGGGCATGTTTTTGTTTATGGACTTTGGGCCTTGCAAAGAAATGGACCAAACGCAGATTAAAGACCTAATTATTCTACCTTCTTTTCTTATTTTGTTTTTCTTTGATTAAACTCTAGCCAAATTAATTGAAGATCCTAAATTAAATCCTAAGTCAAATCTAATTTGCAAAATTAACGTTACTTACCTATTTTCTAATATTTAAATAATTAATTAACTTAATACTAATGAAAGGAAATTATTAATTTAAAACTACAAGCTAAAAAATATAAAAATGGCCATTGTATTTTTGTGATTTTTGTTTGATAATGCAATTAATACACTAAATAAAATATAAAACATTTTTGTTGATGTTTTATGATTTAAAATATTTCTAAATATGCATGAATAATGCGAACAAATGCAAAACAAATAAAAAGAAAAACTCCTAAAATTCTATAAAAGCAAATTAAATTATTTTGGACTATTTATAGGAGTATTTTCTTATGTGGGGCAATATTTAGGTGCTCACAATGCCTTCCCACGCAGAGTCCATATTCGATGAGGCTCGAGCCAATAAAGAGAAATAAACCAAGATGGCACTGGGACCAGATGATGCTCTCAACATGTTCTTCGATGGCATGGACATGAGCGCGTTGGAGGACTACTCTGGGTTTGGCCATCTGGAGGTCCCCAAAAAGGATGTGCCATCAGGAGCGGGCGAGCCGAGCTCGAGCTCGAAGCTAGTGAGGTAGTTCCCTGCCCCATGTGGGGATCCCAACCGTAAGAGAATGGTCATTCAGCAGATGCCTGGATGTTGTCCGCTCTGATGGGTGTGGCCAACTACCTTCGTTTCCTGGTGACCTAGGAGGACCAGACAAAGATGAACGAAGTAGGCACATCGATCCTCTTCAATGAGGCGCAATAGGTAGTGAACCGGGTAAGACACCTACTCTTTGTATCCTTTGCGAATTTTGCTTAGTTTTAGCATATTCTAATGACCATATTATTTTTTAGGCTTCGGTACTCCATCTTGAAAGCTTCTTTCGGTCTCGCTTGGAAATCATCCAGCTCGAGTTCGAGCTCAAAGAGCAAGTCTGGAAGAAGGACATGTATATGGCTCTCAGTGAATAACAAGACGAGGCTCTCAAGGATCTCCTAACTCTCCGGGCCGATCTAGAAATGGAGCAGAAGGAGGCCTCATCTATGAAATGGGAGCATGACGATCTGGTCGAGAAGGTAAGGATCTTTGAGGCTAAAAATGAGAAGCTACTCGTAATGACTAACAACGCAACTTCGCAGGTCCAAAAGAAGATACACTTGATAGACCAGCTTCGAGCCAAGATGGATGAGGTCAAGACCACGGCCGAGGCATTGAGGGGCAGGATGGACCTGCAGCGTCGGAAAAAGAGGCTATAAAAGAGAAGCTGGCATCGATAAGGACCAACTCCAGGTGGCAAAGGACAAGGCTGACAATTGTTCATGGTTAATGATGAACTTCGAGCATAGCTAAACTCAGCCATCATGGAACGGGATGCCCACTGCCAGGAATACACTACGCTAAACTAGAAATTGGAGGCAACTTCGATCGATTCCTTCGAAGTCGAGGAAATGCTGGCCTAGTATAGGGCTGATGTGGAGATAGTCGAGGCCCGCTTAAAGATAAATACCGAGTATGTAAGGCAGCTATCTCAAAGGGAGACCCTCGAGGAAATTCATGCCCGAGGATTTGACATGTCAGCCAAGATTGAAGAAGCCAAGAGGTACAAGGTCGAGGCAAAGGAACTTTATGAGCCCGAAGGTCCCGAAGGCTCCAACAGTTTTGATGGTTCTGGTGCTGAGTCGAGCCTCGATGAAGATTAGGCATAGGTGCCTTAGTTTTTTTTTTTTTTTGTTTTCCCTTGTATATTTTCTTTCTTACTTATTTTTAGGCTGTTTTATCGTGACTTTTCAAATATTTTTTGAAATATATAAAAATTTCCCTTTGTCAATACCATGTTTTTACTTTTCAGCATCTATTTACTATATTTTATTTGTGTATCATTCTTAATGCCTTAATATAGAATCAAATGTAATCTAGAGCATTCGTTCTTCGGAGGTCTGAATGGAGCCCAATTTTGATGGCAAATACGGATTACTCGCAGGTTCGAGATTTTGATAAAATTAAAGGCCTTTAAGATGCTTAAGTTTTTTAGTCGTATACGACGATGTTTTTGCCAAGGGTAACCTTTTAACAGGTTTTAATTATACGTAAGGGTCTTACTTTCTGAGTAAGGATCTTCGATGTCTCTGAGCTATTTTAGGGTGGTCGTAGCCTTTTGTATCGGGCATTGCCTAATAGTCTAGGTGCCTCTAGGATCCGCTGGCCCGGGCCTTCCGATATTTTATAGGACGACAGGCCCCGAGTCGAGGTAGCCTATGGGCTATAGGATCTAGGATCCATTGTGAAGCATCGATGAAGCGAAATGCGAAATGCGTAATAATAAAGTATGAGAGATTCAAAGTTTTCTTTCGTTGTTTTATACGTAGGATACATAATCGGAAGCGCATAAGCCTTGTGCCGTGGATAGAGTGGGCTACATGGGCAATATTCGTGTGACCGTTTGACCCTTACAATGAATCCTAATCACCAAGCCTTGGCTTTTGATATACTAAATTTTCCCTTTCTAAGGATCTTAACCTAGGGGTAATGACCCCAAGTATTTGAGGTCGAACTTGTGAGGGATCAGATACTGTTGGCTCGGTGCAACCGATCAACGATTCCAATTTAAGGCCGATATTCAAAACTAAGGTAGTATGTTTTACTGTTGCTTCGTTAAAAAATTTGCCAAAAACCCCACTTTGGGAAAAGATTGATTCAAGGAAAAAAGAGTACAACACGTGCTTTCAGACCTAATAGTCACATTTGCCCTTGGCCGAGTACCTGTATATATTAGTCTGTAATGTAACGAAATAAAAAAGGAATTAAGTTCATACCTTAATAGTAGTACCGCTTTAAGTATGACACGTTCCAGTTGTTCGGTAGCTGTACATCGTTTCCCGATTCGAGTTTATATGAGCCTTTTCCAGTTATTTCAGTGACTCTATACGTTCCTCCCCGATAAGGGCCCAGTTTTCCTTCGTTTGGGTTCCTGGTATATAGTGTTACCCTTCTCAATACCAAGTCCCCGAATTGAAAATGTCGGAGGTTAGCTCTTCGGTTGTAGTACCTCCCTACTCGTTGCTTCTGGGAGGCCAATCGAACCAGGGCGGTTTCCCACCTTTCATCCAATAATTCCAGGCTCGTGGTCATGGCCTCGTCGTTTGACTCTTTGGCAGAATACTGGAACCTAAGGCTCAGTTTCCCTACCTCGACTAGTATGAAGGCTTCCTCTCCATAGACTAGAGAGAACATGGTCACCCTGGTACTCAACTTTGAAGTCGTACGGTATTCCCACATGACTTCCGGCAAGATTTCCTTCCATTTTCCTTTCTAATAGGTCAATCTCTTTTTTAGGTTTTGGAGTATAGTTTTTGTCAACGAAACCGCTTGCCCGTTCCCACTAGGGTGGTAAGGTATTGATAATATCTTCTTGATCTTGTGGTCATAAAAAAACTTAACTTGTTGCTAACGAATTGTTTTTCGTTATCGTAAACGATCTCGGCCGGTATCCCAAATCAACATATTATGTGATACTAGATGAAGTCAACAACTTCTTTATCCCGAAACTTCTCAAATGCCTGAGCCTCGACCTATTCAAAAAAGTAATCGGTCATGAATAGTATGTATTGGACCTTATCGGGCGCCCATGGCAGGGGACCGACGATGTCCATTCCCAACTTCATAAACAGCTATGGTGACAGGACCAGGTGGAGCATCTCTCCTGGTTGATGAATCATCGAGGCATGTCTTTGGCAATCATTGAATTTTCATACAAAGTCTTTTGCATCCTTCTTTATTTCATTCTAGTATCAGCCGACTCTGATTAGCTTCCGAACTAAGTATTCTAGCCCCGAATGGCTCCCGTAAGTGCCCTCGTGGACTTCTCTCATGGCATATTTAGTTTATCCTAGACCTAATCATCTAGCTAGTGGTCCGAAGAAGAACCTTCTGAGCAATGCTCCATCGACTAAGCCAAATCTGACAGCTTTGGTGTGCAGGACTCTCAATTCCTAGGGATTTGATGATAATTTTCCCGTCTTCAGGTAGTCTATTATTTGTTTCTCAAATCTCAAGTCAAACTTGTCAAATTTACTTCGGCGTGACCTTCTTCTACCATCGAGTTCATCAGTTACACCAGTGCCCCCGAGCTGAATTCATCGGAGTTAACAGACGACCCCAAGTTGGCCAGTGCATCAGCCTCACGATTTTGATCTCGAGGTACGTACTGTAGAGTCCATTCCTTGAATTGGTGCAGGGTTACCTGATTTTTCCAAGTACCTCTGCATTCTTTTCTCTTTTACTTTGAACATTTCATTGACTTGATTTACGACGAGTAGGGAATCACATTTGGCTTTGATCACTTCGGCCCCAAGGCTCTTAGCCAGTTCTAGACCTGCAATCATAGCTTCATACTTGGCTTCGTTGTTAGTAAATTTTATAGTCCTAATAGACTGTCTAATTATGCTTCATGCAGGCGGTTTCAACATGATACCAAGCCTAGACCCCTTCGTGTTGGAGGCACCATGCGCGAATAGGGTCTAGATCCCAAAATTAGCCCCCGAAGTGAGAAGTAATTCCTTTCAACTTCGGGTATCAAGGCCGGCGTAAAATCACACACGAAGTCTACCCAAATCTGAGATTTTATGGCAATCTGGTATCGATACTCGATATCGTACCCACTAATCTCCACGGCCCAATTGGCCAGCCGACCTGAGACCTCGGGCTTATGCATGACATTCCTCAGCGGGTAAGAGGTCACGAAACATATGGGGTGGCATTGAAAGTATGGTTTAAGTTTCCTATAAGCACTTAGTAAGGTGGGTGCTAACTTTTCTAGGTGAGGATACCTTATTTCAGCATCGCCTAAGGTTTTGCTAACATAATAAATAGGAAATTATGCACTTTCTTCCTCCTAGACTAGGACACCACATACTGCCACCTCGAAAACTACCAAATAAAGATATAGTTGTTCGTCTGCCTTCAGAGTGCGTAGCAAAGGGGGCTCAACAGGTATTGCTTGAGTTCCTCCAAATGGCATTCCGATGACCAAGACAAATCGTTCTTCCTTTTTAATAGTGAAAAGAACTGATGGCTCTTACCTGATGATCTCGAGATGAACCGGTACAATATAGCTATCTGCACGATCAGTCTTTGGACCGCCTTGACGTTGTCGACTACGGTGATGTCCTCTATTGCCTTTATTTTGTCAGGGTTGATCTCTATCCCTCGATTAGATACCATGAACTCAAGAAACGTGCCCGATCTGACCTCAAATGTGCACTTCTCTAGGTTTAGCTTCATGTTGTACTTCCTTAATATGTCGAAGAATTCTTGTAAATGTTTCAAATGGTCCTTTGCTCATAGGGACTTGGCCAACATATCGTAAATATAAAATTCCATTGATTTTCCTATTTATTCTACGAACATCTGGTTTACTAGGCGTTGGTAGGTGGCACCAACATTCTTTAATCCGAACGACATTACGTTACAATAGTAGGTGCCTAAATTTGTTATAAAAGAAGTCTTTTCTTGATCGCCCGGGATCATGCGAATTTGGTTTTATCTGGAGTAGATGTCGAGAAAATTGAGTATCTTGTAGCCGGCTATCGCGTCGATCATTCGATTGATGTTAGGCAAAAAGAAAGAATCCTTTAGGCTTGCTTTGTTTAGATCCTTATAATATACACACATCCGTAGTTTATTTCCTTTTTTAGGTACTACCACTATGTTAGCTAACCAATTCGGGTATTTAACTTCCTGTATGGATCCTAATTTTAGAAGTTTGGATACCTCATCCTTGATGAACGCGTGTTTGATCTCAGACTGTGGCCTTCTCTTATGCTTAACTGGATAGAACTTCGGATCTAAACTTAGCTTGTGAGTGGTTACCTCTGGTGGGATCCCTATCATATCAAGATGGGACCGAGCAAAATAGTCGGCGTTAGCTTTAAGAAAATCAATAAGTTTTTCCTAAGCTCGAGGGTTAATCCCGTGCCCAGGTATACCTTTCGATCCGATAGATGCTTGATTAATATAACTTTCTCCAATTTTTCAACCGTTGATTCGGTGGCGTTACTGTCATCGGGAGCTATGAATGATCTCGGGGCGCTATAATCGTCCTCATCGTCTACCACTTGTTCTTCATGTTTCTCCAGTTCGGCTGAGGCCGGTATAATTGATTGTTATTTAGCCTCTTATTTTTGGTTGGTTCCGCGCTCCTTGATGTTGAAACCACGGGCACCGTGATCACTTCATCAACGGCAAATGTTTCCCTTGCGGATGGCTACTCTTAGTAAACCGTTTTGAGTCCCCTCGGTGTGGGAAATTTTAGTTCCTGGTGTAAGGTTGAAGGTACTGCCCTCATGTTGTGGACCCATGGCCTTCTGAACAAAGCATTGTACCTCATGTCCCCTTCGATCATGTAGAACTTCATTTCTTAGGTTGTCCCGATAATGTTTACCTGCTAATCCTAGGTGCTCTACGACCCTTGATATGATGATATTGGCCGAGCTACCTGGATCAATCAACACATGTTTAACCCAAAATTTATTAATAAGTACATATATTACCAGTGCATCGCTGTGAGGATGTACGATGCCCGTGACATCTTCGTCGCTGAACGGAATAGCTTCCTTCGGAATGTAATCTCGGGTGAGTTGTTTCCTCATAATAGACACTTTAGAGTGCTTTATCTTTCCCCTTGGGTGCATCGACTCCTCTAATGATCATGTTGATCAGGTGTTGAGGCTCCTCTAGTTCGACCTATTTGTTTGCGTCCCTATTTATGAAGTGGTTTTTGGCTCGCTCACTTAGGAATTCTCAGAGGTGCCTGTTGTTGAACAATCGAGAAACTTCTACTCTTGACTGTCGATAATATTTGATCCTATGACCATGAGTGTCGTGATACGTATACATTAAATTAGGATCTCTTTGAGCTGGGTCGGACTGCAATGGTCTGGGCCACTTGGTCTCTTTGATGTGCCCTAAGGCCGACATGATGCTTGCAGCGTCTACATTGAAGTTATACTCCAATAATCTTGGCGCTTCCGTACTCCTGAACGACTTGTTGAACCCGTTCTTATCAAGCCCCAGTTTCTTGGCCCTCAATCGCTTCTCTTCTCGATCGTTACTGGATGACTACGGATTCATTTCCCCTCCGATCCACAATGTATGGTTGACGTTGATCTCGGATCGGTCTTGGTTTCTGATAAATGGCTCTATTAGATCTATCACCGGTTTTAATGGGGCAAACAGATCCAGAAGGTCCCCCGAGTTGGTCGTCCTCGACCCTAATCGTTGATTGGTAACTGTTGTGGACATCGGCCCAGATTACCGTCAGGTACTCCACTAAATTTTTCTTTAGTTGTTGAGAGGCCATAGAACCTCGGGGGTTGAGCCCCTGAGTGAATGCCTAAATAGACCAATTATCCGCAACTAGTGGAATATCCATCCGCTCCATCTGGAATCTTGACATGATCTCTATAAGCATCTCGTTATCCCTTTGTTTTACCTTGAAAAGATCTGACTTTCTGGTCTCGACCTTGATGGTTGCGGCATGGGCATTTATGAAAGCATCTGTAAGCATAGCAAACGAGTCAATGAAATTTGGAGGCAAGTTGTGGTACTGTATCATTGCTCTCTTGGACAAAGTTTCCCCAAACCTTTTCAACAACACCGACTATATTTCGTCATCTTCCAAATCGTTCCCTTTGGTCGCGCATGTATAGGAGGTTACATGATCATTTGGATCTGTGGTCCCATTATATTTGGGAATGTCGGGCATTCGAAACCTCTTTGGGATCGACTTTGGTGCTGTGCTCAGAGGAAAGGGCTTCTAAATAAAAAATTTGGAGTTCGGTCCCTTCAATATTGAAGGTGCTCTCGAGATATGATCGACCCTGGAGTTGTATGTTTCCACCTTCTTGTCATTGGCCTCATTCTTTTTCTCGCCTGAATCCACCTATTTAGTTAACACTTAGAGCATCTTCATTACCTCTGAATTTTCCCAGGCTCTGCTTCACCCGGTCTCTCGGTAATTTATTCATCTCTCCAAGTACTTTCCCGAGATTGTTCGGGCTCGACCCTGTTAGGGGCGTGTCTTTGATTATGAAGTTGTGCTATCTCCGCTTGTTGAGCCTGCAACATTTTGAAAATTAGTTGTAGCCTCATCCTATCACCTTCACCTTCGGGCGCTTCTCGAGCCGTTGGTTGGTGTCCTCCGCGAACACTATTTTCGGGATCATATGCAAATTGATATTGATAGCCACCTGCGAGTTAGCGTCGACCGGGTCGGCGGCTGAGACACCATTGGGATCGGCAGGAAGCATGTCATTACTGGGCACCATGTTATTATTTTTGTCGTGATGGCTTGACTCAACGTCAACGTTCAAGTGAGAAGACTAAGAGTTTGACATTTTTAGGCTGACCTGGAATTAAGATTTCAAATAACAAGCGTAAAATAGGGTGTGTTATGGAGATTCATACCAAATCACCACTATTATCCTTAGCCCCACGGTGGATGCCAAACTGTTTATCCCAAAAATGAGTAACAATTAGATTTATACGCGATTTAAAGGATACGTGGTTTAATTTAATACGAACAATTAAGAATAAAAGATAGATGAATTAAAGACGAAATAAATGATTAAACCAATCATAATGTAATGACCAAGCATGATCTCAGAATGGACAATGGGACTCGTCCTCGATTGGACCCTCGGTACAAGCTCGGTCGCGAGTGAATAAAAGAACAAGCGAATAATGCCTTGAATAGTAGCTAGAAGACAAAAATAAACTTTTATTGCTTTGAATTGCGTGTTACAATATGTCAAACTAAAGAAAAACTTTTCTTTTATATAATAGGAGAATTTCAGTCCTAGTATAAGTCTAAAAAGGGTAAAAATCTTCTTTTTTGGGTAATTGTTGATCCATAATTGATACTGAACGAGATTTGTACCTCAATATCTGGCTGAGGGCGAATATTACGGCCCCCTATCCGTTATGCATAATCGTTCACCGCGTATCCCAAGGTCCAAAAGTTATACTCGGTCCGGGGTGCGTCGCTTTACCATGTCCGGTCTTAGATACATCATTTATTCCTTCTGGGTCTCAATATGAGGGGTTTCTAGCCTCGATTATAATCACGCCGATACGTGATTCCTCTTCGTTCTCTCATTGGGGAACCGAAAAACCTTTGCCCCCGATTTTATCCGTACACAAAAAGTATTGAAGCACAAAATGTATGTAATTTTTTCCGATTGTTAACTGTAGCTCATCAACTTCATAATTTGATCAGAGTATTGTTCAGTGCCAAAAATTGTCCCACATCGGTAGGAGGACAAAAGTGGGTGGGAATATTTTTCTATAAAAGGAGGCCTAATGTTTAGCATTTAAACACACCTCTCATTTGCCTTCTTATCTTCTTAAGGCATTTGTATCTTCTCTTTTTAGTATTATTTCACTTATATTTTGGAGTAGAATAAAATATTGGTTGTGTCCGAGGAAGTAGGCAAAATTTGCCGAACCTCGTAAATTCTGGTGTTCCTTTTATTGTTATTTTATTGTCTTATTTATTATTTGGTGGCTGCCATATTTTTTGGTATAGTAGTTGTGACTCATTCACACTATATACATTTGGCTTCTGCAAAAATTGGTATCAGAGCCAAGGTACTGTCTAAGTATGCTCTGTGGTTGCAGCATAGTCTGATCTTCCACATCAGAAAAGATTTATCTTAGTAACTGAGTCAAGGTTCTGTCTAAGTATTCTCTGTGGTTGCAGCTTAGTCTGATCTTCCACACCAAAAAGGAAATAATCTTGATTTGTGTCGTCAGCTATTAAATAATATTTGTGTAAAAAATAGGAGACAATAAACAAGAAAAATCTACATCAAGTGTCAATAATACGTCATCATTGGCATCTTCACTTATGACAAGAATTATTTCAAATGCGAAATTTGCGGTAGAAATTTTTGACGGGTCAGGACATTTTGGATGTGGCAAGGCGATGTTCTAGATGTCCTTTTTCAACAAGGGCTGGATCTTGCCATTGAAGAAAAGAAACCAGATGTTATTGGAGAAGAATGTTGAAAAATTATCAACCGTGTTGCTTGCGGTACCATTCGATCCTACCTTGCTAAAGAGCAGAAATATTCATACACAAAGGAAACTTCTGCAAGTAAATTATGTAAAGCGCTGGAGGATAAATTTTTGAAGAAAAATAGTCAAAATAAATTGTACATGAAGAAGAGACTGTTTCGCTTCACCTATGTTCCTGGTACCACAATGAATGAACATATCAACAGTTTCAATAAGTTGGTCACAGATTTGCAAAATATGGATGCAACTTTTGATGATGGTGACTTGGCCTTGATGTTGTTGGGGTCACTTCCTGATGAGTACGAGCACCTTGAAACTACTCTACTCTATGGGAATGATGAAATTTCTCTCAGAGAAGTTTGTTCGACTTTGTACAGCTATGAACAAAGAAAGGGAGAAAAGCAAAAGGGCGGAGAAGGAGAAGCACTGGTTGTGAGGGGGTTGTCCTCAAAATCAAATGAGGACAAAGAAGAGAAGATCCAAGTCAAGATCTAGACCCAGCAAAGATGAATGTGCCTTTTGTCGAGAAAAGGGCCACTGGAAGAAAGATTGTCCGAAGTTGAAGAAAAAGACCAAACATAACAATGGAAAGGCCATTATTTATTCAAATGTAGCTGATTGTGATGATTCAGACTTCTCATTAGTTACAACAGAGCCATCAACATCATCAGACATATGGTTGATGGACTCGGCTTGTAGCTATCATATATGTCCCAATATGGACTGGTTCGTGGAGTTTCAAGAAGGAGAATATGGAGTCATCCACACAGCGGATAACAGCCATCTTACCTCATATGGCATTGGTTCAATACGATTAAGGAACCATGATGGAATGATCAGAACATTGATAGATGTTCGATATGTACCGGATTTGAAGAAGAATCTCATCTCTATGGGAGCCCTAGAATCAAAAGGGTTCAAAATCATTGCAGAAAATGGAGTGATGAGAGTATGCTCCGGTGCACTAGTGGTAATGAAGGCTAATCGGAAGAATAATAATATGTACCGCTATCGTGGCAGTACAGTTATTGGGACAGCGACAGTGACATCCAGTGACGACAAAGAGGCAGAAGCAACCAAGCTATGGCACATGCGCTTGGGACATGCTGGAGGAAAATCCTTGAAAACTCTATCAGATCAAGGATTGTTAAAAGGAGTAAAGGCTTGCAACTTGGAGTTTTGTGAGCATTGTGTCAAAGGAAAACAGACAAGGATTAAATTTGGTACAATGATCTATAATACTAAAGGCATTTTGGATTATGTACACTTTGATGTTTGGAGTCCTTCCAAAACACCTTTATTGGGTGGTAAACACTATTTTGTAACCTTTGTTGATGATTTTTCCCGAAGAGTGTGGGTGTATACAATAAAGAGGAAAGATGAAGTATTGAGAATTTTTCTCAAATGGAAAGCAATGGTGGAGAATCAAATAGGCAGGAGGATCAAGTGTATTCGCACAGACAATGGAGGTAAATACAAAAATGATCATTTCAATATGGTCTGTGAAAATGATGGTATCGTCCGACACTTCACTGTCAGACATACACCACAACAAAATGGAGTGGCAGAACGTATGAATCGGACCTTACTGGAGAAGGTACGGTGCATGTTGTCCAATGTTGGCTAGTGCAAAGAATTTTGGGCTGAGGAAATTACATATGCATGTCAACTCATTAATCGTCTACCATCTGCTGCTATTGACGGCAAGACATCATTTGAAAAATGGTATGGAAAGCCTACTGTAGATTATGACTCTTTGCATGTGTTTAGCTCAATTGCATATTATCATGTGATAGAGTCAAAATTGGATTCAAGGGAAAAGAGGGCTATTTTTATAGGGATTACTTCTGGAGTCAAAGGATACCGCTTATGGTGTCCTATGACAAAGAAAGTAATATTCAACATGGATGTTACCTTTGATGAATCTGCTATGGTAAATAAGGTAACAGAAGATACCAAACAAAATGAGGGTGCTTCTAAGCAGGTGGAGTTTGAGGAAAAATTTATTTTTCCTACACAAGAAATAGAGGAGGAAACAAATGAAGATTATCCTCTGGAAGAAGAGCCAGTAGAGAGGGAGATTCCAACTCAGGAACCTCAACAACAACTTAAATCAATAGCAACCAGCAGGCCAAAAAGGACAATAACAAAACCTGTTCGTCTCATAGAGACAGTTGCTTGTGTCGCCTCAATTATAGCTGATGATGTTCCTACCACTTATCAAGACGCAGTCCAAAGTTCAGAAAAAGATAAGTGGAGGATTGCCATGAATGATGAAATACAGTCCCTTTATCAGAATCATACATGGAGATTGGCCAATCTCCCGAAGGGAAAGAAATCAATTGGGTGCAAATGAGTATTTGCAAAGAAAGTAGGATTTCCTAACCAAGAAGATGTTCGCTACAAAGCAAGATTGGTGGCCAAAGGATATGCTCAAAAGGAGGGAATTGATTACAATGAAGTATTTTCTCCATTTGTAAAACATTCCTCCATTAGAATTATGTTGGCTTTGATAGCACATTTGGATTTAGAACTAGTTCACATGGATGTAAAAACTACGTTTTTACATGGAAACTTGGAGGAGGAAATCTACATGACTCAGCCAGAAGGATTCAAAGTTGCTGGAAAGGAAAATATGATGTGCAAACTTGAAAAATCGTTGTATGGATTGAAATAATCTTGTAGACAATGGTACAAATGATTTGACAAGTTTATGTTGCGGCAAGGGTACAAGAGAAGCAAGTACGATCATTGTGTGTATTTGCGCAAGCTTAAAGATGGTTTATTTATATATCTTCTCCTATATGTTGATGATATATTGATAACTTCCAAGAATTCGGAAGAAATTGATAAGTTGAAGATTCAACTGAAGAAGGAGTTCGAGATGAAGGATCTGGGTGAGGCAAAGAAAATTCTTGGCATGGAGATAATAAGAGATAGACATTCAAAAAAACCCTGTTTATCTCAGAAAGAATATTTAAAAAGAGTACTATAACGTTTTGGCATAGATGAAAAGACTAAGCCAGTTAGTACTCCACTTGCTCCCCATTTTAAGCTAAGTACTACTATGTCGCCAAAAGATGAAGCTGTACGAGGGTATATGTCAAAGGTACCATACGCAAATGTTGTTGGTGGCTTGATGTATGCAATGGTCTATACGAGACCTAACATTTCACAAGTTGTTGTTAGCAGATATATGCATAATCCAGGAAAGGAGCATTGACAAGCTGTGAAGTGGATTCTACGGTATATTCATAATACTGTAGATGTTAGGTTAGTTTTTGAGCAGGAAGGCAATCAGTCTGTAGTTGGAGTGAATTAGATTTTGCGGGTGATCTGGACAAACGAAGATCAACTATTGGTTATGTGTTTACTTTTGCAAAGGCACCAGTTAGTTGGAAGTCTAATTTGCAGTCAACAGTTGCTTTGTCTACAACAGAGACAGAGTACATGGCTATTACAGAGGCTGTGAAGGAGGCAATTTGGCTTCAGGGGTTGATAAAAGAGCTTGGTATTTGACACAAAAGTATCACAATTTTTTGTGATAGTCAAAGTGCTATTCAATTAGCGAACAACCTAGTTTAGCATGCAAGGACGAAGCACATTGATGTTCGGTATCATTTCGTACGATAAATCATAGAAGAAGGTGGAGTCACGATGAAGAAAATTCATACTACAGAGAATCCTGTTGATATGCTGACAAAGGTGGTGACTGCGGTCAAGTTTCAACATTATTTGGATTTGATCAATATTGTTGAACACTGAAGATTGAAGATGAAGACACAACCAAAATTTGTCATTAAGAGAAAATTGAAGATGTGAAATTTTGCCAAGGTGGAGATTTGTTGAGTGCCAAAAATTGTCCCACATCGGAAGGAGGACAAAATGGGTGGGAATTTTTTCCTATAAAAGAAGGCCTAATGTTTAGCATTTAAACACACCTCTCATTTGTCTTCTTCTCTTCTTAAGACATTTGTATCTTCTCTCTTTAGTATTATTTCACTTGTATTTTGGAGTGGAATAAAATATTGGTTGTGTCCTAGGAAATAGGCAAAATTGGCCGAACCTCGTAAATTCTGGTGTTTCTTTTATTATTGTTTTATTGTCTTATTTATTATTTGGTGGCTGCCATATTTTTTGGTATAGTAGTTGTGACTCATTCACACTATATACATTTGGTTTCCGTAACAAGTATTACGTAGTACATACTCGCTTCATAGGACGGACTTTAATTTGCCAATTTTGAGCTGTTTGTTTTACAACATATTATAGATGCTAATAAATAACAAGGGAAGGAAAATCCCAAAGGATTGGACTCTGCACAGCTCGCTGCTATTAATTGTGATTTGTACAATCTGTTTATAGTTAGCAAGATACTCAAACTCCATCGGCTGATACATCTGTAGCTAACGTGACCCAACACTAGGATTTCATTGCTGACATATCAAAAGTTACGTGATATATCCAGCAACCAGGATTTCATTAATTCTTTGAAGTTCGAATTTGTATCATGCGTTACCAACTGGGGATTAAAGAAACAAAATAATAAAAGCATTCGTTCAATTAACGAAAACGCGAAAGACTTGTCCAACAGCTACCAAAGAAAGTGGTGTGTGATCAAATGCATCTGTGATCGAGCATTAATGATGACATGTACAATATCTTGCAGGCCGACAACTTTAATGTTTGCAGTTTGAACGTTCTGCTTCTTTGTCTTGTCCAGTTTCTTCTCTTGTTTAGTTGAGTAGAAATTATTTTAATTCGCTTGAAAGGGAAATGAGAAAATTATAAACGGAGAATGGGCAGAAAGAAAAAGAAAGAAGAACAAAAACAGAAGAAAACGTCAACATTCATGTCCGGCTCAAGAAAATATTATAACTACGTAACTTTAGTATTTTGCCATTTGGTCTTTGTATATGCAACCGTAAAAGTTACTTCTTTCGTCTCAAAGATAATAATGGAGCTTGGAGTAGGATGGTCAATTAATGCATTTAATTGTTTGTCCAAATTCTAATGTTAATTCCTTTATTTTTTATGCAAAATTTGAATATCCAGGCATTACATAAAAGATAATGTCAGAGATGTATCTAGGATTTTTATAATATGGGTACACCACTAAAAAAAGGAGAGCAAAAAAAGTATTAAGTGGAGCATGTGTGCCAGCAGATAATATTAGACTAATTCTAAAAAATATATACATAAAATACATAATTTGGCGGGGAAACTATGAGTTCACGAGTCCCGTATACTTGCCTATACATCCACCCCAGCTTTTGATTCCCTAAATAAGCGCCTGCCCGCATATTTAAACAGGGAGGCATTAGTTTTAAACATTGTTACAAAAATAACATGAATGATATATGAGCAGTTGACCACGATACAAAAAATATGATATTGCAGTTCAGTACTATATATGTGACATATTAGCCAATAGCCATGAAACTTTTGAACAGGGACAAAGATACGAAGTTATCAAACTGTATATATATGTCCCTGTTTTCCCCTATATAGTTTATACATATGTGCTTTGTTTCTTGACTTGAAAGCGACCTAAGAATTAAAAACTACTATATTATATGTTGTTGCATTAGATTGAAGATTGATATTTGTCAAAGGCATAATATATGGAGTGTATATATATAATATCAAGGAGCGAAGTTAGTGTGTACGATATGGGTTCAATTGAATCAGTAATTTTGGTCCAAATTCGTAGCTTCCAAACTCTCAAATTTTAAATTCTAGATTCGCTTCGGATTGTATCACCTGAACAGTTGATTAGTTCTATGCAAGTCTTGAAAAATGTTTTCACTTTGTAATTATTAGTTTCCCTTTAGGTAAAAGTATACCGATTCCTTGTTCTCCAATTCAGGAGTTTTCTAAAAACACATATGGGAGAGCACATAGCATTCTTCTTTACGCTTTCATATATCAATCTGGCAAATAGATTGCCTGCTCACGAAGCAATCAACTAATAAAATCCTATATAATATATTTACATTTCATAATTTATGTAGTATTATTTAATTGCCATAACCAGCAAAGCGTTAAAAAAATTGATTAAATGGAAAAAGGAGTTGATCAATAACATCATGTCCAGACTGTAACTATTTCGACCTCTGCCAACAAATTAAAAAAGAGAAAGAATTAAGGTGAAGGAAATGGTGTGATACCTAGAAAAGGCAAGAAGTTAACATCACAGCTTTGGAAAAGGTCCCTCGTGGTTGTGCTCTTTTAGTTTTAATTAGGTGACGACAAGTAAATATGGGACGAAAACAAGAAAGGCTGTGCATACTTGACAGTCTTTTATATATGTCATTGTTGGCTAAACACGTTAGGGATAAATTCAAAGTGGAGAAAAGTGAAAAAATGTTGTTATAATATATAGGCTGTGAAAATTACACATGAATAAGGCTAATGAAGAAAGGTTAATGGAAAAGGACAGGAGGGATTGGTACAAAACACCAATAATGAAAAGAAATATTACCAATGCTACCTCTCTGAGTTCACTGATCTATAGCCACTGTCACAGTGGAAAAGCTATATATATTCAATGGGCAAAAAGCTACTGAAAGGTAGAATAGTATTCTTGACTTGACATCCATAGGACGCAAGTTAAGGCAAGGGATCAATTCCATCTGTTTTGTAACTCAAGTTACCTTAGCTCTTTTTACTTTTTCGATGGTAAAGTCCAAATTATTAATCTTTTTTGTTTCCCTGTCAACTAAAACCTATCAATAATTATGCACGTACTGGTACTGCCCTCAGATCAGATAGAGAGAAAAAAATTTAAAACAGTGGATACGAAGTGTTACTAAACATATATAAACATACATTTTTAAAATTATTCAAATGTATCTCAAGTCAAAATAAGTAGGTGAACATACTTCCTTGGTATACATTGGCATCGGCCAATGCCTAATTAAGTGTGTAATTTCGATGACAAAAGAAAAAAAATAAGTTTCTTATTTAGTTTCGTCCCAATATATGCAATTATCGTACGTATATAATGTTTTCAAAGAGATTTATACTGCTTAGACCATTTAATTTATTACCTTAAAATATTTGTGTTTACCCTAAAAATTAGATAACAATTAAACTTATAATGTGATTTTAAAGATATGTGATTTCACTTAATACCAATTGATAAATGTAAAGATAAGTGATGCAAATTGACAATAATATAAAGCAAACCAGCGTTTGGACAGAGCCCTCGAGTTTGGACACCCTCGAGCCAGTTATGCAAGAATAGTTAAAGGCACAATAAACTGATGAATAAGAATGTAAGCTGAAAAATATTATATTGCTTTGATATTCGTGAATGTAAGGTGTTTACAAATGATGGGGACTCCTCTTTATATAGTGGAGGAGTCCTAATTATGGTATAACTCTAATTACAGAAGTAAATCTCATGATTAACCTAAACAACCGCCCTTGATCTGATCTGTTCCGGGATTTTCGCCGTGATCTTCGACCAGTTACAAATATTTCGCCTTTCCGTTATTGCGCTTCGTTCGGAGTCTGTCATATATGGTCTCGATCGTTATTGTCCTAGATCTCGACGAGCACCTCGATTCTCGAGCTTGATACTTTATCTTAGTGCTCTGACCTAATCTATTACGAGACTGGCCCTCGACATGATTCCCTGGTTTTCGATTAAATGGCAAAATCGGACAAGTCCTATTTTATTTGTATACAGATAGTCCCCTCGTTTCTTAGAGTGTAATGAGAAGAAACGAATTGAGCCTTCGATTTTATACCTCGACTAGTTATGACATCACCCTTGTGATGTTAGCAACAGAAACGACCGAAGCGTTGCGTTGGTACAGTTCCCAAGATCATTAATGAATGTTAATTGATGGTCGGCCGCTAGTGCCTTTGAATCGTCGCCGTGAATCCTTAAATAGGTCTCTTTCTAACTTCTTTAAACTTTTACTTTGAATTTTTCATGCACCAATCTTCAAAACCCCTTTGAATTTTTCAAGTCTTTCCGCAATTCTTCAAAGTTCTTCATATCCAATTAAGCCTCTCCGTTCTTGCATAGTTTCTAGACCTCGTTACCAACTTTTCTTCAAAACTACAAATCTCATTTTTTTCTTTCTCAGAATCCATATAAAAATGGCAAAAACATCCAAAATTGTTCCTCAAAAGGAAAACGTTTCTTCATCGCAGTCGGCCGGCAATAAAACATTGGTGGAGCTGCGCCTTGAGGAATGCTATCTTAAGATGGGGTGCGATCTTTCTTCCAACTTCAAAGTCTAGAAAACTTCTTCTGTCCCTGGCCGGTGTGAGCCGATGTGTAGGTACATGTGCTCGATAACTGGGAGCTACCTCGAGCAGATCAAGGAAGATTGAAATTGGGAGAAGAAAGAGGTGGTGATTCCGTCTCCCGAGGAAGACATTACTACCCACGTGGAAGGGTTTTTGAGTGTTTACACAAATCCTTTCACATTGAGCCCAGTCGATCCCGTTATCATCGACTTCTGCCGCCAATACCAAATAACCCTAGGCCGATCCACCCTTCCTTTTGGCGGATTGTCATTTTGCTTCAATTTTTCATGAGCAAAAAGGAAGGGACGTCTTTCACCCTCGACCACCTCATCAGGTTGTATAGGCCCCATCTTTTTCGAGGTGGGTTGATAAAGCTTCAGCGTTGGGCCACCAAGGTATTATTCTCGAGCATAAACAAGGACAAGGATCGAGGGTGGATGGGTCAGTTTGTTCGAGTGAAAACTTCCGACCTAATTCCGGCCGAGAAGATGCTATTTCCGAGAAGTGGAATATGGAGTATAAGTTCGATCCATCCTTTGGCTTTTATTCACTGTCTTGTTTCATTTACTTATTTTTACTGACATCCTTTTTTGTAATGTAGCGATTGCTTGGATACCTGGTGCAATTCCGGACGCCGAGAGCTGGGTTCGGACCCTAGCTTCGACCTCCTCATATGCTGAGCGCTCGTGGTGCGATTTAGAGAGGGGCCGATGGGAGGCCAAAAATCACGGTAAGCCTTGTCTTCACGTATTTGATGGCTTTAAAATGTTTTTCCCTCTTATGCTTACTTGATTTCTTTTCATATAGGCATAGGGAAAGATGCCGTCATGAGGCCCCCTTCCGGGGAGGAGGAGGTTCTCGCCCCGGTCCCGAAGCCATCGAAGGAGAAGAAAAGAAAAAGGGTCTCTCTCTCTGAGACTCCAAAACCTAAAAAGAGCAAGGCTCATAAGTTGAAGAATGACACCACCGCTCTGCCTGCCGATATAGCTCAGCAACTAAGAGATGAAGAAGAAGAAAAAGAAGATGATGACGATGAGCTGGTGGCTCGAAAGAGGGGCACCAAGGTCTCAAAAGCCACTGAGTTGGTGATGATCAAAGAGGTTTAGCCTCGGACCGAGGAGATCTCGATAGGTGACCCGAGCAAAATGCTTGAGTCCTCGAAGACTGAAGATGCCTCCCGCCATGACGAGCAATCGACGAATGTGCGTGAAGGGGCCAGTTTTGAGGCCCTTCGGAATGAAGAGAATGCCCCAAGTGACTTGCTTGGGGCAATAAATATTGATGATTCGCCGCCCCTCCCCTCATTTTTCAAGGGGCAAATTCAGGGAGCCTAGGCCATAGAGACCCCTAATGTGGGAATGGGCCACGAGGGAGAGGACTTTTTCCATGGTTCCTTCGCGGGAGTCGAAGATAATTCTGATCTGGATGGATCGATCATTTTCGATGAGGCTCAAGTAGACTTCAGATCCCATTATTAGTTTTACGTTTGCCTTTATTTCTTTTTTCTTGATTTCCTTTCTTTCTCCGTAGGCCATGACACTTCATTGGGAAGTATTTTTTAAATCTCGGGCCAAGCTAAATTGATGTGGGGCCGATCTCAAAAGGCTCATGGAGGAGAGAGATACCCTCAATCTCTTTAGTGGGAAAAAAAGGAGATCAAAGGACCTCGAAGCTGAACTAGCCAAAGCTCACAAAGAGTAGACCGACCTGATCGAATATGTAATGAAGAGTTTTCTTAGAAGTTCGATATATCAATTCAGGGATGATGACTAATACTTTGATCCTGCAGGTTCAGTAGAAGGTCGAAAAGATTGAGCAGCTTCGCGAGGAGGCCAAGATGAAGGAGGCAGAGACTTTGGGGTGGAAGCAGAACATGGACCACCTCGCCTCGAAGAAAGATACTGCTTGAGCCCAGCTATCTTTAGCTGAGTATCAACTCTAAGGCATGAAGGAGGAGAGCTTGGCCCAAGCCAAGAAAATTGAGGAGCTCGAGACTCGGTTGGCCGCTGAGCTTGCAAAGGCCACATCTGAGGTAGGAAGAATAAAGGCTGAATCTGAGGTGATGGTGGTTGTCTATCGAGCTGATGCTGAAGCTGCTCAAGTTCGAGCAAAGGCAGCTACTGACACATCCCTGAATCGATCATATTGGCTTGTTGAGCATGCCAAGTTTCAATCTCGAGGAGATTCATGCTCGTGGCTTCGACCTTGCTGCCGATATCAAGAACACAAAAATACTTGAGGCTGATGCTAGAGTGTTGCTTTCTTCCGATGATGATGACTTTGGGAGCATGAGTGGATCCGAGAGCGGGAAAGATGAAGATGAGGCTCCTGGGGAAGATTAGGAACTTAGAATTTTTTTCCTTTTTTCTTTTGGATTTGTATGTAAGACCCTGAGTGGTCTTTGTAAATATTTTTGCATATATAAAAGATGCTTTTTCTTTCCGATTTGTCTCCAATTTCTGTTTTATGAAAACTTTGTTTTATTTTCCCTTTATGACAATTATGATATACTTTATATCTTGCGAGAATTTTGACTCACTTCGTTGCCTTGCGAAAATTTCATCGAAGTCAGATTAGTATAGGCTCTATAATCGAGTGAGTACTTAATCAAACTCGGAGTAGAAAAAACTTTAGGTTTCGGTTGAGCGAGGGTGAATCCTCGAACTCAACAATATAATGGCCCTTAGGCTCCTGAATTAGGCCGAGATGGCCTTAAAATAGTGGTTTTTTCTCTTTTTCGGCTTAAAAAGTTTAATCATATAAAAATTTGTTATGCCTTAGCACGGGATAAATCCGTACCCATTAGGATTCAGTGTTATGGAAAAACTTTGTTATGCCTTAGCATAAGTTATTTCGAGATTTCGAACAACTTGTTACCTCTTAAGGTTTTCGAGGGTTGATATTATCGAAACCCTATGTAAATTTGCCGAGGGTAGCCCTTTTAAACCGGTTTTATGAAAATATTTGGAGGCTTGTTTGATTACTTAATTCAGACGTCTCCGAACCGTGTTAGTTTGGTCATAGCCTTTAACTTGAGATTTGCCCTTTGGACTTGTTTCTCAATTATACTTCGATCTTATTCGAAATGTCAGTCCCCTAATAGGGTGGTCGTGGCCTATAAAACTGAGGATTGTCTTTTCAAGGTCTTATGGTCTCGGAGTTTAATAATTCGAACATGTCAATTTTTGGACAGCAGTCCCTGAGTATAGGGTTGATAGCTTGAGCTTTAGTTGCGGTCAACACTTGAGCCGGCTTCCGCAATAGATCATAAGTAAAGTAGAAATTTCACTAAGGCATGGAACATATGGTAAGGAAAAATACTTCTTTCCATAAATCTTACATGCGTACATGTTTTGCCATCGGCACTCGAGTAATCTACAAGGACACTGCTCATTTGGCCATTTGGCCCTTTACAAAATTTTGCATATCGAGACTTGCTGATATGGAGTATTTTCCTTGAGAACATAACATCTGAGAGTGATTACATCCGAGGGTGATGCCCCCAGTATTCGAGGTTAATTGTAAAGAAGCCTTAGATACTGTTGAATTGTCCTCAGATAGCACAAACAATTGTTGCCTCGTTAAAAACCTCGTTGGAAAAACCCATTTGGGACCAAAACTGATCTAAGGGAAAAAGAGTGCAATGCGTGCTTTAAAACCTGAGGTCTTTTTGAAGAATTTATCGATGTCTTTGATCGAACACCTACAATAGGTTAGTATCAAATACAAATGAAAAAAGGAGAGAGCCATACCTTAGCAATAATATCGTTTGAGGAGTGATATGTTCCAATTATTTGGCAATTGTTCGCCGTTCATCGTGCCAAGTTTGTAAGATCCTTTTTCGATGACACCGAGGACTTGATATGGCCCTTCCCAATTTGGCCAAGTTTCCCCTTGTTTGGGTCTCGAGTGTTGAGGGTGACTTTCTCAGAACTAAGTCCCCGATTAGAAAGTGGCGAAAATTGGCTCTTCGGTTGTAGTATCTTTGGATACGCTGCTTCTGTGCTGCCATTCTTACGAGGGTGGCTTCCCATTTTTCATCTAGCAATTCGAGGCTTGTGCTCATAGCCTCATAATTCAATCCTCTGTTGTGTATCAAAACCTGATGCTAGGTTCCCCGACTTCGACCGGGATTAGTGCTTCAGCGCCATATACTAAGGAGAACGGTGTTGCCCCCGTACTAGATTTCGACGTTCTTCGATATGCCCAAAGGACTTCGGGCAAAATTTCTCTCCATTTTCCCTTAGCGTCGTTCAATCTTTTCTTTAGATACAAAATGATGGTCTTGTTTGTTGATTTGGCATGTCCGTTCCCACTAGGATGATACGGTGTCGATAGTATCCTTTTTATTTTGTGATCCTTGAGGAGCTTCATTATTTTGCTGCCGATAAATTATTTTCCATTGTCGCATACTATCTCGGTAGGTATCCCAAATTGGTATATGATGTGATCCCAAATGAAGTCTATAACTTCTTTTTCTCTGACTTTCTCGAAAGCCTGTGTTTCAACCCCTTAGAAAAATAGTTAATCATAAATAGAATGAATTTAGCTTTACTTGGGGCAAATGGCAGAGGGCCGAAGATATACATTCCCCATTTCATGAACAGCCCTGGGGATAAGACTGAATGAAGTTGCTCCCCGGGCTGGTAGATCATCGGTGTATGTCTTTGGCATTTGTCGCATTTTTGAATGAATTCCTTAGTATTTTTTTCCATACTGTCCCAATAATACCCTGCTCTGATTACTTTGTGAACCAGTGATTCGGCACTGGAATGGTTCCCTCAATTACCCTCGTGAATTTCTCGTAGGATGTATCGGTTTCTCTCGGACCTAAACATATTACCAATCGCCCATCAAATATCCTTCTATACAATGTTCCATCTTCGGCCAATATGAATCGTGCAGCTTTCATTCGCAGAGTCCACGATTCCTTAGGGTCCGACGAAAGCTTCCCATTCTTTACATAATCGATATATTTGTTCCTCCAATCCCAAGTTAAGCTTATGGTATTTATTTCGGCATGGCCTTCTTCAACTACTAACTTTGAAAGTTGTACGACAATCCCCCGAGTTAATTTCATCATCTTCGACTGATGACCCCAAATTTGCAAGGGCATTAGCCTCACTGTTCTGCTCTCGAGGTACATGTTGTAGGGTCCATTCTTTGAACTGGTGTAGGGTTACCTGAAGTTTGTCCAAGTACCTCTGCATTTGATCTTCTCGAACCTCGAAGGTCTTGTTGACTTGGTTAACCACGAGTAGGAAATCACACTTGGCCTCGATGACCTATGCTCTCAAACTTTAGCCAGCTCGAGACTTGCAATCATGGCCTCATACTCGGCCTCATTATTAGTCAACTTGGGGGTTTTGATGGATTGTCCAATTATATTGCCTGTGGGCGGCTTCAAAATGATACCTAAACCGGACCCCTTTACATTTGAAGCTCCATCTATGAAAAGGGTCCAACCCCTGAAGACGTACCCATTTTTTTTTTACCAAAGTTCCTTTTCGACCTCGGGTACAAGGACAGGCGTGAAGTCGGCCACGAAGTCTGCTAAGATTTGAACTTGAAGGCCACTCGGGGTTGATATTCGATATCATACCCACTGATTTCGACGGCCCATTTGGCCAGTCGGTCCAAGATTTCGGGCTTATACAAAATGTTGCGAAGGGGGTAAGTGGTTACAACACAAATTGGGTGACATTAAAAATATGGTTTCAATTTCCTAGAGGCGCTTATCAAAGCAAGCGCTAACTTGTCTAAGTGTGGGTACCGGGTCTCGACTTCATCTAGAGTTCGGCTAACGTAGTAAATAGGAAATTGCGTACCTTGATCTTCTCGAACTAGGACACCACTTACCGTAACTTTTGAGACTACCAAATATAAGTAAAGTTGCTCGTCCGCTTTCGGAGTGTGAAGCAATGGGGGGATCGAAAGATACCGCTTTAACTATTCTAATGCTTGTTGGCATTCCGGGGTCCAAGTAAAATTGTTCTTCTTTTTGAGCAGTGAGAAGAATCCGTGGCTTCAATCCGAAGACCTCGAGATGAACCAGCCTAAAGCGGTTATCCGTCCCGTTAATCTTTATATGGCCTTAATGCTATCCATGACTGTGATTTCTTTGATTGCCTTGATTTTATTGGGGTTGATCTCGATCCTTCGATTTGACACCATAAAACCAAGGAACTTGCCCGAACTGACCCTGAATGCACATTTCTCGGGGTTGAGCTTCATGTTGTATTTTCTCAATATGTCAAAGGTTTCCTGCAAATGTGTTAAATGGTCCTCTACGCAGGGACTTAACTAGCATGTCATCAATATAAAACTCTATTTATTTATCTATTTGTTCTTTGAACATTCGGTTTACTAAACATTGGTAAGTAGCACTAGCATTTTTTATTCCAAACGGCATTACATTATAGCAATAAGTACCATACTTAGTAATAAACGAAGTCTTTTCCTGATCCTCCGGGCTCATTTGTATTTGGTTGTACCCGGAGTAGGCACCGAGAAAGCTGAGGATCGCGTGACCGGCCATGGCATCGATCATGCGATCGATATTCGGCAAAGGAAAAGAGTCCTTGGGGCATGCTTTGTTTAAGTCTTTGTAGTCTACGCACATTCTATGTTTATTCCCTTTCTTGGGGACTACGACTACGTTTGCTAACCATTCGGAATATTTTACTTCCCGGATGGATCCTATTTTGAGAAGTTTGGTTACCTCATCCTTGATGAATGCATGCTTTACCTCGGACTATGGCCTTCTCTTTTGCTTTACCGGTCTGAACTTCATATCCAAGCTCAATCGATGAGTGGTAATATCCGGTGGGAACCCTATAATGTCAAGGTGGGACCAAGAAAAATAATCCATATTTTTAATAAGGAATTTAATGAGTTTTTCCCTGAGCTCGGGAGTTAACCCCGTGCCCAGTAATACCTTTCGATCGGGCAGATGCTCGATCAATATGACTTGTTCCAGCTCTTCAACTGTTGACTTCGTGGCATCGGAATCATCGGGGATTACGAAGGTTTGAGGTATCATATAATTATCATCCTTAATAATTTCCTGCTGTTTCGATCTGGTCGAGGCCGGCGATTGTGGTTGCTATTTGACTTCCTGCTTTTCCTTTGATTCTGATCCCTTTATTGATATTATTGCCAATACTAATATTACCTCATCAATTGCAAACATCTTTTTGGCTGGTGGTTGTTCGCCGTACACAGTTTTGATTCCTTCCGGTGTTAGGAATTTCAAGACTTGATGAAGCGTTGAAGGTACTACCCTCATATTATGGATCCAAGGTCTTCCGAGCAGCGCATTGTACCTCATATCACCTTCAATTACATAGAACTTCATTTCTTGGATAGTTCCGGCCACGTTTACTGGCAAAATGATTTCTCCTTTGGTAGTTTCACTCGCCATGTTGAAGTCATTGAGTACTCGAGTTGTAGGCACAACTTGATCCTGAAGGCTGAGCTGCTCTACGACTCTCGATCAAATAATGTTCTTCGAGCTACCTGGAGCAACCAACACACATTTAACTTGAATTTTATTCATAAGGATAGATATTACCAGTGCGTCCTTGTGAGACTGTTCGATCCCTTCTATATCCTCATGGGTTAAAGATAAGGTATCCTCTAGTAAGTAGTCACGGGTACGCTTTTCCCTTGTGATTGTCACTTTGGTGCATTTGAATATCAGGCCTTGGGGAATATCAACCCCACCAACGATCATATGAATCACGTGCTGCGCTCTTCATGTTCGTTTTTCCTATTTGCATCCCTGTTTTTGAAGTGATTTTTAGCTTGGTCACTCAAGAACTCTCGAAGGTGACCCTCGTTGAATAAACGAGCTACCTCCTCCCTTAACTGTCTGCAGTCTTCGGTTCTGTGACCATGGGTTCCATGGTACTTGCACATTTGATTTGGATTCCTTTGAGCTAGATCAGTCTATAGGGGTTGGGTCCATCTAGTATCTTTGATTCGTCCAATGGCTTAGACAATACCCGAAGCATCGATGCTGAAGTTGTATTCTGATAACCGTGGTGCTTATTTAGGCTCGACATATTTATCGAAGCCACTCTTACTCATGAGTCCTCGAGAATTTTGACCTCGATCATTCCTTCGATCATTTCGAATGGGATTACACCCTAGTTCGTTGTTTCTACGATCTACGCTATATGGTTGGTACCGATCTCTGTTCGATCGGGGCTCTCTGTCGATGTCTCTTTGAATCTTGCCTTCAGATCTATTTGGGTAAATGGAACCAGAAGGGGCCCCCAACTAATAATCCTCGACTCTGATCTTTGACCGGTATCGATTATGCATATCGGCCCAGGTCACCGTCGGATATTCAATCAAATTCTACTTTAGTTGACGTGATGCTACCAAACTTAGCTCGTTCAAACCTTGAGTGAAGGGTTAGACAACCCAATCATCGGTAACCGGGGGTAGGTCCATGCGTTCCATCTGAACCGAGATATGAATTCCTTTAGAATTTCATTGTCCTTTTGTCTCACTTTGAAGAGGCATGACTTACTAGTCGCGACCTTTATTGCTCCGATGTGTGCCTTTACGAACAAATCAGCTAGCATGGCGAAGGAATCGATGTAATTGGGTGAAAAATTATGGTACCATATCATTGTCCTCTTTGATAAAGTTTCTCTAAACATTTTCAACATAATAGACTCAATTTCATCATCTTCTAAGTCATTTTCTTTTATTGCACATGTATAAGAAGTGACATGCTCATTAAGATCAGTGGTCTCATTGTACTTGGGGAATTTTTGGCATACGAAACTTCTTTGGAATGGGATTCGGAGCCGCACTTGGTGGGAGGGGCTTCTGCACGAACTTCTTTGAATCTAAGCCCTTTAGAATCGGGGGTGCCCCCGATATTTGATCAACCCGTGAGTTGTATGATTCTACATTTTTATCATTAGCCTCGATTTTCTTTTCTCCCGATTCAATCCGTTTAGTGAGCCCTCGAGCATCTTCATGATGGCAGGGTCAGTTCCCGATCCATTATCATTCAATTCAACCGTACAAATTCGACACTATGAATAACTTCCTATGATGTATCGAGTTCGATTCTGCTTGGTGCTCGATTCTGATTTTGGAGTTACGCTATCACAACCTGCCGAGTTTGTAACATGTCAAATATCATTTGACGGCTAATCTTGCCTTCTTCACCACTCTGTGCATTCTGATCGGCTGCCCGGGTGTCTCTACGGATACTATTTTCAAGGTCGGTGCCTAAATCTCTATGAATGGCGACACGAGAACTGACATCGATTGGATCTACAGCCTGTGGTCCATCGGGATTGATTGGAGGTACTCTGTTTCCCGGGGTGACTATGTGCTCATTCTCGCCATGAAGACTAAGGTCGGTATCTGTATGAGTGGGCACTGCTTAAGAGTTCGACATGTTGATTCCTAAAATCAAAAACACTTACGAGAACAAGCGTAAAAGTAGTGTGTGTTATGAGGGTTAATACTATGTAATCACTATTATCATTAGCCCCACGATGGACGCCAAACTGTTTACCCTAAAAATTGGATAACAATTAAACTTATAATGTAGTTTTAAGGATATGCGATTTCACCTAATACCAATTGATAAACGTAAAAATAAGTGATGCAAACTGACAATAATATAAAGCAAACCAGCATTTGGACAGAGCCCTCGAGTTCGGGCACCCTCGAGCTAGTTATGCAAGAATAGTTAAAGGCACAATAAACTAATGAACAAGAATGTAAGCTAAGAAATATTATATTGCTTTGATATTCGTAAATGTAAGGTGTCTAAAAATTATGGAGACTCCTCTTTATATAGTAGAGGAGTCCTAATTATTGTATAACTCTAATTACAGAAGTAAATCCCATGATTAGCCTAAACAACCGCCCTTGATTTGATCTGTTTCGGGATTTCCGTTGTGATCTTCGACTGATTACGTATATCTCGCATTTCCGTTATTGCGCTTCGTTCGGAGTCTGTCATATATGGTCTCGATCGTTGTTGGCCTCGATCTTGACGAGCACCTCGATTCTCGAGCTTGATAATTTATCTTAGTGCTCTAGCCTGATTCATTACGAGACTGACCCTCAACGTAATTACCTGGTCTTCGATTAAATGGCAGAATCGGACAAGTCCTATTTTATTCATATACAATTTGATACTCAAATACTTTCACATAATACAAAAGCCAATAATAAAATCATATATTGAGTATTAGTCTGGTTTACAATTCAGATGCTACATTCGATGTATAAAGCATTCCCATTACTTATAGTATAATATTTTGATTTACTTCATTTAAAATCTCAGAGTACGTCCAAATTTAATTAATGATCAAATATTTACAACTCTCATTTTTTAGACTTGATATTTATTTCATAATAATAAAAAGCGTAATTTTTTGAAGCCAATATATAACTTTTTAGTTTTTAGCTTTTATAATAACTTTTTGGTTTTAAGATGTGACAAAGTAAAATTAAGGAAGTATGATCTTCTTATCATCATTGAAAATGCTTAGCAGGAATTTTGGGGAATAAAAGTAGTATTTTGAGTTAAGTTTATTTACCCCAAGAATGAGTAACAATTAAATTTGTACGCGGTTTAAAGGATATGTGGTTTAATCCAATACGAATAATTAAGAATAACAAATATATGAATTGAAGACAAAATAAATGATCAAACCAATCGCAATGTAATGCTCAAGCCTGGTCTTAAATTGACTAGTGGAACTCGTCCCCGATTGGACCCTCGGTACAAGCTCAGTCGTGAGTAAAGAAAAGAACAAATGAGTAATGCCTTAAACAATAGCTAGAAGATGAAAGCAAACTTTTTGCTTTGAAATACGTGTTGTAATGTTTCAAACTAAAGAAAAACTTTTCTTTTATATAGTAGGAGAATTTCAGTCCTAGTACAAGTCTAAAAAAGTAAAAATCTTATTTTTCCGGTAATTGTTGATCTATAATTGTTATCGAACGGGATTTGCGCCGTAAAATCCGATTGAGGGCGAATATTACGCACCCTATCTGTCATGCATAACCGTTCACCGCATCTCTCGAGGTCCTGAAGCCATTCTTTGTCCGGGGTACGTCGCATTGCCGTGTCCGATCTCAGATACTTCTTTCATTCCTCCTGGGTCTCGATACGAGGGGTTCCTGGCCTCAATTATAATCACGTCGAGCCATGCTTCCCCTTTGTTCTCTCATCGGGAAATCGGGGAAAGCTCTACCCCCAATTTTATCCGTACACAAAGTTAAACAATGGTATATGAAAAAATAAAATTATGTTTGGACATGCATTTCACTTGAAAAAATGGTATAGTTTTGTGAGTGGGGAAAAAAATTCTGAAAATTTTGAAAAAATAGTCAAAATCACTTTTTGGTTTTTGAAAACTCGTTTTCGAAAAAATTTCAAAAATTTGTAAAATTTTACGGACAAACACACTTTTAAATTTCTTTTTGAATTTTTTTTATGGACAAACGGGGCCTTAATATGCTACTAATGAGTCGTTTGGTATAAGGTATAAGAAGGTATATGGGTGGTATAAAAATTTAATAACACCTTAATACTTTGTTTGGTTAGCAAACCAGGTATAAGTTATCTTGGTGTTAAAACTAACATCGGTATAACTTATACTTTCTTCTTAGAAATTATACAATTGTCATTCTTAATACACATACCAAACAGTGAATAAACAACAATCCCAGCATAACTTATCCCAACATAACTTATACCGATATAAGCCCTATTCCAACCAAACGACCCCTAAGAAGATTATTTACACACACCATTTCAACTTTCAAGGGTTAAGTTCCATAATTAAATAAGGGTTACTCATGAGCCATTATTAGTGTAATGTAATTTAATCCAAATAAATTAAGAGTACACAATTTTTAAATGTGTAAAAAAAGAAACAAAAGATGTGATGATATTGGAATATTTTGATAGTCGTAATTAATAGCTATACCTAAGATTTTCAAGCGCCATATGGAGCCTAGTCCGAGTATTTCTTGAATCCTTGGCCGGCGAAACGCAAAGAAGATAAAAAAGTACTAGCCGTTTAATTATGTGGTAATATTTGACTTAACATAGAGTTTGACACGTGTGACTTTAAATGTCACTTAATTATATATACAAATAGTCTATCTTCACTGTTTATTTTTCATAACCGAGACACATAAATTATATTTTAATTATATAGAGTTATACACCTCTTATATTTGAATTATACAAATGTTATGCATATGCCTGATTACTTTTAATTTAAGCAGTCGGGTGGTGGCTGTTTAGGTTAATTCATAAAATAATAATATTTTAGGTAAAACGAAAAATTTAAAATTATATTATTTTTAAATATATAAATATATTTTTTTAATAGAAATGATCTCCTTTAGAAGAAAATGACCATATAAAAATCTCACGTGTTTTAATATTATTTGTGTTATTTTTTACTGAACTCTTGTGGAAAGATCATATAATTACTATTTGTAATGAGACGTGAAATTGATATGTTTCAAATGAAAGTTGGAGTTACAAAACAAAATAAAAAAGTAAAAAAAAGGGTCCAAGTATAATGATATTAAATGGACCGTTAGGGGTATAATTGGTAGTGAATATTTCAACGAATGGAAAATGCCCCTAGCGCCTGCTCTCATTTCAAAAAAATTCAAATACTCCCGAGTCCCCAGCGTAGGCTCTTCGACACTGCGTCGTTTTAACCTTAACTTCCGTCGATTCAAACAGACCAAATTACCAATTAGGGTTGCAGAGCGAGAGACAAGACGATGTGTCTCTTCTTCGTATAATATTTTTCTTTTTCTAAATTCATCACTGTGTGTGTCTTTCTCAGTTTACTGCAATTCAAAGCAACGGCAGTGATAGTGTATTATTGATAGCTTCGATTACAATCCACGGACCCACACCCCCTCAAGCTTCCCCAAAATCAAATCCCTGATTTTAACTTCTTTCTCTCTCACTACTTACCATTTCATAATTACAATTTTTTTTCAAAATGGCTCCTCCTAGGAACCAGAACAAAGCCCCAATTCCTTCTAGTCCTTCCAATGTAAGCAAAGCTTTTACTTTCAACACTCTATTTTTCCTCTGTATACATATATTTTGTGTTTGATTTTCCGGTTTTATGTTCCCAAATTTTTGGGTTTTGCAGAGTAAGTACGCAACAGATGAAATATCAGTAGATAAGAAGAGAAAAATTGCGATTCCCAGAATGCCGACGACCGCTGGTAGACCAACAAGGCAAGCATTTGCAGTGGTGAATGCAGTGGCTCAACCAGATCTGACTCCTACTAGTGGACCGCCAAGTACTGCCGGTTCAGATAGCCCCGCCTTTGAGTTTACTAAAGAGGATGTTGAAGCTTTACTCGCTGAAAAATTGAAAACTAAGAACAAGTTTAACACTAAGGTGTGATATGTTGATTTAATTAATTAGATAAATGCTAAAATAGATTTATGCTGCAAGTTTACTGATGTGTAAATTTCTATTGTTTCTATTAGGAAAAGTGCGATCTCATGTCAGAATACATAAGAAGGCTTAAGCTATGCGTTAAGTGGTTCCAGCAGCTTCAAGACAACCATGTCACACAACAGGCATCACTTAGAACCTTGTTAGACTCAGCAGAAAAGAAATGCAACGAAATGGGTATGATTGTGTGTTCCTCTTGTATATCATAGTGCTGTTCAATGCATGGGTGGAGCTAGGTTGGAATAAGGGGGTTCAGTTGAATCCCCTTTGTCGAAATATTATATGTGCAAATAGAGAAAAAATAAGTTTTTGTTGGTTAAATTATGAATTGCTGAATCCCTTCATATAAAGAAAAGTTCTAGTGTAGTGGCGAAGGGGGTCAAACATTGCTTTTGATCAAGGTTCAAATTCTAGGTGTGACATTGTAGTGTCTTTATGATTCCCCTTGTATAAATTTCTAGCTCCACCACTAGTCCAATGAATTACTGACTTACATTAGCTCTTTTGCGTTTTGTTAGAGATGCTTATGAAAGCCAAAGAGGAAGAATTGAACTCAATCATAATGGAGTTGAGGAAAACTATTGAAGCTCTGCAAGAGAAGTGTGCAAAAGAGGAGTCAGCCAAATTGGTAGGACTGGCAGGGCAAAGATCATGTTTCTTTATCTTGGGATCTTTGTTGGAGCTTTCCCCTGTAGCATATAAAATATAACTTTGTCTCTGAATTGCTTAACAATTTGATCAGGAAGCGATGGATTCTTTTAGTAGGGAGAAAGAGGCTAGAGATGCAGTAGAGAAACTGCAAGCTTCAGTGTCTGAAGAGCTCAAGAGATCTCAACAAGACAATTCAAGTGCGAATCAAAAGGTAAGGAGTTGTACAAGGTATTGTTTTGGTTTTGGCTGGATTGTAGTTGTGAATTGCTTTGTTGAACTTACATCGTGCTTAATAATATCTGCAGATTCAATCACTAAATGAAATGTACAAGCGGCTACAGGAGTACAATACAAGTTTACAGCAGTACAACAGTAAGCTCCAGTCTGAACTTGCTTCTACAAATGAAACATTGAAGCGTGTGGAGAAGGAGAAAGCTGCAGTTGTTGAAAATCTCAGCACCCTCAGGGGGCATTATACTTCTTTGCAGGAACAGCTCTCTTCTTCTAGAGTAAGTTTTGGATTTTCGTTTTTGTTTTCTTTTTGCCATTGTTAGCAACATCTATGCGCTTCTTTTTCAATCTCCGCTTTTTGAGCACTTATATATCGAGCAAATAGTGAAGCAACTTTACTCTGTAGCAATCTGAAATGCCACTTCATTTCAGGAGTTTTTAAACTACTTTCTTTTGCTTGAAGCTTAGTTTGTTATTTCTGCAACCCGTACCAACAACTAACTGTATGACCGGGTACCTGAATTTAACGGCAATATGGGAACTAGTCAAATTTCTAGATGATGTTTATGATTTGTAGGTTTTCTTGGTATGGTGTTTTTCTCCAAGGCAGTATTTGCTTGCTTATTGCTTTTCTCCAATGTCATTTCTTCATTTGCTGTGTAAACTGAAGAAGACAAATGGGTGCTGTTTGTTATCTACTGAATCATATTCCTCTTTTTCCTTTCTGACTTCAAAGTCTGTTCAAGATGAGGCTGTGAAACAAAAAGAAACTTTAGCAAATGAAGTTGGATGTTTGCGGGCGGATTTACAAAAGATGAGGGATGAACGTGATCAACAGTTGTATCAAGTCCAGGTTCTAAACGCTGAATTACAAAAATGTAAGGAATGTACTGGGAAATCTGTTGCTGAGTTAGAGAACATGTCAGTAAGGGCAAACGAACTGGAGGTCCGTCTGGTTGTGTTTATATGTCTGAACATCTCAAAGCAATATTTATTTGTAGTAAATAGCCATATTTCTTGATTTTTTTTTTTCAGGCACAATGTCTGTCTCAATCTGAACAAATAATCAGATTGCAAGAAAAACTTACTTTTGCGGAGAAGAGGTTACAGGTGTGTTACAGTTTGGCGTGAAAACACACTTTCTCTGTGCATATTGAGATTCATTTTCCTTTCTGAAAATTCTACAGTCTATTATACCTCATAAGCTTTAAATGACATCCCTCTTAATATTTTAACACTTTTTTCAGATGTCCGATATGTCAGCACTTGAAACAAAAACAGAGTATGAGGAGCAGAAGAAAATGATCTTTGATTTGCAGCAGCGTCTTGCTGATGCAGAAACAAAAGTTGTGGAAGGGGAGAAACTTCGGAAAAAATTGCACAATACTATACTGGTAAATTTCGCACACATGATATGCAACTATCCTGAAAGTTCACCTAAGGTTCACTTACAAATCTTTCTAATGCAGGAATTGAAAGGCAACATACGGGTTTTCTGCAGAGTGAGACCTTTATTATCCGAAGACTGTGTTAGTGCGGAAGCCAATGCCATCTCTTTTCCTACCTCAATGGAAGCACAAGGGAGAGGGATTGACGTAGCACAAAATGGTCAGTATTTGTTTCTATCGCATTGAAGCAGATAAAATTTGTATTTCCTTTTAACTTCGCTTTAATTTCTGTGAAAGTTGATTTGATATTTCTATTACTCAAGGGCAAAAGCATTCCTTCACATTTGACAAAGTTTTCACGCCCGAGGCTTCACAACAAGATGTTTTTGTTGAGATATCCCAACTTGTACAGAGTGCTCTTGATGGTTATAAGGTAATATATTTTTAAACTTTGTGCATGACTGCAATTCTGTATTTTCATGTGTTTATAGGAAAAACAGTTTAGGTTTTGCTATAGTGGTTTTCTGGTCATTAGTGTTCTATGTGTGAAATGCTACTCCCATCTATTCATTTTATGTGGCACTATTTCTTTTTTAGTCTGTTCCGAACCTTGAACCCTGGACCTGAACCCAGTGAAAACTAGTGTTTCAAATCCCTCTAACCTCTTGCCAAGCTTATGTGGCCTTTGTTTTGATGAGTTTGGTAAAGTGCGTGGTTACATGCTTTTGAAAGCGAGTGAATGTAATGATTTTAATTGAAACATATTAAAATAAAAGAATAATGAAAAGAAAAAGAAAAAGGATTAAAAATTATGTATCCTTAAACTAATTCCCCACCCCCACGCCTCCCCCCATTTTCTTCTTCTTTCCGTCCTCTCCCTTTCTTGTTTGTGAACCACTGTGAAAATGGTGTCTTCACAAGACCATCTCTCTCCTTTAAGCAGTGGAAGAAATAGAGGTGAAGGCTGAAGGTGATGGGAAAAACTGGAGGACAGGAATGAATTTATAATGGTGGCTGTGCACCGAGTTGTGTTGCTGAAATGAGTTTCTGCCCTTCCAGAGTGGAGTAGATTTTTGGTTTTTAATGGCAATGGTGAAGGCCTTGAAGATGAAGAAATGAGTGGTGGTTTGTGGGTGGTTCTATGGAATAAAGATCGAGGTGTCAAAGAAAGAGAATATGAGGTGGGGTCTGGAATAGTTTTGAGAAACCGGTACATTGTGAAGATATGGTGATAGAGAGGTCTGGTGAAGCTTCCTTTCTGGTAGTACTCCGATCTTGTTGTTAGGGTTTTCAACTCTGACGAAAATTCGAACTCCAGCGAGATCACATATAGTGATGGAGGAATGAAGATGGAGGTTCACTGGTTGTTTCCGGTAGTAATTACTGTGTGAGAGGTCTATTGGCTGTTTCCGGTAGTAATAAATGGGCTGGATTTGAGATTTTATTAGAAGTAATTTTCTTAAAGAAAATAATGACGTGGCATATTCTTATCTGATGTGGATACTGATGTGTTATTCACATCCGAGCAAGTGAGGATCACACAGGGTCAGAGTACTTCCCATGAGGGGGGGGGGGGGGGCGAGCACAATCTAGTGCAACAACAAGTGTCTATAAGCTATCCGGCCTTCTATATTTGAAACTCTAACTTTAAACTTCTAATTTTACCGTCAATGAATACGACCATAAAAATGTCATGGCATGTTTAAGATCAGCAAGTACTACTAAGGATACTTTTTGAATGTGTCAAAAGTCTTACTTTTTCCCCTTAAACTCAGCGTCAACCATACACCGCCTTATAAAATGAAACCGCCTTATAAAATGAAATGGAGGGATTAAAAGGTTCATTTCCTTTAGATGTGTCAAATCATTCAATTAATAAGCAAAGAAAAACTGATCCACTAGCTGATTGCCCTGTTTTTTTTCCAGGTTTGTATATTTGCTTATGGTCAGACTGGTTCTGGCAAGACACATACAATGATGGGAAACCCAGAAAGTCCAGATAATAAAGGACTAATACCCCGCACCTTAGAACAGGTATTTGAGACCCGACAGTCTCTTCAAGCACAAGGGTGGAAATATGAAATGCAGGTGAGAAATTGTAACTCTTCTTGATCTCTTTACTTAGTCTGTTTCTCTTTTTGATTATCGTTTTTCCCACTAGTTTCTCTTTTCTGATATTATCTACCATATTATTTTTAGGTTTCTATGCTTGAAATATACAACGAAACAATTCGGGACCTTTTGTCAGGTTTCGATGCTTCCAGACCAGAAAACGGCGGAAAGCAATATACAATCAAACATGATGTAAATGGCAACACCCATGTCTCTGACCTGACAATTGTAGATGTTCATAGTAGCAGCAAGGTTTCTTCTCTTCTAAGGCGGGCTGCACAAAGCAGGTATGAAAATATATCTTCTATTTTTTTCTCAGTATCTATTTTCTAAAATCAGTTTTATTTTTGTGATCAGCCTTAGCATAAAATAGGTTTTTTTTAGTTCTATGCCTCTATTTGATATTTGGGGTTAACTAGTGAGGAACTTTTATTTCCTGTATTTTGGACTCAAAAAAGTGTTTTGTAAAACCTTGCTTTACTGAATTTGTGTGTTATGTAGGTCTGTTGGCAAGACTCAGATGAACGAGAATTCTTCAAGAAGTCATTTTGTTTTCACTTTGAGAATTTCCGGTGTTAATGAGGTGAGAACATTCATGGCAAAGTATTGTCTATATCTTCCGATTTGGGACGCCTATTTCGGGACTTGAATTTTATATTGACTAATAGTTTCATATCCATGTGCAGAGCACAGAGCAGCAAGTACAAGGTGTACTCAACTTGATTGATCTTGCTGGCAGTGAGCGTCTGTCCAAGAGTGGGTCTACTGGAGATAGGTTGAAAGAAACTCAGGTATTTGATTCAACTCTCTTTTCTTGAACTTCCCGTTTTGATAGAAATTTTTGCTAAACCAATTCTCTACTTCGTCTGATTTTCATTCAGGCTATCAACAAGAGTCTATCGTCTTTAAGTGATGTTATATTTGCTCTAGCAAAGAAAGAGGAGCATGTGCCATTTAGAAACTCAAAGCTTACATATCTTCTCCAGGTAAAATTGCTCTAGCTCCAATCTGATTTATTTGAGCTCTAATGCAGAATCAATGGACTGTTGCATCTGTTTCCAAAAGATGATTAGGTTGTTTTTAAATGATTTTGAAATGTGTCCTATATTTTTTAGTATATTATTTCTGACTGTTGCATGTTTTAATCAGCCTTGTCTAGGTGGTGACTCGAAGACGTTGATGTTTGTCAATGTTGCACCGGATCCTTCTTCTACTGGTGAGTCCCTGTGTTCACTCCGATTTGCAGCAAGAGTGAATGCTTGTGAGATTGGAATCCCAAGGCGTCAAACGAGCATGCGTTCATTGGATTCTCGCTTAAGCATTGGCTAATTTTTTTCCTTATATTTATAGAACTCTCGTTCTATCTTTAGAAAGTGTGTGGTCTGTATTCTAATATGATTGGCATTTGATTTTAACATAAGTAAACACACTCGCTAACAGAATCCACCTTCAATTTGTATAGTGGAGAGAGAATACTGCCAATGTATCTGTAATATCAAGGGCTTTGCCTATCAACATTATCTCCTGAATTCTTTCTTTCACGATGTTACCTGAGTGTTGTAACCCTTTGATTTAAATTTAGTCTCCGTTTGCTGTAACTTTCTTTTGTTGTGGACATCTTCTGAAGTATGTAATTGACGAAAACAGGATCAAACGCATTCGTTTCATTCCCATGAAGGTAAATCCACCAAACTTGTAAATTAGAGGTCAATGAGAATCATTTTATGCATTTTTGTAAGAGATGAATTGGGGTGGAGCTCATCTCCTCTACTGATATTCTATGTTTTTCTCTAAAATATACATGTGTATTTCATGTTTACAAATTAAAGCCACCTTATATTCTTTTTGTTTCTCTAAATAATTGAACAAATAGGAGCAATTTGAATATGATGTTCAGCCACTGAGCTAAGCTCATTGTTAACAATGCCCATTAAAACTGTAACATTTCATCATAGGAACTTACCTTGTGGTATGTATAGCATTCCTTCACCTTTAACTAAAAAGTCTTCGTTTCGATGAAAAAAAATCCAGTAGATCCTTATGTGACGCGAATTCGAATTAGTCCAGGCTCCAATATGAGTATGCAACATGCAAGCAAAACAATGACAAAAAGGCTTAGCAGTTTATCCAAAGCCCATTATCTTCAGGAAAAGAGGCCCACTGCTTGAAGACCCAAAAGATGCAATCGAGGCTAGGCTTAATGCTAATCTTCTCGTAGTATGTTTTCAGGTACGTTTCCTTTAATTTCTTCGGCCCAATTGTCTTGAAATTAGAGGTAACTCCAAAATTTATAGTTAGTGGGATCGGAAAGACTTTGACGCAGGCACATATATATATATCCACACACACGCATAATGTATATTTTTTGGAAAATATAGCCGTTCTGAATAGAATTCACTGAACCAGTTTTAGTCTGCTGCTACCAGAAAACTAATTTTTTTTGCCCTCTTCGACTGCTTGTCCACACCGTAAAGCTTGAGAATCATAGCTTCAATTATATAATTCAAGTTCGCTGCTTCAGCCGTAGCTGGTCTCGACCCTAGAAAACAGTTTATGGGCCATTTCAATTTTACAGTTATATCCGTTTCATCCTATAGATTTGGTGACTACTGACCACCAAAAGGATATCTTAATACAGGACAAAATTGTAATTTCAAAGTGTATGCTGTGATTTATTTATTCTTTTTTTTATTATGTGTCAAACATGGAATAAAATTTAAGTATTCAGAGTGATAATTATTATAGAAAGTTTCTTGTGCAGAGAAGCAGCATCTTCTTTAAGATTCTAAATTAGGGATTAAGCGTTTGCATGCGAAATTAATTGAGAAAAAGTTACAAGAATTATAGACAACAGATGTAGTATTAAAGTAAGTTATAATAAATAACCAGTAAACAATGCTTGCACACAACTTGATAGTATAATGAAGATAGCAAAATAAAATTTCAGAAAGAAAAAATCTAAACAAATGCTTACTATACGTACAGATATAAGGGAGTACCCAAAAAAAAAAAAAAGTTGAATCAAGCAGCAGAGAGAAAGTATAAAACATATGATCTATATATATCTACAACAAATTTCTATAATTTGCAGACGGCAAGGTTAGTGCGCTATCACTTTTTTTCTTCTTATGGTATCCTCTTATAGCTCACGTTGAAGGTTGACAAGCCAATTTATTTCAGCTACAGCAGCTGCAACTGCACGATACTCTGCCTCAATAGAGGATCGTGCGACTGTACGTTACTTCTTAGAACTCCAGCTAATAGGATTGCAACCATGGAGGATAATATAAGCTGAAGTTGAAGCACGAGAGATAGGGTCCCCACCCCAATCAGCGTCAGCATATGCAATAAGCTTTGTTGAAGTTGATGGTCGAAGATGTAAGCCATAGGTGATAGTATGTTTGAGATAGCGAAGAAGACGCTTTGCTGCTTGCCAGTGTTTCATGGACGGGCAGTGCATGAACTGAGCTAAACGATTGACAACGAATGAGATATCTGGCCGAGTGTTTGTGAGGTATTGCAGAGCACCAACAACTTGACGGTATTCTTTTGCATTGGCAGCAGGAGAACCATCATTGGGAGTGAGAGGTTCCGTGGTGTACATTGGGGTGGCCACACCTTTAGCTTCGTGCATGTTGAAGCGACTGAGAACATCAGCAATCAGCTTACTTTGAGTGAGAAGTAGGCCATCATTGAATGGAATAACTTCAATATTCAGGAAGAAGTGAAGATGCCCAAGGTCCTTGAGAGAGAATCTGCTTCCAAGTGAATTCACAACTGAGCGAATGTGATCTTTTGAAGAACCAGTGACAATGATGTCGTCAACGTAAATTAACACAAAGACCAGAACATTAGAGGATTGATAAATGAATAGAGAAGTGTCGGAGTACGCCCTCTTGAAACCACAAGAAAGGAGGAACTGCATAAGAGCATTATACCAAGCACGAGGAGCTTGGCGAAGTCTATAAATTGGCTTGTGAGGGCGACATACATGGTTTGGATGCAGAGGATCAACAAATCTTTGTGGTTGCTGCATGAACACAGTTTCCTCTAGAGTTCCTTGCAAAAATGCATTGTTCACGTCGAGTTGGTGCAAAGGCCATCTGTAAGTCACAGCTAGAGAAAGAATAAGTCTAATAATAGTATGTTTAATTACCAGACTGAAAGTAGCATGAAAGTCAATTCCTAGCTACAAGACGAGCCCTGTAGCGTTCAATGGAACCATCAGGTTTATGTTTAATGCGAAACACCCATTTACAACCTATAATATTTTGAGCAGAAGTAGATGGTACAAGAGACCAAGTTCTATTTCTCATAAGAGCAACATACCCATCATTCATTGCTTCACACCACTTGGGATACTTTTGTGCTTGTTTGAAGGTGTTAGGAGTTAAGTGTACTGGAGAAGAGGATTTTGTGGCAAGATAATCAAATATCTGCTTGGGTTTGAAAATATTATTTTGGGATCTAGCGATAATATGTCGCGCAAGAGGAGCTGATGGGGTTTGAGAATTTGGGCAGATAGTTGGTGATGAAGCCAAGGTCTGAGAAGTAGAGGTTAAAAAGGGAGATGGAGAAGAATGTACCCGATCTTGAGGAGATGCGGTGGCAGCACTGTCCGTGGAGGTTGAAGAAGTCCCTGTATGAGTGACCTGAGTAATTGGAGGTAAGGGGATGGATGATTCAACTGGGATACTAGTGGAGGTTGGAGGAATAGGTGACGGAGCCAAGAGACATAACCATGTAGTTATTAATACGGGAGAGACACAGGTTAGATCAGTATGCATGGAGACAAATGAAAAAATGTGCTCAACAATCACTACATGGCGTGATATGAAGATTTTGTTGGTGGTTGGATCAAGACAGGTATAACTATTCGTAGACGATGAGTACTAGCCCATGAACACACAAGGACGGCTTTTTGAGTCAAGTTTGTGCTTTGAATAAGGCCGTAACCAAGGGTAGTATAGACAACCAAATACTTTTAACTTCTGAGGGTTAGGAGAATGGTGAAACAAAGTCTGAAAGGGAGACTTTCCTTTGAGGAGGGGAGTTGATAATCTATTTATAAGGTACACAGCTGTTTGGACAGCAAGCGACCAAAACTTGACAGGGATAGAAGCATAGTGAAGAATAGTAAGTGTTGTTTCAAGAACATAACGATATGATGCTTGCGTTCTACTGTATCGACAAGGTGAGGTTTGTATAGAGGACTCACGAGATGTTGAATGCCAGAGTTTTGAAGGAAAGATTTGAAACCAAATATTCACCACCTCTATCAGTATACAAGGTACCAATTGTGGTGGAGAAATAATTCTCAACTAGTTTCTTGAAATTGATAAATATTTGTGTAACATAAGATTTTGTGTTTAATGGGAAATAATCATGTATATTTTGTAAAGTGGTCAACAAATAGAACATATAATCGAAAATTATCAAAGGAAGTGATGGAAGCTGGTCCCCAAATAATAGGTTTTAAATGTGCTTGCCTTATGTTTTGATGATCTAACAAACTTACTATTAAGAACCAGATAGGGAACCTGACCTACTCGGATTATACTGCAAGCTTAACGAATTCCAGCTAAAGGTGAACTGCAACAGCTTCAGGAGCTAGGAACCCAAACAAGGATTCGATACCCTTGTGGTTCCCTCATCACAGTACAAGTCAATTGGTCAAAGCTGGAAATGAAGTGACTGACTGCACTGTTTCTGCCGTACTGCACTGTCTCCAGCGCCCACTCATTCTCTGACCAACTAAAGTGCTCACATCATTTCAAGTGATGTAATCAAGATGTACCTACAATGAGTTTATACAAAACATCACTTGAAGGTTTCAGTTTCTCATTCAAGCTTCTTGCCAAAAACAGAGAAATTAATCCTTACAAGCTTGAAGAACAAAGTTGAATGCAACTACAAACCAGTTCCTAAAAGATAGCTTGTTGTTATCCTAGTTGAGTTGTAACTTTGTGATTGTACTTATTGTATCTCCTAAACTGCTTAGCTAGAAGCGTTTGATTAGGAATCCTCTTATAAATCCGTAAACTCCTTGTATTTATGTTGTGACTAGATTTAGTCATAAGCAAAAGTCTTTGTAATTGTAGAGTTACAAAGTGGCTTGTGGTGAGAGCATCACAAGTTAGTAAAAATTTTTGTAACTAGGAAGTCACAAAGTGGCTTGTGGTAAGAGTATCACAAGTTAGTTGAGTAAATTTTTTGTAATTGCGTCATTGCAAAGTGGCTTGTAATAGGTTTTTTACAAGTTAGTGAAGTTGAAAGCCTACAGGTGTAGGTCGTGGGTTTTGGATCCCCTTGTGTGAGATTTTTCCACGTAAAAATCCTCTGCCTTATTTACGTACTGTTTTATTAGCATTCTCAGCAGAATCTTGTAGAGGACCAGGTACTCTACTATTTGGTGGACTCATATAAACTAACAATTGGTATCAGAGCAGGTTCCTCCTATCAGGCTAACACCTAGGAAGGATCCTAATGGCTGTTCCACTAAATTTTGAAGAAGGTCAATCTACATACTGACCACCCAAGTTCAAGGGACAATACTATGGGTGGTGGAAAATAAGAGTGCACGATTTTATCATGGCTAAGGATTGTGAGTTATGGGATATCATATGCGATGATCATTATGTTCCAACCAAGGTACTAGAGGAACTTCCATTTTCAATGGCAAAAACTAGCAAAGAGTCCACTGAAGCAGACAAGAAGGTTGTGGAGAAGAATTTTCGTGCCAAGAAAATTCTAGTATGTGGAATAGGACTTAAAGAGTACAATAGAATCAACACCTGCAACACTGCCAAGAAGATATGGGAAGCTTTGCAAACAGCTCATGAGGGAACTACATAAGTAAAATAGTTTAAGATTGATATGCTCACTACCGAGTATGAACTCTTTAAAATGAGGGACGATGAATCCATTCAAGATATGCACAGAAGATTCACTTCCATCATAAATGAGTTACACTCAGTTGGTGAAACTATTCCCAGAAACAAGTTAGTAAGGAAAATCCTCAGCTTTCTGCCTAGCTCTTGGGAAAGCAAAGTGAATGCGATTACTGAATCAAAGGACTTGTAGGAGCTGACCATAGAAGAGCTGATCAGAAACTTGAAGACCTATGAGTTGAAGAGAAAGATAGACAGTGAAAGAAGAGAACCAAAGAAGGAAAAGAACCTGGTACTTAAAACTGATAACAATGATTCAAGTGAGGAAGACAGTGACATGGCTTACTTAACCAAAAGATTTCAGAAGATGGTCAGAAGAAATGGAGAAATGCTAAAAAGGGACAACTCTAATAGACCAAAAAATGGTGATCTTTGTTACAAGTGTGGAAAGCCTGGACACTTCATGAAAGGCTGTCCTCTCTTGAAGCAAGAATTCTCCAAGAACTACCATGAGAAAACAGCTAAGACGAACCTGGTTCCTTTCAAGGACTTCAAGAGAAAAAGATTCGTTGACAATATAATGAGACAGGCTCTTGCAGCATGGGGGGATTCCACTAGAGAGTCTGAAGATGAACCTGATACTAGTGATAGTTCCATGATGGCAGTTGAAGGCGAGAAGACTGGATATGACTCAACTTTTTCTTTGATGGCTCAATCAGATGATGATGAAGACAATGGCAACAAAGAGGGAACAGTGAAAGGAAGCGGTCAACAATGGTTCATGGATAGTGGGTGTTCAAAGCACATGACTGGGAACACCACAGACTTTCTTTCACTAAAAGCCCTACAAGAAGGGAGTGTATCCTTTGACAATGGACAAAAGGGGTACATTCTTGGATTTGGAAAAGGAGTAGTAGAAAGGGAGTGTATCATTCACAACTTCTCAGCTCCCAGAATTCCCCAGCAAAATGGAGTAGTAGAAAGGTAGAACAAAACTCTGGAAGAAATGAAAAGAATAATGTTGATCGATAGTGGAATTGCAAAGAACTTCTAGGCTGAAGCTGTCAACACTGCCTGCTACTTGGTGAACAGGTGCATGATCAGATCACTTCTGAACAAAACCCCGTTTGAATTGTTGAATGGAAGGATACCCAAGCTGACTCACCTAAGAACATTTGGGTGCAAATGCTATGTTCTCAATAATGGAAAAGGATCGGCTTGGTAAATTCGATGCCAAGAGTGATGAAGGAATATTTTTGGGCTACTCTTCTCAAAGCAAGGCTTACAATATATATAATAAATGGACTCAATGTGTTGAGGAAAGTGTCCATGTTATTTTTTATGAATCTTATCCATCATGTGAGAAGAGTGCTAAGGAAGATCAAGATGGAGAACCCTTACTAGTCCTTGGTGAAGTCATTAACCTGACAAACGGAAAGGCAGATATGATGAGTCAAGTAAAGGAGCTAAATGAAGAAAATGCTACCTCATCTTCAACAGAACCAAACATCTCAATTAACACCACTAAAGCTGAAGAAAGAGTGGTTGATGCAGTTCAGGGAACTCCACTAGCACCTGCAAGAAGGATAGAGGAAAATCAGCCAAACATACCCTCTTCCTCTCAGAATAAACCTCAGGCGTCTAACTGGAGACACCAAAGCTCTCATTCAATAGACAACATTATTACCCCTCTAGATTTCGGAGTACAAATTAGGTCAAGAGCCAGAAATTCACTTGCTTTCTCAGCCTCTCTCTCCCAGATAGAACCCAAAAATATCAAGGAAGCCTTGAAAGATACAGATTGGATTACAACCATGTAGGAGTGGCAAACAGGCGAGTCGGGTCGGGTCGGATATGGTTCGGGTAAAAAATGGATAATGAAAAAATGGGTAAATTATCCGACCCGACCCATATTTAATACGGTAAAAAACGGGTTAACCGATGGATAATAGGGGTAACCATATTATCCATGACTTCTTGCATATGATCACTTTTTGGAGAATTCTTAGTCTCCCTAACTTGAGGAACCCCCAATTTGAGGCTTTACAAATGTAAAAGTTAGACCCATTGGTTATCTATTTTCTAAATGGATAATATGGTTCTTATGGTTCTTCTCTATATTTGACCCGTTTTTAAACAGTTCATTATCCAACCCATTTTTTAATGAATAATATGGGTGGATAACTGTTTTCTTTGAACCATTTTTCCACCCCTACAGCCATGCAAGACGAGCTACATCAGTTTGAGAGAAATAATGTGTGACACCTGGTACCTAGACCCCCAGATCGAACCATTATAGGAACCATGTGGGTATTCAGAAACAAGCTCGATGAACATGGAATTACCACAAGGAACAAGGCTAGGCTAGTTGGCCAAGGCTACAATCAGGAGAAAGGGATTGACTATGATGAAATGTTTTCTCCAGTGCCTCGCATGGAAGCTATTAGAATTCTAATCGCTTTTGCATCTCATATGGAATTCACCTTGTTCCAAATGGATGTCAAGAGTGTATTTTTGAATGGACTCCTTAAGGAAGAAGTCTATGTGAAGTAACCCCCAGGGTTTTAATTTCATGAGTACCCTAAATATGTGTTTAAACTGGACAAAGCTCTGTACGGGCTAAAGCAGGCTCTTCGAGCTTGGTATAAAAGGTTGTCAAAGTTCCTCTTGGAAAATGGCTTTAAAAGAGGGAAAATTGACAATACTCTTTTCTTAAAAAACGAGGAAGGAACCTGCTCATTGTTTAGGTCTATGTTGATGATATCATTTTTGGAGCAACAACTGATTCTCTATGTGAAGAATTTGCAAAACTCATGGGAAGTAAATTTGAAATGAGCATGATGGGAGAACTGAACTTCTTCTTGGGTCTTCAAGTAAAACAGTCCCCAAAGGGTATATCCATTTGTCAACAAAAATACATTAGGGAGCTCTTGAAGAGGATTGACATGGAAGCATTAAAAGTGATAGACACTCCCATTGCTACTACCACTCGACTAGACATGGATGAAACTGGATCTCTTGTGAATCAAACCATGTAAAGAGGCATTATTGGGTATCTCCTCTATCTCACTGCCAGCAGACCTGATATTGTTTTTAGTGTGAGGCTGTGTGCAAGGTTTCAATCAAATCCAAAGAAATCTCACTTGAAGGCTGCCAAAAGAATACTGAGATATCTCAAAGGAACACAGGACCTGGTGCTGTATTATCCGTCAGGTGACATTTTTAATCTGATTGGGTATGCTGATGCAGATTATACAGGTTATCTTGTGGACAGGAAAAGAACTTCTGGAATAGCTCACTTCTTAGGTTCGTGTCTTATCTCTTGGGGCACAAGGAAGCAAAATTCAATGGCTCTTTCAACAGCTGAAGCTGAATATATAGCCGCAGCATCCTGATGTGATCAGCTTTTATGGATCAAACAACAACTGGAGGACTTTGGGGTACTCACTAAGAGTGTGACCCTTCTATGTGACAATACCAGTGCACACAACATGGCCAAGAATCCAGTTCAACACAAAAGGACAAAACATATTGATGCGAGACATCATTTTCTGAGGGACAATATGGAGAAAGGGCTGATATGTATGAAGTTCTGCAGCACAGAAGATCAAATTGCAGACATTTTCACCAAGGCGCTAAGTAGGGAACAGTTTGAAAGAAATAGAGCGACGCTGGGGCTTTTAAAGCCTAATTGAGAACCTGATTCCTCTTTATCTGGCTTTCACCTTCAAGAAATAACGGGCTAAAAGTGTTTTCTGTCCATGTCTAACTCACTTCAATACCGTTGCAGGTAAATACGCATGATGAGTATAGAAGTTGTAGATGCAGTGAATGAATGATAAAAGAGGATTGGTTCTTTCAAATAAAAAGGTCAAGAACCTGGTTCTTGTACCAAAGGTTAGTAGTTCTGTGCATCCTTTAATACACATCTTAAAAAGGGTACAAAACATAACTGCCATGTCATAAACTTTTTAGATCATGCTGTCATGTCTCTTCATTTCAAATCGTTCCATATCCTTCTGAAACATTGCAATTCTCCACGTCCAACCGCCATTTCAGAACTAGTGCCTATTCTTCTCTCTTTATAATTATCCTATCCTCTTAAAAACTCTCTTTTCTGCTCTTCCTAACCATAAGTATTACATTAGAATTTCCCAAAAGCATCGTCACACCACTTCTTTCAATGGCTGAGATAACTTCCGATGTCCTTGCCTCAGTCGTAACTACTACTGATCAATCAATGGAGCCTTCCGCTCCCACTGAGCCTTCCTCACCCACTATTACTCCTGCCGCTACAGTCACACCTCACCCAGTTTCCCAGTTTTTTCCTAATTCAGAAACCCTTAAAACTGCTGCTTCGTTCTCCCCATCATTTGAGGCTCCCACCAGTCAAAGACCAAGTGGAGAACAAGGTCAAAACCCTGAGGTCACAAAGAGTTCTGCCATCATTGCTATCGATTCCATGGTAGTGGTAGCACCATTTGAGAAAGAGAAAAATGTTTTAACCGTGTTTGTGGTGTCTACTGATGGCGTACTGCATGAGATCATCTCTTAGAAAAACGAGGCACAAGGTGTGGGGGAAGAAGGGGCCATTGTAACTGTTGAAGGGGATACACTAGCATATACTATTGGGGTATCATATGAGGAACTTGATCCCTCTCCGAAGGACCCAGGTCAGGGCTCTCATTCCTAGGATAGCGCTGTTCCTGCATTCGATACTGTGCCCTTGGAAATTCAAGCACCTGAAATGAGATCCAGTGATGAAGAAGACCTAGATAATGTGGCTCTTGATGCATTCATAAGTAAGCGGAGGGTTGTGTCCACCCTTGAGTCTGAAACCAAATGACCTACTACTAGGCTTCAAGTTAAGGTAGCCTACGATTCTGCCCTTCAAAAGAGCAAGAAGAGTAAGAAGAAAAGGAGAAAGTTGGTAAAAGACGATGTACTTGTAAGTAATGAGGCGATCCCTATAGTCGAGGTAGAAGAGGAAACCCTATATGAACCTGGTTCACTTGTTAGACGGTCTTCGAAAAAGATGAAGCCTGCTTTAATAGAGAAGGGGTCAACATCTAGTCCAAGATGAAGGAGGCGGTGAGTGAGTTTTTGATGTCTGATGAGGATATGTTAGACAAATTCAAGGGAAAAGGAAAATTCAGTAGAGAGAAGTCCGGCAAATGCAAGTCTGAACCTTTTGAAGAACCTGGTTCTGTGAAGAGAATGAGAAGTGAAGTCAGCCTTGGCTCTGAACTCCTGAGGCATCAAAAAGTTCTGCTGGGTCGTACATTTGACCCAGCAATCTTTTAGATGGCTGGAATACGCCAAGTTCTGGAAATGGTCGAGTTTCAACATTGGGCACATCTATTTCAAATTGATGCACCTAAGGTATATGAGGATGAGGTACAAAGCTTCTTTGCTAGCCTCTTTCCAGTTGAGACTGACCACATTTGTGCTTTGGTCAATGGGGTGGACATCGTGTTTGATGTAAAGTTGCTTGGAGAGATTCTTAAAGTTCCTACAGCTTGTGTGTTCAATATAAAAGACGTGTGTCAGTTTAACTTCAAAAATGCCGTGGTAAAATACAATGCAAACTAGAAGAGGGATCATATCCATAAGAAAGTGCTACTCCTTGTCTATCAGCTGCTGTTCGAATTGGTTAATAAAGTTTTATTACCTCGAGCTGAGAGGAGGTTAGTGACTTTTAAGTCTGACCTATTCTTGATGGATCAACTGGACAGTTTTACTCTTGTGAGTGTGCCTGCTATTATGATTGAACACATGCAAAAGGTTTCCACCTTCAAAGATGGTAATCATGGCCTTTCCTATGGGTTCCTGCTTACTCAAGTGTTCAAATTCTTTGAAGTCCCATATGCAAGGTGGGGACTTGGAAGCAGACTTTCTCACAGACAACTTTGGAAGAGTACAAGTGCATATAAAAGAATTGGGGGGGGAGGGGTAGGAAATACATCAACCGTCTCACAACTTATTAATGCTCAGAACAGTGCAACTAAGGAAATTCGTTGGTTGAAGACCGGGAATGTTATCCTGGAAGGTCAGCAAGCCCAAGGGGTTCCGGTGTCAAATAATGAAGTGTCTTGTTTGACAAAGGAGAATGATGATCTTAGAGCACAAGTAGAGAACCTGAAAGCAGAATTGCTCAATGAGAAAAAGTCGGGCAATAGTCGAATAAACCTCGTTCTCCAAACACTTGTTGCAGCTTCCAAGCCCTTTACTCCTAGTGCCCCCTTACCCCTTCAGTGACCAGTTTTTGGAAATGTTTGTTAAGTTTTCTTTGATATTTTGGCGGATGTTTTTTTTTGTGGTTGGGATGAAACATTACTGCTCCCGTTTTAACAAGTCCAATATTGTCTTTCGCATTTTCAAAGCAAAGGCATATTAAAGTTTTATTAATATCAATCCTTGTTTTATTATGTCAGTATTCTCCTTCTGTGTTTCTATTCTCTATCATGATTGTGTGCACATAAGTGGTATGAGTTAGCTTAGCTGAACTTCTTTGTGCTGTTATTCTGTCTATTTTTTTAATGATGCCAAAAGGGGAGAAAATATGGCCATTAACTCAAGGGGAACACATGTGTTACGAAAGGCATAGAGTCAGGGGGAACCTGTGTTCACCGTTACTTAATCTGGTTCTTACTGCTCTAAATCCACTTTATAAATGTTAAGTTTGTCATCATCAAAAAGGGAAAAATTGATAGGTTTTAAATGTTCTTGCCTTATGTTTTGATGATCTAACAAACTTACTATTAAGAACCAGATAAGGAATCTGACCTACTCGGACTATACTGCAAGCTTAACGAATTCCAGCTAAAGATGAACTGCTACAGCTTCAGGAGCTAGGATCCTAAACAAGGATCTGATACCCTTATGGTTCCCTCATCACAGTACAAGTCAATTGGTCACAGCTGGAAACGAAGTGACTGACTGCACTATTTCTGCTGCACTGCACTGTCTCCAGTGCCCACTCATTCTCTGACCAACTAAAGTGCTCACATCATTTCAAGTGATGTGATCAAGATGTACCTACAATGAGTTTATACAAAACAACACTTGAAGGTTTCAGTTTCTCATTCAAGCTTCTTGCCAAAAACAGAGAAATCAATCCTCACAAGCTTGAAGAACAAGGTTGAACGCAACTACGGACCAGTTCCTAAAAGATTGCTTGTTGTTGTCCTTGTTGAGTTGTAACTTTGTGATTGTACTTATTGTATCTCCTAAACTGCTTAGCTAGAAGCGTTTGATTAGGAATCCTCTTGTAAATCCATAAACTCCTTGAGTTTATGTTGTGACTAGATTTAGTTATAAGCAAAAGGCTTTGTAACTGTAGAATTACAAAGTGGCTTGTGGTGAGAGCATCACAAGTTAGTAAAAGTCTTTGTAACTAGGAAGTCACAAAGTGGCTTGTGGTAAGAGTATCACAAGTTAGTTGAGTAAATTCTTTGTAATGACATCATTGCAAAGTGGCTTGTAATAGGTTTTTTACAAGTTAGTGAAGTTGAAAGCCTACAAGTGTAGGTTGTGGTTTTTTGATCCCCTTGTTTGAGATTTTTCCACGTAAAAATTCCCTGCCTTATTTACATACTTTTTTATTAGCATTCTCAGCAGAATCTTGTAGAGGACCAGATACTCTTCTGTTTGGTGGACTCATACAAACTAATACCAAACATCAGAGTAAATTATTTCAAAGGCTCTATGGCTTCTAACAGAAGTTTCACCAAAAGGAAGTTGGTGACTTTTATTACAAAGGCATGAATTGCAAAATGTAAATGGTTGATTCAAAGCTACTGGGAGACCAAAATGAGAAATAAAATTCTTGGTTATTCATGGTTGAGGGTGACCAAGCCTTGTATGCCATATGTGTAGATCCGGTGGCGGCGAGACAACAAAATGGGCTTGTGGTGAGGCAGTGGTGGACTTGATTGGAAACTTGGTGGTTGGCCACTCATAGAGATCATTCTTACTCCTTCCGCGAAGCAGTATTGCGACCGTGCTCAAATCCTTTATAAGATAAGAATAAGGAAAAAATTCAATAGAAGTTAGATTTTGGCGACAAAATTGAGATACTGAAAGTAAATTACTTTTTAACTTTGGTGAGCACAAAACATGTTCAAGTGTGAAAGGACAAGCGGATGAAGTAGAGTGAAGAGTAGTTTGCCCAATATGGGAAATAGGAATACTGTTACCATCTTCGATGACTATGTCATCACTGCCTGAAAACTCTGTTATAGAAGTAAGATTCCCAAGGTTGTCTGTCATGTGATGAGATGTGCCAGAGTCAATGATCCAATAATTATCATTATTGTTGTAGGAGCGAGATGCCATATTTGCCTGGGCTTCATATTTGTTGTGTGACTGTGAGCGACAAACTTTGGCGATGTGACCATACTTATCACATAATTAACATTGAACGAATTGTCGTGATCCAAAGGATTTGGAGGATTGATTTTGGCCAACAAAGTTCCTACCATTAAAGTTATGGTTTGAATTTAGAACTCCTTGGCTACGTCACTGTAGGATTTGATTCCCAACATTATTGTAGTTTCGTTGTTGAGAAATTTGGGCATTTGAAACACGCTGGTTGAATTGGGCAGTGACAACTGGAGCAACAGCTTTGGGCTCTGAATATTGAACAAAAACTTCATGAGCGAGAAGTTTATCATATAGTTCCTCAAAAGATATAGGATTGTCGCGAGCACGAATAGCTGCTGAAATTTCCTTAAACTCGGGTCCAAGACTACTAAGTACTTTGATTACGAGTTCTTCATTGGTTAATGGGGATCCACTATAGGCAAGACATCCGCAATAGTTTTGATTTCCTTCATGTAGTTAGCAACTGGTCGAGTTTCTTTTCGCAGATTGGCAAGAATCTCACGAAGGCCAAAAATTCTGGATTGTGATTTGCTTGCAAAAATTGTCTGAAGAGTCTCCCATGCATGTTTCGCCGTCACTGCGTGCGCTATTATTGGAGCAATAAAGTGATTAACAAATGCCATAATAGTATTGCATACCAAACTATCTTGGCGCTGCCATAGTTTATAGTTGGGATTAACAAGCTGCAGATTATTTTCAATGATGAATTGAGCAGGACACTTTGAGGATCCATCAATATAGCCAATTAAGTCATAAACGAAGAGCAAGGTTGTGACTTGGGCTTTCCATATGGAGTAATTGGTGCTTCCATTTAACTTAAGCAATAATTGGGATGCTGGGTTGAAGGAGACTAATTGAGAAGGTTGGATAACTGAACAAACTAGTGAGGGAGATGTTGAGTTGTTTGCTGTGGAAGATAAGTTGATTTGAGTTTCTGAAACCATTTTTATGAACCAGGAGAGGGGTTTAACTCGTTGGAATTTGTTATGCTTCTGATACCATGAAACAACTCAAGTTGTTGTGAGAATTTTCACACACACTGCTTCTCATTGCTGTAGGTTAGTATTTATAGTACAAAGGCTAATCTGTTAGGATGAGATGAGATCCCATGTTATTAGGGATTACATTACAATAGAAATAGATTCAATCAAATCTGAGTTGATTGTGATGAGGCCTTATCCGTATTATCCTCTTTAATATTTAGATTGAAAAATGAAAGTTAAAATTGTATCTTCTAGGAATTATAGATGCATGTTTTGATGTATATGATTCAAATAATTGTGAATCAATGTAGATATTCCATTTTTTCTGTTTTGTAGAAATATTTATTTTTTTACTTTTAATAATGAAAGGGATTTTCTTTAAATTTTCAAAAATATGAGTTTTGACTTCTTTTTGTATTTTTAGGTTTTTCTATTTTGAGATTATAAGTTATAAGAAAGGGTCATTAAACTTATATATCAAATTTAACTTTTTGTTAGACGTCTTCATTTGTCGAAATTTATTCTAAAATATGGTAATTTCTTGTTCGTTGGTCATATTTTAAGATAAAGTGAGAATATGCATTATTTAATTATTATTAATTAGAACTATATTATGAGAAGTTAATTTAAACGTATCCTCTTTCTAATTCGCGTACATGAATGATACTAGAGATACAAAAAAAATTCTCCAGCATGATGATTACAATCAGCATATTTAAAGGACTAGTTATGATTGTTGACTTTGTGCTTCACATGACTAAGTGATATCAAGGTTGAAAATAAAAGTTTTTACTCGATTATTGTTGACTATGGTTAAGCAAGCTGAATGTACTAGAGTTAAATCAAAAGAGTAGAGTTAGTTTTTAATAAGTTAGTTAGGAGGTTAATGTTAGTTAAGAAGGTTGTCAGTACTGTAGTTGTGTATATAATCTCTGTATTCTCATTGAAATAAATGTAAGATTTTATTTTCTCAGTTTCACAGAGTCGGTGGCTTTCTTCTCTTCCTTCCTCTCTCTCCTTTATGACCATAGCTGCTCGACTGTAACTGAGTTGTAACCGCCTTTGCCATGGCTGTTAGCATGGTATCATAGCCTATGCTCTCGATCTAGATCACTCGTCAGCTCACTAGCATTCGATTAGTCACTACACTTCCCTCTCATAGTATTGAAGTGTCTGAAAGTGCTCTAGATCGAAGCTAGGGTTTGAGATTTGAGTGAATTTTAAAATTGCTGCTACTCTATTGTTGCAATGGCGATTGAGGATGATTCTTCACCATCTGAATCTCAACACACTCGTGCTGCTTTTTCGGCACCATTTCAAGCTACTGGTACGAGTACCTTCACTGCTGGAACCACAAGCTTTCCTGTCATTGACCACAACCATCCATTGTACCTTCAACCAATAGATACTCCAGGTAGCTCCTTGATTTCTCTTTAATTGAATGGATCAGATAATTATGCGCTATGAAGTCGTGCAATGAGAGCTGGTTTACTAGGGAAAAGCAAACTAGGTTTTGTTGATGGTTGTTTTCCTAAGTCTAGGTTTGAACCTACTCTTCATGATCTCTAGGAGAAGGTGAATGTTGTGGTATTATAATGGATTATGAACTCTGTTAGGCCTGGTCTTCTGAGCAGTGTGCTATATGCATTGATGCACACAAAATGTGGGAAGATTTGAAGGAGAGGTTCGACAAAATTAATAGATCTAGAGTATTATACCTACATAGAGAAATTCACACATTCACATAGGGCACCATTACTGTGACTGATTACTTCACTAAGCTGAAGGATTTGTGGAATGAATTTGATGCATTTATGCCCTTCCTGGCCGCCCTTGCCTAGAGTCTAAGAAGTATGCACAACACTTTGAATATCACAGACTTCTGCAATTCCTTATGGGCCTGAATGAGTCACTCATATGCTAGAAGTTAGATCATGATGATGACTCCTATTCCCAACATCAATAAAGCATACTCAAAGCTTGTTGAATAGGAGAGTCAAAGGAGTCTAGCCAATTTCACTCAGGCAGTGCAAGTCACTGAGAGTTTAGAAAGCACTGCACTCTACAACAACAAAGTGACAAACAACACAGGGAACCAATTCAAACCAGCTGGCGATTACAAGCAAAAATAAGTCAAGTTCAGTGTGAATATATTCACTTATATGGACATACAAAGGAAAACTGCAACAAGTTGATTGGGTATCCATCGAATTTCAAGTCTAAAAGAAAGGTGCTACTTCTGGCATCTATTCAAATCATGCTAGTGGTGCAACTTATCCAACAATAGAAGGCTGTAATGCAGTAGGCTTTTGTCAACAACAAGGTGTTAATCAACAATGAAGAGGTGAAGTTGGTTTGTCTCAACCCTCACAAACTAGAGGAGGTTACTCAGATTTCACGCAGTCTCAACCAGTACCAGGCAAGATACATGTACCTTTCTTCACTCAGGAGCAATACCAACAGATTGTACACTTGCTTAACAAAGGAGCTGAGGAAGGAGCCTCTAAAAAAGATTCATCTGCAAGTATTCTGATATCCTTACTGTCTGAATATGGTAACCATAACGGAATAGTAGACACAGGTGCATCAAATCATATGACAGCAAATCTACAAATGTTAAATAGCTATCAACAGATTCCTGCATCACAAAGAAGCAAAGTTCACTTACCTACATGAACCACTTTCCTAGTGTCTCATAAAGAGAATTCTACTATACTTAAGGATCAGGATATCACTAATGTGCTTTACATACCTAACTTTAAGTACAACCTCCTGCCTACTTCTTAGATCACCAAGGAACTACGATGCTTAGTAGCGTTCTTTCCTGATTTCCGTGTCTTTCAAGACCTCTACAATGGTCAGGTGATGGGGATTTGTAAGGAAGACCATGGGCTATACCTGCTGAAAGGGAGGCTTGCTATGAAGTCTAAGTCAAGTTCTACAGCTAATAATAAATGTGCAAATATAACTACTCGCACTCGTATCAATACTACAACTCCTCATTTGTGGCATATAAGGTTAGGTCATGCACTTGTTGATGTAATAAAGAAACACAAGTCTCTTAGTTCCTTAAAGAATGTAACACATTGCATTGTGTGTCCATTAGCAAAGCAATCAAAATTGTCTTTTTAGCTGAGTAATACTAATTCTAAGTTTGTGTTTGATCTGTTGCATTGTGACATATGGAGACCCTATAGAGTTCCCACATATGATGGAAAGAAATAGTTTGTGCCTATTGTAGATGACTATACTAGATACACATGAGTGTTTCTCATTCATTCCAAGTCTAACACTATTGTGGTCTTGAGAGATTTCTTAACTAGAATACAAAATGTGTTCTCCACTACTGTTAAGGTACTCAGAACAGATAATGGCAGTGAGTTTTGCAGTAATGACTTTCAACAACTATTGTCAGGTCTTGGCATTGCCCATCAGAAGTTCTGTGTTTACACCCCTCAACAGAATGGAGAAGTTGAGAGGAAGCACAAAACCATTCTGGAAATGGCTAGATCTATTAGATTTCAAGCTGTAGTTCCCTTAAAGTTCTGGGATGAATGCATAAATACTGCTGTGTACCTTGTCAACAGAATACCTTTTAGAACCATTCACAACAAGTCTCCTTTTGAAATGCTTCATTTGCATCCACCATCTTTGAACCAAAGGGTTCTTTATGCTATGCAACCAGTCCAAAGGAGCATGGCAAGTTTGCTGCTAGAGCCATACCAGGTGTAATGATGGGGTATTCTTCCACTCATAAGGGGTACAAACTGTACTCACTACACATTAATTCTTTCTTTGTTAGCAGGAATGTCATATTCTAGGAGCAGATATTCCTCTTCAAGCATATGAGGGATATAGACACTCCTCTATTTCTAGTTCTTGACTTGCTGTCTTCTAGTGACAGTGTTCCCTATGATGTGGTGTCATCTGGTACTCCCTCTAGTTCACCTTAGGAAGCCAGTAGTCCTCATGGGGAGTCCCATATCACTGAGCCAATGCTAACAAATGCAGGTGATAACAACATTATTGAGCACAATTCTGAACCAACTAATCGTCATCCTCTTAGAAGATCTGGTAGGATAGGAAGACCACTTCTTTGGCTTCAAGATTATGTAACTAGTTCAAAAAATGCATATTGCCATTGTCCCTTGTCTTCCTATGTCATGTATAACAATATCACACCTTCATATCATCATGCCTCACAATGTACTCTTCTACCACTGAACCTAAGTCATTTGCAGAAGCAGTCAAGGACCCTAAGTGGATAAAAGCAATGCAGTTGGAGATTGAGGCCCTAGAAGTTAATCATACATAGAGCATAGTAGATCTTCTTCCTAACAAAATGCCTATAGGGTGCAAGTGGATATTCAAGATCAAGTACAAGGCTTCATGGGAGATAGAGACAAAGCTAGACTGGTATCTAAGGGCTACAGTCAGCAGAAAGGTCTTGACTATACAGAGACTTTTTCACCTGTAGCTAAGATGGTCACAGTAAGATCCATTGTTGCTCTTGCTGCTTCTATGAATTGGATTATCTATCAGATGGATGTCCATAATGCTTTTTTGAATGATGATCTGTTAGAAGAAGTCTATATGTATATCCCTCGGGGTTTGTGAGACAGAGGGAGACCATGAAGGTCTGCAGACTCCAAAAGTCATTATATGACCTTAAACAAGCTCCTAGACAATGGAACAAAAAGTTGACATAGGCCTTGGTCCAAATGGGATTTCAACAGGGTCATTATGACTATTCCATGTTCACCAAGAAGACCAATGGTGATATAATAAAGGTATTAGTCTATGTAGATGACTTACTAATTACATGCATCAATCAACATCTTCTACAACAAAGCAGAGACGAGTTACAAACAAAATTCAAGATGAAAGACTAGGGAGAGTTAAAGTTCTTCCTTGTAATTGAGTTTGCCAGATCAAGTAAGGGTATTGTAATGTGTCAAAGGAAATATGCCCTAGAACTAATAGCTGAAGCTGGACTAGGAGGAGTTAAGCCAATTGGTACACCTTTAGAACTGAACCACAAACTGACATCTTAGGAGTATGATAAGCACACACAAAGCAACAACAAGGATGAAAATCTCAAGAATGTAAGCCCTTATCAGAGGTTAGTAGGCAGGATGTTGTATCTCACCATGACTAGACCAGACTAGATATGGCCTTTACAGTTAAAGTACTGAGCCAGTACATGTATATCCCAAAGGTTTCCTATATGGAGGCTACCTTAAGAGTGGTCAAATAAATAAATAAAAAAGCACCTGGACTAGGAGTGCTTATGCCTGCAAAGAGCTCTAACCAATTGCTAGCATATTATGACTCACACTGGGGAGCTTGCCTTCAGATTAGAAGGCTTGTAACATGTTATCTAGTGAAGTTAGGAGATGCATTAGTCTCATGGAAGTCAAAGAAATAAGAAACAATGTCAAGAAGTTCAGCTGAAGCTGAGTTTAGAAGTATGGCTACATGCACAGCAGAAATCACTTCGCTTATTGGTCTGTTTAGAGAGCTTGGAGTTGATATTCAACTACCAGTACAATTGAGGTGTGATAGCAAGGCTACAATTTAGATTGCTGCCAATCCTATATTTTATGAGAGAACAAAACATATTGACATAGATTGTCATTTCGTAAGGAAAAGAATATTGCAGGGCATGGTACAAACAAATCATGTCTCTACCAAGGAGAAAATTGCAGATATACTTACAAAGAGTCTTGCAAAAACACAACATGATCATTTGCTACATAATCTGGGGGTGAAGAATCTATATTCGACTATCAGCTTGAGGGGGAGTGTTGACTATGGTTAAGCAAGCTGATTGTACTAGAGTTAAGTTAAATGAGTAGAGTTATTTTTAAAAAGTTAGATAGGAGGTTAAATATTAGTTAAGAAGGTTGTTAGTACTGTAGTTGTGCATATAATCTCTGTATTCTCATTGAAATGAAAGTAAGATTTTATTTTCTCAGTTTTACAGAGTCGGTAGCTTTACTCTCTTCCTTCCTCTCTCTCCTTTACATCCATAGCTGCTCGATTGTAACTGAGCTGTAATCGCCATTTCCATGGATGTTAGCAATTATGTTTTCTCCGTCAATTTTTATTGTTCAAATGCAAAAAAAAATTGTTCTAACTTTTTGATAATATGAAAAAGCTCAAAAACTCTGCCCTCTTTCTCCATCTATACTACAAAATTATACTCATATAAGGAAATTGAGAAAGAAAATCTTTTTCGACATCAAGGAGCATATTCTAATTAAGTTTAGATATTTAATTTTTTCCGGATGATATAGTGCTAATTGACAAAACACGAGGCAGAGCTAACATTAGTTAAGCTGAAGGTGTGGAGTCAGATCTTGGAGTCTAAAAGTTTCAAATTGAGCAGGACCAAGACTGAATACTTGAAGTACAAGTTAAGTGACGCTATCCAGGAAGCTGACGTGGAAGTGAGGCTGGATTCATAAGTCATCCCTAAAAGAGGCAGCTTCGCACCTTGGGCCAGTAATTCAGGTGTTATTTCGAACTTATCGAAATAATAACCCGTCTGTCACAACCCAAAATCCCACCATATTAGTTGTGATGGCACTTAGTATCTAAGACTAAGTAAGTCGGTTATAATAACAATTCAAGCCATTTTTGTTTTTAAAATAGATAATCGAAACCAACAACAAAAATAAAGATACAACCTCCCAAGACTGGTAGTACTAAGTCACGAACTCTAACTTAATACATGAAATGATTTGAAAGAAATTAAATATACATTACCGCTCAAATAATAATTAACAGTACAATAAGAGGGAAAGACTCCAAGGGACTGCGACGACCAAAAGAGCCCTACCTTAAATCCTTGCGATCACACTCTAACTCTGTCCGAGTCCTATATCTCCAATACCTAGCTTTGTACATAAAACAATATACAGAAGTTTAGTATAAGTACATCACAGTGGTACCCAGTAAGTATCAAGACTAACCTCGGTGGAGTAGTGACGAGGTACAGTCAAGACATATCTAATAACCTGTGCAATATGGCATACCAAAATAATAGGAAACAAATAGCAATGATAGCAACAATTATCAACTAGTGATATAAACAACATGGCAACAGGAACACCAAAAATATTGCTAAATAAATTATGATTACAAGTACAACCATTTAATCAAGTCCTTCAATTACACATCTTTCATCTAAAAATTTTCCAAATAATAATCTTTAGAATATAATACTTACCAATACATATATTTCGAATATACTTCCTTCAAATAAATATCTTTCGAATCTAATTCTTTGAAATAATATTTTGAATATAATTCTTTCAGATAAAAGTCACATTGTGACACCTCATTTCACAATCATAAAAATACGAGTCTCAACCCACCTTCATATTTTTCGTAATACGGGCCTCAACACACTTTCATATTTTCACGGCACCTCGTGCCCATATTTCTATCACAACTGCACGGACAACTCGCGTGCCAAAAATATCAATATATAAAAAAATATGCAAGATCAATTTACTTTACAAATAGTTTGAGTGAAGAAAATGACATTACACTTAAATTAAAGCATCATATAAACTAAGATTTGGATGTAAAACTTATTAATTTAAAACATAATAGTAATTTCTTTTATTTAAAACAACTCAATCATTGAAAATCACTAAAAACCAAAAATATAAATCTTCAAAGTCGCGTACTAAAAAGTCAAAGCCAACACAATAATAATAATAATAATAATAATAATAATAATAATAATAATAATAATAATAATAATAATAATAGTAATAATAATAATAATAATAATAATAATAATAATAATAATAATAATAATAATAATAATAATAATAATAATGTCAACTAGTACATCACGGAAAAAGATAAGAATTTGCATATTAATGAAACAAAATCACCAAAGACAAGAACATAAACAAAGAAATATCAACAGGGCACTCCCGAGGTACCGCCTCGTAGTCCCAAATCATAAATAAATTCACAATATCTCATTTCCTTATATCACCGCGGGAGCCTTCACATATAATTTTAAAGAAAATATTTTTCTTCGAAATAGCATCCCGCTTTTTAGCCACCCTTATCACACCGCATGACTTCTAGTAGTTCCCTTACTAGCCACGCGTTTCAAGTCACCCTTATCTCACCGCATGCGTTTCAACACCCTGGACTTATATCACCGCATGCGTATCAATATCACAATATTTCACAAACGCACCTCACGTGCCCAAATATCACAGCATAATACAACTTGCACCTCAAGTGCCCAATTATCGCAGCATAATACAACTTGCACCTCAAGTGATCACATATCAAAACATATCACAAATTGCACATCAAGTGCTCAAATATTACAACATATCACAAATTTCACATCCAGTGCTCAAATCTTATAACATATCACAAATTTCATGTCAAGTGCTCAAATATTACAACATATCACAAATTGCACATCAGGTGCCCAAATATTACAACTTGCCACATAAATCAACAATACATTATTTTTCACAATAAGAAGCCCATGGCTCGGTCATAATGCGCACAAAAATTTTAAAAAAATATCTGGGAGTGAAAACTCAACAAAATAATATTTCACAATTTAACACTTCGCCTCAATATGATTTACAACCTTTATAACTCAATATCAATTTCAACAACATGAACTGAAAAGAAATTCATCAAGGGACAACACTTTTTTTAATTCACAACTTCATGAAATAAATAGATTTATTCATCTTATTAACTAAATTTTTCATTTAAATTGTATGTAGATAAAATCAATAATGAAAATTATTTCCATAAAAATAGCAACTCAAACAAACACAGAGTTCACATAAAAGTCAAGTAGTAATCGCACCAAATTATCATATAAAAATAATCTAGACAAATAAGGAATGAAACATGACAAATAAGAGATTTAATAAGTCCTGACAATTTTCCAATTTAATACATAAGATTGTCTACGAATTTTAACCGATATAATTTGCACATATAAACCAAGTACGTACTTGTTACCTCGCGTACATGGTTTTAAATCACACAATTTTCACATAAGACTCAATGCCTAAGGGGAAATTCTCCCACACAAGGTTAGGCAAGATACTTACCTCAAATCACGCTATCTCAATCCAATAATTGACATTTTTCCTCGATTATCCAACTCTGAATGGTTCGAATCTAGCCAAAATAATTCAATACAATCAACACAAATTATTGGAATCAATCCCATATGAAAATACCAAATTTTCCAATAAAATCCGAAATTAGATAAAAAATCGCATGTGGGGCCCACGTCTCGAAATCCGACGAAGGTTACAAAATATGAACACCCATTCAACCACAAGTCCAACCATACCAAAATTACTAAATTCCAACAACAAATCGACCTCCAAATCTTAAATCAAAGGTATAGAGAATTTCTACCATTTTCAACCTAATTCACTAATTTCATAATAAAAACAACAATAGATTCATGTATTTTAACCAAAATCGAGTTAGAATCACTTACCCCAATCCATATGGTGAAAATCGCCTAAAAATCGCTTCAATCCGAGCTCCATAGCTCCAAATGTGTTAAAAATGGCTGAAACTCGCGTTTTGTAATCTGTCCAGGTAAGTCTCAGGTGTCTAATACGACTTATAAATCGCATTTGGTAACCGCAATTTGCCTCTGCCCCAGAGCACAATATTACCTGCCTTCAGTAAATCCACCATAACTTTTTGTACAAATATCCAAATGATGAACGGTTTGAAGCATTAGAAACTAGACTCAAAGACCTTTAATTTGATAGGTTGTGCATCACATAACACCTTATATATATGTAGATATATATATATATATATATATATATATATATATATATGTAGATATGCTCGTCCAAAGTGTGATCTTGTGCGTGCTCATTTAGAATTTTAGTCTATCTTGAAATTTTTCAACTTGGCTTAGACTTAGGCTTCTCCTTAGACCCCAAATCACTTATAATATACTTCGTACACTTATTATCATATCCAATTGATATTCATCATATTAATAGTCCGTCTTTGTGCACAAAATAATATAATTAGCGCACATCAACTTTCTTAATAGTTTAAGTACTTCAAAAATTTTCTGGGGTGTTACATACATCGTATTGGAGCGACGTAGATGAAATGGAGTGTAACATCCATTTTTTGTGTGATAAAAATGTGCTACAAAGACTTAAATTAAAGGTAAGTTCTACAAAGTGGTGGTTAGACAAACTATGTTATATGGGGCATAATGTTAATTGGCTAGTCATGAATTCTCATGTCTAAAAGATGAAAGTAGTAGAGACGAGGATGCTGAAATTGATATGTGGGGATACTAGGAGAGATATGGTCAGGAATGGGAATATTCAGGACAAGGTATGTGTAGTATCTGTCACGCCCCGAACCTGCGGAGGCGTGGCTGGCACCTGGTGCCATAGTGGCCCGAGCAAACCACTCTGTAACCCATTCATTTCTTTTTATAACTATCATGGACCAACATGGCCACAACTCGTAATGTAAAATTTTAAGTGGGCAAATGTTATATCAATGAACCATCATTCATAAAACATGAATACATATGGGTTGTCAAGGTCTCTGATGTATTGTACATAGTAAACCATTGTCTACAAAGCCTCCAATATTATTTGACATAAAATGGGATAGCATACCGGCCTACCCATAAGTATGTAGCAAAACTTTGACGCGATGACTCATAGACTCGGCTGCACTCCGAATGAAGTGGAGTCTTACCGATCTTTCGCTGAATGCCAATCTCGTCTACTATGAGGGCTCATCAAACTGATTATCTGTCAGATGGCGCCTATCGTGGAACTAGGCAAGCCTCAACTCGACATCTCAACACAGTAGAACTTTTAAATAAAGGCGGAAGCAATTAATATTAAAGAAATCCTTTTAAAAAAATAGAATATAACTCCAAAATTACTATACAATCCATCCCCAAAACCCGGTGTCACTGAGTGCATGGGCATCCAAATGAAAATAACATCTGACTGATAAAATACTGTCTGAAAATATAGAACAATAGAATATTAAAGGAAAGGAGAGTCAAGGTTAGCAAACGCCATGCAACTACCTCAATAGTCTCCTAAGTCTGACTTCTCAATCAGCAATCACCGTGACCAAAAGTGTCTAGATCTGTACACGAGGTATAGAGGGTAACGTGAGTACACCAACTCAGTAAATAACAGAAATAAATAAGGAACTGAGAAGTAGTGACGAGCTATGCAAATACAGTTATCTCAATAACTTTCAATAAGAATAGCCATACTTTCAATTTAATAGTTTAAGTCTCATCAGTGCGTACTCAAATAATCCAAATATCAAATATTCCATAAATATGTACTACAAATATAAATAGCAACTAAGTGCAGCAATTAACTGAAAACAAATATAGCCTCTCAAGGCAACAGCTACTCAGCTCATCTCATAACTTAAAAATCTCAGTGGAAATAACAAAACCAAATCGGTAATCTAATTCCAAATTCTCGTAAAAAGAACTCCAATTCCAATGAAAGTTGTTCAAAATATTTGTTTAACATTTTTAATAGAGGTTCAGTATAAAGATGAGTGAAGACAGAAATTTCACAAAACAAGCCCCTTGGGTAAAGCATCACTCGTATGTATGTATATATAGCCCCTCGGGCAAGCCTCTCAGTCCCTCATGACTCAACTTTCATCAATCAGCACTCACACTCAACAGGTACCTCATAATAACCGCTGCAGCGTGCAGCCCGATCCATATAGATATAGTCGATTGCGCTCACTGGGGTGTGCAGACTCCGGAGGGGCTCCTTCAGCCCAAGCGCTATAAATTGCACGGACAACTCACGTGCTGTACGGACAACTCACATGCTATAATAATATCTGGATCCGCACGGACAACTCACGTGCTATACGGACAACTCACTTGCTATAATAATATCTGGATCCGCACGGACAACTCACGTGCTGCATGGACAACTCACGTGCTATAATATAATATCTGGATCCGCATGGACAAGTTACGTGCTGCACGGACAACTCATGTGCTATAATAATATCTAGATCCACACGGACAACTCACGTGCTATAATATAATATTTGGATCCGCACTGACAACTCACGTGCTATAGTATCAATAACCTCACACTTAAGCCCTCGGCCTCACTCAGTCATCAATCTCTCCAGTCTCTTGGGATTTTAGAAATCATTTAAACGGGCCAAACATAAGTAATATCATATATCAACAATGAACAGTAACAGACGGAGGCATAATAAGCAAGAAAAGTTATGACTGAGTATAAAACAACAATTAACAGCTAATTCAGCAAGTACACGACCTCGCAGGTCTCAACAGTGATCACATAAGGCCTAAACATGATTTCTAACATGACGTACAATTAATTTCTATGAAAACAGAGGGAACATGTATTAAACAGTTGGCCAATTAATTCCACAGTCTCGCGGGACGGACCAAGTCACAATCCCTACGGTGCACGCCCACACGCCCGTCACCTAGCATGTGCGTCACCTCCAAAATAGTCATCCGACACAATGTCCGGGGTTTCATATAGGGGTGTGCATTCGATTTATCGATTCGATTTTGACCCTTATCGATAATTACTTATCGATTATCGATTTGTACATATGCTTATCGTTATCGTTTCAATAAGGTTTCGATTTTTTCGATTTCGATTTATCGATTTTTGGGGCTTATCGATTCGGTTATCGATTACACCAATAAGAAAATTTACGGGATTCCACGGAAAGTATATCGCTACAAACACACCTAACTAATATGGACAAAAGGAAGCTAAAATAAGAAGAGCACCGTTTATAACATAAAAATTGTGTCAACAAGCACATGCAACGAAACTAAAGTAAGGGATCAAATGTATGCCACCAACACTCCAACGGTATAAACAAACAAAAAATCAAAATACATCATCACGGCTAATTCTGTTTTCCATTAATTTGAACTTCATTTACTTGAGCTTTAAATATGATCATTCCTTAAATGTGGTAAAAGAAATAATAGGGTTAGGGACTTAGGGTAAAGGAAAGGGTATTATAGAATAAGGGTAAAAAAAATTTAAAAAATTTTAAAAAAAAATTTAAAAAAAATTACTGTAGCTTATCGGTTTATCGATAAATCGATAATCGAAGAGGTCGAAATCGAAATCGAAATCGATAAATCGATAAGGAAAATTTTGAAATCGAAATCGAAATCGATAAATCGATAAACCGATAACAAATAATCGATTCGATTTATCGATAAACCGATTCGAATGCACACCCCTAGTTTCATACCCTCAGGACCAGATTAATAACCGTTACTTACCACAATTCGAGCAAAACCCTACTCCGTAATGCCTTTTCCTCTCAGATCGACCTCCGAATGCCTCGAATCTAGCCACAATAATTCGATTCAATCAATAAAAATTATAGGAATTAATTCCATATGAAATTCTACATTTTTCACTAAAAATCCGAAATTGTACTAAAAATTTGCTCGTGGGGCCCACGTCTCGGAACCCGGCAAAAATTATGGAATATGAACCCCCATCCAACCACGAGTTTAACCATACCAAAATTACTAAATTTTGATAATATTTCGGCCCTCAAATCCTCAAATCTATCTGAGAGGGTTTCAAACTCTTCCAACTAAATTCACAGATTTAATGATATAACTTGTAATAGATTCGGGTAATCTAACCAAAATTAAGTTAAGAACACTTAACCCGTTGTTTTCTCCGAAAATCTCCCAAAAATCGCCTCTCCCCGAGCTCTAATTTGGTAAAAATAGAAATGGGATGAAGTCCCATTTTCAGAACTTAACATTCTGTCCAAACTTTTCGTGGCTACTATTCATAAATACTGTACACGGTACTATTCACGACTACTGTTCATGGATACTATACATGCTACCGTACACGGCTACTGTTCACGTAGGTGTGGTCACTGTTCACACGTGCGAAAAATGCAGAAACTGCCTAAAAATTTTCAGCAGCCTTTTTATATCTGTTAACCTTCCGAAATCCACCCGAGGCCCTCAGAACCTTGACAAAATGCATCAACCAGTCCTTAAACATCATACGAACTTAGTCGAAACCTCAAATCACATCAAATAACGCTAAAACCGCAAATTACACCCCAATTCAAGTCTAATGAAACTAGGAACGTCCAACTTCTATATTCGATGCAAAAACCTATCAAATCAAATCCGATTGACTTCAAATTTTGCACACAAGTCATAAATGACATAATGAAGCTATGAAAATTTTCAGAACTGGATTTCGACCCCGATTTCAAAAAGTCAAATCTCCGGTCAAATTTAAGAAATCTTTAGCCTTAGATTTCTGGATTCCGTTAAATGGTGATAATTTGATCAAGGGACTTCCGAATTCGATTTCGGGCATATGACCAAGTCCCAAATCATGATACGGAACTACCGGAATGGTCAAAACTTTTATCCGAGTTTGTTTGTTCAAAATATTGACCGAAATCAACTTAGTTGAGTTTTAAAGCTCTAGTTCACAATTTAATCCATTTTTCATATAAAAACCTTCCGAAAAATTATACGGACTGTGCACGCAAGTCGAGAAATTATTGATATCCCTTTTTATGGTCTTAAAACACCGAGATGATTATTTAATTTAAGATGACATTTTGGATCATCACATTATCCACCTCTAAAAGAAACTTTCGTCCTCGAATGTACTAAGAATTATTCTTAGGTTACCAAATTGATGATTTTACTTCTACACAAATATTAACGATTGATCCCACATTACCTCATTCGGCATAAGTCCGACAACACCATTTCAATTGAGATTATTTCCTTTGAATATATTTGTAAACTTGAAGACCAAATTTCTTACACTCCAATCATTTCCAGAAAGGTCTGATTTTCACGGCAACATACGATATCAGTCTCGACTGGCTATAGCAACTCGTGCCTACGTACCTATCAAATACGGGGTATTACATTCTCCTCCACTTAGGGTCATTCGTCCTGAAATAAGAAGTAGAGCATGTCCTTAAACACATAATATAACTTATCTCTTTCTTTGCACATCTCAATATCCCAAAATTTTTCTAACTCCCAAATTTTTCAGAAATTTCGGCAGAGTCTCCCTTGTAATTGGGCCTATCCACCTGCCAGAGTAACACCAAAACAACTCCTAACAACATGTCCACAACCCAAAAAAGCACCACAAAGTATATATTAATAACACTAATCTTCGTATTACAAGCACGTCATTATCACAATGATATCTTGACATGAAACACATCATATGTATGACCATAAATACGTCTCTGGTCTTAATAGTTGTTCATAAAAGATTACAACATCACCAATTAACCTCATGTTAACAAAATCTCGTTTCAAACCTCCAGTTTACTAACAATGAGGCATGAAGATCTCATAATTACTTACCCGAATTAACGAGTAACAATTTACATCCCCCGGGCACTCACCTCGTAGTCTAAAACTCAATAATTACAATACAAATCTGGAAATTATGCACAAAGATATTCATACAAGATTTTTTTTATTTTTTTCCAAATAAGTCTAATAGGCATGACTCCCTATAAGTACTATAGTACAAAATTTTAATTTCACAAAGGGGGCATTTAAGCACATAATTTTTTTTTCTTTCACCACAAGGACCTCGTCCTTATATAACATCTACCACAGATTGTAGCCCGGTTTCAATATTTCACATAATATAAAATACAAGGATCTCATCCTCAACTCTGTACCACAAGTAATACGCACATCGTGCCAAATTGGAACATTCCATTTTCTTCCTTTGAATAATTTTCCGCTTAACAAAATCACAACACATAATGATAGACATAGATATCTCCATCGAATCTCCCAACAAGAGTATTCACATAAGTAGATTTCAGAATTACGAAATTCACTCATAAGTGGAGCACAATAGGAGGACTTGCCTCGATACTCAGAACCGAATCAAGTTAAGAAAATTGTTACTTTATAATAATTTGAGACCGTACTTGTAACGACACCATCTGATGTTGCGACCTCAGCCATACCATAGAAAATATATCAACGGTTGGGTCTCCACCTCTAGGAGTCTCACCTCCACCTCTAACATCCTGACCCCTACCTCTGGCTGGTCATTTAAGTGGAGTAGTAACTGCAATGGGGCACGTAGCCTGAGTGCTTTGATAAAATATGTTTCTCCCAAGTCTAGGACAATTTTCCCATGATGTGTGTAGTACTATCACATTCATAACAATCCCTTTAAGGATTCAGTTGCTCATACTGAGTCTATGCTAGATAACTGGAATAACCATTATACAAAGCTCATGTAGGTAGTGCATTAAAAGAATTTACTGGAGCACCCTGAGTAATCAGATATATTGACTGGGCTGGCCGGCTACCCGAGCCCCTGTCATAATGATTTGTAGTTGCAGAGTAGAATCCGGTGAATCCTTTAAAACCACGAGACCTCTTGGTCTTTTTTTTTCCTCATCCAGAACACATTCTAATATTTTGGCAATTTCTACCACTATCCGAAATGAAGCATCAACTAGTAGCTTCCCAGGTTTTACTAAATTTCCAGATCATAATTGAGTCTTTTAATGAGTCTGTGGACTCGCTCTCTGGCTTAGGAACCAAAGTAGGAGTATGACAACTAACTTATTGAACCTGATGACATATTCTGACACTGTCATGGTGACCTAACACAACCGTTAAACCACATATACCACATATTACAGAGAATTTGGGAGACAACTTCTTCAAAAACATTTCTGAGAACTGAGTTGAGAAGGTGGTGTTACATTGGCTAGTCTGCCCTCTTCATAGGCTTGCCACAAACACCGACGGCTAATTTCTTTTTTTTTTTTGCTATGTTGACTCAACACTGCTGAGCTAACATATTTATTTGTATACTCTTCGATTCTTATTTGGGGTAACTCTTTCCCCCAATTATGCACAACAATCACAAAAGTATAGCTCCATCAAGATAAATCTTGGCACAAACGACGTAGTCCAGAAGATCGTCAACTACTGTACTTCCTTTGAAGCACCCAAAATCTGCAACCTTGACTTCCACACTGAGCAGACCTTCTATAAATTTATAGTTATTTTTCTAACTCCTTTGATACTAAAGTATTGGATAATTAAAGAGGCAGACACACCGTAAGTCTCAACCTTATCCCCTGCATGTCTCAGGCCTTAATTATGCGTAAATTATTGGGGGAGCCTTTTAGTACCATATATATATATATATATATATATATATATATATATATATATATATATATATATATATATATATATATATATATATATATATATATTTTAGGTCAAAACAGATATAACACATGACTATTCGATGTATTCATTGATAGTGGACATCCCCATTTTGCGCGAAGTCATGGGTCACAATGTCCGATAATCCACAATGCTGACCTTTTAACTCATATAAATCAACCAGACGTCAAGGTCCATTGCACCACTGCATGATTCACTGGGTGATCTTCTCAATACGTCTGCATCTTCAGACGAAACTATAACGGGTCTAGTAAATACCTAATCTTTCCACCACCTCTTGGCGGAACCCGTCATCTGAAACACAGTAAAATTAACCCCTATTTCTTTCAACTATTTCCATATTCTACAATACTTCATGGCAGCGGTTCAGAAAATCCTATGGGTCCTCAGAAGGTGTACCACTAAAATGGACTGGAAATAGCTAGGTAAACTTATCTAATCTCAGCAAAGCCTCAAAAGACAAGGCAGGTCTGTCATCGGCCCGTGCCGCAATAACTGGTTGAGCTGCCCCAACTGGATGAGATTAAGTTAAATCCTTCATAAGCTAATGCAACACAACCCATCTAATTCCTAAAACCATTTGCAAATCTCGCATTCACCTTCGTAACAGTCAAGCCCACTCTCATAATCAATCCAAACTCAAATTGTAACACGTATATTTCACTGGTAAAAGAGGACTGCCAACCAACAACATAAGGATCACACAAACTTCAGAACATCCCGTAGGAGATAATCCACTTGCTTAACCTCAAACTGGTATCTCTCCACACTTTTCCATAATCATAACTATTACACAATCACTTAACCTCCCTCTGAGTCTGAACTCATAACGCAACATGAAGATTTACTCCGCTCTACAACTAAACTACACGAGAGGTCCTTCAATACACATATAGCTCGAAGCCATATGCCAACTCAAGACAGAAGTCAAACACCAAATAATCCTTGCTACATCCTCAGCAAACTCTTCCCGTCATATTCGAACAATTTGAACACATCTCGCAATCAAATCATACTCACCCCTAGTCATCCAGTCACAAATCCCACCAGTAAGGACACAAATGGACATATATGTCCCAAATGCATGTGCTCACACAATCGAAATCTCAGTACTCAAGTCCTAGACAAAACCTGGCCTCAAGTCCTCCAGACTAGCCCAACATCACACACAGAAATCACATCTCGCACCTCATCCAGGGAATCACAAGCTGTCGATGCACAACAGATATCGGGCGCTCATGTGCACACACGAATGCGTGGAAGGAATTCAAGGAATATGCTTCAAGTTTAATCAATGTTGCACGATAAGAATTTAAGAATGTGGAATTTTCTTAATGGTTCTGCAGCCTCTTGAAGATAAGTACAGACGTCTCCGTACCGATCCGCAAGACTCTACTAAACCTGCTCATGACTCGTGAGACCTATGTAACCTAGTGCTCTGATACCAACTTATCACGACCCAAAATCTCACCTGTCGTGATGCCGCCTATCATGGAACTAGGCAAGCCTCAACTCGACATCTCAACACAGTAGAACTTTTAAATAAAGGCAGAAGCAGTTAATATTAAAGAAATCCTTTTTAAAAAAAATAGAATATAACTCCAAAATTACTATACAATCCATCCTCAAAACCCGGTGTCACTGAGTGCATGAGCATCTAAATGAAAACAACATCTGACTGATAAAATATTGTCTGAAAATATAGAACAGTAGAATATGAAAGGAAAGGAGAGTCAAGGTTAGCGAACGCCATGCAGCTACCTCAATAGTTTCCTGAGTCTGACTCCTCAATCAGCAACCACCGTGACCAGAAGTGTCTAGATCTGTACACGAGGTACATGGGGTAATGTAAGTACACCAACTCAGTAAGTAACAGAAATAAATAAGGAACTGAGAAGTAGTGACGAGCTATGCAAATACAGTTATCTCAATAACTTTCAATAAGAATAGCCATACTTTCAATTTAACAGTTTAAGTCTCATCAGTGCGTACTCAAATAATCCAAATATCAAATATTCCATAAATATGTACTACAAGGATAAATAGCAACTATGTGCAGCAATTAACTGAAAACAAATATTGCCTCTCAAGGCAACAGTTACTCAGCTCATCTCATAACTTAAAAATCTCAGTGGAAATAACAAAACCAAACCAGTAATTTAATTCCAAACATCTCGTAAAAAAAACTCCAGTTTCAATGAAAGTTGTTCAAAATATTTATTTAACATTTTTAATAGAGGCTCAGTATAAAGATGAGTGAAGACAGAAATTTCACAAAACAAGCCCCTCGGGTAAAACATCACTCGTATGTATGTATATATATCCCCTCGGGCAAGCCTCTCAGTCCCTCATGATTCAACTCTTATCAATCAGCACTCACACTCAACAGGTACCTCATAATAACCGTTGCTGCGTGCAGCCCAATCCGTATATATATATAGTTGACTGCGCTCACTGGAGGTGTGCAGACTCCGGAGGGGCTCTTTCAGCCCAAGCGCTATAAACTGCACGGACAACTCTCATGCTGCACGGACAACTCACGTGCTATAATAATATCTAGATCTGCACGGACAACTCACGTGCTGCACGGACAACTCACGTGCTATAATATAATATCTGGATCCACACGGATAACTCACGTGCTATAATAATATCTAGATCCGCAAGGACAACTCACGTGCTATAATATAATATCTGGATCTGCACTGACAACTCACGTGCTATAGTATCAATAACCTCACACTTAAGTCCTCGGCCTCACTCAGTCATCAATCTCTCCAGTCTCTTGGGCTCTCAGAAATCATTTAAATGGGCCAAACATAAGTAATATCATATATCAACAATGAACAGTAACAGATGGAGGCATAATAAGCAAGAAAAGTTATGACTGAGTATAAAACAGCAATTAACAGCTAATTCAGCAAGTACACGACCTCGCAGGTCTCAACAGTGATCACATAAGGCCTAAACATGATTTCTAACATGACGTACAATTAATTTCTATGAAAACAGAGGGAACATGTATAAAACAGTAGGCCAATTAATTCCACAGTCTCGCGGGACGGACCAAGTCACAATCCCTACGGTGCACGCCCACACGCCCGTCACCTAGCATGTGCATCACCTCCAAAATCGTCATCCGACATAATGTCTGGGGTTTCATACCCTCAGGACCAGATTTATAACCGTTACTTACCACAATTCGAGCAAAACCCTACTCCGCAATGCCTTTTCCTCTTAGATCGACCTCCGAATGCCTCGAATCTAGCCACAATAATTCGATTCAATCAATAAAAATTATTGGAATTAATTCCATATGAAATTCTACATTTTTCACTAAAAATACGAAATTGCACTAAAAATTCGCTCGTAGGGCCACGCCTCGGAACCCGGCAAAAATTACGGAATATGAACCCCCATCCAACCACGAGTTTAACCATACCAAAATTACTAAATTTCGATAATATTTCGGCCCTCAAATCTATCTGAGAGGGTTTTCAAACTCTTCCAACTAAATTCACAGATTTTATGCCATAACTAGTAATAGATTCGGGTAATTTAACCAAAATTAAGTTAAGAACACTTACCCCGTTGTTTTCTCCGAAAATCACCTCTCCCCGAGCTCCAATTCGGTAAAAATGGAAAATGGGACGAAGTCCCATTTTCAGAACTTAACATTCTGTCCAGATTTTCTGTGGTTACTGTTCACGCATTTACTGTTCATGTGGACTATTCACGGATACTGTACACACTACTGTTCACGGTTACTATTCACAAATACTGTACATGGTACTATTCATGGATACTGTAAACGCTACTGTACACGGCTACTGTTCACACAGGTGCAGTCACTGTTCACACGTGCGAAAAATGCAGAAATTGCCCAGAAAAGTTCAGCAGCCTTTTTATATCCGTTAACCTTCCGAAATCCACCAGAGGCCCTCGGAACCTCGACAAAATGCATCACCCAGTCCTAAAACATCATATGAACTTAGTTGAAACCTCAAATCACATGAAATAACGCTAAAACCGCAAATCACACCCCAATTCAAGCCTAATGAAACTAGGAACGTCCAACTTCTATATTCGATGAAAAAACCTATCAAATCAAATCCGATTGACTTCAAATTTTGCACACAAGTCATAAATGACATAACGAAGCTATGAAAATTTTTAAAACTGGATTTCAACTCCGATATCAAAAAGTCAAATCTCCGGTCAAACTTAAGAAATCTTTAGCCTTAGATTTCTAGATTCCGTTAAATGGCGATAATTTGACCTAGGGACCTCCAAATTCGATTTCGGGCATATGACCAAGTCCCAAATCACGATATGGAACTACCGGAATGGTCAAAACTTTTATCCGGGTTCGTTTGCTCAAAATATTGACCAAAGTCAACTCAGTTGAGTTTTAAAGCTCTAGTTCACAATTTATTCCATTTTTCATATAAAAACCTTCCGAAAAATTGTACGGACTGCGCACGCAAGTCGAGAAATTAATAGCCCTTTTCATGGTCTTAAAACACCGAGATGATTATTTAATTTAAAGATGACATTTTGGGTCATCACATTATCTATGCCTGCAAGCATGAATGCAACATCCCCGACAAAAGAACATCAGTACGAATAATGTACCGAGTGTGTAAGGATATATAAATAAGTATATAAAAGATATGGAAGAAATATAGGGTAAATGACTCAACCTGTAAGTCTGGATAACTCTATAATTCATGAAATAATTATAGTGTCATACATATGCGCATGAATGTCATGTCGTACATAGGTACATGTTTCATAACATCATCAGACTTCTGAGGGTGTCCCATAATATGATCTCTGCCACTGTGGGCAAAATCATCAACGTATACCAGCTGATCAGGTGGTGGTGCATATATAATGCCATAACATTTCCCATATCCCATATAACACCATAACCTTTCACATATCCTATATACATACATATATATGAGTATATAACTCCATCTGGGTCATGGGTAAATGCACATGTATAAATGAATGCAATGCATAATGAAGTAAGCCAATATGATCTCTTGGAATGTCATGAGACTCATGAATAGATAATATGCTAGTAGGACACATGGGGGATCAATAACATGGGCAATCTTAGTACTTCTAAGAATAGAATTATTTATGAAACTTACGTGTTTGCTCGTTTTGTTGTATCATGTGGATCATGCCAAAAAGAAAGAAGAGATAGCCTTAGCATACGTGGTCTTATCTCAGTTGCTCAAGAGCTCAACTTGTTCAATATACCTCCACACAAAAGTCTTTTCAACTTAATCTTACATTCTCCCTCGATATACAACAATGTATCTACGTTTGTATCATATTATTAGATGCCAAATGGAGGACCTAGGAAGGATCATTCAAGATACTACATAATGAACTAGTTTAATCCAATACAAATATTCTTCCATGACCTAAAGTAGGAAAGCTTATTGAATGTTAAGTGCACCACTCCATACTGCAGCTCCAGTAAGTCTCATTATCTAGAGCCAAATAGGTCTTTCTATTTTCGGTTCTTCAGCAGAAAAGGATTAAGTAGGTCCATGCCTTAGATGAAATTTTTAGTCTTTGAAAACATGTACCCATATCACTTTCCTTTGATGATAAGTTGACAAATGATGAGGTATTAAACATGATCAAATGTTTTTCTTACACACGTCAAATCATATGGGATTGGTTATGGTAATTAGGACCTTTTCAGTCTTATGTATGCCTCATATTTTCTTACTGATCACTTCTCTAATACTCATCCTTGTCCAATCTTTTTGAAATACAATATTTCAGTTGCTAACATTTATTTTTTTGAGAATAGTAACATGTTCAGTGGCTAACATTTATGATGTTATCAAGATCCTAACTTAGCAAAATAAGGCATCATCTTAACTTGGCAACTAATGTTAACTAAGTAGAGAAGGTTTATATAGAATCCAAGCGCCGCCCCTCCTATTATTTGTTATCGGTTTCTCCAACTTCCACCTAGCTTCCAAGACTTAGCTTAGTCATTATTAAATCCTTGCTTGCTGTCACGTTTTAGGCTTGTTAAGCCTTATCCCAACATTTTAGTTAATTACCCACTAATTCTTAATTAACTAGTTAATCTCCCACTAATCAACAATTAATCAATTGCCCGCATAATTAAGAATTATCTCGAATTACTTAAAATACTATTTATTTTTAACACACTTTATATAACTTACTATCATGGTTATGTGGTACTATATAAAATAAATATACATACACTATTATTTAAAACATCTATGTAAAAATACATATATTTTCTCAACTTCTAATTTTTCTAATCTCATATAAAGAGTACAAATTTTCGTAAGCTTAATTCTTAAAATGATAAAAAGATAACCCTCTTTTCTGGTGAGAAAATAATTTATATATTTTTTTCCTAATTTTACTATCTTCAGACGGTTCAGAACAAACACATCGTCCATTTCAACATATGTCGAGAAAGTCAACAATGTGAAATTCCTAATATGCAGTCATTATTTGAAAAGAGTTATTATAAGTTAAAAGAAATTAGAAAGATGTTAAACTAGTTGAGAGGTATCACTCTCAACTTGGATGTTCCTAGATTTATGAAACACCATTTTCTGGTGATACATAAAAAGCAAAATGAACTAAAACATGGAATCATTTCATGGCTATGTATCCAAAACGTATCCAATATAAGAACATCACCATTTTTATTAATTTAGAGTGTATTTGAAGAATCTGGGGAAAAAATCTTACACTTTTTCATATTTGTCTAATATAAATATAAGAAAGGCAAATGAAAGAACCATATAATATAGCAAGTGGATATAATTTTTATAATATCTATTTTTATAAACTTTCTTATGTTATGTGTATAATTTACCATATCCAAAAGTAGTAATAATGGTAACTATTCAAAATTAAACTTATAAAACTTTTACTAAAATACTTTACTTAAAGAAAATACCACACTAACATAATATCTAACGATATTAAGGTTGTAAACACACAGGGTCTCCTAATAATAATGTCTTAAACCCTCTATAACCCCCTAATAGACATAATCCCTTCAAACTCATATAGATTACTACGACTCATCCTAATAATAAAATACGAGATTTAACTGTATCCGTTGTGGACAAGATGGGGGAAGCGAGGTTGAGATAGTTCGAGTATGTGAAGAAGAGATGTATGGAGCCCCAGTGAGTAGGTGTGAGAGATTGACGATGGTAGGTCTGAGGAAGGTAGAGGTAGGATGAAGAAGAATTGGGAAGAAGTGATTAGGCAGGACATGACGCATCTTCAGCTCACCGTGTACATGACCCTTGATAGGCGGGTGTAGAGTGCGAGGATTAGGACGAAAGACTAATAAGCAGTTGCACATCTTCCACTTTCTTCCAGTAGTAGTAGCGTATTCTAGTATTCCCATATTTTTAAAATTCCACTACTGCCTGATGTTGCATGTGTTTTGATTGTTCTACTTCCTTGTTGTTCTTACTCTTTCCTAAATTTTATACTATTATATTTCTTTTTTATACTGTCGTGATTTGCATGCTTGCTTCGAGCTGAGGGCCCACCAGAAATAATCTCTCTATCACCATAAGATATGGATAAAGCTACGTATACACTATCCTACTCTTATGTCTACTTACGAAATTACAATGGATTTGTTGTTGTATATTTATATTTAACACACACATGGGCAAAATGTGAGCAAAAGTCAATTAATGAAGTAAAAGAAAAATTGATGGAACAGAGAATGGATGAGCACTTCGGGTTTTATATTTGAAGGGGTCCAACATCCAAATGGATCGTAACTAACCAATCATAAGATTGTGACATTCTTAAAGAGGAATAATATGACATCAGCATACCAAAACTAACCAAATATAGTAGAAAAATATCTCAATTATTCTTGTTTAGTGGCTAATCGCAATTTGTGCGACTGCAATTTGTTCGTGTTTATATGTAATAAATAATTATGCTCCACTTAATCCTAACCAGTGAAGCTCGGTATTTCTGCATTCTCAATGTCATTCACCAGTCCTACCTAAAACAAGCTTTTCGACAATAGTTACCTAAATTCTTCGGATATACTACTTTTCTTGTCAATTAAGTTTTATTATTTTTCTTTTAAAAATATATATTTTATGTAGTATTACCGCAGTCTTAAATTAATTATGTTACTTCAACTGTTCTACGGTATTTTGGCACCTCTTTTAACCATATATAATTAATATTTAAACTTTGCAAGAGTTGATTTTATTTACATTTTTTTCAATCTGATGTGATTGAAATATATTAAGAACTATAGCTTTTATGTTAATAATATTTCTTTTTAACAAACTAAAACTAAAGGAAATGAAGTCTTATGTAAAATTTCTAAAATTATGTAGGTTGCTGTGGTCTACATCATCTTCAGAATTTTGTATTGTTTTGGATAGTGGTACTACCATAGGGCATTTAGGCCACTTATCTTCAATCCTTATACATTACTATTAGCCAATCACAGGCTTACAACTCGGCATAGTTTCTATCTTCATTATTTTATGCAACCTATACTTTACTTCTTGATGTTATTATACTTGTAATTATAAAGGTTTTCTTTTCTAACATACAAATTTGTTGACTCATAAAAATTAATATGAACTGATCTTTTATGTCATTAAGATTATATTAGATTTTAAGATTGCAGGTCTCCTCAATAAAACAAAAGCTAAGTTACTAAACTAGTACAGCATATCGACAAAGACTTCCTCACATCATATAATAAATATTCTAAAAATGATTTTATCTACTACACAGTTGTTGTAATTTGTATTTGTACTGCCTTCATAGGAAAAAAAAAACAAAGGAAAGAAATATTATTAAATTAAGGAACAAAAGCAGTCTTCTTACAACAGTTGCAGACACATTCATTGTATCGAATTATTATATAAGTAGTACTAAATTTGTACACATAACCACAAAGGAACAGTAACTATAACATAATATGCCAACTTAAATTCTGAAATCTGTCTAAATCTGCCTAAATTGGTGTACTTTATACCGTGTAATGTAAGTTTTTATTAGAAAAAAAAATTCTAGGAAAACCCTTAGTCGTTATCCTTAGGATGCGCACTGGATAACCTGCTCACACCCATTAGAGAGAATTTTAAAAATAGTCAGATTTATAAGTAGTTATTCAAAAATAGCCACAGTCAAATGTAATTAAAATTTAGCCACTTTTCATGTAAAGATAAATCTGAACGAAAATACTGTTCAAAATCCGGGGAAAAATACTTTAGTATAATATACTGCAATTTCAGTATATTATACTGGAACTTTCCGCGTGTTGGAGTTCCAGCATAATATGCTGGAAGTTCATACACAGGTGCACCGATCTCCAGTATATTATGCTGGAACATTCCGTGTTGCAGCAAAATAATGACTATTTTACAATGACATTACAAATGCTGATTACTTTTGAATATTCAGTCCGAAAACTGGCTAGCCCGTATTATTTTTACCGGCCGCTACCGTGTAATGTAAGTTGTTAACCCGTCATTATCAAATTTTCGTCAGGATAATGACACTCCGAGAATCCGGTGATGAAGCCCAAGCCCAATCATTTCATCTGATCAACGGCACGTCCAAGTCGTGGAAGCCCAGTTGATAACGCGTTGTCACTACAACATAAAAATATTTAAAAAAGATAAGAAAAAACACGCAATACCATTATGCAGAAATAAAAAATTCCTGAATTTTCCCCAATCGTCAAATTCCCAATTCCTTTTCCATCCAAATAGCAATTAAACACCTTCGAGTGTAAATTCCTCTCCAAAATTTTCCTCCCGCCGGGAGCATTTCTTTCCCTCTTTTTTTCGGCAACTGATCGGAGATGGTTTCACCGGAGAATACCAACTGGCTTTATGATTATGGGTTCGAAGAGAGTGCTGTCCCTGATTCGAATTTCTCAGCTACGGCATCTGGGTTTAATTGGCCCATGCAAAACTTGAATGGTTCAAGAAATGTTAGGTATTTTATTTTCTCAAATTTTGCCTTTTTTTTTTATGTGACTCAGTAAAGTTAGGATCTTTTAGCTGATTGATGAATCTTTATATTTTCCATGATTTAGAAAATTTTGGGTCATGATAACCCGTTTGACTGCAACTGTGCTTGTGCTCTATGTGCCATAAAGTTTAAACATTTAGGGACTTTTACGCTGCACATTAGGAATTTCTAATCTTAGGTTTTAGTTTTTCAGCTGTCTTTTCTGGTTTTAGTTTTGGGCCCAAACATAGTCTAACTTGCATGATGGATATTTTGAACATTTCACATTTGTATACCTCTTTGCTTTATCTTATTGTGATTTGATGGCACAGTGTTTCTTTTAGTGTTCTTCAGGTCTAAAGTTAGGATTATGAAAGCAATTCATTTTTGTCATTTTCCGGATGAAAAGTTAGTAAAATTTTGGAAGTAATGGAATTCCACTATCTTATCTACAGGTGGTTAGTAGAAAATACATATGTCTAGTGAAAAATAATTCTTTACATAGAATTATATGTATCTTTTGGAAAAGAATTTGGAGGCCGACCTAGATTCAACTATAGAATTAAGATAGGAATGCTGAAAGTGTCCAGTTACCTGAAGTTTCCTCTTTGTCCGAGTTGAGAAGGTAGAAACTTAATGGTTTTCAGCGCAAGCTACTATAAGGTTCCTAACGTCCAGCCCTTAGTGGAGTAGCAGCTTGAAGATATAATACTATTGTCGAAAACTGAAATATTTGACTTGTCTTCCCTCGTGTGTTACCTACTTTCCGTCAGAATCCTGCATTTCGCTTACTGAAGTGATGACATCATCAGAATCTGGTAGTAGTGGCAGTGATTGGATAAGAAACAATGCAGAAGGAGGATGTACTGATGATGGAGGATAGGGAAGTACTTTTAGCACAGAGCATCCGATGTGCAGAAAGAGGTGAGCAGATATTACTGTAGACATTACGACAAGGTTTGATGGGAATAGGCGAAAATATTCATAAACATCGTTAAAGGGAAGTAGAAAATAGGAAACACTTAAACTAGGAGGATGCTATTTCTTTGGTGAGAACCTTGATGGCAGTAGATTGAGGAAAAAATATTAGTACCACTTAACTCATTGAGAACGAAAGGCGGGAATTCTAAGAGACAATGCAGAGTAGAAAGAGGAACAGATATGGAGAGGAAAATCAGAGGAAAGAAGTGTTGGGATATTTAAAGATAGACTAACAAAATGAAGAATATAGAAGGAAGCTAAATAGAGAGGAGAAGGAATAGAAGACAACTAGTACTACTACAAGAACCAACACGACAACTAAGCCTCAATCCGACACTAGTTGGGCCAGCTATGAATCCTCTGTATTGATTCCACTCTGTTTTGACCATTTTATTACAGTATTGATAATATGTCTTCAAAGATAATTTTGCACCTCACACTTGTCCCTGCACTTTATTGGAAACAGTCTCTCTACCCCTCTGGGTATGGGTAAGGTGTAAGGTCTAAGGTCTGCGTACACACTACTCTTCCCATACCCCTCATGTGAGATTATATTGGGTGGTTGTTGTTGTACACTTATCCCTACACTTACTTTTAAAATGACATAAGTTTCGAAACACAGCGAAGAAGCTCCTGGTAAATGTTGGACCTAATGTAATCTAAAGAAGCTCCTGGAAAACGTTGGACCTAATGTAAGCATACCAACACGAGTAAGCCTTAATCTCAACTAGTTAGTATCGCCTGTATTGATCTTTTGCTTCTACTACTAGAACCGTAAATTAAGCACGAAATGGAATAATGTTCTTTAATATTGGCTAAAATTGAGCCATGCTGGGGAGGGGGATTCAATGTTTCTAGTACCCAATTGAATGACTAAAATTTGCTTGATTGTCAGCTAGATGTGTTCACTGCACGTGATTTAAAATTTCTGAATTTATGTAGCTATTGCTGTATGAAAAATTTCAATAGATCAGCAGGGAGTTGCATCATGAAATATTTTGTGCTTTCTAGTTCAAGTTTGTGCATTCTGCTAGGTTTCTATTGACATAATTTTTAGTCTTTCATGTGCCTGATTCTTCTGTTTATTGTTTTAGTTTTGACCTCTGTTTTCCTTTTTCTTTTTTTGTGCTTGTTTCTAGTGCTGAAGTTGATGGATCCATTGGTGAATCAGACTACCCAAAGGAAAATGGTTCTAAGAAACGGTAAGAGCTTTCACCTTTTCTGGACATTTTTGTGGTAATCTCGGTAATTGTTGTTGAATAAGGATGTGATGCTGCACTCAATCATTGGGTGTAGTTTAATTTGAGTTGCTGCTGTTTTCAACTATTGTTAATTAAATCAGTGAGGTGACACGTTCCTCCCTCTCTCTTTTTTAAGTTTTGAGATTTCTTTACCTTTTTTTATTTCTGTGATTCATCATTCTAAAAACATCTGTTGCTTCTGCTTTCAATTTGGTGAGGTGTAAGTCTGAAATCCTTTCGACCTATTTATGTGTTCTCTCACAATTTTAGGTAATTGTTACAGGGCTAGAGTTGAATCATGTGCTCCAACAAGTTCCAAAGCTTGCAGAGAGAAACAGCGGAGAGATAGGCTAAATGACAAGTGATGTCACAACCCATTATATAAGAACTTTTCTCTTTATTTCATGATGAATTGCTAAAACTGACCTAATTATCAGGTTCACGGAATTGGGTGCACTCCTTGAGCCTGGCAGGCCCCCCAAAACGGACAAATCTGCTATTCTGGTGGATGCTGTTCGCATGGTGACCCAGTTACGTGGTGAAGCTCAAAAGCTGAAAGACTCAAATTTGAATCTACAAGAAAAGATAAAGGAGTTAAAGGCTAGTATTACTTCCCTCGCAATGCAATCCTTGATAGAAACTTTTTTTTTTCTTGCATCTGTCATTCTACTTGGTTTTGTAGTGGTGACAGTTAAAAGCTAGAACATCACTTCACTATTCTGCTCCTGAACTTCAAGCATGTGTTAACTTGTGTAGGCCGAGAAAAATGAGCTTCGAGATGAGAAGCAAAAGCTTAAGGCTGAAAAGGAGAAGCTAGAGCAACAACTAAAGACTACGAATGCGCAACCTGGTTTCTTGCCTCCTGCCATACCTGCTGCTTTTGCCCCTCATGGTCAAGTTCCAGGAAGCAAGCTGGTGCCGATCATGAGTTACCCTGGTGTTGCAATGTGGCAATTCATGCCTCCTGCTGCTGTTGATACATCACAGGACCACGTGCTCCGCCCTCCAGTTGCTTAACCAGTGACAGCTAAAGCCTACAATGGTTGACTTTACTCTCCAGTTAAATTATTCGTCTAGTCAATGGCCTCCGGTTGTATTAGTTTTTCCTCAAGTTCACTTACTGTGGATGATCTTTTGTGACCTTTGAACTTATAATGGATTAATGTTGGCTTTATGTGTAAAATCTAATAAACTTAACCAGGAACTGACCAGGTCCAATTTTACTCTGTTAGATTATCTGTCCTGTCCTCCTTTGCCTGTGGCTGGGAGGGTAGTTATTAATCTCTGTGCTGAAATTGATGATAAAGTTGCTGTTTCAGTTTGCACTGTTTTTCCGGTAAAGTTAAATGAAATATATATGAGCATATTTTACCAATCCACCAACAACAATATGCTCAGTGATTTCCCACAAGTGTGGTTGGGGAGGGTGTGTGCACGGAGATCTTACCCCTACCCTAGGAGGGCAGAAAGGATGTCTCCATTAGACCCTCGGCTAAAGAAAACAATATATTCAACCAATCCGATAAAAATAAATTGAATTATCTTTCCTGCTAGTAATATTGTAGACTGCCTGTCAGCTAGCTTAATGTTCTTTGGCTGCTCTGGACTTTTCAACAAAAATGTACTAGCTCGAAGCTTGAAAGTGAATTTGCGTCCCAAATTTTGATTTAAACTCCCTGCATTTCCAAAATGAATATTCTTCTCTCTTTTACTGACTTTTCTGAAGAATGCTGGCCTAAAATTGTATTCCTATACAGATAACGTTTCCCGACAGTATAAAATCAATATTAAACAGCACTACCTCAAGTAAAACTTAGTTCCTATGCATCGATCAGAATTCATATTACCGTAGATTTGACATATTTTTATATGTAAAAATAGCTTATAATACACACAAGCGCGCACATACACAAGCACGAGATTGTAGAATATGACACATCAAACTACTTTACCATTATAAGTTTTCACTATCAATAATTGGGTCAATGTAATCGTTAATCTTGATTTAATTTCAAATTATTTTTGCATTTTTACCTTGTCCAAGTATAATACTAAAAAAGATGACCAAAGTTTTTTTTTTTTTTTTTAAAAAAAGAAGGTAAAATGAAAAGATAAATCATAACTACATCATTCTTTCTCGAAGAATATAAAGTAGTAACAATTATGTTATTAGTGATTTATACGAGATGACAACAAATGAGTAAAATGATTTAAAGGCCCCGTTTGAACATAATTTTTTTTTCGTTTTTCCAATTTTTTTTTCTTTTCAAAACAATGTTTGGTTATGAAAATTGTATAATTTTTTGAATCCAACTTGAAAATGGATTTTCAAATTTAAAAAACTGTTATGAACTAGTTTTCACTGAAAAATTATAACATTAGTACTTTCAAGTTTTAGAAATTTCCCTATATTTTTGGATTTTATAAAAGGACCCAATCTTTATATCAGTTAGCCACTAGAATTAAAACATAGGTAACCATCAACTACGCACTTTCCCCTTCCATAAAGAAAGACACAAAACGTAGCAGGCATATCTTCTTCTCACCAAAGTGTGTGGCGGCGGCCTTTGATACTTTTTTCTCAGCTTATCTTGTATACATGATTATTTTAAGAAGATTTTAAAATAATATGATAACGGTTAAACAATAAGCATATTTGATTGTTTGTTTCAAATAGGATAATCAATTCGGGGTAATTTGATATTTTTTACAAATTGTTGAGTATAAATCATGTTTCATGATTTTGAAAAAAATATACCCAAATATATTGCAAAAATGATAACCAAACACAACTTCATCTTCAAATCAAATTTCAGTGAAATTCCAAATTTGAAAAAAAAAATCTTGGAATTTATGTGCAAACACCTACTTACTTACCATTACGAAAAACTAAAAAGTACTAGTTAGTTGTTTAAATTGTATTTCTATATTACTATATTAAAAGCACGAAATTCTTTAGCAAAATGTCGTTTGCTTTTCTAATTTTTAGAAATAGAATTCACATTGGATAAAATTATATTTTAAATTATTTTTTAATATTTAAGAATTCAAAATGAACTAAAATCTTTCTTATTAAGTCATTACTTATTTGAATTAAGTAAGAAGTCATAATATTTAGGACACTAAAATCAATTAAAAAATTTCTTTTTCAAGGAAACTCCGCCATAATTTTTGCATTTCTTGTCACTGAATTTATAGCCTGTTTGACCAAGCTGGAAAAATCAGCTTATTTTGAAAAGTGTTTTTTTCAAAAGTGCTTTTCGAAAAAATACTTTTGGAGAGAAGCAATTTGTATTTGGCTAATCAATTTGAAAAACACTTTTGAGTAATAATTTGTGTTTGGTCAAGCTTTTCAAAAAGTGCTTTTAAGTATCAATAATTAGGACATGAAGAGATTTACTTAATAGTTAATATTATATAAGTAAATAAATAATTCCAAAAAAATATAATTAATTTTTTTCATTTTATTTAAGTAAAATATGAAAATAAAATTAAAAAGCACTTCAATTCTTTCAAGATGATTTAAATATATCACAAAATTAGTCAACATATAAAAAAGGCATTCACCCCATAAGTATATCAGAAAGCTATCATAAAAATAAGAAAGGATATTTATAGATTAATATCTTAAGTATTAGATTTAGAACAAGTAGCTATTTTGGAATATACTACATTTTGCTAAGGATATTTTGGTAAGAAGAAAAGTAAAAATTGTTTTTGCTTTTGGGGAGAAACTATTTTTTTCTACTTCTCAAAAAGTGTTTCTACTTTTTCCCAAAAGCATTTTTTTCTCAAAAAAAAACTTGGCCAAATACCTCAAATTTTAAAAAAAATTTACTTTTTTTGAAAAAAAAAAACCACTTTTGGACTAAGAAGAAGCTTGACAAACAGGCTATTAATTGCAAGGTCAATTTTGCCTCTATATTTCCTCTCACACCAAACTTTTTGCTACTCTTAAGTTTTCAATCGATAAGTATTTACTTAAACATTGGCTATTAAATTGTAGGGGTAATTTTAGAGATATTCTCACATTTCTCTCTATCACACTTACTTTTCCCATGGCAAATAATATTACGCTTACCTCTTTTAGTTTTTAGTTTTCTGTAACAATTTTTTTAACCTACTTTTCATAATGTAAATAAAATACAATGAAAAATATGGCTTTTTTCGATACTAGATCTTATAATTAATTGATTATGAATATTTTATTTAACAAATAGGCAAATATTTCTACAAATACAGTATTTACCATTAGTATTAGAAATAATAGTCATTATTAGAAAAAGATAGTAACCATTTATTTGTGGTAATACTTTAATAATCATTTGTTGGAAAGGGAACAGAAATCTAAGAATATCAATGAAGAAATAGAAATACTTTTTTATTTGACTATTGATTTTAGGAGAACATAAAGAATACATAAAGGAAAACTAGGAAACAAAAAATAGCTTTGGTATTTTTTTTATGTTGCCAAGCAAAACAGTAAATATGTGAAGGCTGCAAAAGTTGTAATAAGGTAATTAAACAAGTCACTAACTGAGGTAAATAAATATATATATATATATATATATATATATATATATATATATATATATATATGAAAGTTTGGAGACAAAGAACTAATATATTAATCATGACAACGAAGAAGAAAAAAGAAAGAATTTAAAATACATCAAGAAATCTCTATAAAACAAAACGATGATATAGAATTAGATAACATATATGTTTATGTATATATTGATTTTGCAGAAAAATGCACCAATCATATTATTCAAGAAAATTTGTGTACGATGGATTTTTTTTTATACTTCTTTCTTAATGCATATAACAAAAATCTTCACAGGATCGATTTCGTTCATCAATTTAAAAGCGCACAAGGTTAATTCAAGTTTTGAAGTTCTAAGTTCAATCCACGAGGGTTTTCAACGGAATATTATACAGAGTTTTCCTTACTCCAGGTATGTTAAGGCCTTCCCTCCTTTCTTTTGGCATGATCCAAATTATACTAAAGAAGCGAGCAAATACACAGTTTCCATAAATTACTCTATTCATACAAATAGTAGGGTGTCTATATTCTTGATTCCCCATGAGAATTATTATCATTTTTGACATATTTCCACTATTGTTTGGGCGATTTGGGAGCTTTCTAAGAGAGATATTCCACCTAGCATCTTGAAATAAGTTCATCCTACTTATTTCTAGTTTAATATTTGAACCTTGGATAGATTAACACACAAAGATTAAGCAAAAAATCATGGGATTAGAGCAAAACCTAGGGTTTTGATAAAAGTTAGATTTAACCACGAAATTTATTATGGAATGAAGTAGAAATCATATATTATTGATCCTGAACAACTTTCTTCGAAAAATTTCGGAATCCGGGCGCGTGGGCCCAGGGTCGGATTTTAGGAAACTTGTGTTTTGGGTTGGAAAATTACTTTAATGGTTAGAAAGCGATCTTGTGAGCTTGTAGTAACTAGTTCCTACCTCGTTGAATTATTTTGGATCGTTCGGCTCCAAATTGAGAGTTTGAGTACGTTCTTGGTATTGGAAGTGTGCTTTGAAGCGAGGTAAGTCGCCTTTCTAACCTTGTAAGAGGGAATTGTCTCCATAGGTGAAATAATTGAATAATTTGCCACTAAATGCGGGGGCTATGTACGCACTAGGTGACGAGAGTCCGTACGTAGCTACTATTATGTTAATTGTCTGGGTAATTTAGGACCCGTATCATGCCATATTTGTGAATGTTTATATCCTTTCATGCTAATGAGATCACTAAGGATATGCTAGAGATTTGGAAATGAACATATGTGAACGTATGCACTTGCTTGAACACTTGTATGAATTATTTGAATATAAATGCGCCTTTATGCACCTTTTTGATGATAATTGATATTTGTGGATCGGGCCGATTGCCTCGGTAGAAATAGATGCATCTATGGTTCGCGCCATTCGATCTTCTGGCAGTACTGCACAGTTTCTTTTCAATTGGACCAGGATGTATGACCTCGGCATAATGTGTGCATGATATCTATGTGAAATCTTATTCATGACTTACTTTGTTAAATGCTCTGAAATGTAAATGGCTAACTGTGATATTATCTAGGACATGACTTATCACTTCTTGCTATAAATTGTTATTTATTTGTGACATCCATGCTTAGCATAACACTTTCTTATATTATTTGACCCTAGTAAGTATCAAGTCGACCTCTCGTCTCTACTTCTTCGAGATTAGACGGGATACTTACTGGGTACATATTATTTATGTACTCATACTACGCTTTTGTACTTAATTATACAGGATCTGAGGCAGGTACATCTAGCTACCAGTCGAGTGCGCATTCTTGATCGTAGTCCGAGACTTCCACGGTGAGCTGCTCCCTTCCTATGTCGTTCAGCAACATGATGGAGTCTCTCTGCACTTTTGGTTGTCTATTCTATTTCAGACAGTAGGATAGATTTATCCTTTTGTATATTCTACTAGATGCTCACATACTTGTGACACCAGGTCTTGGCACACACATTGGTAGACTATTCTTTTGGGGTTGTATAATTATTTTTGTACGTTACTAATTATTACTTGTTTTAAGTTCAAATTAAGAAATTATTGCAACTGTTTTAGTAAAGTAAACCTAGAACTTATTACTATTTCCATGTTGGCTTGCCTGACAATCGTGTTGGGCGCCATCACGACCTATAATGAAACTGGGTGGTGACAATTGCCCTTATATATATTAACCTAAATGTTCTATTTCATTTTTGTTTTAAAGAAAAAGGTAATATTCACAAAAGAAGCCAGTGCTTCATACGCAACCGTTACGACCCCAAATATCACATCTTTATGTTTATGTCGTAATTTCTCCCTATATTAGTTAGATTTTTTTCGAGACATTTTTGCAGTTGCCTAGAGCAAGTTTATGTGGCCTTCTTGCATGTGATCTTTAGGAAAAGCTCTTTCTGTGTTAGTATTCTTGAAGCATTTAACTATTTAAAAAATAGTATACTTGAAGCCAAAAAAAAAAAAAATGTTGACTGAATAAAAGTTTGGTGCCCAACAATTCTCAATATAACAAAATGATAAAACAAAAGAATTTTACTTTTTCGTAAATAAACCAATAAATAAATAACAGAAGAATCTCATAATTATGAAAACCAATACATCATTGTTTGATTTCTCTTTCTTACAAATATGACAATATTTATTTAGTCTAACAGTTATTTGAAAAAGGTAAAAGAAGAGTTTGTATGGTAACTTCAGTATATCTATGTTTATAAAATAAGATCTATTAAATGAGTCCACTGCTTTCGTTAAATTATTCGGGGGATCGGCAATGCATGCATTAACTTCTTTTGCGATTAAATCCAGTTAAGTTTGGTTTGGTATAATAATCTGTATTACATGTTCCTTCTTTAATATCATTTGTTCTGGCAGAAAAAGGAAGGCACTACACATTCCCGTATAAAATGAAGACACTATCTTCAGCGATCTCGCTTCTGCGAGAGGGGGCCCGCATCTGCAGAATTGAGGCAGGCGGGCTGGGGCTGCTTCTGCGGTCTTGGAGTCGCTCCTACGATGAGTTGACCGCACCTGCGGTTTCGCACCTGCGGCTGACCAACCGCAGGTGCGGTTATGACAGATAGCTGGAGCTTCAGCTCCTTGCCAATTTTTCCAACTTCACTCGAGCCTCGTCTGATTGACGCTCGGGGCCCTCAGGCCCCGCCCTCATAAAATGGACTCGCTCGAACCCTCGGAACGCCCGAAACAATGTCAAATCTAAGAATCACTCACTAAAACTAATTGAATCAAACTTATGAACTTCAAATTCTTCAATTTACTTCTAACGCGCCGAAACATACTTACACTACTTGGATTGACACCAAATTTTGCGTGCACGTCTTAAATGTTATATTGGACCTGTACCGGGCTCCAGAACCAACATATGGGCCCGATCAATATGATCAAGCATTATTCAATTTCATTAAATCCTTAGAATTTCAATTTAACAATTTCTAACAAAAATTTATTACTCGGGCTAAGGACCTCGGAATTCGATTTCGAGCATACACTCATGTCCCATATTTTCCTACAGACCCTTCGGGACCGTCAAAATACAAGTCCGGATCCGTTTACTAAAAATATTGACCAAAGTCAAACTTAGCCTTTTAAGAAAATCTTACAGAATCAAGTGTGCCTATTTCAACCCAAACTCTTCCAAATCCCGAACCAACCATCCCGCAGGTCGTAAATTAGTTAAAGCAAGTGCGGGAAGTCTTATTTAAGGGGACAGGGTTCTAAAAAGCAAAATAATCAGTCGGGTCATTACATTCTCCACCTCTTAAACAAATGTTCGTCCTCGAACGGACATAAAAAGTACCTGAGCTCGGAAAAAGATGGGGATATCTGCTCCGCGTGTCCTCCTCGGACTCCCAGGTCACCTCCTCAACTGGTTGGACCCTCCACTGGACCTTTACCGCGGAAATCCTCTTGGATCTCAACTGGCGATCCTGCCTATCAATAATGGCAACTGGCTCCTCCTCATAACCCAGACTCTCATCCAGCTGAATAGTACTGAAGTCTAACACATGGGACAAGTCGGCGTGATACTTTTGCAGCAATGATACATGGAAAACTAGATGAACTCCAGATAAGTTGGGGGGTAAAGCAAGCTCGTAAGCAACCTCCCCAACTCGCCTTAACACCTCAAATGGGCCAATAAACCTTGGGCTCAATTTGCCCTTCTTCCCGAATCTCAAAACACCTTTCATTAGCGAGACTTTCAAGAGGACCTTCTCGCCAACCATGAATGATACATCATGCGCCTTCTGATCCGCGTAACTCTTCTGTCTGAACTGAGCTGTGTGAAGCCTCTCCTGAATCAACTTTACCTTTTCCAAGGCATCTTTCACCAAGTCTATACCGTACAACTTAGCCTCACCAAGATCAAACCACCCGATAGGAGAACGACATCGCCGACCGTATAAAGCCTCAAATGGAGCCATCTCTATGCTGGACTGATAGCTATTGTTGTAAGCAAAATCTGCCAAGGGCAAGAACTAATCCCATTGTCCTCCAAAGTCAATCACACATGCTCTGAGCATGTCCTCCAAAATCTGAACTGTCCGCTTTGATTGTCCGTCGGTATGAGGATGGAATGTTGTGCTAAGCTCCATATGGGTCCCCAACTCACTCTGAACGACTCTTTAGAATTGGAAAGTGAACTGAGGGCCTCTATATGATATGATGGAAACCGGCACATCGTGTAACCGGACTATCTCCCGAATTTAAATCTGAGCCAATCTCTCTGAAGTGTAAGTAGTCACAATTGGAATAAAGTGTGCCGACTTGGTCAACCTATCAACAATGACCCACACTGCATCAAACTTCCGCAAGGTCTGGGGCAACCCAACTACGAAGTCCATAGTAATGCGCTCCCACTTCCACTCTGGTATAGGCATCTGCTGAAGTAAGCCACCTGGCCTCTGGTGTTCATATTTAACCTGCTGGCAGTTCAAACACCTAGCCTCATACTCCACTATGTATTTCTTCATACTCCGCCACCAATAATGCTGCCTCAAGTCACGATACATCTTCGTAGTACCCGGATGAATGGAATACTGCGAACTGTATGCCTCCTCTAGAATCCTCTCCCTCAGACCATCAACATTAGTAACACATAGGCGACCCTAGAGTCGCAGAACACCATCCTCGCCAATAGAAACCTCTTTGGCACTACCCTGTAGCACTATCTCTCTGAGAACTGCCAAATGTGGATCATCAAACTTCCAGGCCTTGATCTGCCCCAATAATGAAGACTGAGCAACAACACACGCAAGGACTCGGCTGGGCTCTAAAATATCTAGCCTCATAAGTCTGTTAGCCAAGGACTGAATGTCCAAGGCTATTGGCCTCTCCTCTGCTGAAATGAATGCCAAGCTACCCATACTTTATGCTTTCCTGCTTAAGGCATCCGCGACCACATTTGCCTTGCCCGGATGATAAAGGATGGTGATGTCATAATCCTTCAGTAACTCAAGCCATCTACACTGCCTCAAATTGAGATCCCTCTGCTTGAACAAATGTTGTAAGCTGCGATGGTCAGTGTAAACCTCACATAATACCCCATATAGATAATGCCTCCATAACTTAAAAGCATGAACAATCACCGCCAACTCTAGATCATGCACAGGATAATTCTTCTCATGAATCTTCAGCTGGCGTGAAACATATGCAATAACTCGCCCCTTCTGTATCAATACACAACCAAGCCAACGCGTGAAGCATTACAATATACCGTATACATCCCTGAATCGGAAGGCAACACAAGAAATGGTGTTGTAGTCAAAGCTGTCTTGAGCTTCTGAAAGCTCGCCTCACAATCATTGGACAAACGGAAAGGAGCACCCTTCTGGGTCAATCTGGTCAGAGGTGATGCAATAGATGAAAAACCCTGCACGAATCGTCTATAGTAACCTGCTAACCCCAGGAAACTCCTGATCTCGGTCACTGAAGTAGGACGTGGCCAACTCTGAACTGCCTCTATCTTCTTGGGATCCACCTTAATACCCTCTCCTGACACAATATGCCCCAAGAATGCCACTGACTCTAGCCAAAACTCACATTTGGAGAACTTAGCTTACAACTTCTGCTCTCGCAAGGTCTGAAGCACTACTCTCAAATGTTGCTCGTGTTCCCCAGGCTACGTGAGTATATCAAGATGTCGTCAATGAAAACGATGACAAAGGAATCAATATAAGGTCTGAACACCCTATTCATCAGGTCCATAAATGTTGCTGGGGCATTAGTCAAGCCAAAGGATATCACCAGAAATGCATAATGCCCATATCTAGTACGGAAAGTAGTCTTCAGAATATCTGAGTCCCGAATCCTCAACTAGTGGTACCCTGATCTCAAGTCGATCTTAGAGAACACCCTGCAACTGGTCGAACAAATCATCAATACGCGGAAACGGGTACTTGTTCTTAATGGTAGCCTTGTTCAACTGGCGGTAATCAATGCACATCCGCATGGTCCCATCCTTCTTCTTTACAACCAACACTTGTGCACCCCAAGGTGACACACTTGGTCTAACAAACCCCTTCGCTAACAACTCCTCAAGCTGCTCCTTTAACTCTTTCAACTCTTTCGAAGACATACGATACGGTGGAATGGATATAGGGTGGGTACCTGGAGCCAAATCAATACAGAAATCAATATCGCGATCCGATGGCATGCTAGGAAGATTAGAAGGGAACACATCGGTGAACTCCCGAACTACTGGAACTGAATCAATCATCAGAGACTTTGCAGTGGTGTCCCAAACATAAGCTAGATAAGCCAAACATCCCTTCTCGATCATATCTCGAGCCTTCAGGAAAGAGATAACCCGACTAGATGTATCAACTGTGGAACCCTTCCACTCCAACCCTAGCAACCCTGGCATTGCTATGTAATAGTCTTGGCATGGAAATCAAGGACGGTGTGGTATGGGGATAACCAATCCATGCCCAGGATGACCTCAAAGTCGATCATATCAAGTAATAGGAGATCTGATCTAGTCTCGAAACCACAGAATATTACCACATAGGACCTGTAGATCCGATCTACAACCATAGAATTGCCCACATGAGTGGACACATGAACAGGATTGCCCAAAAGCTCAGGAGGAATGACCAGGAAATGAGCAAATGATACATATGAATAGGTAGACCCCGGATCAAATAATACCGAAGCATCTCTACCGCAGACAAAAATAATACCTGTGATAACGGCATTTGAGGCCAATGCATCTGGACTGGCCGGAAGGGCATAGAATCTGGCTGGAGTGCCGGTTGGCTGGCCTCCACTTAACTGAGCAGTAGCTAGCTGACCTCTCCATGTCTAGCCTCTACCTCTAGGACGACCTCTACTAGTCTGTCCCCCACCTCTAGATAGATGGGCAACCGGTGCTGAAATCATAGGCGCTGACCCTCCTGTACTGCCTTGCCCCAAAACCTGGGGCAGTATCTCCTCATATGACCAAGGTCTCCGCACTCAAAATAACCCCGCGGTGTGGCGACCTTCTACTTTGATAGCTGACCCTGATGGTCGGTAGACCCACTAGAGAAGCCTGGATAGCCGGTGGATGGTATGAACTCTCCGGCATAGCACTAAAATAGGAACCTGAAGAACCTTGGGGACCTGAATACCCACTAGGGGAACCCTGAATAGCTGGCAGGCGATAAGAAATCTCCGGTATGGTGCTGAAATAGGGGCATGCTGGAGCACCCCGAGCAAGTGGTGGTGCTGAATATGGGGGCCTACTGAGCTGACCCCTCCCAAACTGAACTCTACCCATAGCCGAGGCACCTCTGAACTCTCCGAAAAATCTATCCCTTCTGTCCTGCTGCATCTGCTCCCTACCTCTCAGACGGTAGCCCTCGATCCTCCGAGCAATCTCCACCACTAGCTGATAAGAAGTCCCCATCTCCACCTATCGGGCCATGTTGGCCCTAATGCCAGAATGAAACCCTGAAACGAACCTACACACCCTCTCTGCGTTAGTAGAAAGTATCATCAATGCATGGCGAGATAATTCAGAAAACCACGCCTCATAGTCGGTCACGGACATCTGACCCTACTCAAGCTGCTCAAACTGATACCGCAACTCTTTCCTCTCAGAGGGTGGAATATACCTGTCCAAGAATAACTGTGTGAACTGGCCCCAAGTGATGGGAGGAGAACCTACTGGCCTGCCAAGAACATAAGACTGCCACCATCTACGGGCCCTGCCCTCTAGCTAGAAAGTAGTGAAGTCAACCCCATGCGACTCCAATATCCTCATGTTATACAGTATGTCCCTGCACCTATCAAAGAAATCATGGGCATCCTCATGACGCTCACCCCCGAAGACAGGAGGGTGAAGTCTAGTCTATCTATCCAACAACTTCTGCGGTTCACCATCCGTAGCTGGTCTGTGCTCGGGCACCACTGTAGCAACTGGTTGAGCCCCATCCGCGGGTATGGCACCCAGAGTCTGATACACTACAGTTGCATGACCAGGAGACTAAGAAGTAGGGGTCTGTGCTCCCCCTCCTGCCTTTGATGTAGCTGGATCCGCTGGAAATAAACTAGCCCGAGTCATGGTGTCCATGAACCGCAACATACGGCCTATGACCTCCTGGAAACCCGGTGCTGTCATAAAGTCCGCCGGGGTAGGCTCAGCTGCGGGCACCTCGCCCTGCTCCTCAATGATAGGGTCTCTCGCAGGATCTGCTGGTGGTGCTACTGGAACAGCTCTGGGATGGCCTTGTCCCCTACCTCGGGCCGGTGCCCTCCCTCGGCCTCTAGCAACGGGGGGAACAGCTCCTCCCGGGTCTGGAACATATGTCGTGTGTGTCTTCACCATCTGTGAGAGAATAGAAGAGAGAAATTTAGTATACCAACCACTGCACGATAGGAAGTGAATAAAGAGTAGTTTCCTAACACCCTATAGCCTCTCGAAGATAAATACAGACGTCTCCGTATTTGCAAGACTCTATAAGGTTTGCCCATGACTTGTGAGACCTACGTGAACCTAGTGCTCTGATACCATGTTGTCACGGCCCAATTTCATCATAGGTCATGATGACGACCAACACCATTGTTAGGCAAGTAGGAAGACCCAAAGTAAAAACATTAATATGTCAAAATGCCCATTCAGAATTAGACAACTTTTTCACCCTTCAATCATATAATATTTGTGTAAAAAATGTACGTATACATTCTAACAAATATTATCATAATAAGTTTCTCCAACTACCCACCACAATTATGCTCTTTAATTCAACTTCAAAGTCTAGAAATACTTGTGATAGGATAATTAACAGTTGTATATTAAGTTCGAATAATCTAATTTTAGAGTAGCTGAAAAAATTATTGTTACAACCTTCTATAAATTAATCTCTTTATATTAAGTATATTTTGCTAATTAGTCCTTATATTTTTTTAAAAAGACAATCACATAACTTCGGTAGTTAATTGGAGGTAAACCAAGAAATCACAAGGACGCGAATATATTCTCTTGCTCTCAATTTACTGTACTTTCCACCTTTCTGTTTAATCAAGGTTATAAGGAGAAAATGAATATTAATCAAGCTTTTAATCAAACTCTACTTTGGGAATTAAGGGCTTCTTCATAATCGTCCATCATGAATGGACGAGTTTAAATTATCCTCAAATTCAGTAAAAAAATTTCAAGACTTGCTATATTCAAGCTTGCCTTTCCAAATTATTTTCTTAGAGAAGTGTAAAAGTCATAAAAGGTATGAAATATTATTATAAGCGATTTGAATACATATTACTCCCTTCGGTCCAAAATAAGTAATTTTTTAGCTATTTTCACACAGATTAAGAAATCCACCTTTTAACATTAATTAGCAATGAAATTGACCATATTAATCTTTACTATCTCTTCACATAAATACTCCTAACACATACTCCAACACTATTTACTCCAAGAGCAATGTAGGAAAAAAATAATTAATTCATTCTTGATATCTAGAAAAATTACTTATTTTGGACCACAAAAAAAATGCCAAAAAATCACTTATTTTGGACCGGAGGGGGACCGGAGGGAGTAGCACATTGCGCTTCTCTCTATATATAGGTTTTCTACAGCAAATACATAACCCATATAACAAAATTATAATAAGGCACTTGATGACTTCAGTAGACATAATTCTTTCTCTTTTATTGAGCTAGATAAAATTGACATATATTATTTTCAAGAACTTGGTATCTTTTAGTTTATATTTAATAACTCAAAAATATTTTTAATAATATTTGTATAATCTACAAAAAATTGTACCCATTAATACAGGGTTCACGCGCATAGCGTGAAACCTAAAACTAGTTTTATATAAATTTATGTGCCTCGAATTCTTGGAGCCTAAGACGAGCCTTATTGGTTTGGGGTGTAAGGAACAACCCTTGATAAATTCCTAATCCGAATGTTAAAAGGAAAGAGAAAATTAGAATCTCTTCTTTATACTTACTAAAGTTCCTAATTAAATCCTAATTCGAATGTTATACTTACTAAAGTTATTAAATCCTAATCCTAATGTTAATAGGAAAGGAGAAACACTTCTCTTCTTATATAAGTACTATTTACTTGCATGTTCTTCTATTCACTTCCCAATGGCAAACCATCTATTTTTTTTCAATCATTGAAGAAGAAATTGCTGGGTCTTTTTTCCTTCAATTTTCAGTTCAAGGAATCGGATGATAACAAATTACAAGGCGGCACTAAAGTCCAAGAATTCACCTTGATGAATTATTACGCTAGTTGAGAGAGAATTGAAAATGTGGAATTTTGCCAAGGTGGAGATTTGTTGAAGTTTGGCAAAATGCCAAAGTCCCACATTGGTTGGGAGTTAAGTTTGGGGGGATTTTTCCCCTATAAAAGAAGGCCTAATGTTTAGGATTGAAACACACCTCTCATTTGCCTTCTCATCTGTTTAAGGCATTTGTATCTTCTCTTTTTAGTATTATTTCACTTGTATTTTTGGAGTGAAATAAAATATTGGTTGTGTCCGAGGAGTAGGCAAAATTAGCCGAACCTCGTAAATTCTGGTGTTCCCTTTATTGTTGTTTTATTGTCTTATTTATTATTTGGTGGCTGTCATAATTTTTGGTATAGTAGTTGTGACTTATTCACACTATATACATTTGGCTTCCGCAACAATTGGTATCAGAGCCAAGGTACTGTCTAAGTATGCTCTGTGGTTGCAGCATAGTCTGATCTTCCACATCAGAAAAGATTTATCTTGGTAACTGAGTCAAGGTTCTGTCTGAGTATGCTCTGTAGTTGCAGCTTAGTCTGATCTTCTACATCAGAAAGGAAATAATCTTGATTTGTGTCGTCAGCTATTAAATAATATTTGTGTCAAATATGGGGGACAATAAACAAGAAGAATCTACATCAAGTGTTAACAATACGTCATCATTGGCATCTTCGCTTATGACAAGAATTGTGTCAAATGCGAAATTTGCGGTAGAAATTTTTGACGGGTCCGGACATTTTGGGATGTGGCAAGGCGAGGTTCTAGATGTCCTTTTTCAACAAGGGTTAGATCTGGCCATTGAAGAAAAGAAACCAGATGTTATTGGAGAAGAAGATTGGAGAATTATCAACCGTGTTGCTTGCGGTACCATTCGATCCTACCTTGCTAGAGAGCAGAAATATCCATACACAAAGGAAACTTCTGCAAGTAAATTATGGAAAGCACTGGAGGATAAATTTTTGAAGAAAAACAGTCAAAATAAATTGTACATGAAGAAGAGACTGTTTCACTTCACCTATGTTCCTGGTACCACGATGAATGAACATATCACCAGTTTCAATAAGTTGGTCACAGATTTGCAAAATATGGATACAACTTATGATGATGGTGACTTGGCCTTAATGTTGTTGGCGTCACTTCCTGATGAGTACGAGCACCTTGAAACTACTCTACTCCATGGAAATGACGAAATTTCTCTCAGAGAAGTTTGTTCAGCTTTGTACAGCTATGAACAAAGAAAGCGAGAAAAACAGAAGGGCGGAGAAGGAGAAGCACTATTTGTGAGGGGTCGTCCTCAAAATCAAACGAGGACAAAGAAGGGAAGATCCAAGTCAAGATCCAGACCCAGCAAAGATGAATGTGCCTTTTGTCGAGAAAAAGGGCACTGGAAGAAAGACTGTCCGAAGTTGAAGAATAAGGCCAAACATAACAATGGAAAGGCCATTATGGATTCAAATGTAGCTGATTGTGATGATTCAGACTTCTCATTAGTTACAACAGAGTCATCAACATCATCAGACATATGGTTGATGGACTCGGCTTGTAGCTATTATATGTGTCCCAACAGGGACTGGTTCATGGAATTTCAAGAAGGAGAATATGGAGTCATCCACACAGCGGATAACAGCCCTCTTACCTCATATGGCATTGGTTCAATACGATTAAGGAACCATGATGGAATGATCAGAACATTGATAGATGTTCGATATGTACCGGATTTGAAGAAGAATCTCATCTCTGTGGGAGCCCTAGAATCAAAAGGGTTCAAAATCATTGCAGAAAATGGAGTGATGAGAGTATGCTCCGGTGCACTAGTGGTAATGAAGGCTAATCGGAAGAATAATAATATGTATCGCTATCGTGGCAGTACAGTTATTGGGACAGCGACAGTGACATCCAGTGACGACAAAGAGGCAGAAACAACCAAGCTATGGCACATGCGCTTGGGACATGCTGGAGGAAAATCCTTGAAAACTCTATCAGATCAAGGATTGTTAAAAGGAGTAAAGGCTTGCAACTTGGAGTTTTGTGAGCATTGTGTCAAAGGGAAACAGACAAGGGTTAAATTTGGTACAGCGATCCATAATACTAAAGGCATTTTGGATTATGTACACTCTGATGTTTGGGGTCCTTCCAAAACACCTTCATTGGGTGGGAAGCACTATTTTGTAACCTTTGTTGATGATTTTTCTCGAAGAGTGTGGGTGTATACAATGAAAAACAAAGATGAAGTGCTGGGAATTTTTCTCAAATGGAAGACGATGGTGGAGAATCAAACAGGCAGGAGGATCAAGTGTATTCGCACAGACAATGGAGGTGAATACAAAAATGATCATTTCAATAAGGTCTGTGAAAATGATGGCATCGTCCGACACTTCACTGTTAGACATACACCACAACAGAATGGAGTGGCAGAACGTATGAACCGGACCTTGCTGGAGAAGGTACGGTGTATGTTGTCCAATGCTGGCTTGGGCAAAGAATTTTGGGCTGAGGCAATTACATATGCATGTCACCTCATTAATCGTCTACCATCTGCTGCTATTGATGGCAAAACACCATTTGAAAAATGGTACGGAAAACCTGCTGTAGATTATAACTCTTTGCACGTGTTTGGCTCAACTGCATATTATCATGTGACGGAGTCAAAATTGGATCCAAGGGCAAAGAAGGCTATTTTTATGGGAATTACTTCTGGAGTCAAAGGATATCGCTTATGGTGCCCTATGACAAAGAAAGTAATATTCAGCAGAGATGTTACCTTTGATGAATTTGCTATGGTAAATAAGGTAACAGAAGATACCAAACAAAATGAAGGTGCTTCTAAGCAGGTGGAGTTTGAGGGAAAATTTATTTTTCCTACACAAGAAGCAGAGGAGGAAACAAATGAAGATTACCCTCTGGAAGGAGAGCCAGTAGAGGAGATTCCAACTCAGGAATCTCAACAACAACTTGAATCAATAGCAACCAGCAGGCCAAAAAGAACAATAACGAAACCTGTTCGTCTCATAGAGACGGTTGCTTGTGCAACCTCAATTGTAGCTGATGATGTTCCTACTACTTATAAAGACGCTGTCCAAAGTTCAGAAGAAGATAAGTGGAGGATTGCCATGAATGATGAAATACAGTCCCTTCATCAGAATCATACATGGAGATTGGCCAATCTCCCGAAGGGAAAGAAAGCAATTGGGTGCAAATGGGTATTTGCAAAGAAGGAAGGATTTCCTAACCAAGTAGATGTTCGCTACAAAGCAAGATTGGTGGCCAAAGGATATGCTCAAAAGGAGGGAATTGATTACAATGAAGTGTTTTCTCCAGTTGTAAAACATTCCTCCATTAGAATTATGTTGGCTTTGGTAGCACAATTGGATTTGGAACTAGTTCAGATGGATGTAAAAACTGCGTTTTTACATGGAAACTTGGAGGAGGAAATCTACATGACTCAGCCAGAAGGATTCAAAGTTGCTGGAAAAGAAAATATGGTGTGCAAACTTGAAAAATCGTTGTACGGATTGAAACAATCTTCTAGACAATGGTACAAGCGATTTGACGAGTTTATGTTGCGGCAAGGGTACAAGAGAAGCAAATACGATCATTGTGTGTATTTGCACAAGCTTAAAGATGGTTCCTTTGTATATCTTCTCCTATATGTTGATGATATGTTGATAGCTTCCAAGAATTCGGAAGAAATTGATAAGTTGAAGATTCAACTGAAGAAGGAGTTCGAGATGAAGGATTTGGGTGAGCAAAGAAAATTCTTGGCATGGAGATAATTAGAGATAGACGTTCAAAGAAACTCTGTTTATCTCAAAAGGAATATTTGAAGAGAGTACTTCAACGTTTTGGCATAGATGACAAGACTAAGCCAGTTAGTACTCCACTTGCTTCCCATTTTAAGCTAAGTACTACTATGTCGCCAATGGATGAAGCTGAACGAGAGTATATGTCAAAGGTACCATACGCAAATGCTGTTGGTAGCTTGATGTATGCAATGGTTTGCACAAGGCCTGACATTTCACAAGCTGTTGGAGTTATTAGCAGATATATGCACAATCCAGGGAAGGAGCATTGGCAAGCTGTGAAGTGGATTCTACAGTATATTCATAATACTGTAGATGTCGGGTTAGTTTTTGAGCAAGAAGACAATCAGTTTGTAGTTGGATATTGTGACTCAGATTTTGCGGGTGATATGGACAAACGAAGATCAACTACTGGTTATGTGTTTACTTTTGCAAAGGCACCAGTTAGTTGGAAGTCTACTTTGCAGTCAACAGTTGCTTTGTCTACAACAGAGGCAGAGTACATGGCTATTACAGATGCTGTGAAAGAGGCAATTTGGCTTCAAGGATTGCTAAAGGAGCTTGGTGTTGAACAAAAAGGTATCACAATTTTTTGTGATAGTCAAAGTGCTATTCAATTAGCGAAGAACCAAGTTTATCATGCAAGGACGAAGCACATTGATGTTCGGTATCATTTCGTACGAGAAATCATAGAAGAAGGTGGAGTCACGGTGAAGAAAATTCATACTACAGAGAATCCTGCTGATATGCTGACAAAGGTGGTGACTGCGGTCAAGTTTCAACATTGTTTGGATTTGATCAACATTGTTGAACACTGAAGATTGAAGATGAAGACACAACCAAAATTTGTTATTGAGAGAGAATTGAAAATGTGGAATTTTGCCAAGGTGGAGATTTGTTGAAGTTTGGCAAAATGCCAAAGTCCCACATTGGTTGGGAGTTAAGTTTGGGGGGATTTTTCCCCTATAAAAGAAGGCCTAATGTTTAGGATTGAAACACACCTCTCATTTGCCTTCTCATCTGTTTAAGGCATTTGTATCTTCTCTTTTTAGTATTATTTCACTTGTATTTTTGGAGTGAAATAAAATATTGGTTGTGTCCGAGGAGTAGGCAAAATTAGCCGAACCTCGTAAATTCTGGTGTTCCCTTTATTGTTGTTTTATTGTCTTATTTATTATTTGGTGGCTGTCATAATTTTTGGTATAGTAGTTGTGACTTATTCACACTATATACATTTGGCTTCCGCAACAGGGTTATTCTTCAATATCTCATCAAACAAGTAGTTAAATATCCATGAATGAAATATCAGTTATTCGTCGCGACTACTATTCTCACGATCATGGTCATGTTCGTTTTCGACGTGAAGTTAGTTCAAAAGTTGAGAAGAAGAAGTGCCCTAGGTGCAGCAGATGGTGCAAATATTATTATTCTACCAAAACCAAAAGTACTGCTTCAAGTTCAGTTAGTACTATCATTATGTGCCCTAGTTGTGGCAACAAGTTCGATCCTAAGGCCACTTTGTCCACTGCTACCAAATCTTCCCTTGCACTGGCAGAAACAAGATCATCATCGGAGGTTGTCTCTACAAGCTGTTCGTTGATGTTTTGAACGAGAGGCGCCTGCAGTGAATTTAGAATGAGAGTAATCTTATTAAATGTTCTAATTTTTCTTGTACATGTATACGTCGATGTAAGCAATGAATTTAGTATTTGGCAATTTCTATTTTGCGCCTTGAAGAGAATTTGGGTTGATCTGTATGTTTTGACATCTTTAATTACTTGAAGAATGTACGTTCCTTGCTAATCATTCATATAGTAATTATATAAATTTGATGTATATAGTTCGGACAAATTTGTATACTCAGGTTTTCTGCAGTAACAAATTGTCGTATTTCTATTCCTACTGAATTAATATCCTTTGTTTTTGTCTTTAACATTTTTTTTACTCATCAAGAGAAACAATTAATGGTCCATTCACTTTTAACCCATCCTTTGATAAGGTTGGGATTTTGTTCCTTGTTTTTTCTTGTCTGTGATTAGTTAAGTAGGGAAAGGAATCGTAATATATACCACATTCAGGAATACTAAAGAATTCATCCATTTTTTTGCCCTAGTTGAAATTGAGCATGCAATCAACCGTGACAAGACAGACGTTAGACGTTATTGTTACGTGTTAAAATCGATACTAGGTTTGCATTTGTTATTTTTTGTTACAATCAACAGTGGGATCAAAGAGAAAACACAAGCCAAAATTTTTCATTTCACTTCTCAGCCTTAAGTTGAATCTCCAGCGGTTGATGACTCCCCAGCTTTACCACCAAAGGATGTGGTGCAGTAGATGGGACTGCTCCTCCTTTAATTAGAGGTTTCGAGTTCGAGCCCTGGGTTTGGAAAAATCCTTGATAGGAAGCGCTTCCCCCGAATGGGGCCCTACGCGGCGCGAATCCGGATATAATCGGGCTCCAATATGGATATCGGACACCGGGTGGGAACCAAAAAAAAAAGAAAGACTCCCCAGCTTCAAATTGGCAATAGTATTTTTAATTTTTTTAGAGATCTGTATACCCATAAAAATTGTAGTCTCTCTTAAGTGAGAGAAGTAAATTTCTTCTAAAAGAAAAATTATTGAGTATGAAATGAAACAAGTCCAACTAGAGCTGATGATAATCATACAGCCTTCCAACTAGCTTGGGGTTAAGACGCAGTAATTGATGTTGTTGTCTCCTAAGATCTATGGGAAACAACCTCTTTACTTGCACAAGGTAAGAGTAAGGTCGATGTACATATTATGCTCCGCAGATTCCACTTGTGGGAATATTCGCATTGGGTATGTTGTTGTTGTCTCCTTTAATAAGATTATTTGGTTTGTGGAAGTAAAACCTTTTCGAATGACAGAGGCTCTATTGCATTGCTGACGAGAACAACTCGCTCTTGAAACTCTTTCATAGCTACAAAGAAAACAAAGCAACATCTACTTTCTGTTGGGAATAAACCCCTTACCAAAATAATATTCACGGTAATAAAGCGGAATAATAATGTAGCACCGAGATACGGTAATTAACAATAATAAAAGAGTAATAATGACACCAAGATTTTTACGTGGAAAACCCTTCTGAATAAGGGAAAAAACCACGACCCCGAGAGGAGCAACTGATATCACTATAGTAAGGAATTTTACACTTTGTAGGTCGGAGATAAATACTCCAAAGACCACTACAACACTCAAAAGAAATAACCCTCTTTTGATATTCTCACCTCACTACAATATCGCTCACTCTCTATTTTCCTCACAGACTATTTTCTTATACCTTGTCTGTGAAACCTCACTCTTTCTTTCTCTCTTTGTTGGTGTGAAGAAATGAGAGTTGAAGCTCTCCTTTTATAGCCAAAGCTTCACCCTCTAAAGCCTACAATATTTGACAATTTACACACACTTTTCACAATTCAACAAAGTTGGCTACCAAACCAAAGAAATTCAACAAGGTTGACTACCAAACCAAACTAATTCAACAAGGTTGGCTACCAACCAAACCAAGTCAACAAGGTTGGCTACCAAACCAAAGAAAACTCTTATTAGGCACATGCCTAATACTTCTTCAATGAGATGGACATCATCAATCTCCCCTCCAGTCTCATTCATCCAGAGGAGGTAGCACTGTCTTCTAGTTTGAGTGCATGCCGACAAGTTCTTTGCATAGCTCGTACTTGTTCCTTGGTACCACCTTGGTCAGCATATCTGCGGGATTCTCATTTGTAGAAATCTTCAAGACTTTTAGAGATTCATCATCTACCATTTCTCGAATCCAATGATATCTCACATCAATGTGTTTGGTCCTTGCATGGTACATAGAGTTCTTGCTAAGGCCTATTGCACTTTGACTGTCACAATAGACGACATACTCCTTCTGATGCAATCCAAGCTCTTGAAGGAATCGCTTGAGCCATATCATCTCCTTGCCAGTTTCTGTAGCGGCAATGTACTCTGCTTCAGTTGTTGAAAGTGCAACGCACTTCTGCAACTTAGACTGCCATGATATATCTCCCCCTGAAAATGTAAACAAATATCCAGTAGTGGATTTTCTGTTGTCAATGTCACCCGCCATATCAGCATCTGTATAGCCCTTCAAGATTGGATCAGATCCTCCAAAGCACAAACAATCTCCCGTGGTACCTCTCAGGTACCTGAGTATCCACTTGACTGCTTCCCAATGTTCCTTTCCAGGATTTTCAAGAAACCTGCTGACAACACCAACTGCGTGAGCAATATCAGGTCTAGTACATACCATTGCATACATCAAGCTTCCAACTGCTGAAGAATAAGGAACTTTAGCCATGTTCCCTTTCTCCTCCACTTTTGTAGGACACATCTTCTTACTCAACTTTAGATGACCAGCAAGAGATGTGCTGACTGGCTTAGCATTCTTCATGTTGAAGCGTTCTAGTACACGTTCAATGTACTTCTCCTGAGATAGCCACAACTTTCTACTTGTTCTCTCTCGAACTATCTTCATCCCTAAAATTTTTTGTGCTGGGCCCAAGTCCTTCATATCAAATGACTTGGACAGATCTCCTTTCAACTTTGCTATCAACCCCTTGTCTTTTCCTACAATTAACATGTCATCCATATACAACAACAATATAATAAAGTTATTCTCAGAAAATCTTTTGAAGTATACACATGGATCAGAATAGGTCTTTAGGTATGTTTGACTTTTCATGAATGAGTCAAACTTCATGTACCACTGCCTTGGTGTCTGCTTCAATCCATAAAGACTCTTATTCAATTTGCACACCATGTGTTTCTTTCCATCTACTTCAAATCCTTCTGGCTGCTCCATATAAATCTCCTCTTCCAAATCTCCATGAAGAAATGTAGTTTTCACATCCAACTGCTCCACTTCAAGATCTAGGCTAGCTGCTAAGCTCAAAATTGTTCGAATAGAAGTCATTTTGACAACAGGTGAGAAAATTTCGTCAAAATCAATACCTTTCTTTTGTTCGAAGCCTTTAACCACCAATCGAGCTTTGTATCTGACCAGCTTGCCATTTCCATCTTTCTTGAGTTTAAAGACCCATTTGCATTTGAGTGGTCTTTTATCCTTTGGAAGTTCAACCAGCTTGTATGTGCCATTTTTCTGTAGAGATTTCATCTCTTCTTGCATAGCTTTCATCCACTGGTTCTTTTCTGGATGGGACAACACCTCCTTAAGACTTTCTGGCTCCCCCTCATCACTGATGAGGACATACTCTGTGGAAGGGTACCTGCATGACTCTACCCTTGGCCTCTCTGATTCCTCAGAGGTTGAGGTTGTTCTTCTCCCTGAGTGGGTTGCTCCACTTCCTCGACACCTTCATCAAGTTGCTCCCCCTGCTCAATAACCTCACCAGGTTGCTCCACCTGCTCGGCAACCTCGTCGGTTGTACTTTCTGTACTTGTGGGATTGTTAGAAGTAGAAGGAATAGTAACAAAGTTAGGAATTATACCATTCTTCGCCTTTTCTAACATATCAGCAGCAGTTCCAACTTCACTTTCTCGGAAGACTACATCTCTGCTTCTGATGACCTTCTTCTTTACAGGATCCCACAGTCTGTACCCGAACTCTTCATCTCCATATCCGATAAATATGCAGGGAACAGATTTATCATCCAGCTTTGTTCTCTGCTCTTTTGGTACATGTGCAAAAGCTCTGCAACCGAACACCTTCAGATGCGAGTAGGACACCTCCTTGTTGGTCCAAACTCTCTCTGGGATTTCAAACGCCAATGGAACTGATGGACTCCTATTGATCAGGTAACAGGCTGTCTGAACTGCTTCACCCCAGAATGACTTAGGCAGTTTAGCCATTCTGAGCATGCTTCTCACCTTCTCCACAATGGTGCGGTTCATCCTCTCGGCTACGCCATTATGCTGTGGGGTTCCAGGAACTGTCTTTTCATGTCTGATCCCATTACTTGAACAATACTCTTCAAATTTCCTTGAAGTGTACTCACCTCCATTGTCACTTCGGAGGCGCTTTAGCTTTCGACCCGTCTCCCTTTCTACTAGAGCATGAAATTTTTGGAAAACTTGAAACACCTGATCTTTGGTTTTCAAAATATAAACTCATAATTTTCGTGAAGCATCATCAATAAAAGTAACAAAATATTTGTTACCGCCCATTGATTCAATTTCCATTGGGCCGCAAACATCAGAATATACTAAATCAAGTATATTCAATTTTCTTTCAGACGATGTCTGAAATGAGACTCTATGCTGCTTACCAAATAAACAGTAGTCACAAGGTTTTACAGTTGTACCTTTGGCATAAGAAATGAGTGATTTCTTGGCAAGAATCTGCAATCCCTTCTCGCTCGTATGACCCATTCTTTTGTGCCATAAATCTACAGAAATCTCATCTTGTGCCGCGTTCAATTCACCTTGGCATATTTCTGCATTTGTCCTGTACAACGTGCCACGAGCAACTCCCTTTGCAATCACCAATGATCCCTTAGTGAGTCTCCACTTTTGATTTGCAAAATAACTCTCGTATCCATCTCGGTCTAAAGCAATTCCCGAGATCAAGTTCATCCGCAAATCAGGTACATGCCGCACATCCTTTAGAACCAATGTGCATCCGACATTTGTCTTGATATAAATGTCACCAATCCCCGCAATCTTTGAGTAACTTGTGTTACCCATTTTCACTGTGCCGAAATCACCTGCTACATATCTGCAAAAAGATCTCTTGCCGGTGTGGCATGGTGAGATGCCGCTGTGTCAACCACCCATTCCGACTCTGGACCTGACAGGTGCATGCATTCTTCTTCCTCATTTATAAAGAGGACAACATTATCATTATTTTGCACCATGGCGGCTGTGTTGTCGTCATTCTTCTGGCCACTGGTTTCACCTTTGCCCTTCCTTGGATTTGGGCAATCTCTTTTGAAGTGACCTGGTTGATTACAGTTGTAGCAATTTCTGACTCTTGATTTGGATCGGTTCTTTGACTTCCCACGAGCTCCGGATCTACCATAGTTGTTCGAACTCCTTTGATAACTCCTGCCTCTACCTTCTGTGATGAGAGCCTGTCCTTGATTTTCAGGCTTCTTTCTCATCTTCTCATTGAGTAGAAGAGCCGATGTGACATCTTTCAACTCAATAGTAGTCTTACCGTGCAGGATGGTTGTTGCCAAATTATCGTACGAAGATGGCAACGAGTTCAATAGCAAGATGGCTTTATCTTCTTCCTCGATTTTCACTCCGAGGTTGGCAAGATGTGTGATTAGTCCGTTAAACACATTTAAATGTGACAAAAAATTCGTACCTTCACTCATGTGTAGGGCGTATAACTGCTTCTTCAGGTACAATTTATTTGTCAGCGTTTTGGACATGTATAGGCTTTCCAACCTTGTCCAAATTCCACGTGTAGTGTCTTCATCAATGATGTTATTTACCACATCATCTGATAAGTGCAACCTAATTGCACTAGAAGCTCTTTCATCCAAGTCAGCCCAATCCTCAGCTTTCATGGTATCAGGCTTTTTGGAATCAACATCTAGAACCTTGTGTAATCCTTGTTGGATGAGCAGATCTCTCATCCTTCTTTGCCATGTTGAGAAACCGTTATCTCCGTTGAATTTTGCTACCTCGTACTTTACTCCGGACATTTTTATTTTTCACCAAGTATAGTACTACCGACAGTGAATAGTATTTCAGTGAATGAGCAGAACCTGTGCTCTGATACCAGTTGTTGGGAATAAACCCCTTACCAAAATAATATTCACGGTAATAAAGCGGAATAATAATGTAGCACCGAGATACGGTAATTAACAAGAATAAAAGAGTAACAATGACACCAAGTTTTTTACGTGGAAAACCCTTCTGAATAAGGGAAAAAACCACGACCCCGAGAGGAGCAACTGATATCACTATAGTAAGGAATTTTACACTTTGTAGGTCGGAGATAAATACTCCAAAGACCACTACAACACTCAAAAGAAATAACCCTCTTTTGATATTCCCACCTCACTACAATATCGCTCACTCTCTATTTTCCTCACAGACTATTTTCTTATACCTTGTCTGTGAAACCTCACTCTTTCTTTCTCTCTTTGTTGGTGTGAAGAAATGAGAGTTGAAGCTCTCCTTTTATAGCCAAAGCTTCACCCTCTAAAGCCTACAATATTTGACAATTTACACACACTTTTCACAATTCAACAAAGTTGGCTACCAAACCAAAGAAATTCAACAAGGTTGGCTACCAAACCAAACTAATTCAACAAGGTTGGTTACCAACCAAACCAAGTCAACAAGGTTGGCTACCAAACCAAAGAAAACTCTTATTAGGCACATGCCTAATACTTCTTCGATGAGATGGACATCATCAAAAACAAGATGTTAATTCTTACTGGAATGAGGTGGAAGCTATGTACTGCAATCACTTTATCCTTTGGTCTGTGTATTTTCATTTCCAAATATATCCATCATATGTTAATTATTTGCTAATCCTGCGTAATAGACCTGGAAGTAAACTTAACACGGCGAATGAAAATAGTATTTTTTTACCATCTGTATAAGAATTTTTGGTTGAAAGAATCCATCATACTGTATAGAATCTAAACTGCAAAATAAAATACATTGGAGAACCAGAAATTCAAGTGATCAGAGCTCACGCGCGCTATTGCCATCTTGCATCAGGTATTGGAGGCCTTCAGTTCCTGTGAACTCTCCCCAAACTTTGTTCTCTCATTAATCAACGTGCTCTTATCGCAGGTCATTTCAAGTTGCTCTAATATGACAGCTTTTGATAAATTTATCAGAAAGGTTAACGTACTTTGTCCACAAGGGTCGAAGTTGTGGGAATGCTATATCTAGCCAAGGTTTTGCTCGACCATTGAAGTGGATCACACCGGCATTCTGAGCTTCTGCTACAGTTGTATTATCTTGGTACCCCAGTCCTAGCATGTGCCAAAAGGGATCAATGGCGTGGACGTGGCCATGAAATGCAATTAGACCAGGAGGTAATGTCCCTAGCTGCCATAAACTTAGGTCCGATTTCAAGTTCTGCATAGGAAAAGCAAAACTTAATGATAGAATGTTCAATTATGACTTTCGATAATTACTTCGCAAACAAAAACCTATTTTGATATCACTTGTAGATTACCTGTTCGAGCCAGTAGTGGTATGTCTGACTAATATTTGTTTTCCTCCATGCTTCTAGATCAAAAATATTCATGCCATAGGCCCACGCGCATTCGCTGGGATTAAAGCTTCTTGCTATTAGAGGATGAGAAAAGTTTAAATAGCTTTTGAAGCGCTTTGACATGACATACTTGTCCCCTCCCCTGCATGTCTCCACTGCTCCGTTCACCTTGCCATTCATGTCAATGTCCCATAGAGGTGAAAGATCCGTTTGAACGACGATGTCATCATCCATGAATACTACCTTATCTAGACTGGGATACAACTGAAAAGAAATTTATATTCTCAGTATATAATTGTTATCCAGGAAAATGGGGATGGATCGTCAATCATGGATGTTACATGTAACTCAAGTGAAATATATATGTCTTAAATTTCAGGGTCTTACCTCTGGCAAATGTATCCTTATGTGGTTCATCAGTGAATTATATTTGGGACTGAGTGCTTGTAACTTTGCTGCGATGACCTTAGGCTTCTCAGTTTTGTTTGCCACAATTGCTGATGACCCTCCCCTGAACTGTGATCTAGCTTTTTGGTCTTTCTCCATAGCTTCCAGAACCGGGACCTTCCCCTTTGTGAACCAATCGAAATGATGCAACCCTTTAACCTCAATAACAGCTGGTGTTAAAGGATGCAACGAAAACCAAGCTTGCATAGGTGCATAGGTTTTTCTATCTGTGATTATGTGAAGGACTATTTTTTCAGGGCGCAAGAAATTCTGCACGAGTGATGAAGCAACAACTGAAGCAGCAAGAACATTGTCAGAGGCAAGAACGAAATGGAAGTATGAGTTATCAACAAGGGCGGGGACAAGTTCAGGCAACGGTAATTGGAGACGGGCATTGGAATTGGTAGAATGCTCATGCGCGAGCTTGAGAGCAAGGCAGTGCAGCTGTTTTGGGATGCTACTAGATGCCACATGTCGATACAGGTATTCTTGGATTTTGGCAGTTCTCGTCGTCTGTTCTAGCAGGGTGACCTACAAAAGCAATATGCACTAATCAGGCTTTGACTTGGAACCAATCAGACTATGAGAAACTGTTTACATTTAGAATGATTATAGGATTTCCTTTTTGCCTGGAGTGTCTGAATTGTCCATATCGTATGGGCTTTTGCTTCATTATATCTATTCCTATATATGTTGTGGAATGGACGATAAGAACATAATACCATAGATTTGAGCTTGACAGCAAAGGTTTTCGCGTCTGGTCTTCCAACCTTCATTTCTGCAATAAACTCATCTAATGTTTGAGGAGATTCAGGCCTTGTTCGCATTTCAGTTTGATCTGAAGGTTCCTCCAATACTTGGTATATCACCTCGGGAACCTAACAAATGCAAGGTAAATAAGAGACAAGACAATGTAATCCCAAAACTAATTAATAGAAGCACTAGTAAGGGGGGATATCTTCATTATTCAATAAGAGAATGTCACAGTGTTATGCACAGGGAAAAGATACACGACTCAGAAGCATACAGTTGATTCAAGCCGTTTCCCCAAAATCCTTGGTCCAATTTTTTTCCCCAAGCAACCTGTAGTAAAATGATATTTTTAGAATGCATATAGCAGAATGATTTTCAGCCTTATCGTCCATGAAAGTAAACAACGGGGGAAAGTGAAAGGTGATATGTGTCAAGCTTTTAATCATCAGAAATAGATGCAAATTTTATCTATTAGCTTCCCTGAGAAAGATCTCTAAGTATCCTCTTTCTTAATTTAACAGAGTCTGCAGTTCCTTAAGTAAGGCAAGTTTAAGTTCAATGCATATCTAATAACATCAACTTAAGTTTTCTGTATTCATAAATGAGTAAGAATATTTGGATGATCACAAATACTTCAATGTCAAGTAAGTTCAGTATGGACAGATTTAGTTTTCTTTTACAAGCTACAGCTAACTTGAGCAACAGTGTTCTGATCATCTTTGACTCTCTAATAGTGGCGAAGACAGTAATTTCTCCAATGGTATTCAAACTTGAAAGAAGTGAAAAGAACTCCTCGATAAAGGGTGTTCAATATATATTATATAACTCTAAAACCTAATATTTTAGCTATATGCACAATGTAATTTTTCGACGACCACCCTTATGAGAATATAGCTTCGCCCGTGCTCTCTAAAACGTTATGCATTTGCTATTTTTCTTTCCAATGTAACACGTATATTTTGCGACGTACTTACTATGCATTACTACTAGTATGTTATAAGAGAAGGTAGCATTACTGCTTCTAGAGCTGTTATATCTGTAACAACTTAATATTTGCTAATACCATGTAAGATTATGCATGAAACTAAATTCCTCCCATTATCCTTTTTCTAATGCTGCTTAATTAATGTACCTAAACATATTTTTCACATCTTCTATATAGCATTATAGAAAGAGAGAGAGATGCACCTAGGGTCGAACATTTTCGTTCTCCATCGATGGTGTCTATAGCTGTTAACACGAAGACAAACCGGAGCAGGAATGTAAGGAACAGGAGGAAGTAGAAGACCATGCGATATGATAATCTTTTAGAGCCAACTTTTACTTTAATGAAGTCCTTGAAACCTTTAGCAGGCAGAACAGTGACATGCCTCAGACTTGGTGATATGTGGAGCTGCATTGCATTTAACATTCAATAACAAAAAGGAAAATGAACCACCCAAAAATAGGCAGAAAAAACCACAGTGCTTGAACTCTAACTATAACAAAAATATTGGTACTTTTAGTCTAGTCATTCATTAGGCAATAACTCAGAGAAGAAGTTGAGTAGAATGCAGAAGAACTCTGTAGAGAGATGCTGTAAAAGGAAGTACTTGGAGAGGGAAAGGAGTTGTTTTCAATCACCTAACCTTGCTTAGTATGGAGGTTACATATGCAGGTTTTACCAAGTTTGTATTAATTTTCACATGGAAGAAAATTCAAGAATTGTAGTAGTAGTAGTAGTAGTAGTAGTTTGAAGGAAAGAGACACAACACTAATAAAGAATTGTAGTAGCAGAGTTTGGTGTTGCTTCACTTTGCCTCCAACATGAAGTTGTTAAAGAATAGAAGCTTGATTTATACAATGTGGGAGTTTAGGCTTTTGATTGAACATAGTTTCTAAATTGGAAAATGACCCACTGTCTTTCTCCTTTTGTTTTTTTCCTTAATTATCATACCAGGGTGACTCCAAAATCTAAATCCTGGTGGGGTCAAGCCTCTAGTTGTTGGTTTGTTGGAGCTAAACTTATTTTGGAAACATTGGACTATTTTTATTGTTGTAAATATTACAATAATTTGTGGTAAAGTTATCCAGAGATAACTATTCTAATTCGTATTTTGCCAGTTTCTGGACAGTTTGGAGATTAACTTTAATACTCTTCCACGTGAATTGAGTTTGGTTTCCTAAAGTTTATATTATTTGCTTAATTAATCCAATTATGCTCAATGAATTCAATGTCTTTTGTCTGATCAGGCAATTAACATTATCATCTATGCATGCCATTTTGACTTAGCGAGTTTAATGTGTGTATTTTAAGGGTCAAAATATTTGGCAAGTTGTATAGACCATGTATTCATTCAAGGATTTAATAAATATTGATGTTTGAGCCGTGGAAGTAGCCTCTTGCAGAAATTCGGGGTAAGGCTGCGTACAATAAACCCTTGTGGTCCGGCCCTTTCTCCGAACCCACACATAGCGGGAGCTTAGTGCACCGGGCTGCGCCAACTCATCCAAAAGGTGAATCAATTTGAGCTACATTTTTAGTTCATTGCTTTGCAAATCAGTTTCCCATGAAAGTTTTAAGTTTTACCATCATTTAAGGGTATAATAAGTTATATCCTCCCTTCAAACCTATTTCCTATGAAAACTTTTAAGTAATTTTTAATATTCTAGAAGAAAATAACTCTTTTTATTAACTAATGCTTAAATAGCAGCTTACTGATTTTAATACTTCTAAATTTTCTATGTTCTAGACTTAAGCAGTACACTAAATAACTATGATAATTGATAAGTAGTTATGATCAAATTAGTAAATCTTGTTTTTTAGGCATGAAAGACTTGATAATTATAGTATTTGACGTTCCTATATTTTATTGATGGAACAAAAAAAAAAAGGTTCCTAATTTAAGAACTCCTACGTTCTTATTAAAAAGCTATTTCTATCACGTACTTCGCCAACTCATTCACAGCAAAAATAGTTGTAAACAAAATTCACTCAAAATCATGCAGCTCGCAGTTAACAAGCTAGAGGAGCAGCGACCGCGTATGCGAGGTAATTCATTTTTCACGTTGTCTCCAAATAACTAAAGATATAAGTTAACGAAAGTAATCAAAAAATGCAACAAGTTATAAGATCCGAACTATTATTTTTACATATTACAACTATTTATTGGACAAGTTTCAGAGTTTAATATTTACAAAGTCAAAGCATCCATCCACATGACTTTGCTCGTTGGGCCAAGGAACCTATACCTTTTCCTTCTCTACGTTTCCCCCCACCAATATTAACACTTACAGAGACCTCCCACTTAATCAACGAATAACGAAAACCTGACAAGATAATGAAGCCAGTATATTAATCAACTGCAAGATTCAAAAAAAGAGTGAAATTTCAAATAATGAAAATCTTTCATTCATAAAAATGAGAGTGAAGCAGAGATAACTCATAGATACTTATTTTAGCTTTCATTCATCTAACCATGTTCAAAATAAGACATTTTAGCTTACTGAAGTTAGGGAGAGCGTGCAACGACTTCAATGATCTGAGGAAAATCTTATTATCATGTGTCCTGCATTTATTTGAAAGTGCATGCATAAAGCTGATGAAAACAAGCAAGAAAGCAACATCAGTTACCTTCAATCAACGTCGTCAACTTCATCTTCGAAATGATTCTCCATTTCTGCACCACCTAGGTTATTATTTACAAACTTAGACTGTGCCTCCTTCACAGAGCTCTCCATACTATTTACAAAAGCAAGCCGACTGTCCGCTTTAGGGCTCTCACTACTATTTACAAAGCCATTAGCTGTTTGACCTGTCATTGGGATACCATCCAAACCAGTTACTTCTTGGCCACAGTGAACTTCGCTCCTGGGACCATTCATAGAATGACGCGATCCATAACCACCATTAGCCATAAGAATGCAGTTTCCAGAGACCTCCAGCCTAGGAAGTGACTGCTGGCTATGGTCACCGTTAACACATGCCCTAATAACAAACAGCTAACTTCAGAAAAATAACCATATTCCACAAGAGAAGTATGGGAAAACATTACAAATGTAGCAGTGCAACAACTAATGACTTAACACATGACCAACAAAACAGTCATTGCCTGCCCAATGGCACATTTCAGCTTATGCATGTTTCAACACGATTAACAAACCATCAAGCATACCCAAATAGTTGGGTAACTTTCCATAACAGGGATGATACATTGACAAACAGAAAGAAACACTAATTACCTCCCTTGCTGGGTCTTGGAAGCTTGAATGTAATCAAAAACTGGAATTAGATCTTTTGATCTCGCCTCGACTAAGTGAGTTGGAATTGCTTCTATCTCAGACTCTCCTCCAAAAGCACAGACATCGCCTACGTTAATCCCATCTGTAACAAATGATTGAAAATAGATCTGCAAGACAATTACAAAAGCACAAAGGAGATATCAACCATTACACAATGGCAGCATGAGACTTACTGACACAGACTGAGGTACCATACAAATAGTGAAGTACCTCCGGTTTTGCCCATAATGGAATCTGGGGTTTATGCATTTCAAGCTCCACTTCAGATATATACATATGATGTCTTTCATCAGAACTTCTCTTTTCTTCTGTGATTGTGTTCCTAGTTTTGGAATAGAGACCATTTTCCACCTTTATGCTTTCAGGAAATACTTTACTGCTATCACAATCTCCAACTTCACCATATATATCGATATTACCACCTCGCTCTTTGCGATTTTGTTTCTGGAAAATATTCCACTTCTGGATTGCATCTATGACTAATCTTGTATCAACTTCAACGCCTGACTCAAATGTTGTAGCCACTGCAGGAATGGTTGTAACAGAATCTAGGCCAGAACACATACGTAAAGCATATTGTATCACACAGCCAGGAGAAGAAAAAACCAGCAAGTGATAATTTGATTTTAGAAAGGCTGCATCTGTATATTGGTTATAGTTTTTGTAGTACTGAAACGCTGAAGCAATGGACCCAGATAGAGAGCTAACATTTCCAGTTGCAGCAGCGGCAGCACCACTTAGAGTGTTTTTCCAACCATTAGCTCCACTCCTTATTCGGCCAACAGTAGAAAGTGCCACGGGTGGGCCAGATCCACAAATGCTTTGTTGATTAAGCACTTGAGAATTCATGGTCCTCGGAGCTGAAGGTTTTGTCATCACCCCAGAGCCATTAGTGCGAGCACTTAAACATGCATCAGCAGTGTGAAAATCAACTGATCCCCCTGAAGGAGATATCGCAAAAAGATGGCTAGTTCCTCGAGAAGAGCTTATCATAATCCACCGGCTATCACTACTAAAACTTATGTCTTGTATGACCTGAGATTTTCAAAAGGAAATAATAATTGACTTCAAGCCTCAAGAGGCAAACAAATTCAATAAGGAAGAAAAAGCAACTTAGGAATACTTACCGCGTTAGTCAGTCCACGCTGCAGCGTATAAAGATGGACATAAGAAGACCCAGATAGTCCAGGCATTATACGAAATACATTGATATTATGACCTTGAACTGAAGCTGTCACCAGAAGAGTAGTGCTAGGATCAAAGCACAAAGCTGAAATGGGACTCTTATGTGCCCTAAACTGTGCAACAAGAGCTTTAGTGACGATGTCCCTGACTATGACCTGCGGACGCACAAAATGAAACAAGTTAGATCAGAGTTCAATGTTGGTCAAAGCCACCACTATATATAGAGCACCGAACGGTAATCACTTACCACCATTAGAAATAATAAAATACAAAGCCCCAAATGTGTGAACATACATAAATGTCCACAGAAAGTAGACACGGCATGAGAGTTAATATGATGATGAAAGGAAATGATGGCAAAGCTCCCAAAAGCCTAAAAATGACTTCATAAAAATTTAAACCAACATTTTTGAAAGACAGTTGATAAGATTAGCTTATACCATTCCAACACTGTCCGCATCTGGAAAATGACCATTAGCAGCTCCGGGTACCTTGACACGAGCATTCACAGACTGAGAACTAGTACCATCTGGTCGCAGTTCAGAATAGTACCTCGACAGCTTCTTGTACCCAATGTCGCCTAGAGTCACAATACCAGCAGCAAGTTGCTTGCTTGATTCCTTTGCATAATGAGCAACAAGGCTCCCATTTGGAGCTGGACTTGGGAAACTAGCAGAAGGAGTAAGGTGCTGTGGATTGACTCGACCAGAATTCGAGACTGAAACTGGGTTTCCACTATAAGCTATCCACCTGGGACCTACTGCGAGAGGTCCCACACCTATGTTTCCAGGAGCAGGAAACCCCGTGACAACAGGATTGGTGACAATAGTATATTCCCTCTCTAGAGTTGCAGCATCAAAACAGTGTATCTGCATAAAAGCAATGTAATCCTTATGTCTAGCCAGATAAACCTGAGTAAAACTTTGTGACATCATGTCACATACCTGAGCTGCTTGTAAGATTGCAATCACTCGGGAGCTGCACCTTACCAAGTGAACAACTGATCTGAACTTCAACTGATGCACGTAAGAGTGAGATCTCAGGGAATAAAACCAAACAACAGTAGGCAGAAAAGTGGCACTTGCTTGGTTATGATAATGTTGGAAGGTTCCATTATGAGGAGTTACTATGCCCTCCCCACTGTTACTACCACCAGAAAAAGATCCATCGGCACAAAGTATCAACATTGGGCGACTAACAGAAAATTTGTCGTCAGGAATCTTCGATGCTATTAGTTTCGGTAACACTTGCACAAAAGAAACAGGACCATCATGCCTGGAAACTAAGTTGCACACATTATCACCATCTTCAACATCCCAAACTTGGAAGCCATAACGACACCCCAGGAGCAAAATTTGCCGAGTTGTGCCTCTCTCACATTCCAACTTGTCAAACCCGGCCCAGAGAACCTGTGTGTGGTAGAAGAGGAATATGAGATACGCTACATTTCCCTTCGCAATAGCATCAAAGTTCCGACCTTATTCACATAGCAATGCAATGAATGTCCTTAAGCACAAGCAACAAAAATATTTGAACTAATATCATAAAATACTATCTAAAAATTAGATGTCCAACAACCTACTTAATACATACATATAAGTGTGTGTGGGGGGGGGGGGGAGGTTATATGCATGTATGTGCAGTTTGACCAAATCAAACAACCAAAGTAAATATTTGCTAGCTTTCAGTATTAGGATAATTGCTCTGGAAATCTTATGGCCCCTTAGCCATATCTTTGAAACCGGATTCAAATTTACAACTGCACAAAAAAAGAATCACAAGTTAATGTTAATTCCTCAACTTATCAAGGTATCAACCTGATCTACACTTAATACTTCAGAATCAGCTCATCAGAAGACAATCATCAGTCTTTTCAGCCTTAAAATAAAGCAACCAATAGTTGTATAAATCCCTCTGATATTCTTCGAGCTTATCACCAACTAGAATTGCCCCAAGAAGGCCCCAGACTTGTAATTAAATCTTCCTTCCAGAGCATCCTGACTCCAGGGGCGAGGGGCAAACTCAGGATTCTTAAAGGATGGGTTCACCACTAGTTTGATTTTATATATAAAAAAAATATAAAAAAATAAATGAGCTCAACAAGGATCTATCCCTGGTCCCCAGGGAAAATTTTCAACTACTTAACCAGTGAACCAACACAACAAATCTAATCAAGGGTTCACAAAGGTAGTACTTAGACAAATTATATGAATTATACATATAATATACACAATTTTTGTCGAAGACCACGGGTTTGGGTGAACCAAACCCTAAAGCTTTTCCAACAGCAGCATCTAATTTTTAATGTCCAACCTTGCAACTGCCTTCTGAAGTTCGGCATATGTGCCAAAGAACTGCTATACAATTATATTATTGTCCACGAATACCTCTTTTTCTTTTTCTTTTTGTTCTACACATGGAAGGCGAGCCTTGAAGCAACGATAAATTATTTCTGCGTGACCTACAGGTCAAGAGTCCGTGGAATCAGCCACTGACACGCTTGCTTCAGGGTAGGCTTCCTACATTACACCCTCTAGGAGTGCGGCCCTTTCGCGGATCTTGCATGAATGTGGGATGCTTCGTGCACCAAGCAGCCCTTTTTGTTCTACCGACAAAAGCATCTTTGTAATTTGAAGTTAAGTGGAGGGAACGGAAACGTTTGTTTGGACGGAAATTCACCAGCTACAGGCACCAAAACACAAGTCCCTAGCTTGTAATGCAATAAATTACATAGCCGTAGGCGATTTACCTTTCCTTTTGGACTATAAACCTCCATTACTTATCAAAGAAATAAAGCATTAAACCTACATTACTTCGAACTTCTGATTGCCCCAGATGACATAAGCTTTTTCTTTTTTTGCATGGGGTGAGGGAAGTCGGTTAAATTTTTGCATTTATTGGTTAAATCTTTTCATAAAAGCACGTTTAAAGTTTAAAGTCCATGAAGATCTCCTATAATTAAGGCCATAGATCTCCGGCTCCCACTTTCTTTCATTAATGCCATATCTCTTTCACGCACTCTTCCACCCTCCCTGCGCCCCAAAACTTCTCTAAGGTTGGCCAAACTTTCACTACCTTTATTTGACCCAACACTCGAGCCCACTCAAATTACAAGGACATGGTAACATGATTTTTGTGCCATCTGTCTTCAGACCTCCATTCTCTACATATGATTAACACTCCCATTTTTTTGGGTTAAAAAAATATGATTAACACTCCCATTCGTAGTATTAAAGTTCAAGCAACATTAACATGCATTTAAATTCTTAAGTGCAACACTAGTATGCCACATATGGTATGATTCGAGAAATCTGGATACACGACAATGGCAAAAAAATAAAAAGAAAAAAGGTCCAATTATGCATAAGGATCATTCATGTAGAAACAATAACCAGACAAAACCCACGCGGGATCTTAGACCAACACGACAAAACGGAAGTTAGCAGTCCAGAAATAAAGTAAAAAATCAGTAACTTTAACGAACTGTACAAAAAAGCCAAAACACCACATTAAATGAAAAAGGTTATATGCCGTCACATTGCATGAAATCCAAAAAACACTACAAGAACAAAATCTCTGGTATTTTTAGCATGCTTTTCAAAACGAGATAAGAAGAACCCGACAAACTCATTCATGGGTCCCAACTCCCATGATACTATATCGAAGAAAAGGTCATTTCGCAATTATGAATATCCCCTGATCACAAATGCATCCAGAAAATAGTATTCCTAATTCAATAAGCATGCCCGATCAAACAGGTCACTCCCAAAGAACCTAATGCTACACATATACCAGTTAAGATATGCATATCCTTTCTTTTTTTTATAAGTAAAAGAGGCCATTAGATATGCATATATACACAATATACGGCAAATCAAAAGTGTATTTGCCATTGGAGAGAGAAAGAGAGCATGATAAACTAAATAGGAATGATAGCAGATCAGTCAATGTGGAAGTATCTCACTTCCCCTGCTGATCCATATAATTATGATACATTTCTCTTACTTATATTCACTCTCGCTGTGGCAACAAGAAAAAGTTCACATGATATGCAACCTAAAAAGCTTAACCGACATAAGTTCTACTTGGGAGCTAAATTTTGTGCAAAGAATACTAACCACAAAAGAGGGGAACAATACACCGTATAAAGTAAACTGAAACCGATTTTTTGTCATTTTTAGCCGTTACTCTTCAAGGTAAAATTAGTATAACATTCAAAAGCATTAAGGAGTTGCAACCAGAACTGCATTAACCAACTGCTTCCAGAATTCATGACATTCAACTGTAAATATACAAGTAGCAACCCCTGGTTAACAAGTATATAAGTTTCAATCTTTTTACACCTACAAACTACAAAAGGGCATAGGAACACGGGAATAGCACCTGATCATGGCTGGACTCATTATCCCTCTCCACGATGGCCGAAGCAGCTGAAGCGGCTGACTTAACTGTGGAAGCAACAGTTGAGGCACCAGAGGATACAATCTTAGAGAGAGCTCGAAATGAACTCGGGAAAACACCATGCTTGCCCCTCCCTGACCTAGGCACTACTCCACCTTCAAGAGGTGGTTTTTGGTCATCATTCCTCATTCCCATGCCCCAGACCACAAGGGCAAAACAAATACAACAACACTAAAATCAAAAACAACCCTCTGATTCTTGAATCTTCTATTTTCTACTCTTCTGATCATAACCCTTAAGCTTGTTCCTATATATCACCACTTCTTGATAAGCCCTAGGGAAAAAAACGTTACATGGGAAAAGTCTTAAACTTTCATCTCACAGCTGTCTTCGTGTTTTGCTTCCAACACAGGAAAAATCCAAACCCCACAACTGAAAAATCACCGCTTCTTCAAATCACAACAGAATAGCACAAAATAGCTATTGAATCCCAATCTGTCTTCTTCTAAACTTCCTTTACTTTGCAATAAAGAACACAACTACCAAACCCCACAAAATAAAGATAAAAATCAAAACTTTAAACTTCTAGTAAAACACAACAACAAATTTTTCAAAAACTTTCTTTGTTGTATTATGTACTTGACAAATCTTTATCTACCTGTACATCAAATTCGTGAATCAAATATATATATTTTTTTACAATGAATTCACAAAGAATATGTACAAAATTGGATCAGATGACCCTGAAAATTGAATTTTTAGGCTTTCAGTACTTGAGCAGAAACAGAAATAGATTCCTAACTCATATACAAATTTTGTACGTATATGCATACATATTAAGCGTATGAAGAAAGATTTGAAGGATCGGATAATAATGAAGAAAAGATGATTGAAGAAATTATAAAGTCTCTCTCTTTACGTCTCTCTTTCTCTCTCTAATATATAAGTTATATTAAATGCTTTATTTTCTTTCTTTTTTAAAAAAAAATTGTTTTCTTTTTTCAATTGCTAAAGCGTGAGAAATTTGATATGTATTCAACGGAAGAAACCTCCCTTCACGTTTTCGTCCGTCGTCAGTCTTTTTCACCGCCGGTGGCTGCTGTAATAGCAGTAAAAAGTTTACCTCAGTAAAAAGATAACGGTAACGGTAACTTGGGGAGAACGCAAAAGTGCATAGAAAAGTCTTAGTCCTTGCATTTTCCTTGCTTTGACCAACTTGAAAAAATATAGGCCATTGATCATTCGAAATGATGAATCTCATCCGTCAATTCAAAATGAGTATTTTACTAATTGCAATATAACTTCGCAGTCGTAAGTTTGAATAATTACTTCAATGTATTTACTTAATTATAAAGAAATGCCACTGCCGTGGGCCAAGAGATATAATTATTTACTAGGTGTATACGGTCTAAATTGTAGAGCTCGATTTCGAAGACTTGGTCATACCTCGAGCTCGAGTTTAAAAGCTTGAAGTAAGAATCGAGCCTTGTCGGGATATGCGCACCTCGAGAAGCAAATCGAAGGCCCGTCGTGGCCTGCCACGAGGGCAGTACAATTTCGATGGCACTCAAGAAAGAGCAGGAATTTCTCAAGAACACGTGAATCAGGGCATAAATTAACGGATAAGATTTGTACGAAATGGTACAGGTCCGTACTAGGTTGTTATACACCTGTATCAATAGAATTCTTTACCACAATTAGGAATGTCGTACTATGTTGGGGTTTTCTCCTCCTATATAAAGGGGACCTCAATCATTTGTAAAGGGGATATCTCATTCACTGCAATAGAATTTTCTATCCGCTTTTCTCGTTTATTGTGCTCCACAATTGTTCTTCAACCTTATTGTTTTTACTTTATTTCTCTTAACTTACCTCGAGGCCCCCAAGATAATCGAGCTCGAGGTCCTTATTGCTCTAACAACACTGGTTTGGTTCATCAATTCTTCTTACTTAAATCTAATATTACTTGTATATTCACTAGTATTGGAATAAATCACATATCTTTAAAACCACAAATCATATTTAATTATTACTCACATCTTTCAAGGTAAACAGTAGCCATGTAGACTTGAAATATATGCGAATGAATGTGTTAGATTATAATATTTTATGTACTCGCGGTCATATATTTCATAGCCATATAGATTTGTAGGAGTGAGGGCGTAAATTTGCAATATTTTGTATGTTCGCATATATTTCAGGGTGCATTACTGTTAAGAAAAGAACTACTAATATATTCTTATGTAACATTATAAAATGAAAATATGTCACAATTTACAAATAATGTGCAAGATTCACATGTATATACTCGCAAGATGATGTTTGATTAACTAAACAACCTCTTAAGTGTTGGAAAAAAGTTAATAATTTTACGATTGTGAGAAAAACTGCAATAAATATTGATTATTTTCTTATTTTGCAAAAAGTACTATAAGTTACTACTTAACAATAGCTTAGTGATATAAAATTTTAAGAAACATCTTCCTAAGATACTACAGTATATTTTTTTCATTTATGTCATGCTTCCACGTATATGAGTAAATACACACAGTAATATTTATGTAATCAAAAGTGAAATTTAACTTTAACTTAATGAGTAAGTTGTGTGTAAGTTGCAAATAAGTCTATGCTTTTGTGTCGTGTTCAATAAAAAATTGTACAACTCATATAATGGGAAGTACTACAACCATTTTACAACATTTTAATTGGTTTATATTTAGAGTTATGTACCACACTTTAGAGCAAAAGAAACTTGACTCGCAAATGGTTGTCAAACGATACTAGTAGTAATTTGCAGTATTAGTATAATGACTACGTATCTTCACTCAACTCGTCAAAAAATTAAGTATAGTAATTCCATTATAGTCTTACTATATATGCTATTTCAAGTTGAGTTGTGCACCTAACTAACATTTATTGTATATCATTCTCAGTGGCGAAACCAGGAATTTACTCAAGGCTGTTCAAATTTGAAAGAAGTGAAAAAAATTCTCCGAAAAAGAGTGTACAATATATGTTATATACCTCTAAAGTCTAATATTTTACCTATATATGCAGTATAATTTTTCGACGAAGGGTGGTCAACATGTAGCTTCGCCCATGATCATTCCCCATAGAAGACCATTTAATGGCAGTTTTCCTAGTTCCAACTATCAACGACAACAATAGACTTTATATTCATGGGAAGGATATACTTCTTCAAGAAGTGAAATACTTTTTCAGAAAGGTATCAAATTGTTTTAAATTTCAATGTTTTCCAACATCAATAAAAGAGAAATTACCTTTTACAGATTCTTTGGATGGTCGTTGCGTATATCATAATGTATTATTTTTATACCTTTTACGTGGGGAGGTAGAGAGCGGTATAAGAAGTATTGGGGAAAGGTGATCAGGCAGGACATGACGAGGCTTCAGGTTTTCGTGGACATGGCCCTCGATAGGAAGCTGTGAAGGTCGAGTATTAGGGTTGTAGGTTAGGAGGCAGTTGAGTCTCTTTCTACTTCGTACCTATGTGAGGCTAGTCTGATAGGATTTTAGTCTTCGACTGTTAGTGGCTGATGTAATGCCTTACTATCCTTTCGTTTTTCATAGTCGTGTCTTTTTTACTGGCTATCGCTTTTGCATTTCATCTATTTTCTGATCTTTATGATGTTGTCATTATTCATATAGTCTCTATTGGTGGTACTGATGATATTGTCTCTTTTCGTCTTCTTGAGCCGAGGGTCTTCGGAAACAGTCTCTCTATTCCCTCTCGGGATAGGGGTAAGGTTTGCGTACATAGTACCCTCTCCAAACCCCATTTATGAGATTTTACTGGGTCGTTATTATTGTACTTTATAATTTGTGTCATAAAAAGTTGTCTCATATTCATGGTGCTTGCTTGAATATTCTCTTATTCTTTGAAGTTATTTTGGATTAATTTATACAATGATTCATTAATGTTGGGTACATTAGAAAAAAAATAAAAATATATATAGATTAAGATTGCTGTTTGATTTATGAGAATGAATAATTATTATATCTTACAATAAAAATTCTCACACATGTTTCAGTTGATATAAGATAAATCAATTTGTTTGATTCTTGCTGAACATATACCGACATATGACAAATGTATATTTACCTCTAACAGATTGAATGAATTGTAGTTGTATTTCATGTGAAAATTTCCCAAAATTGATAAACCCAAAACAAAAAGACCAACTCTATTTGGTTTGGTTCGATTTGTATATTTTATTAATTAACTGATATCTCTAGTAAGTTTGCTTTTTGAAAAATCAAATTAAACCATGGCTATCCCTACTCCAAAGTAGAAGACATTTCTAACAATTAACTCCTAATGTAAGTAAAATTAATTGTAATTACAACTTTGCCCGACATGAAATTCACTGACGAAGAGTAAAAAAAAAAAAAAAAAAGTCTACTAAAATTTCGTGTTAGAAATTTGTGTTCTTATTTTTTACCCTTGAAAAATCAAGTTAAACTATATTTCCATTGAATTTAATTGTAAATTTGTGTTTTTGCCACTCTTAAGTCTTAACCCTAGTTATGATAAAATAAAATAAATCCTTTACTATTAAAAACAAATCCTATTAGAATTCGTAATCAAAACACTCGTAAAAATAAAATCCTACTCCTACATATACATAGATTAGAAAAGCACACTGCACATCTATAAAAGCACTCAGTTTAACGACAAAAATTGTACTTTGCTGCAGTACAGTGGCAACTATTACTAATTTTTTCCTAGCATATATATATGTATTGGAAAAAAACTGAATCTAAATATTGAAGATGACGTGTCATGATACATGGACTGGTCAAAAGGTCAAAACGCAATAAATAGCCAAGAGGCACGGGAGACAATAGATATGAGGAGAAGAAAACAACATAGGTGTGGACCGTTACTCAAATAGTTACGAGTCTCGTACCTATTCGAGTCATTTAAAGACCGAAGATCGGAAGAAGTTGAAGATACGAATCTGATGACGTAAAAGAGTCTAAATACAGTATTAAATATCAGATACGTTAGAGAATTTGAATTAAATAGAAATGATTGTGTAACGTTTCTTTTAATGTCATTTATTGCTCATAATTGCCTCATTAAGACAAAGACATTACATCTTCTCCTAGAATCAACTATAAAAGGAGAAGGACTCAACATCTGTAAGGACAAGAAATATTATTGAGATTACACTGAAATACAAAATTACTTATTACTTTGTTATTCTCAAAAGTCTTTTATTATTTTCATCTCCAGATTATCAGTAACCCGAATTTCTTTATATTTCTAAGCTTTGACCAAAGACTCAGATTTTTGGTTAAACAAATTGGTTCCGTTACCGGAAATCTAATAATCTTCTCTTTTAAGCTACATTCCAGCTGTTGTTATCATCATGTCAAACAAAAATAACAGTGAAAACACCTTGGGAAACCATGAAAATCAAATCCATCAAAATCAAGGAGATTTACAGAACATTGACGTGGTTCCCTCCCCTCAAAATTCACCACATCAATCTCGTGAAGGCACTCCTGCTCATGAATCTCGTGCTGATCAACAAGAGCAATCTGAACATTTTGAAGGGGTAGATGAAGCTTTACAAAAAGTAATTGATGCACGGGTTAACAAAGCTCTTCAGGCTCTAGTTAGTCGATTACCTGTTGCACCACCCACACCTACACCTAATAATAATACATTGGAGAATCCTCGTTCTGGCCTTGTTAATTATGGAAATGGAGGAACCCCCAGTGAACCACAGGAAGGAGAACCAGGTAATTCAAATAATTCTCATTTGCAAAATTTAGTATTAACTTTGCAGAAACAGCTTAAGGAACAAAATTAGCACATCGAGCAAATCCCTGGAGTTCCCCCTGTAATTAAAGGAGTGGATATGGATAAATACTCACAACAACCTTGGAAACCAAGCGCTGCTCCCCTTCCAATCCCTAAAAAGTTCAAAATGCCTGACATCTCGAAATATGATGGCACAACAGACCCACGTGATCACGTAACTGCATTTACAACAGGCGTGAAAGGCAATGACTTGACCAAACAAGAAATTGAATCAGTACTAGTCAAGAAATTTGGAGAAACACTCACCAAGGGCGCATTAACCTGGTATTCTCTTTTACCCGAAAATTCTATTAATTCTTTTGCTGAGCTTGCAGATTCTTTTATTAAAGCACACTCGGGATCTCAAAAGGTTGAGAAAAGAATGGAGGATATTTTCAAAATCAAACAAGGCGACTCCGAGTTGCTCAGGGATTTTGTTGATAGATTCCAACGTGAAAGAATGACTTTACCTCGTGTACCTGATAAATGGGCTGCAATAGCTTTTGCAAGCAACTTAAATGACAAAAGCTCAGAAGCCACGAAAAGACTTAAAGAAAGCCTTTGAGAGTTTCCTGCAACCACGTGGAATGACGTTTATAACAGGTATAGTACGAAGTTGCGAATTGAGGAAGATACCGTACCTCAGTTTCGTCATGAAGAGAGGAGCAATTCCAGGAGATCAGAAACCGAAAAAAGATCAGGTAAAAACAGGTACGATCCATATATGGGACCTGCAGGGAAAGACTCACGGTCAAAGCAGGATAGTCAATGATATGATCAAAAATCGAGGAACAGGGAATCTGGTTCTTCATCAAGGTTCAGAAATGACTGAAACCGACAAGAGTCACGAGATAATGACAGTAGTTTAAAGGCAAGGTTCGGCGGATATAACTTTAATGTCACTACCTCCGAGCTCGTAGCTGTTTTGAGGAGCATGGGAGATAAGGTACGATGGCCAAAAGAGATGCGGTCAAATCCAAATAGACGCAATCCAGACCATTGGTGCAAATTCCACAATGATCACGGACACAAAATTTCAGAATGTAGATTCTTACAAAGTGAAGTGGATCATCTATTGAAACAAGGGTATCTCACTGAGTTATTTAGTGAGAAAGGTAAGCAAGCCTATATGAAAAATATGCAGGAGCCACCAAAGCCCCCTTCACCCAAGAGAACCGTGAATGTTATAAGTGGGGGTGAAGATATTAACGGTATAACATATACGGCTTCCAACAAAGTTTCTAAAGTAACAATAACACACGGGAAACGGGTACGGTAGGTTTTAGAAAATGAAAGTATTTCTTTTGATGATGCGGATACCGAAGGAGTAATGACCCCACATAACGACGCACTGGTAATATCTTTACTTGTATATGATACTAATGTAAAACGAGTTTTGATTGATCCAGGAAGTTCCGTGAATATTATACTATTAAGGGTATTACGTGAAATGCAAGCTGAAGACAAAATGATACCTAAGGCGCATACCCTATATGGGTTCGACAATTCAAGTGTGGTAACAAAAGGAGAGGTAATTCTAACAACCTTTGCTGTAGGTGTTGTTAAAGAAACTAAATTTCAGGTAGTAGATATGGAAATGGCTTACAATATGATCATGGGGAGACCTTGGATCCATGATATAAATGTTGTCCCATCAACTCTACATCAAGTTATTAAATTCTCATCACCGTGGGGAATTTGCCAAATTTGTGGGGATCAGCAGACAGCCAGAAGTATCAACGCTGTAACAGATACGAGCACCGTAAATAAAGAAAAATAGCAATTACAGGAAACAGTTGAAGGTATCAAGAATCAAACCTCAACCGAACAAGAAAAGACAGATTTAGACTCGAGACCTGATACAATTCAGGAACCTGAAGAGAATGAAGATATCAAAACAATAATTGAAGAGCTCGAGGCTGTGATATTATTTGAGCAATGGCCTGAACGAAAGGTTTATGTTTGAGCCAATTTAAGCTCAGACATGCGAGGTATGTTGATTGAATTTTTAAAAGCTAACGTGGACTGTTTTGCTTGGTCCCATGCTGATATGACAGGGATACCACCAGATGTGATGACTCACAAACTAAATGAAGACCCATCCTTCACACCAGTAAAGCAAAAGAAAAGAAAGCAAGGAGCTTTCAAAAGTCAGGTGATTCAAGACGAGGTCCAAAAGCTATTAAAAATTGGGTCAATACGCGAGGTAAAGTATCCTAATTGGTTAGCAAACACAATTGTTGTACCTAAGAAAAATGGTAAGTGGAGGGTTTGCGTAGATTATACAGATCTTAACAAAGCCTGCCCAAAAGATTCTTTCCCTTTACCGCATATAGATCAGTTAATTGATGCGACTGCAGGACATGAACTTTTGAGTTTTTTAGATGCATATTCGGGGTACAACCAAATTAAAATGGACCCCAGTGACGAATAAAAAACTTCTTTCATCACAAACAGGGGGACTTACTGTTATAAAGTAATGCCCTTTGGTCTCAAAACTGCTGGAGCAACCTATCAAAGGTTGGTCACCAAAATGTTCCAAGAACATTTAGGAAAAACCATGGAGGTATATATAGACGATATGCTCTTCAAAACCCAACATTGTCATGATCATATTTCTCATTTATCTGTTACATTTGAAATTTTACGAAAATTTAATATGAAACTCAATCCAGAAAAATGTGCATTTGGGGTTGCCTCAGGCAAATTTTTGGGCTTTCTCGTTTCTAACCGTGGTATTGAGGTAAATCCTTCTCAGATTAAAGCAATAGAGGAGATCCCTGATATCCTTACGAGTAAAAAAGAAGTCCAAAGGCTAACGGGAAGAATTGCAGCCTTGGGGGGAATTTATTCCCAAATTTCAGAAAAATGCTTTAAATTTTTCTTCGCACTCAAAAAGCAAGATCATTTTGAATGGAACGAAGATTGCCAACAAGCTCTTAGAAATTTAAAAGCTTACTTGTCAAATCCACCACTATTGGCAAAACCAAAAGAAAGAGAAAATCTACTCATCTATTTGGTCGTGTCAGAAGTTGCGGTAAGTGTTGTTTTAGTCTGTGAGGACCAAGGAAAACAATCTCCTATCTATTATGTAAGCAAGTCTTTATTAGATGCTGAAACACGATATCCACAACTAGAAAAATTAGCATTAGCTTTGATCATGGCGTCTAGAAAATTAAGACTTTATTTTCAATGTCATCCCATTATTGTAGTTACTGCTTTTCCATTACGAAACATTTTGCATAAACATGAATTGTTAGGGAGGTTAGCAAAATGGGCTATAGAATTAAGTGAATACAAAATCATTTATCAACCTAGGACTGCTATAAAATCTCAAGTATTAGCCGATTTCGTAGCTGATTTTAGCCAAGGGATGCATTTAGAAGCAGAAAAAGAATTACAAGTTTTTAATGGTGCAAACCCGGGGACTTGGATTTTATTCACTGATGGTTCGTCTAATGTAAAAGGAGCAGGCCTAGGGATAGTTCTCATACCACCTACGGGTGAGACTATTAGACAGGCTATAAAATGTCATTCTATAACTAACAATGAAGCAGAGTATGAGGCTGTAATTGCAGGTCTAGAATTGGCACGAGAAATCAGCATAAAACAAATTATAATCAAGAGTGATTCTCAACTCGTGGTCAATCAAATGCTGGGGATTTATACAGCCAGGGAGACACGAATGCAAGAATATCTCGAAAAGGTACGGGAACTAATAAAGCAATTCCAAACTTGGAAAGTAATGCAGATCCCAAGAGATGAGAATGTGGAGGCAGATGCTTTAGCTAATCTCACATCTGCAGCAGACGTAGCAAACGACGCAAATGCTTCAGTCGTACATTTATTTCATTCCGTTCTCGAACCTGATAAGAACGAGGTAAATTTTAATCATTTAACATGGGATTGGAGAAACGAAATTATTGCTTTTTTACAGCGCGGAACCGTGCCTGCTGACAAAAGAAAAGCTTATGCACTTCGCAAAAAAGCTGCTCGTTACTGTTTACATCAAGGAAATCTTTATCGAAAGATGTTCGGTGGGCCATTAGCAAGGTGTCTCGGACCTTCCCAAAAAGAATATGTGATGAGAGAAGTACATGAAGGACATTGTGGAAATCACGCAAGAGGAAGGTCGCTGGTAAAAACGCTGATTCGAGCAGGGTATTATTGGCCTAAAATGGAAGAAGAAGCAAACGACTTCGTGTCCAAGTGTGATAAATGTCAAAGATACGACAATAATATGCATAGACCAGCTGAGCTATTGCACCCTGTTATAGCCCTGTGGCCCTTTATGAAATGGGGAATGGATATCGTAGGTCCATTGCCACAAGCAAAAGGTCAGGTGAAATTTCTACTTGTACTTACAGATTATTTTACTAAATGGGTAGAAGTAGGAGCATTTAAACAGGTGCGAGAGAAGGAAGTTAAAGACTTCATTTGGAGAAATATAATATGCTGTTTTGGAGCACCAAAGGAAATTGTGTGTGACAACGGTCCGCAATTCATAGGAGCTCAAATCACTAAATTTTTTCAAAGTTGGCAAATTAAAAGGATAACATCTACACCATACCATCTAGTGGGTAATGGACAAGCGGAATCTACAAACAAGGTCATTATCAACAACTTGAAGAAAAGGTTACATGATTCAAAAGGTAATTGGCCTGAGGTATTACCTGGAGTATTATGGGCTTATCGTACAACGACAAAAACAAGCACGGGAGAAACACCCTTTTCAATGGTTTATGGTGCGGAGGCTTTAATTCCAGTTGAAATAGGAGAACCGAGCACACGGTACGTTCAAGCAACGGAGGAATCAAATGGTGAAGAGATGCGGGTGAATCTTGATTTGCTCGAAGGAAGAAGAGAAGTTGCATTAATAAGGATGAAAACACAAAAGCAATTAATTGAACGGTATTATAACAGGAAAGCACGCCTCAGATTCTTTAAAATTGGGGACTTCGTGCTTAAAAAGGTGTTCCAATCTACAAAAGCTACTAATTCAGGAAAGCTAAGTCCAACATGGGAAGGACCCTACAGAGTTCGTGACATTGCGGAAAAAGGAGCATACGAGTTGGAGACAATGGATGGCAAGGTTCAAACCTCGCATTGGAATGCTGTCCACCTACAACGATATTATTTCTGAGAAAGTACCTACGATCAGGTATCGCTGTATTAGAATTTTTCTTTGAATTGTTAAAATTTTACTAACGATTTTAGATGCTAGGCAAAAACCCTAACTCGTGCCAAATGATGAGTCACGACCTGCACGGAAAGATGGAATATTCTAAAATTCCCAGCCTAGGGTTACAAATTAATCTGATGGAAATACACACAGGTTAGGCAGTCTTCATCTTTAATCGCACCTCCGAGTCCCGTATGTTTTCTGTTTTCAGGAAAAAGGACCAAATTGTGAGAAACAAACAAGTGCTCGAGGCTTCATACTTCAGCGCTCAAACACTTGGGGACTGCATATTGTACACAAATACGTGCGGTAAGACGGAGACGTAAATTGAAACAAGTATCGAGCAGAAGTTACGGAACCTCACCATTCATCATTGTGTTTTTTCCTATCAAAACAAAGGAAGATGCAAAACATTCATCGTAGTGTTCTTTCCCATGAGCACAACGGAATCACCTCTCAAGCCCTTCCTAATACATTAAGATAGGGTCATGACTATGTATTGAAACAGGTTATAAGGAAAAACCTTGTTGAATAGTATTTACTTTATAAAAATCTGTTGCAAGAAAAACAGTTACGAGAAAGTTATAGATGTATCTCAATATATGTAATATTCAAAAGCTTGTCCAAGTTCATGAATAAAAACTTGTCAAAGTTGTTTCAAACAAAACATGTGTGTTCCTATTTCTTTCATCGTATTATGACACCATTATGAAGTTGAGACGTCTTTTTCATTAAGTGTCGATATATAAAAGGGCCTTCTTTTATAAACCTCATGTTAATAAGTCATGAGGAAAATGCGTCTTATGACACCATTATGAAGTTGAGATGTCTTATGCTTTAGAATCATAAAGCATTTTCAAAGGATAAAAATGCTAAACTATTCTATAAGTCCTAAGTAGATAAGGAAAAGGCAAGAATAGAGCACATTGAAGTACTAACAAACTTCTTGATATAATTAAAAAGACTAAGTAAGAACTTAGTCAACAAAAAGTTTATACAAGTGCCCCATTATGATAACTGGGGACCTTCACCAAAAAATCCCTTAAAAAAAATAACTAAGGGATAAAACCATCATCCAACAAAGAAAGTAAAAACAAAGTCTGGAAATTTAGCTAGTCACTGAAGGGGTTGGCACATCAGAAGTTGCAATATTAATTTCACTTTCAGAAACAGCCACAAGCACGGTGACAACTTTTGAAGAAGCAGCAACAGGAGCGGTTTCAGCTGGGCTTGAAGTGTTAGGTTCAACGAGGGAGCAAGAGTCACGAAAGTTTCAGCTTCCATAGACTGAGTCGTAGAAATTTCACCCTCGGAAGCTGGAATTGCAAAATCTTCAACTTCAACTGCCACAGCAACGACTTCGTCATTTACAGGTTCCTTAGCCACGGAAGCTTCAATTGCCGGAGAAGGAAAGTCAAATGATTGTTGGGTTCTTTCAATGGTCTCTAAAACTTTGGCCAACTCTGAATCTAAGTCAAAGTTTTCTTGACTGGCATCCATTAAAGCATCACGACGAGAGTTTAAGAAAGCCCAACTCACCTCTAAATCAAACTTCTCCTCAAGAAGTCCATACTCCCTTTCCCGCATAACAAGATCATTCTTTAACACTTGATGTTCAGCTAAATGAGAATCAAGGAAAGCTTCAAGGGAGGCATGGGAACTTTCTAAGGCATGTACTTTGTCAGAGGAGATCTTTAAATCAGCTTGAACTTGAGTCAAGTTCTGCACTAATTCTCCTGCATATTCTTCTTTCTTGTCCAAGAGTACCTTAAGTTCTCTGATTTCTTCACTTAACTTTGATAATTATTCTGAAAAGCAACATTCAAGGCACTCCTTTTCTTTTTCAAATTGACTTGAAGAAGCTTTGGCAACTGCTAGCTCAGAAGTCAGACTTCGCTTTTGCTGCTCCAGGTGATTTCTACTCTCTTGCAATTCTTCTATGGTTCCCTGAGCATTCTCAAACTGCTCTTTCCAATTATCTGCTTCTAGCTGGGCTCTCTTGGCTATTTCCTCAGCCTCGTGGATAGACTTTTCAGACTCACGAGTTTTCTTTTCCAGAAGGGAAATTCTTCCCATCAATTCTGTACCAATGAGGTTAGCCTACAGTGACAACTCATAGAAATAAGAATTTAGAGATAAAAAAAACTTGTTAGTAAGTAGAGAAAAAAAAAATACCTTCAAAGTAGAATGAACTATGTCATTCATCAGAGTTAAGCAACTGTAACTGCTCATCTTCTTCTTCTCGATATCTCCAATCAAAGGCCTAAGCCAGGCATCTGCTCCACCAGACTTCCTTAAAAAACTGTTATTAGCAGGAACTTCAAGTGTAACGCTCCTCATAGCCAAGATTCTGCTACTGGAACCCTCCTCTGCATGTTGAACAGAGGGAGGGGGAGCTATAGAAGGAGGAGCGGTAGAAGAAGTGAAAATAACAGGAGTCAAAGGACTCGAAGCAGGTAAGGAAGCAGAGACAGGCAAGGGAGCAGAAATAGATAAGGGAGTAGGAACAGATAGAATGGGCAAGGAAGCACTTGAAACCAACGGAGGAATAGAAGGAATGGGAACAGAGGAAGAAAAAGGAACTTCATCTAAAACTGGACCTAGTTATCCACTTTCAAAACCACCAACAAAGAGGCGTTAAATAGACTCGTTGGTGTCCCTCGGAGTGGTTTCATCATCAGAAGGAATGCGAATAGGTTCAATAAGAGAGGCACGGACAGGAGTAACTTCAGCTTCATCCTCGGAAACGATGCGTCTCCTAACTCTTGGTTTAGCTATTAAAGAGGTGTCTTCATCTTCATCATTCTCAGAATCCTCTTCTACAACTTTCCTCTTTGATAGCGTAGCTTGAGTTCTCTCCAAAGAGAGTGAAGTACCAGAAGAGGCTCGAAGGGCAATAGCTACTTCAGCTATCATTCCTTGAATAGCAAATCCTGACAAAAAGAAGGATGAAAAAAGTTAGAAACAAGAAGGGACTTAACATACAAAAAAAGCATAAAGAGATGCATACCGTGAGTTTTCACTTTCCAACCATGTAAATTGGAAATGGATTTCCATGTTCTTGCCTCCATAGGCACGACTTTCAAGATTGAATTTACCCAACCACGAAAAATAGGAATGGGTTCCACATCTCCCATAGTTGCTATAGAAAAGCAAAAAGAGACGAAATTAGAAAAGAAATTGAAATTCTTAAAGATAGGTACGGTAAGTAAAAAAAAAACTTACGTGCAAAGTTCCACTTCTCAGGGAAGGGGATATTTGTTTCACCCACCAAATCAATTGTGCGAACAACAACATAACGAGTGTACCACCCACGATCCTTGTCATCTTCAGGGCTTACCAAGACCCTTTTACTTCTTGCAGTTAAAGTAAAAACCCCATGGCGAAATAATTTGGGGTGGTAAAGATGAATAAGGTAGGGAAAGTTAAAGCTAACATTGGCTTTTATAGACAAATATCTCAAACAAGCCACTGCTCTCCATATAAGGGGCCAATTTGTCCCAAACAAATTTTGAAAAAGCGACAGAAATTAAGTATAACTGGGTCAATAGCAGGAATAAATCCCAAAGTGAAGGGATAAGTATAAACAAAAGAAAATCCAATCTGAAAGGAAGATATTCTTTGGTTTGGATTAGGGATCACTATACGAAGATCACTTCTCCAGTTGCAATCTTTTCGAACAATAGAATCAAAGGTTCAGTGATTAGAGAAGGAAAAGTGTCAGCTTTCTCTAAATTAGTAACTTGATCACGAAGAGATTTCCTATCATTCTCAAAGGACAAGTCATTGGGTACTATTTCCTCAACTAAAGGCTCTTGAAGAGGCTCAGAAAGTTCTTTATCTTTAGAAGAGGATTTCTTAGTGATAGAACCTCTAGAAATAGTGCTAAAACTAGAAGAAGGAGTGATGGAACCAGAGGAACCACCACGAACGGATCCTAGGCTACGAAGCCTGCCACCTCGACCCCTTCTATGTCTTACAGGGGCGTTGGGGAAGCTATCAAGAATTGGGATTCTCTTAGGGTTAGGATTCAGAGATGCCATTGCAGAGAAAGGATGAACTAAAGGAGAAAGGAACAAAAGTAAAGAGTAAAGTATCTGTTAAGGGTTTATGAAGAAGAAGACAAAGGAAAAAGGTTAAATATGTGTATAATAGCAACCGTCAAACAAAGAAGCGTAACGATGGAAAGCTTATAATAAAGGCAACTATCACTTCGTAAATAGAGGGGATGAAGAAGCCTTGGAAAAAGGCTGTAGAATTACATACATATCAGAAGGTGACACGTGTGCAGAGCATTAAATAGAAAAGACAACTGAAGCATCAATACTGACATAGCATTGATTACGACGAAAATTCCTTTTTCGTGAAGATCCACTTCCCAAATATTTAATTGATAAATAAATGAAAAGTGGGGGGACTATCTGTATTGGAAAAAACTGAATCTAAATATTGAAGATGACGTGTCATGACACATGGACTGGTCAAAAGGTCAAAACGCAATAAATAGCCAAGAGGCACGGGAGACAACAGATATGAGGAGAAGAAAACAACATAGGTGTGGACCGTTACTCAAATAGGTACGAGTCTCGTACCTATTCGAGTCATTTAAAGACCGAAGATCGGAAGAAGTTGAAGATACGAATCTGATGACGTAAAAGAGTCTAAATACAGTATTAAATATCAGATACGTTAGAGAATTTGAATTAAATAGAAATGATTGTGTAACGTTTCTTTTAATGTCATTTATTGCTCATAATTGCCTCATTAAGACAAAGACATTACTGTTGCGAAAGCCAAATGTATATAGTGTGAATAAGTCACAACTACTATACCAAAAATTATGACAGCCACCAAATAATAAATAAGACAATAAAGCAACAATAAAGGGAACACCAGAATTTACGAGGTTAGCCTAATTTTGCCTACTCCTCGGATACAACCAATATTTTATTTCACTCCAAAAATACAAGTGAAATAATACTAAAGAGAGAAGATACAAATGCCTTAAACAGATGAGAAGGCAAATGAGAGGTGTGTTTAAATCCTAAACATTAGGCCTTCTTTTATAGGGGGAAAATCCCCCCAAAATTCAAGAGCCCGCCGATGTGGGACAAATTTGCCAAACTTCAACAAATCTCCACCTTGGCAAAATTCCACATCTTCAATTTTCTCTCAATAACAAATTTTGATTGTGTCTTCATCTTTAATCTTCAGTTTTCAACAATGTTGATCAAATCCAAACAATGTTGAAACAAATTTTGATTGTGTCTTCATCTTTAATCTTCAGTTTTCAACAATGTTGATCAAATCCAAACAATGTTGAAACTTGACCGCAGTCACCACCTTTGTCAGCATATCAGCAGGATTCTCTGTAGTATGAATTTTCTTCACCGTGACTCCACCTTCTTCTATGATTTCTCGTACGAAATGATACCGAACATCAATGTGCTTCGTCCTTGCATGATACACTTGGTTCTTCGCTAATTGAATAGCACTTTGACTATCACAAAAAATTGTGATACCTTTTTGTTCAACACCAAGCTCCTTTAGCAATCCTTGAAGCCAAATTGCCTCTTTCACAGCCTCTGTAATAGCCATGTACTCTGCCTCTGTTGTAGACAAAGCAACTGTTGACTGCAAAGTAGACTTCCAACTAACTGGTGCCTTTGCAAAAGTAAACACATAACCAGTAGTTGATCTTCGTTTGTCCAGATCACCCGCAAAATCTGAGTCACAATATCCAACGACAGACTGATTGTCTTCCTGCTCAAAAACTAACCCGACATCTACAGTATTATGAATATACCGTAGAATCCACTTCACAGCTTGCCAATGCTCCTTCCCTGGATTGTGCATATATCTGCTAATAACTCCAACAGCTTGTGAAATGTCACGCCTTGTGCAAACCATTGCATACATCAAGCTACCAACAGCATTTGCGTATGGTACCTTTGACATATACTTTCGTTCAGCTTCATCCATTGGCGACATAGTAGTACTTAGCTTAAAATGGGAAGCAAGTGGAGTACTAACTGGCTTAGTCTTGTCATCTATGCCAAAACGTTGAAGTACTCTCTTCAAATATTCCTTTTGAGATAAACAGAGTTTCTTTGAACGTCTATCTCTAATTATCTCCATGCCAAGAATTTTCTTTGCCTCACCCAAATCCTTCATCTCGAACTCCTTCTTCAGTTGAATCTTCAACTTATCAATTTCTTCCAAATTCTTGGAAGCTATCAACATATCATCAACATATAGGAGAAGATATACAAAGGAACCATCTTTAAGCTTGTGCAAATACACACAATGATCGTATTTGCTTCTCTTGTACCCTTGCCGCAACATAAACTCGTCAAATCGCTTGTACCATTGTCTAGAAGATTGTTTCAATCCGTACAACGATTTTTCAAGTTTGCACACCATATTTTCTTTTCCAGCAACTTTGAATCCTTCTGGCTGAGTCATGTAGATTTCCTCCTCCAAGTTTCCATGTAAAAACGCAGTTTTTACATCCATCTGAACTAGTTCCAAATCCAATTGTGCTACCAAAGCCAACATAATTCTAATGGAGGAATGTTTTACAATTGGAGAAAACACTTCATTGTAATCAATTCCCTCCTTTTGAGCATATCCTTTGGCCACCAATCTTGCTTTGTAGCGAACATCTACTTGGTTAGGAAATCCTTCTTTCTTTGCAAATACTCATTTGCACCCAATTGCTTTATTTCCCTTCGGGAGATTAGCCAATTTCCATGTATGATTCTGATGAAGGGACTGTATTTCATCATTCATGGCAATCCTCCACTTATCTTCTTCTGAACTTTGGACAACATCTTTATAAGTGGTAGGAACATCATCAGCTACAATTGAGGTTGCACAAGCAACCGTCTCTATGAGACGAACAGGTTTCGTTATTGTTCTTTTTGGCCTGCTGGTTGCTATTGATTCAAGTTGTTGTTGAGATTCCCGAGTTGGAATCTCCTCTACTGGCTCTCCTTCCAGAGGGTAATCTTCATTTGTTTCCTCCTCTGCTTCTTGTGTAGGAAAAATAAATTTTCCCTCAAACTCCACCTACTTAGAAGCACCTTCATTTTGTTTGGTATCTTCTGTTACCTTATTTACCATAGCAGATTCATCAAAGGTAACATCCCTGCTGAATATTACTTTCTTTGTCATAGGACACCATAAGCGATATCCTTTGACTCCAGAAGTAATTCCCATAAAAATAGCCTTTTTTGCCCTTGGATCCAATTTTGACTCCGTCACATGATAATATGCTGTTGAGCCAAACACGTGCAAAGAGTTATAATCTATAGCAGGTTTTCCATACCATTTTTCAAATGGTGTCTTGCCATCAATAGCAGCAGATGGTAAGCGATTAATGAGGTGGCATGCATATGTAACTGCCTCAGCCCAAAATTCTTTGCCCAAGCCAGCATTGGACAACATACACCGTACCTTCTCCAGCAAGGTCCGGTTCATACGTTCTGCCACTCCATTCTGTTGTGGTGTATGTCTAACAGTGAAGTGTCGGACGATGCCATCATTTTCACAGACCTTATTGAAATGATCACTTTTGTATTCACCTCCATTGTCTGTGCGAATACACTTGATCCTCTTGCCTGTTTGATTCTCCACCATCGTCTTCCATTTGAGAAAAATTCCCAACACTTCATCTTTGCTCTTCATTGTATACACCCATACTCTTCGGGAAAAATCATCAACAAAGGTTACAAAATAGTGCTTCCCACCCAATGAAGGTGATTTGGAAGGACCCCAAACATCAGAGTGTACATAATCCAAAATGCCTTTAGTATTATGGATCGCTGTACCAAATTTAACCCTTGTCTGTTTTCCTTTAACACAATGCTCACAAAACTCCAAGTTGCAAGCCTTTACTCCTTTTAACAATCCTTGATCTGATAGAGTTTTCAAGGATTTTCCTCCAGCATGTCCCAAGCGCATGTGCCATAGCTTGGTTGCTTCTGCCTCTTTGTCGTCACTGGATGTCACTGTCGCTGTCCCAATAACTGTACTGCCACAATAGCGGTACATATTATTATTCTTCCGATTAGCCTTCATTACCACTAGTGCACCGGAGCATACTCTCATCACTCCATTTTCTGCAATGATTTTAAACCCTTTTGATTCCAGGGCTCCCACAGAGATGAGATTCTTCTTCAAATCCGGTACATATCGAACATCTGTTAATGTTCTGATCATTCCATCATGGTTCCTTAATCGTATTGAACCAATGCCATATGAGGTAAGAGGGCTGTTATCCGCTGTGTGGATGACTCCATATTCTCCTTCTTGAAATTCCACAAACCAGTCCCTGTTGGGACACATATGATGGCTACAAGCCGAGTCCATCAACCATATGTCTGATGATGTTGATGACTCTGTTGTAACTAATGAGAAGTCTGAATCATCACAATCAGCTACATTTGAATCCATAATGGCCTTTCCATTGTTATGTTTGGCCTTATTCTTCAACTTCGGACAGTCTTTCTTCCAGTGCCCTTTTTCTCGACAAAAGGCACATTCATCTTTGCTGGGTCTGGATCTTGACTTGGATCTTCCCTTCTTTGTCCTCGTTTGATTTTGAGGACGACCCCTCACAAACAGTGCTTCTCCTTCTCCGCCCTTCTGTTTTTCTCGCTTTCTTTGTTCATAGCTGTACAAAGCCGAACAAACTTCTCTGAGAGAAATTTCGTCATTTCCATGGAGTAGAGTAGTTTCAAGGTGCTCGTACTCATCAGGAAGTGACGCCAACAACATTAAGGCTAAGTCACCATCATCATAAGTTGTATCCATATTTTGCAAATCTGTGACCAACTTATTGAAACTGGTGATATGTTCATTCATCGTGGTACCAGGAACATAGGTGAAGTGAAACAGTCTCTTCTTCATGTACAATTTATTTTGACTGTTTTTCTTCAAAAATTTATCCTCCAGTGCTTTCCATAATTTACTTGCAGAAGTTTCATTTGTGTATGGATATTTCTGCTCTCTAGCAAGGTAGGATCGAATGGTACCGCAAGCAACACGGTTGATAATTCTCCAATCTTCTTCTCCAATAACATCTGGTTTCTTTTCTTCAATGGCCAGATCTAGCCCTTGTTGAAAAAGGACATCTAGAACCTCGCCTTGCCACATCCCAAAATGCCCGGACCCGTCAAAAATTTCTACCGCAAATTTCGCATTTGACACAATTCTTGTCATAAGCGAAGATGCCAATGATGACGTATTGTTGACACTTGATGTAGATTCTTCTTGTTTATTGTCTCCCATATTTGACACAAATATTATTTAATAGCTGACGACACAAATCAAGATTATTCCTTTCTGATGTAGAAGATCAGACTAAGCTGCAACCACAGAGCATACTCAGACAGAACCTTGACTCAGTTACCAAGATAAATCTTTTCTGATGTGGAAGATCAGATTATGCTGCAACCACAGAGCATACTTAGACAGTACCTTGGCTCTGATATCAATTGTTGCGAAAGCCAAATGTATATAGTGTGAATAAGTCACAACTACTATACCAAAAATTATGACAGCCACCAAATAATAAATAAGACAATAAAGCAACAATAAAGGGAACACCAGAATTTACGAGGTTCGGCTAATTTTGCCTACTCCTCGGACACAACCAATATTTTATTTCACTCCAAAAATACAAGTGAAATAATACTAAAGAGAGAAGATACAAATGCCTTAAACAGATGAGAAGGCAAATGAGAGGTGTGTTTAAATCCTAAACATTAGGCCTTCTTTTATAGGGGGAAAATCCCCCCAAAATTCAAGAGCCCACCGATGTGGGACAAATTTGCCAAACTTCAACAATTACATCTTCTCCTAGAATCAACTATAAAAGGAGAAAGACTCAACATCTGTAAGGACAAGAAATATTATTGAGATTACACTGAAATACAAAATTACTTATTACTTTGTTATTCTCAAAAGTCTTTTATTATTTTCGTCTCCAGATTATCAGTAACCCGAATTTCTTTATATTTCTAAGCTTTGACCAAAGACTTAGATTTTTGGTTAAACAATATAGAGGAAAGGTCCCAAGCTGATATAGAGGAAACTGTTGTTCTCGAATTAGTAAAGAGAAATAATATTGCGCCAAATCTTGCTGCAATTGTTGGGACTGCAGTTACGTGCTGCAAAACTTATAACTTCAGCTGGTGGTCTCTCGTCGTTGGCGAAAATGCATGCCTGCTTGTAATTATATCTTGAATCTTATTAAGGAAGCAAGTCTGTATACTGCTGGCAACAAAATCTCTATATGCGGCCCCTGTAGAGAGGAGACCGGACTGGAATATTTGGAAAGTATCTTAGGGAAGAGATCCGTATAAAGATAGAGAAATGGCAAGATCAGGTCTCATGTTCCACTCTGCTCGGATAATTTAATTTCCTGATTTTATCTTGCGCGAGTAGTTTCTTAGGGATTTGATTTTAAATAGTGATCTATAATTAGATATAACTTGTTGTATAATGCTTTATGTTTATGTGAGGCGAAGAAATACTGATTTTATATCCACTGTGAAATTACCGGACGAGTTGTATTTAGTTGTTACATTTTTTTTTAATTTTTTTTTTGGCAATGAGACATAATGCTTGTTCTCATCTTAGACTCCAAACGTTCCTGATTCTATTGCAAATTAAAATAATTCTATTAAACTGCATTTTTTTAGTATGTTTTTTTTTTTTGTAAGGGGATCCCTAACATGAATCAGCTAAGTGGAGCAATTTTATTTTGTTAAAAATAACAAAAGGAAAGAAACACGGAAAAGAAGAGGGGACATTAAGGCTTTCCCTACTTATAAAAAAAGAAGTTTGATATTACTCTTAGCATTCTCTCTTCCTTTAGTTTTTGGTTTTACATTCTTAATGTTACTAGTTTTAGGGTACGCGCTTTGCGCGTGTATCCTATATCAATAAATACATTATTTTAAAAAAACATAACGTGTTTGACTTATAAAATAAAATTAACGAAAAATATATAAGTTCCTGAAAATGACGAATGTTGATCCCATTATGCTAGCTTAATAAAAAAAGAAATCTTCCTCGTAAAAGTCCTCAACTGAAAATAAAAAAAAGATACTTGTATTAACAAAAAAGATTTAACATATAAAAAAATTTAAAAAAATAAATTTCTCTGTTTATGAATGAAGAGGTTGGTGTTATTGATAAGGGACAATGTAACGACTAATGACTAATATTGACTTAATATTGTATAAAAAATAACTTTATATAAAATAAATGCATAATAATAATAATAATAATAATAATAATAATAATAATAATAATAATAATAATAATAATAATAACTTGAATAAAATAAATGCGTATTGCACTATTTCATTCGTATTGCTTCAAGTTTACAGTTTTACCAGTTTGGGTCTTAATACGCACTATACTATAGTCAATTTTGCTAGATTTTCTGATTTGTTTCACCATTAATGCTTTTCTTATCAAAGCAAATTATGTATCCTAAGAGGTTTGTCAGCTTAAAAATTATTTTTTATATATGAATTTAAAAATTTATTAAATTAAATAATTTTGCTAATTATTTAATTCAAAGACTTAATTATTTATTCTCAGTATTAGAGAAGTACTTTATTTTTGTTGATTCAAGTTCGTCATTGACTTAAATGCAATTATAATATTATCCAATAAGAATTATGTTAACGAAGCGTAAAAAAATAATTTGAATATATGCATAAAGCTAACGTCTACTCTTGGATAGTCTATTTTGACTATATAAAGTCTTTAGGTGAATTCAATTCTTGAATATTAGGAATTTTTAATATTTCAAATAAGAAAAAATTATTAATTTATATTTTAGTTGATTGAAATTCCTAAATGTTAGTTACACAATTAAATTACAATTATACTTTTATCCAATATGAAATATATTTTAACACATAAAAAGTTGAACGACATTTCGATAGAGACTTTGTGCTTTTAATATGTGTGTGTATTCTGTCTCAAAAAATTCATATTTTAAAAAAATTAGCTAAATACTTTATTAACAATTACGTTTGAGTTATAAAATAAGTTGAAGAAAAACGTATGAGTTCTTGAAAGTGATGATTGTTGATCCTATTTAGCAACTTATTAAGTGAAGAAATAATAATAATAAGTCCTCACATCAATATTCTCAGCTTAATATTTATAATTTCATCACTACAATTTTATAAGTTATCGTGCTTTCTTTTTACTTTTATCAAGAACACATAAATTCTTAAAAATTTAATAGTTTCTAAAAACTTTTTGAAAATTATATATTCTTAAGTTTATTCTAAAACACATACACAAGGCCTTCTAACTGACAACATATCTTTTTTTTTTCTCGCAAGAAAAATGTAAATTATTTTATTTTTTACCAATAATAAATACTATAAAATTGTAAAACAACTAAAGAAAAAACAAATAAATTTTGAGAATTTGGTCAAACAAGCTCTACGTCGGAGAGATAAGGGTGTCGAATATTATCAATGAGAATAAGTCTTGTATTCAGATGGAAAACTCATTATACAGCATTAAAGTGCATATGACACATTTTAGATCCGTAGTAATTCTAAATGAAATTATATTCCAAAATAATAAACTTTTAGTGACATTCATATTCCTAGCATCTCCAATATGAGGCCAATTTCACCTTCTATATAGTTTTAGCCATGCACACTATTAATTGTACTTTGTTATATTTTCTATATGAAATTTGATTACTTTTTCATAAAATAGATTGCCTCATGAAATTTGTCTCGCAAATTACTTCTTATTAATTGTACTTGTTATATCTGTAATTTGTATCAATTTAATTACTTTTTTCGAAAAAAAATTTATCTCATGAAATTTATGTAAGTTTTTCTCAAAACGACAAATTACATGTTTACAAAAAATAGACATGCTAAACATGAATATTTCTCACGTAATATACAAATATGTTTATGTTATAACTTATAAAATACTATAAGAAAATTATTTAATTGATAATTTGGACTTGACTTGATAGTTGCGTAGAAAATCACAAAAACTTTTGGCACTACAAAATTTTTGAAGATGTTTACTGTCACAAAACTATCAAAACAATCTAAAAGTTAGGCAAAAACTCTTTTTCATTTTTTAACTACAGAAAACTTGACCTCTTTATCTATCTAGATCTATCAATCAATATCAATCAATCATCAATACTATATTAAAAGCACGAAGACCCTTAGCGAAATGTCATTCGCTAGTTTTACCCTCTATAACCGTACTTTATAATGGATAAAATTATAAATACAAATAAAATTACTTTTAAAAAAAATAAATATATTATTTTATATAAATGGGTCTCCTACTTGTTATCTTATTCTTTTTCCATATTTAACCTACGAAATTAATTGGTCTCTAATTATTGTCTTATTGTTTTTCCTTTTTTACCTACGAATTTTTTTGACTTTACAATCTTTGTTAGATTATTAGGTATACTAATTTAGGAAGAAGGTTCCTACTTCTACTCTTCTTCTTAATTATTATTTCTTTTTATTCTACGGCTATATCTTTTTTTTAAAGATAATTTATTTGTATTTACAATTTTATCCATTATAAAGTACACTTATAGAGGATAAAAATGGCGAACGATATTTCGCTAAGGGCCTTCGTGCTTTTAATATAGTATAGATTTGATATTGATTAATGTTTCTTTGAATAACTGGATTACCGGATAGGAAAAAATGTTGGCCTGACTAAGTTTGTTTTGATGATTGGTAAAGAAACAAAGGCATGCATGTGAAGGTAAGTACAAGTAGTTATATCGGATATCTCTTGAACGAAAAGGTTGCATAATTGATAAGGAGCAGGAATCCTTACTTGAAGAAAACTCTATCCTAGATAAGAAAGGAGTTAGAAGTTGAAGATAACTAGAATTCTTCCACCAAGGAAGGGTAAAACATTACACTTCTAGTTACTCTTTATTTACTAACTCTATATATATAAGTTGTATTCTCTTTTACAAGTGACGCACAAATACAGAAGTGAAAGCACGAATTGAGAGCAAAATGCGCAGGGCATTTTGTGAGCAATTCTTGTGAGATTCAAGAGTATAATCCTGAAGCTACACAAACCAGATTTAAGAACTAGTTCCATAAAGAGTTTTATGTGTCCTTTATTTCTAGTTCAAAGTGTAGTAGGCGTTTTGAGTTGTACCTTTCTTCTTTCGTTAGAAGCAAATTGTATTAGGTATCTGAGTTGTTTTATTTAAGTGAGAGTTAACTTGAAGTAGTCGCAACAGCCTGTGGCATGTTGCTACAAGAGTTAGAGTTAATCCTTAGGTTTGCAAGAGGTATAAACTCGAGTTGTATTGTTAAAGTCAGAGTTAACTTGAAACAGTAGCAACAACCTGTTGCTGGTTGCTACAAGGGTTAGAGGTAATCCTTAGGTTTGCAAGAGTTTGTAAACTTTGTTGTTGGCAAAGAGTTGTAGTGAAGTGTTTGGAGAAAATACTATTGAGTAGTAGATCGTGGTCTTTTTACCTTTTAAGTCGGGTGTCTTCCACGTAAAAATCTTTGTGTTCTTTATTTTCTGCATTATTTATTCCGCAACTATGGTGTAAAAAACGCATAGAAGAACCAAGTCCTTCGTAATCTAGTGCACACAAAAACTGAACACCGCACAAATCACCTCCCTCTAATGTGGTATTGAAGTATAAAACATTAGAAAAGAAAAGGGAAAGTTGCTATCTTTTTCGAACTCGTAGGCTAACATATTTCTAGTGTTCAACTTTTGAGTTAATCTGATACCTTATTATTGGTTTCACTAGATCAGATGCTATTTGATTCCTGATTGTGATTGTTTGGCTGGTTTTGAATGTTAAGAAAATTGAAGAGGTGTTCTGTTTGATCTGGTGTACATCATCCATGCTGTTTTGATGATATTAGTTGCATGTGACTTGTGAGACTGAGATCTAACTGTTGCTATAAGAAAATAGTTAATTTTTGTCGCTTGAGAACAACATTTATATTATTCATTTGTGGAGCCAATCTGCAGCACAAGTTATTGTGGGTAGGGGACTATATTATTTGACGAAGATAGCCATTGCATAAACAACTTGGATATTATTGAGGAAACGTGTCAAGATAATAGAAGGAAAAGGATATTTAGGAGAGAAACAATAAATTGCACAAGACAATACAAGACAAGATTTACGTGGTTCGGCAATTTTTGTCTACTTCACTGCCACACAAAGAATAGCTCTTTATTAATTGAAGAGAGAAAGAAGAAGTTTTGGGATGTTCTACAAATGAAAATGTAGACCCCTATTTATAGGCATTTGAATGCCCTGCCGAGGAAGCGCTTACATCATAAGAATGCTGATGTAAGCGCTTACATCATATTTTCATCTCTTTTTGATTTTTCTTTCTTTTGTTTTGTCTACTTTCACATACAACAATAGGTTTGGTCCTATCAATCTCCCCCTTAAACCTATGTTACATCAAGAAAGAAAATAAAGAAAGATTTGCTATTCTCTGGTGGCGCCTTCACTCTATCAGTCTTGAAGACTAACTGAGGAAGTGCACAGCCTCAGTTTGTCAACGCCGACAACTTTGGTCAACATGTCTGACGGGTTCTTTGATCCTGGTATCTTCTGTAGGGAAAGAGTTCCTTCATTTATCAACTCTCGGATATGATTATACCTCAACTGGATATGCTTCGATCTTGCATGAAACACTGGATTCTTGGCAAGATGAATTGCACTCTGGCTATCGCTGAAAAGCTCACAATTGTCCTACTCTTTACCTAGTTCTTTAAGAAAATTCTTGAGCCAAATCATCTCTTTTCCAGCTTCTGAGATTGCCATGTACTCTGCTTCAGTGGTAGATAGAGCAACACTTTTCTGAAGTCTGGACATCCAACTAACAGCAGTACCACCCAAGGTGAACACGTAGCCCGTGGTACTTTTTCGACTATCCAGATCGCTGCCTAAATTTGCATCAGCAAAACCTTGTAAGATAATATTGATCTTTTTAAAACAAAGTGTCATACTTAAGGTGCCTTTGAGATATCGCAATATCCATTTTACACCTTCCCAATGCTCCTTTCCTGGATATGACATGTATCTACTGACAACTCCAACTGCATGGGCTATGTCAGGTCTAGTGCAAACCATAGAATACAACAAACTTCCTACTGCTGAAGCATACGGAACTTTGGACATGTACTTCTTTTCTTCATCTGTCTTAGGTGATTGGTCCTTTGACAGATTTAGATGGCTTCCAAGTGGAGTGCTTCTGGTCTTTGCATCATGAAGACTGAACCTGCTTAGTACCTTCTGTATGTACTTTTCTTGAGACAACTTTAAGGTTACTTCCGACCTATTTCTGCTAATCCTCATCCCAAGCATTTGCTTAGCTGGTCCTAAGTCTTTCATTTCAAACTCCTCCGCCAGTTGTTGCTTAACCAAGTTGATCTCATTTATGCTAGATCCTGCAATTAGCATATCATCAACGTACAACAATAAAATGATATAAGATTCATCGATTTTTGATATAATAGCAATGGTCCATCTCACATCGTGTGAAACCATTTTTATGCATGAATCCATCAAATTTCTTGTACCATTGTCGGGGAGCTTGTTTCAAACCATACAAACTCTTCTTCAACTTACACACAAGGTTTTCTTTACCAGAAACTTGAAAATCTTCAGGTTGCTTCATGTAGATGTCTTCTTCAAGGTCACCATGCAAGAAAACAGTTTTAACATCTAGCTGCTCCAAATACAAATTTTCTGCAGCTACGATACTTAGCACCAACCTGATAGTAGTTAATTTGACTACAAGAGAGAAGATCTCGGTGTAGTCAATTCCTTCCTTCTGCTGAAAGCCTTTTACTACTAATCGTGCTTTGTATCTCTTCTTACCATCATGCTCTTCCTTGACTCTGTACACCCTCTTGTTCTGCAATGCCTTCTTTCCTTTTTGGTAACTCCGTAAGTATCTATGTTTTATTCTTTTGAAGAGAATTCATCTCTTCTTTCATGGCTATCTTCCACTTATCAAAGTCTATCACCTACATTGCTTCAACAAAATGCTCTGGTTCTCCAGTATCAGTAAGAAGTAAATAGTGAAGAGAGAAAGTTAACCTATCTGGGGCATTCATGACTCTTTTAGATCTCCTTAATGTAGGTTCATGAGTAACAGAATCCGAATTTGATTCAGGTCCTGATTCCAGATTTGGTTGTGCATTTGATTCTATCTCTGGTTCCGGTTCTGGTTCTGATTCAGGTTCGGCTTCTAGTTCTTCTTCAAATTCGGCTTTTAGTTCTTCATCTTCAATTTCAGAATCAGTTGCAATCCCTCTAGCCACTTCATTTTCTGAGATTTCTTCTAACTCAATTGTTTCAGACATTGCCTGTTTGCTGGTGTTGGTTGGTTCTACTTCAAGCTTGTCCTTGTACATCATATTTTCATTAAATGTGACATTCATGTGTCTTAGGATCTTTCTATTCTGATCATCCCAAAACCGATAACCAAAATTATCATCACCATAGCCAATAAAGAAACATTTCTTTGCTTTAGGATCAAGCTTATCTCTATCATTAGAGTTTACATGCACATAAGCAACACAACCAAAAAATTTCAGATGTGAGAGAGTTACCTCCTTTCTTGTCCATACCTCCTCAGGAATTTCAAAATTCAGCGGTACAGAGGGTCCCCTATTTATGAGGTAAGTTGCCCTTTTAACAGCCTCAGCCCAAAAATACTTCGGCAATCTAGAATGTATTCTCATACTTCTGGCTCGTTCATTCAGGGTTCTGTTCATCCTCTCAGCAATACCATTTTGTTCCGGTGTTCCAGGAACTGTCTTGATCATTCTGATCCTATTCTCTGAGCAAAATGCTTTGAACTCTTGGCTATCATACTCTCCTCCATTGTCAGATTTCAGACATTTTAACTTTAGACTTGTCTGATTTTCAACTTCAGCTTTCCATCTTTTAAAGGTAACAAACACATCAGATTTATTTTTCAGAAAATAAACCCATACCTTTCTTGTGGAATCATCAATGAAGGTGACATAATAGCGTGAGCCTCCTAGAGAAGTTACAGGAGCAGGTCCCTACACATCTGTATGCACTAGTTCCAGCTTCTCTTTCTTTGGCATCTTTCCCACCTTTGAGAAACTAACTCTCTTTTGTTTCCCGTAAATGCAATCTTCGCACAAACCTAATTCAACATGTTTTAGGTTTGACAACTTCTTTTTGGATGCCAAAAGCTTCATTCCCTTCTCACTCATATGCCCGAGCCTTCGGTGCCACAATGTTGTATCACGACCATGATCAACTGTTGCTATAGTATCTCTTTCTATTGCAGTTGCATATAGTGTTCCTCTTTTGAAGCCTCGTGCCACAACCAAATTCCCTTTAGTTATCTATCCGTTGCCGAATGTTGTTGTATATCCTTCATCGTCAATCTGACCCATAGATATCAGATTTTTCTTGAGGCTAGGAACATGTCGTACATTTTGCAATTTCCATAGCGTGCCTTGTGAAGTCTTTATATGAACTTCACCTTTTCCGGCAATGTCGAGAGGTTCGTCATCTGCTAGATAAACTTTCCCAAATTTTCTAGCAATATAATTATGCAATAATTCTTTGCATGATGTAGAGTGAAAGGATGCACCTGAGTCCAAAATCCCAGATTTGACTGGACTGTCTGCACAACAAATTAGTGCATCACCGACTTGTTCAGCAATTACATTTGCTGAATTTTCTTCCTTCTTCTTCTTTGGTTCTCTACATTGACTACTGTAGTGACCCTTTTTATCGCAATTCCAACAAGTAATGTCCTTGCGATTTTTGGATTGTCCTCTTCTCCTTGACTTTGATCTGCCACGACTGTAACTCTGTCCTCTTTGGTTGATTCTCCCCCTGCTTTCAGTATTAAAAGTAGATCTTGGGGAATCACTTGATTCTCTTCGGCGAATATCTTTGCTTAGAACCAAGTCTTTAATATCACTCAATTTGAGTTTGGTACTTCCTAATGAACTGCTAACTGCAGTTACTGTTGCAGACCAACTCTCCGGTAGAGATGATAGTAGAATCAACGCCCTGATTTCGTCATCAATTGTTATATTAACAGAACTCAACTGAGTTAATATTATATTAAACTCATTGATATGCTCTGTAAATGATCCACCTTCTGTCATCTTTAAGTTGAACAATCGACGCATCAAATAAACTTTAGTTGAAACAGATGACTTCTCGTACATATTTGATAACGCCTTCATCAGGCCTGCAGTGGTCTTCTTGTTAATGATGTTAAACGCCACATTTCGTGTTAGCGTCAAACGAATCACACCAAGAGCTTGGCGATCTAATAGATCCCAATTTGCTTTGGACATAGTCTCTGGTTTCACCTCGGTCAGAGGTAAGTGTAAATTATTTTGGTACAAATAATCCTCTATTTGCATTTTCCAGAATCCAAAATCTTTGTCATTAAACTTGTCAATCTTAACCTTCCCTTCTTCCGATGCCATATTTCACAAAAACAATTTATGTGAATAGTGCTTGTGAATAGTAATGATGATCAATAATGTCGCACTATTCTTGTGAATAGTACATGCACAAATACTGTACTTTTCTACCAGAATTACACTGTCTGTGCTCTGATACCAGTTATTGAGGAAGCGTGTCAAGATAATAGAAAGAAAAGGATATTTAGGAGAGAAACAATAAATTGCACAAGACAAGACAAGACAAGATTTACGTGGTTCGACAATTTTTGCCTACTCCACGGCCACACAAAGAATAACTCTTTATTAATTGAAGAGAGAAAGAAGAAGTTTTGGGATGTTCTACAAATGAAAATGTAGACCCCTATGGAATTTGAATGCCCTGCCGAGGTAAGCACTTACATCATAAGAATGCCGATGTAAGCGCTTACATCATATTTTCATCTCTTTTTGATTTTTCTTTCTTTTGTTTTGTCTACTTTCATATACAACAATAGGTTTGGTCATATCAGATATATCACTAGAAAAGGAAAAGATAATAGCTCAAAAGTATATGCATGCAACTGAAGGACATTTTGAGTACTTGTTATGATTAATACAAACAAGTAATTGTGAGGTCCACACCTCACCAACCAAAAGAAGAAGATTGAAAAAATTGGACAAAATAGGCTGCTTGAATGCATATGGGCGGTTGAAGATTTCAATTTGCAATTTGCAATGCAATAAGTCAAATTTGTGTTGCTAAGTGGTTGGCAAATTTGCCTATAAATAAAGATGATTCCCTCTCAGTTAAGACACCAAAAAAAATAAGAGAGAAACAATAGAAGTTAGAGAGAGTAATCCACAGATTGTTGTCTGTGAGATAACTAGTGAGTGACAGTAATATTGTAGTGAGGTGTTTTATATAAAGAGTGTTATTTCTTTCAAAGTTGTAGTAGTCTCTTGACACAACTGAGTTGTAATATTATAGTGGTAATATTGCTACACTCGGATATTGTATTTTATCCCGCTAAAATATTTAGTGTCACTGTTACTCTCTTGTGTTATTATTATTTGCTGTGGATATTATTCCTGGGTGGTATTATTTATTTTATCCCAACAACGTGGTATCAGAGCCATGGAAAATAATGGTCCGCTATCTTTTCAGTACCCCCGTCTGACCAAAAATAATTATGAGAAATGGTGTCTACGTATGAAAGCCATCCTTGGCTCTCAGGATGTATGGGAAATCGTAGACAGAGGGTATGCAAAACCCAATAATGAGGAAGCTCTACCCCAAAATGAAAAAGAGGTCTTGGCAAAGACAAGGAAGAAGGATCAACAAGCCCTCACGCTCATCCACCAATGTTTGGATGATGCCATGTTTGAGAAGGTGGCAGATGCTACCACCTCAAAGGAAGCTTGGGAGATTTTACAAAATTCTCTTCAAGGAATTGACAAGGTGAAAAAGGTAAAACTTCAAACTCTAAGGGCTGATTTTGAAGTTTTAAAAATGAAAGAATCCGAATGCATCTCGGATTATTTTTCAAAAGTGAAGGCTGTTGTAAATCAACTAAGAAGATAAGGGGAGGACATAGAAGATGTCCGTGTGGTAGAAAAGATCCTTCGCACTTTAACACCTAAATTTGATTTTGTGGTGTGTGCTATTGAGGAGTCTAATGATTTAGACTCTATGATGGTGGAGCAATTGGAAGGTTCTTTACAGGCCCACGAAGAAAAGATCAAAAGGAGACAAGAATTGCCATTGGAACAACTTCTTAAAACTCAGGCATCCTTCAAGGATTATGGAGGTGAAACAAGCTATCGAGGAAATGGACGAGGACGAGGCCGAGGTCGAGGAGGTCATGGAAGAGGAAGAAGTAATGGTAACAACTTCAATAATGAAGTTAAAATCCACCAAACATTCAGAGGTCGTGGTCGTGGACAAAGAGGAGGAAGAGGACGTGGATACTACCAAGAAAATAATGGACAAAGGTATGACAAATCAAAAATTGAATGTTATAATTGTCATAAATTTGGCCATTACTCTTGGTAATGTCGTAGAAATGTTGAAGAAAAGGCTAACCTTGTTGACGACAAGAAAGAAGAAAATGAGTCAACGTTGTTGATGACATTCAAGGAAGAAGACAGAGAAGATTGCAGCTCGTGGTATTTGGACAATGGAGCAAGCAATCATATTTGTGGATGCAAAGAGAAGTTTGTGGATATCAATAAAACAATGAAAGGTAATGTGTCCTTTGGAGATACCTCAAAGGTTCAAATCGAAGGGATAAGTACAATTCTGATCTCCTGTAAAGATGGTAGTCACAAGTTAATTCAAGATGTTTATTATGTGCCAAAATTAAAAAGTAATATTTTAAGTTTGGGCAAACTTCTTGGAAAGGAATATGACATCCACATGAAAAATATGCATCTTTGGCTTAGAGATTCAAGTGGAATTCTAATTGCTAAAGTGCATATGGCAAAGAATAGATTGTTTTCTCTGAATCTTAAAACAATTGATGCAAAGTGTTTGAAGGCTAATGTGCAAGATGAATCATGGTGTTGACACATGCGATTTGGACACTTAAATTTTGAAGCGCTCAAATCAATGGGAGAAAAGAACATGGTGCATGGGATACCATCAATTAACCATCCCAATCAATTGTGTCAAGCTTGTCTTCTTGGAAAACATGCAAGGAGAAGTTTTCCAAAGGAGGCCATGTCAAGATCAACCAAGCCGCTCCAGCTTGTCCACACTGATTTGTGTGGACCAATCAATCCACCTTCTTTTGGTAAAAGAAAATACTTTCTGCTTTTCATTGATGACTTCAGTAGAAAGACTTGGGCTTATTTCTTGAACCAAAAATCTGAAGCTTTTGCTGTTTTTAAAAATTTCAAAGTACTTGTGGAGAAAGAAAGTGACTATGAAATTAAAGCTCTAAGGTCCGATAGAGGAGGCGAATTCACCTCAAACGAATTTAATGACTTCTGTCAACTTCATGGAATTCGTCGCCCTCTAACGATACCTTATTCACCTCAACAAAATGGTGTTGCAGAGAGAAAGAATCGAACGATTCTTAATATGGCTAGATGTATGTTGAAAGCTAAAAGTATGCCTAAGGAATTTTGGGCTGAAGCTGTTTCTTGTGCAGTTTATTTGAATAACAGGTCTCCAATAATAAATGTTAGAGATCAAACCCCTCAAGAAACATGGAGTGGAAGAAAGCCAAGTGTCAAGCACTTAAGAATCTTTGGGAGCATAGCCTATGCTCATGTGCCACATCAAGGGAGAGCAAAGCTTGACGATCGAAGTGTCAAGCATGTGTTTGTTGACTATGATACGAGTTCAAAAGGCTACAAGCTATACAACCCAAGCAGCGGCAAGGTAGTGGTAAGTCGTGATGTTGAATTTGATGAAGAACTGGCATGGAATTGGGAAGCTGAGGAAGAAACTTCATATGATTTCTTCCATACTTTGGTGATGAAGAAGAACCAGAGACCGTGGAACCTGTGCAGGACACAACTCCACCTTCTTCTCCAACAAATGTTGCATCTCCCTCTTCTCAAGAAAGTTCAAATGAACAGCCGCAAAGGACAAGGAGCATTCAAGAGCTCTATGAGGACACAGAAGAAGTTACTAATTTTGATTTTTTATGTTGTCTCTTTGCTGACAGTGAACCAATGAACTTTGATGAAGCTGTTACAAACAAAAGGTGGAGACAAGCCATGAAGGAGGAGATCAAGTCAATAGAGAAGAACAACACTTGGGAGTTAACAACTCTTCCCAAGGGTCATCGAGCAATTGGAGTGAAATGGGTATACAAAATAAAGAAGAATGCTGATGGAGATGTGGAAAAATACAAGGCACGACTTGTGGCTAAAGGCTACAAGCAAAGGCAAGGCATTGCCTATGAAGAAGTCTATGCACCTGTTGCCCGCATGGAGACGATTCGTTTGCTGATCTCTTTGGCAGCACAAATGAAGTGGAAGATTCATCAACTAGATGTCAAGTCAGCCTTCTTGAATGGCTATCTTGAAGAAGAGGTCTATATTGAACAACCATTGGGCTTCGTGGTCAAAAACCATGAAGATAAAGTGTTGTGGTTGAAGAAAGCTTTATATGGATTAAAACAAGCCCCACGAGCATGGAATAGTTGCATCGACAAGTATTTTCAAGACAATGGGTTTACTCGTTGTCTCCATGAATATGCTCTTTACCTTAAAGTTCATACTAATGGAGATATCTTACTTGTTTGTCTTTATGTTGATGATCTTATTTTCACGGGTAATAACCCAAGTTTGTTTGAAGCTTTCAAGAAAGATATGTCCCGTGAGTTCGAGATGACAGACGTAGGGCCCATGTCATATTACCTGGGCCTAGAAGTGAAGCAGATGGAGGATGGAATTTTTATCTCTCAAGAAAGCTATACAAAGGAGATATTGAAGAAGTTCAACATGCTCGATTGCAACCCCGTGAACACACCGATGGAAAGTGGGACAAAATTGTCCAAGTTTGATGAAGGAGAAAAAGTGGATCCCACATTCTTCAAAAGTCTTGTGGGAAGTTTGAGGTACTTGACTTGTACCAGGCCAGATATACTCTTTGCAGTTGGAGTAGTTAGCCGGTTCATGGAGGCTCCTACCTCTACTCACTTGAAGGTCACTAGAAGAATTCTTCGCTACCTAAAAGGTACGATTGACTTTGGGCTATTTTATTCTTCTTCTAGTGATTTCAGTCTTATGGGATTTTGTGATAGTGATTATGCGGGAGATATTGATGGAGACAATGAGTAAACCCATTGTCTTGAAAATACTTGTCGATGCAACTATTCCATGCTCGTGGGGATTGCTTTAATCCATATAAAGCTTTCTTCAACCGCAACACTTTATCTTCATGGTTTTTTACCACGAAGCCTAATGGTTGTTCAACATAGACTTGTTCTTCAAGATATCCATTCAAGAAGGCTGACTTGACATCTAGTTGATGAATCTTCCACTTCATTTGCGCCACCAAAGAGATCAGCAAACGAATAGTCTCTATGCGGGCAACAGGTGCATAGACTTCTTCATAGTCAATGCCTTGCCTTTGCTTGTAGCCTTTAGCCACAAGTCGTGCCTTGTATCTCTCCACATCTCCATCAGCATTCTTCTTTGTCTTGTATACCCATTTCACTCCAATTGCTCGATGACCCTTGGGAAGAGTTGTTAACTCCCAAGTGTTGTTCTTCTCTATTGACTTGATCTCTTCCTTCATGGTTTGTCTCCACCTTTTGTCTGTAATAGCTTCATCAAAGTTCATTGGTTCACTGTCAGCAAAGAGACAATATAAAAAATCAAAATTAGTAACTTCTGCAGTGTCATCATAGAGCTCTTGAATTCTCCTTGTCTTTTGCGGCTGTTCATTTGAACCTTCTTGAGAAGAGGGAGATGCAACATTTGTTGGAGAAGAAAGTGGAGTTGTGTCCTGCACAGGTTCCACGGTCTTCGGTTCTTCTTCATCACCAAAGTATGGAAGAAAATCATATGAAGTTTCTTCCTCGGCTTCCCAATTCCATGCCATCTTCATCAAATTCAACATCACGACTTACCACCACCTTACTACTGCTTGGGTTGTATAGATTGTAGCCTTTTGAACTCGTATCATAGCCAACAAACACATGCTTGACACTTCGATCGTCAAGCTTTGCTCTCCCTTGATGTGGCACATGAGCATATGCTATGCTCCCAAAGATTCTCAAGTGCTTGACACTTGGCTTTCTTCCTCTCCATGCTTGTTGAAGTGTTTGATCTCTAACATTTCTTGTTGGAGACCTGTTATTCAAATAAACTACACAAGAAACAGCTTCGGCCCAAAATTCCTTAGGCATACTTTTAGCCTTCAACATACATCTAGCCATATTAAGAATCGTTCGATTCTTTCTCTCTGCAACACCATTTTGTTGAGGTGAATAAGGTACCGTTAGAGGGCGACGAATTCCATGAAGTTGGCAGAAGTCATTAAATTCATTTGAGGTGAATTCGCCTCCTCTATCGGACCTTAGAGCTTTAATTTCATAGCCAGTTTCTTTCTCCACAAGTACTTTGAAATTTTTAAAAGCAACAAAAGCTTCAGATTTTTGGTTCAAGAAATAAACCCAAGTCTTTCTACTGAAGTCATCAAAGAAAAATAGAAAGTATTTTCTTTTACCAAAATAAGGTGGATTGATTGGTCCACACACATCAATGTGGACAAGCTGGAGTGGCTTGGTTGATCTTGACATGGCCTCTTTTGGAAAAACTCCTCCTTCCATGCTTTCCAAGAAGACAAGCTTTACACAATTGATTGGGATGGTTAATTGATGGTATCCCATGCACCATGTTCTTTTCTCCCATTGATTTGAGCGTTTCAAAATTTAAGTGCCCAAATCGCATGTGCCAACACCATGATTCATCTTGCACATTAGCCTTCAAAAACTTTGCATCAATTGTTTTAAGATTCAGAGAAAACAATCTATTCTTTGTCATATGCACTTTAGCAATTAGAATTCCACTTGAATCTCTAAGCCAAAGATGCATATTTTTCATGTGGATGTCATATTCTTTTTCAAGAAGTTGGCCCAAACTTAAAATATTACTTTTTAATTTTGGCACATAATAAACATCTTGAATTAACTTGTGACTACCATCTTTACAGGAGATCAGAATCGTACCTATCCCTTCGATTTGAACCTTTGAGGTATCTCCAAAGGACACATTACCTCTCACTGTTTTATTGATCTCCACAAAATTCTCTTTGCATCCACACATATGATTGCTTGCTCCATTGTCTAAATACCACGAGCTGCAATCATCTCTGTCTTTTTCCTTGAGTGTCATCAACAACGTTGACTCATTTTCTTCTTTCTTGTCGTCAATAAGGTTAGCCTTTTCTTATTGCTGCGACATTCCCAAGAGTAATGGCCAAATTTATGACAATTATAACATTCAATTTTTGATTTGTCATACCTTTGTTCATTATTTTCTTGGTAGTATCCACGTCCTCTTCCTCCTCTTTGTCTACGACCATGGCCTCTGAATGTTTGGTGGATTTTAACTTCATTGTTGAAGTTGTTACCATTACTTGTTCCTCTTCCATGACCTCCTCGGTCTCGTCCGTTTCCTCGATAGCTTGTCTTACCTCCATAATCCTTGAAGGATGCCTGAGTTTTAAGAAGTTGCTCCGATGACACTTCTTGTCTCCTTTTGATCTTTTCTTCATGGGCATGTAAAGAACATTCCAATTGCTCCACCATCATAGAGTCTAAATCTTTATATTCCTCTATAGCACACACCACAAAATCAAATTTAGGTGTTAAAGTGAGAAGGATCTTTTCTACCACACGGACATCTTCTATGTCCTCCCCGTATCTTCTTAGTTGATTTACAACAGCCTTCACTTTTGAAAAATAATCCGAGATGCATTCGGATTCTTTCATTTTTAAAACTTCAAAATCAGCCCTTAGAGTTTGAAGTTTTACATTTTTCACCTTGTCAACTCCTTGAAGAGAATTTTGTAAAATCTCCCAAGCTTCCTTTGAGGTGGTAGCATCTGCCACCTTCTCAAACATGGCATCATCCAAACATTGGTGGATGAGCGTGAGGGCTTGTTTATCCTTATTCCTTGTCTTTGCCAAGACCTCTTTTTCATTTTGGGGCAAAGCTTCCTCATTATCGGGTTTTTCATACCCTCTGTCTACGATTTCCCATACATCCTGAGAGACAAAGATGACTTTCATACGTAGACACTATTTGTCATAATTATCTTTTGTCAGATGGGTGTACTGAAAAGATAGTGGACCATTATTTGCCATGGCTCTGATACCACGTTGTTGGGATAAAATAAATAATCCCACCCAGGAATAATATCCACAGCAAATAATAATAACACAAGAGAGTAACAATGACACCAAATATTTTAGCGGGATAAAATACAATATCCGAGTGTAGCAATATTACCACTATAATATTACAACTCAGTAGTGTCAAGAGACTACTACAACTTTGAAAGAAATAACACTCTTTATATAAAACACCTCACTACAATATTACTACCACTTACTAGTTATCTCACAGACAACAACCTGTGGATTACTCTCTCTAACTTCTTTTGTTTCTCTCTTATTTTGGTGTGATTCAAATGAAGAAACGAGGCTGCTATTTATAGGAAACGTTTCCTTGTTTTCAGTCAATCATGGCATGCTTTGAAAGTTTGTTTTCAGTCAATCATGGCATGCTACCTACCTTTGCCTTTCTCTTATCCAATCACGTTTTTTTTCTCTTTTTCATTTGTTATTTTTATTTAGGGACCCTACAGTAGCGACCTCCTCTCAAATGGCTGGACACAACCAAAGGGCATGCTTATAACCAAGAGTACAGGAGAAAACCACTGAACCTACTAATGGAATGGATAATACAAAATACACATTGGAAAATATCTTAACCATGGAGATGATGGATGGAACCAATTTAATGCATTAAATACCATCTCAAAAATTTCTGATAGTTACCCCATAACCCTAGGAGAAAACAATCACCAAGACATTAATCAACCGCTAAACATGGGTAAAGACACTGACCAATCAAGCTCCATCATACATTTTATACACCACTTCAATAGACAAGAACTTGGATGCATAAATGACAAGGGAAGGACCGGAACCTCATGTTTACCCTCCAGTTCAAAAGAGGACAAAGGCCTTACACAATAACAAGTGGATGAATTAGCTATAGAAGGACATTAATCAGAGATAACAGCAGACGCCATAAGTGGCAATATGGACCTTGACCGAGTCCGGAACCGAATTGTAATTCTTTTAGACTCAAAATACATAAATAGGTGGGAAAAAAACTTAGTGACCATAGTATATAAAATGTCCTTTTGAACCGCGTTTTACCTTAACGTCCGTTCCGGACGTTAAGGTAAAGCACGTTTCAAAACTGCATTTTATATAAAAAGCCTTTTGTAAATACGTTTTACCTATTTTGTGGGCCCACAAATAACTCTTCTGCGCTTAACGTAACTGACATAACAATAATTCAAATGGGTAAAACGCCCTTTTAAAAAGCGTTTTACTTCAAAAATTTGACCTTTCCCCCCTCTCGGGATTGGGCAGTGCCTTATTTAAAGGCGTTAAGGGTTTTGCAAAAATTCATTCACAAATATTTCTCAACTCCTGATAAATATTTCTTGTTAAATTCTCAAGCTTTTTTTCATAATGTCTGAAGAGCGAAAAGTAAGGATTTCACTATATTTTGAGGGGGGGGTGAGGTTATGGTGGAGAACAACTCAGTGAGCTATAGTTTATCTCCACAGAATCATGTTAAGTTGCCACTTACAATAGAGTATGATAAATTGGTATCGTTATTGTGAGCACGTGATTTTTTGCTTCACGAAAACTACTCCAAAAAGAAATCAAAAAATAAAACAAAATTTTCTTGGTGTACAATTTTTAGGATTTGCGTGGCATTTTTGGATAATTATTTGTGTTTTTGACTGTGAATGTTTATCTTGTTATAATTTGAAATAATAAAAAATATATGGCATGTGCACTTAGGATTTTTATTTCTTACAATTAGGAATTAATTAAACCATAATTTGGTTTTAAAAGAAGGAAAATCACAAAAAAAAAATATAATTGTTGTAATTTTGTCGTTTAAATGTGCCATTGTATGATTTTATTTTTAATTAATTGTTTTAACTAGTGTGTTGTTTGTTGTTAAGGCTTAATTAATATTTTTGTAGATCAATTTTTGTTTTACAATTTATTTCTAGAGTTGTTGTTAATTGTTAATTAAAAGAAGGAAAAGAAAAGAGTTAAAATAATTAGCTGAGTTGGACTGGGCCAGGCCAAAATCAGGCCCAAAATGCAATGCAATGACACAGTCCATTATGCCTGATCTCTCAGATAGCCTAAACAACGCTGTTTAGGCGTCTTCAATCTGAGCTGTTGATCGAACATATCAAACGGTCCAGTGCAGCCCTGGCTTGGTTTGAAACGACACCGTTTCAAGTGTTTAATCCGAGCCATCCATTTTCTTTGATCCAACGGCCTCAAGGCCTCACCACGACCCAATCCACTTCACCCCCGGGCCAACCCATTCCCCAACTTAAACCAAACGACACCGTTCAGGTAAGTGAGTTGATCCAGGCCGTTGATCGTGCTTGATCCAACGGCCAAGATCAATCCCCCCTCCACTATATAAGCCTAATACCTACCCCAGCCCCCCAAACCAAACACCCCCCCTATTCTTCACTGTTCATCGTCTCTCAACTCAGAGACGAACTAGGGCTAACCCTAGCCACCACCTTACCCCGTCGCCTAAAATCCGGCGGCACCAACGCCACCGGCCACCACCTTAATACCACAAGACCATCTGACCACCCCCGTTCCAAATATGTTACTCGTTTGGTTCGAATCTTCCCCCATCTTCTCGAATCTTCATTTGAAGATTCGAGCCAAACGGAAACCTATACCAACCAACCCCAAATTCATACTAGGCAACCCCCAGACCTCCCTCATACCATAAATAACTTTGGTACCGTTCGAATCTGCCTAGAAACGTTCGAGCCCCAAATCAAACGTAAGAACCCTAGAAAACCAAAAAACGGGATTCATTTGAAATTAAGAGGGATTTGGGGTTTCTAACTAACCTTAGTCCAGTGTTCTCAGTTGAGAACACTCGATTATGATCCGTTAGACCTCAATTAAAGGTCCAAGTCAGGGTCGTCCAGTTTCTGATTTATGGAGGTATTTTCCCTTTTCCTGTTTGTTTCCATTTTTGTGTTTGTTTGTTCAGTTTACTTTGTTTAAATGTAGCTTTATTGATTTTCAGTTTTTGTCGATTGATTATGTCCTTCTTCATCAGACCTTTTATTTGGTCCATTCTATCATTGCTTCTGTTTGCTGTAATTGTTATGTGTTATAATTTGTGTAATCAATTGAATAAGTGTCGTCGATTAGTCCGGTAGGCTTGAATGTTAATTTAACATGATAGTAATGTGATGCTGTTTTTGATTTCATGGTTCATGCTAGTCTGTTTCCCCTCCTACTTCGTTTCTGTCCTAAATGCTGTGTTGAAACGAGCCTGTTAGTATAGTTGAACTTAGTACTGAGCCTATGGGTATATTCAGTTCGTCACATTGTCTTTGCTTGATCATCTGAAATGTTCTAAATTGCTTGGTTAATCGAACTGCTTCATCACAGCTTCTATTTTGGTTGTCACCTAAAACCTGCTGTGTCGTGCCCTGTGAGGGTGTTTTGAGTCATTAATAGCCTTAGCCTTTATTTTGTTGCTATTTGATTCAAGTTTAAGCAATTGATGAATCGAATCCTACTGTCTAGGGTCTGAAATGAATCTGACAACTGATTTGAATTTAGTATTGGTTTGATAATGTCAACTAGATAGTAGTGAGTCATAATGTTGCATTCAGAACTTAGGAGAATTGGCTATAGCTGCAATTTCAGGGATTTCAGGGGTGATTTGGGAATGAAACAGTTAGGATAATATTTTAATGTTAGTATTTTGTTTGTGGGATATTAATGTCTTTAAATTAATACACTAATGGGGAACAAAAGGGAATGAGGGGCTGAAAATAAGAAAAAGTTTTCCTTAGTGGGATTTTAAGTGAAAAATTCAGATTTTAGTGGGAAAGAGGGGTCGGGCAGTAGGAAAAAGGTAAAGCAGGTCTGTATAAGAGGGGGGGAGTCCAGAATTTAGAAAAAATGGAAGCTGAATTTTGAAGAAAGGGAAAACATTCATAGTTCAAGTTAAAAACCTGCTGGATTTTATCATTAGAATTCAGTAATTTTAAAGTTGAAATAGGCTGACTTTCAAACTAAAAGTGAGGTCTTTTCTTTACTTCTAAAATACCAGAACTGTTCCATTGCCCTTTCGCCCCTGATTCACTCTGTTTTTCTGCTAGTAATTGTTTGGCATTGTTGGTTTTCAAGTATTATTTCCTGAAGTGTGCTATTGGACATCTGTTATTGTTTCATTGCTATTTCTGGGTTTTTCTCCATTGGTTTTTGGGACTGCTGGTTGCCGGATTCTGTTCCATTGGTTTTAAGTTGCTTGTTGGTTATTGTTGATGTTGCTGTTGTCTGCTACTGATCTACTAATCCTCACCTTCTTCTTCTGTTCTATTATCAGGTACACTACTTTGAATCACCTCGATGTTTGATTATTGAAGTTAAAATAAAATGGACGGAAGATTTTTGTATTTAACTATAGAATAATTGTATTTTAGTTAGATATTAGTTATGTGTTTCCTGTTATACGAAGGGTAGATGCATGTAGTATTAAGACTATTTTTGTAAGATCACTGATTAGCAGCTAGATAGGGCATAACGTTAGAGTACGGACCTAAGATCTTTGAAATAACGTGAATATTAGTCAATACAGTATGCATGTTTAATTTGAGCAGAATTGTTAGATTGTTGAACTATTGGACATATTTCTGTAGGAATTGCATAGTTATCAGTTTTAGTTTTGCTAATTCATATATTTAAAATAATGTAGCTTCGGAATCACATCCAACTCGAATTGGTAATTAGTTAATGTGGTGAATCGATTTAATTGGATAGTAAAATCTAGCTTTGAACTCGCGAATATTGGAATAGAAGTAACTTGAAATTTGTGATTTTTTGAATCTTGTTAGTAACAAAGTTCCGTAAGTGTTAGGCAAATATAATTGGTTAGTAATTTCGTATAATCCGTAGACTTGATATATTTGAAGTGTGATTCAATGTAGTAAGTCTAAGAATACTAATCCAATAGGTTATTTAAGTTAATGAGCAAGCTTAAGCAAACTTTCGTAATCATTAGTAATTAAGGTTGGCTTAGTTTCAAGTAGTTGAAAACAATTAGTTCCAACAGTTCATTTCATCTAACAATGTGGGTTTAAATTAGTTATAGGATAATTAGTTTCCTTTGAATATATATTGTTTGTCAATTCCGTAGTTATTTATAATTTCAATTTCAGTAGTATTGGCTCATAGAATAAGGCATGAAATAATCTCCTTTTACGCAAGTTTGATTGCAATTTTCCGGTTGCGTTCGCTAAAAATCTGATAAATAAGTGATGTCCTTTTCAAGCATGTAATTAACTAGGATTTTTCTCTTTTATTTTAGAGACAAACTTAAATAGAAAATGTAGACACTTTAGGAATGTCCTTTTAAAAATAAATGAGGCGTGCCTCGCCAAAATAAAACGTACAAGCGGCGATGCCCTCTATTTTTAATAACTATCTAGCTTTCGGGAGAGGTTGTTTAGCGAATATCCACGGCCTTCGCCGAATTAATAACATGATAGTCTCTTTAGGCACATGTTTAATAATCTTACCTTTCTTAAACTCGGGTGCACATTTATGTGACCCCAATCCAAATCTCAATGGAGTCGAAATGTGTCGATAACCACGGGTAAATTGATGTGACGTGGTTCGAGATACGCTTTCACAACATTGCAATTCTCTGTTAAAATAATAATGATAATAATAAAAGCGGTTAAAAATTAAAATTTGCACATAGCTTCATAATTGTATAAAAATCAGATAATTAAGCCGAATATGATAGTTGAGCGACTGTGCTAGAACCACAGAATTCGGGAATGCCTAACACCTTCTCCCGGGTTAACAGAATTCCTTATCCGGATTTCTAGTTCGCGGACTGTTAAACAGAGTCATTCTTTTCCTCGATTCGGGATTAAACAGGTGACTTGGGACACCATAAATCTCCCAAGTGGCGACTCTGATTCTTTAATAATAATTCCGTTTCAATTGTTCTTTAATTGGAAAAACTCCCTTGTACCCTTGCGGGTGTAGTGAAAAAGGAGGTGTGACCTGGCGACTCTGCGGGGCACCGAACCCAGAATTTCTGGTTCAGGGTTCAAGAGTTCTAGCTTAGAATAATTGTTATTATTTGGCTTTATATTATCTGATTTTATTACATGTTTTAGCCTAAATGTGCAAAATGTTGCTCTTACCGCTTTGATATTATCTGAACTGTATATATATGAACTGCTACAAAATCCCTCTCTTCTCTTTCTTGAGGAGTGCACGCTGGTCGTGACTTCTTTCTATTAGTGTCATATCCCAAAATAGAATGAGGATTCGGAGGAGTTGTAAAACCGGATGATCTTTTGGTTACCGGTACGCAGTTTCCATCCTCGGCTCGAGTTGTCCGCTCGGGTAAGCCAGGTCTAGAACAAACACCCAGGATAAACCTAGTATAACAAACCTTATGCCGGATCCCTAGTAGGAACGCTTATTTGCATCATGTGCACTTAACTTAGGGGACTCAACACAGGGGTTGGGTCCGTCTAGGACAAGCAACCTGAAATAAAAAGACCATCCTGCTGCATCCTGTTTGTTTTATGCATTTATTTGCCGCAGACTTGCATGCTGACTGGCTTCTGAAAATATTGGAATATTGAAAGAAAAAAAACAGTGTCCATATAGCAAACTCTGCCAAAATTTTGAGAAAATGAAGAAAAAAGTGTTTTTTAGTAAACAAGTCTTCTTTTCAGAATTAGTTTATTTTTGTGGCCCGAACTACGTCGGTTTGATTCTCATAGGATGTGAGATACGTAGGCAACCCTCATCGTGTCCAACTTTCTCTTTTGCAAAAATAGCCAAAAAATGTCAAAAATTTTAATTTTTCGTCATAAATAAGTCGGGTGATTCCATTCTTGTAAAAATAGCCGAATGTCCCTAAAAAGACGCCGGAAGGCTGTTTTTGCGAGGATAACCATTTTTTGGTCATTTTCAAGGTTTTGTCCGGTTGGTAAAACACAGCCTTTAAATCTTCTTCGAAGTGCTGAAAGGCCGTATTGGCAAGACCGGAGTTTTATTTAAATGTGTGTCAATTTTAGTTTATTCTTTCTTTGAATCCAATAAGTGTTAATCACCCCAAACAAACATACAGAATGAGCCCGGGTCCAAGTTTGTCGATAACGGTTAGGAGCAAGATCCCTTTGGAGTTGTACTTGTGGTGGGAAGATTTGGAAAAGTTAGAACGAGATAAGATCAAACTACATCTGGGAGGTCTCACTAGTTTGTTGAACGTCAGACCCAGAGGTGACATCATAAAGGCTTTGGTTACATTTTGGGACCCGGCCGACAACGTATTCCACTTCTCGGATTTTGAACTCACCCCATATACCAGAGGTATGGGCATATAGGAGGGTTCGAAGATCTGGAAAGCGAGGTTTGCAGCAGAGGGAATCAGACAAAATGGGATGAACATATGCAGTTCGCCTTCATGGTAGCATTCTTGGGCATTGTGGTGTTTCCTCGAAAAGACAGAAATATTGATTTGAAGGTGGCTGGAGTCGTCAAGGTCCTGATTACCAACAACAAAAGCACGCTTGCCCCTATGATAGTATCCGAGATATACCGAGCTCTCACAGCCTGTAAAGCTGGGGCAGATTTTTTCGAAGGATGCAATTTGTTATTGCAGATATGGATGATCGAGCACTTGTGTCATCATCCTCAGTATACGAGCTATAGATCTACAAATGAAGGTTGCATTGAAGGATATAACACGAGGGTTTTAGGGCTCAAGTTGCCAGAAGGGTCTGAAGACTGGGTATCTTGCCTTCGCACCATCACTGCATCACAAATAGGGTGGACATTGGGTTGGCTTCCTGTTGAAGAAATTGTGTACATGCCCGCCACGGGTCCTTACTTCCTCTTAATGGGACTCCGAAGCATTCAGACTTATGCGCCTTACCGGGTGATGAGGCAGTTAGGGAGGTGTCAGGTGGTACACCCAGATAAAGATCTCAGTGTTTATGCAATCGAGGTTAGCACCAACGACCAATTTCATGAAGAAACCGTTCGTTCTATATGGAATGAATGCCAATACTTAACGGTAAACACTCGAGTGCGCGACCTATCCAGAGGTGAAGTCTCACCGGCCTATATCGCCTGGTACATGAAGAGAGATGTTGTAATAGATGAGCCAGAACGACCAGCCAAAAAACCTCACATTCAAGAGTTCATTGAGGCGTCGCAAGAACCGTGGAACTGGTTGGCCAAAGAGCGTGAATACCGAGCCGAAATAGGCAAGCTGAAACAACAGATTAAGGATCTGAAATTTGAGAACAAGGTGCAAGTTGTTGCCGATGAAGGAGAGAAGAACAAATTAGCTCGGGAAAGCGAGATCCTCAAATCTCAAATCCGGGAAATGAAAATAGTTGCTAGAAACCCGAAGAGAAGCCGACCTGATGAAAAGCTCATAAACGGTCTGAAGAAGAAAGTCCCCGAATATCAAGAAGACCTGGAAAAATCTAAAGCTGGTCTAGCGAGAATCCACGTGAAATGGATAAAGAAGGCAGAACAGTGAGCACGTCTATGCAACAAATAAAGAGGGACTACGAAAGGAGCATCACTCTATTGAGAGAAACAGTATCCACTCTCGAAGAGCGGATCTTCAGACAAGCCCGAGATGCCAGAGCAAATAGAAAGCGCTACTATGATCTAATGGCCCGAATAGAGAAACAGATGAACGAATTTCAGGATCAACTCCTTTACAATGCTCAAATGTTGGGGACGCGGAATGAACAAATAGAGCGATTGCTTATGGAAAGGGACATAATCAAGGGAAGAATCGACGATATCGGGCACTACATCACCATAAAGTGCCTAGCTTGTAAGGATATGTCCCGCACCACCTTCCTTGCTTCCATAATGATTTATGTCCACCAGATCATGGAAGACTTGAAAGATCTGCAAAGGGGCCTTGCACCAAAATCCGCGGCAAAGCCGAACGACGTCCCGCGGGCGAAAAAATTCAAAACTCTGAAACATTCATAGTTTGAGTCTGTATTTTCCTTGTCTTCAGAGTCTGTTGTCAGTCAGAGTTTGTATTTCCCGTTTTGGCATAAATTTCTGTAGTCTGTCTGTTAATTCCTTTCAAAAATGTTTTGTCTTATAATAAAACGTTTTGCTAGTAAAGGTTGAAAAATCCAAAAATGGTGTCTTTAGTTTTCGCACTTGTGGCAGAACTACGCCCGGTATGATTCATGCGGGGACATGATACGTAAGAAATCCACATAAGATTCGACTACCACTAAAAGAAAAAAAAGGCAAAGTGAATAGAATAAAGGACATAAGCCAGAATGACGCATGCAGTCGAAGCAAAAACATGTTAGAAATGGTTAAACTGCCTAGGAACATTGCATTCCCCAATGTGAAATTGCAATATGTGTTAAACTCTAACGCTAACAAGTTTGTTGTTTATTATCAGAGAAAGCTTTCGAAATAGTTAGCTCGTTAGAACGTTCTGGCATATTACCATTACCACACAAGATCTAAAGGGCCCATTCCGGAAAGTATGTCTGGTTCGGACAAAAGCGTTGAGGAGGAAAAGACGGAGATGCAAATGATGAAGGAGGAAGTAGACAGGTTGAGACAAGAGATAGCTGGGATGCACCTAGCCTGGGCTAGGGGACAAACATCACCAACCCTTCCCCATACTCCTACCCTCTCACCAGCTCGGACTCAGTAACACCCTTCCACTGGTCCATCAACGAGCTTCCCTATTGCCCAATACTATCAGGGGGAAACTTCCTATAATCCCCAAGCTTCACCACCCAAACAAAACCCTCCTCCACCAATTGTTCCTATTTTCGTGGAACCTCTACCCTCCACATTGCAAAAATCATCCGATGAACCAGTGTTTCAGGTTCACGACAACCAATACTATCCTCCCGAACTCACCTTCAAAGCACCCGAGCCATACACTTACACCCCTCACCTTCAGCTCCCGACAGAAACTGAGAGGCCAGCAAAGAATCCGGAGCAGGATGAAGTGCTCCGTAAAGTGAAAAGCCTGGAGCAATCCTTCAGGAATATGCATGGACTGGGCAGCCAAGTTAGTGTGTCCTACAAAGATCTGTGTCCCTTCCCCGATGTTCAATTGCTGGAAGGTTTTAAGATGCCAAAGTTTGATCTATATGATGGATATGGTAATCCCATGGCACATCTATGAGGTTTCTATAGTAAGATGAGAGGGGCAGGTGGAAAGGATGAGCTGCTGATAGCTTATTTTGGTCAAAGTTTAAGCGGGTCCGCACTGGAATGGTACACGAGGCAGGATCCTAGAAGGTGGTATACCTGGGACGATCTAGCACAAGCATTTGTAGATCATTTCCAGTATAACCTTGAGATTGTCCCCGACCGTCTCACACTGTTAAAACTTGAGAAAAAAACTGGAGAGAGCTTCAGGAAATTCGGATTCCGTTGGAGAGAACAAGCAGCAAGAGTCGATCCACCAATGAGGGAAGGTGAAATGGTGGACTACTTCTTACAAACATTGGAGCCAACTTACTTTGGTCACCTGGTGACATTAGTTGGTAAATCTTTCAACGAAGTAGTAAAAATGGGCGGCATGGTTGAAGAGGGACTCAGGTCCAACAAGATAATGAGCTATTCGACAATCAAGGCCACAACTCAGGCTATCCAAAGCGGCACGGGAGGTGTGCTCGGGAAAAAGAAGAGAGAGGAGGTCGCAACAGTCAAGAGGTCCTTCCCCTTGCTACCAACCCAGACCCCATTACCCAAACTATCCACACACTCCATACAACCCTTCACAACCCTATTATCCACCACAAAATCCACATTTCTCCGTCCATCACGCCCAAACTTACACCCAACCTCCGGCTCGCCCGCAATGGCGTGCGCCGGCTCCCCAACATACATATCCACCTCCACAAAATACATATCCACCACAAAGGGCCTACAGGAATCCTTCAGGGCCAAGCTTCCATGGGAATCAGACTTTCAGGAACGAAAGGGTGCAGAGGACGAGAACATTCACTCTGTTGGGAGAAACCTATACTACTCTGTTCCACAAGTTGAGGTAGTTAGGCCTATTAAGTCCTGTTGAACCCAAATTGCCAAATCCCCTTCCCAAAAATCTGGACCACTCAGTAAGTTGTGAATATTGTTCAGGGGATCCCGGGCATGATACTGAGAAGTGTTGGAAGTTGAAGACTGCCATACAAGATCTTATTGACACAAATAGGATCGAGGTTCAGGCACCAGAGGCACCCAACATCAATGAGAACCCATTGTCGGTGCACCACGAGGCTCACATGATCGAACTAATGCATGAAGGAGGAGAGCCCAAGAATTCCTCACAAACGGTAATGATGATTCGTGCCAGTCCAAACAAAAAGTCGACCAGTGGAAAGGCAGTGGTACGGTTGGGAAAGGTAGATGACAAGCCATTTGTGGTAGTGGGGAAAGGTTCATTTGTTGCTGCGAAGAAACCAGAGTCAGTCAGGGTAGTGCTGCAGGGAGTATCAAGCACACCAGTGTTGGTAGTGAAGGGGGCCCGCATAGAACTAGTTATTATCAGGCCAGTAATGCAGTTGCCGATAACAAGTAAGAAAGTTGTTCCCTAGAGCTACAGTCAAGTGATAGTGATGCATAAGGGGAAGGAAGTTGTGAAAGAAATATGCGAGGCCCAGGGATTAACCCGTTCAGGAAGGTGTTTTGCTCCCGCAGAATTGAGAAGGGCCAATCCTATAACAGTAAAGAAGCCAGTGATGGAGGAAGAAGCAGAGGAGTTTTTGAAGAAGATGAAGGCATATGACTACTCCATTGTAGAGCAGTTAAGGAAGACCTCAGCCCAGATTTCATTGCTATCCTTGTTGATCCATTCAAGCGATCATTGTCGGGCATTAATGAAGATTCTGAACGAAGCCCATATCCCGGACAAGCTCTCAGTGAACCATTTGGAGAAAATAGCGCACAAAATCTTCCAGGTAAACCGAGTGACATTCTCTGATGATGCATTTCCGGTAGAGGGTACAGAACACAACAGAGCACTTTACCCGACGGAGAAATGCGAAGACTCGGTGGTCACTCGAGTACTGATTGATAATGGGTCCAGTGCCAATATATGTCCTTTTTCCACTCTAAACAAACTGAAGGTGGATGATGATAGGATTCACAAGAACAACGTCTACGTCCGAGATTTTGATGGGGCGGTACTGACACAGTGGGTGATATCATACTGGAATTAACCATTGGTCCAGTCGAGTTCACCATGGAATTTCAAGTGATAGATGTGGCGGTGTCGTATAATCTTCTGTTGGGATGACCCTAGATCCATGCAGCCAAATCAGTGCCCTCTACACTGCATCAGATGGTCAAATTTGAATGGGATAGACAAGAGATTGTGGTACACGGGGATGACGGTACATATGTCGTTAGTGATGCCATTGTACCCTTCATAGAAACCGACGATGACAAGGGCCCATGGGTTTATCAGGTTTTTGACGTAGTCTCAGTAGACAAAATTCCTGAGGGTGGGGGCCTTCCACTTCCCAGAATCGCGGCTGCGACCTTCATGATAGCCTCGGAAATGTTAAATAGCGGATTTGTACCAGGGAAAGGTTTGGGGGTTGATCTGCAGGGTATTGTCCAGCCAGTTTCCTTGCCCAAGAACCTGGATACTTTTGGGTTAGGATTCAAGCCTACCACAGCGGATGTAAAACGGGCCCGCAAGTTGAAGAAAAAAGTTTGGGTCCTTCTTAAGCCAATCCCGCGCCTATCCAGATCATTTGTCAGAGCAGGTCTCAAAAAGTTGTCGGTCCCAAAAGTTCTCGGACCACTGATCGGGCCAGATGGAGATTTGAATGAGGGCTTTGAAAGGCTGTTCGCTGATGTCAACATGATAGAAGCTGGAGAAGGTTCCAGTAAGGCAGACATACTATTTGTGGGGCCTAGGGCCAATGTCAACAATTGGACAACTACTCCTCTTCCTACTCGGAGGGAGTCCTAGTAGTTGGCTCTGATTTTCCTTCTTGTTTTCTAGATTATTCCAGGGTTGTAATCCAGATTCCTTTTTATTTTTATTGCGTTCATCAAAGTGTGAAACCTTGTTATCCCATAATTCAAAAAAATAAAAGTTTCTTCTTCATTCCTTATTTTATTTTTTTTATTTTTAATTTTGTTTTCTTCTTTTCTTTTTCTGAACAGTTCTCTTTATACTGGTCTTAATGACATGGAATGCACAACGGATCTTCAACCTAGTCTAAAAGATCAATCTGATTTCGAACTAATTGTACAAGAGGTCGATTATGATGACGAATCGAAATACGATGAGGATGAAGCCTTTGAAGAGATAAATAGAGAATTAAGCCAGTTTGAAGAAAAACCCAAGCCCAACTTAAATGACACAAAAGCCATCAATTTAGGGGATGCAGACGATATCAAGGAAACTAAAATAAGTATCCACATTGAACCAAATATCAGGGAAGAACTAGTCAAAGCACTTATTAAATTCAAAGACATTTTTGCTTGGTCGTACGATGACATGCCAGGATTAAGCACTGATTTAGTGGTTCATAAATTGCCCACTGACCCGGCATGCCCTCCCGTCAAGTAGAAATTGAGAAAGTTCAAAACAGACATGAGTGTGAAGATTAAAGAAGAAGTAACCAAGCAGCTACAAGCAAAGGTTATTCGGGTCACTCGATATCCTGATTGGTTGGCTAATGTGGTGCCAGTGCTGAAGAAAGATGGGAAGATCAGGTTGTGCGTCGATTACCGCAATCTGAACAGGGCAAGCCCAAAAGATAACTTTCCATTACCCAACATCCATATCTTGATCGATAATTTGCCGGACGTGAGATCGGATCTTTTGTAGATTGCTATGCTGGGTATCATCAGATTCTGATGGATGAAGAAGATGCGGAAAAGACGACATTCATTACGCCGTGGGGGACTTATTGCTACCAGGTAATGCCATTTGGTTTGAAGAACGTTGGGGCAACGTACATGAGAGCAATGACTACTGTGTTTCATGATATGATACACAAAGAGATTGAGGTGTATGTGGACGATGTGATCATAAAATCCAAGCATCAGGAAAACCACATAGCAGACCTAAGGAAGTTTTTCCAAAGACTTCGAAGGTACAATATTAAGCTCAACCCGGCCAAATGTGCATTTGGAGTTCCATCTGGAAAGCTGTTGGGATTCATCGTCAGTCGGCGAGGTATTGAGTTGGACCCATCAAAGATCAAATCTATCCAAGATTTGCCACCGCCGAAGAACAAGACAGAAGTAATGAGTCTGTTGGGAAGGTTGAATTACATCAGCAGATTTATTGCTCAACTCATTTCAACCTGTGAACCCATTTTTCGGCTACTGAAGAAAGATGCTGCAGTAGAATGGATGGCAGAATGTCAGGAGGCATTTGACCAAATCAAAGGATATTTATCAAATCCACCTGTGTTGGTTCCACCTGAGCTGGGGAGACCGTTAATTCTTTATCTAACGGTCCTGGAGAATTTGTTTGGCTGCGTACTGGGGCAATACGACATTACAAGAAGGAAGGAGCAAGCCATCTATTATCTCAGTAAGAAGTTTACAGTATATGAGGTTAAGTACACTCAACTCGAGAAAACATGTTACGCCCTAACTTGGGTGGCCCAGAAATATGAAGCATTATCTGTCATCATATACTACTTATCTCATTTCACGCTTGGATCCACTGAAGTATATTTTCCAAAAGCCTATGCCCACAGGGAGGTTAGAAAAATGGCAAATATTACTCACGGAGTTCGACATCGTCTATGTGACGAGGACGGCCATGAAAGCCCAAGCACTGGCCGATCACTTGGCTGAGAATCCTGTTGATAAAGAATACGAGCCATTGAGGACGTATTTTCCTGACGAAGAAGTGATGCATATAGATGAGTTGGAATTACCTGAGGAACCAGGTTGGAAGCTCTTCTTTGATGGAGCCGCAAATGCGAAGGGAGTTGGAATAGGAGCGGTACTTATTTCTGAAATAGCACGTCATTATCCTGTTACGGCTCAACTGCGTTTCTATTGTACCAACAACATGGCTGAGGATGAGGCATGCATTTTAGATCTACGACTATCTGCAGACATGGATGTCCAGGATGTCTTGGTCTTGGGAGACTCGGACCTCCTGGTGCATCAGATTCAGGGTGAATGGGAAACACGGGATTTGAAGCTCATACCATATCGACAATGTTTGCACGATCTAAGCAAGCGATTCCGATTAGTGGAGTTCAGACACATCCCAAGAGTTCACAATGAGGTTGCCGATGCTTTGACCACTTTAGCATCGATGTTGCACCACCCAGACAAAATTCATGTTGACCTATTGCATATCCAGGTTTGTGATCAACATGCTTATTGCAACATGATAGAGGAAGAAATGGATGGCGAGCCATGGTTTTATGATGTCAAGGAGTACCTCAGGATGGGGATATACCCAGAGCAGGCCACCGGAGATCAAAAGAGAGCCATTCGGCGATTGGCAAGTGGATTCTTCCTCAGTGGAGGAGTGTTGTACAAAAGAACCACAGATTTGGGATTGCTGAGATGTATAGATGCCAGTCAAGCCACGACAGTTATGACAGAGGTACATGTTGGAGTTTGTGGGCCACATATGAGCGGATATGTATTGGCAAAAAAGATTCTTCGAGCAGGGTACTATTGGCTCACTATAGAGCATGATTGTATCAATTTCGTGCGAAAATGCCATCAGTGTCAGATACACGGAGATTTGATTCATTCTCCGCCGACAGAATTACATACAATGTCAGCACCATGGCCATTTGTTGCTTGGGGCATGGATGTCATTGGACCTATTGAGCCGGCAGCTACCAACGGTCATAGGTTCATTCTGGTGACCATCGACTATTTTACTAAGTGGGTTGAAGCTAAAACTTTCAAGTCGGTAACCAAGAAGGCGGTGGTGGATTTTGTTCACTCCCATATCATCTGTAGATTTGGAATCCCAAAGGTGATCATCACGGATAATGGTGCTAATCTTAACAGCAATTTGATGAAAGAGGTATGTCAGCAGTTTAAGAAACACACCGTAATTCCACACCATATCGTCCCAAGGCGAATGAAGCAGTTGAGGCAGCCAACAAGAACATCAAGAAGATACTGAGGAAAATGGTAGAAGGATCCAGACAATGGCATGAAAAATTACCATTTGCGTTGTTAGGTTATCGCACTACTGTTCGTACTTCGGTAGGGGCAACTCCTTATTTGTTGGTATATGGAACTGAAGCAGTAACACCGGCAGAAGTTGAAATTCCATCCCTTCGGATTGTCGCTGAAGCTGAGATTGATTATGACGAGTGGGTCAAAACCCGTTTGGAGCAGTTGAACTTGATTGATGAAAAAAGATTGGCAGTTGTGTGTCATGGCCAGTTTTATCAAAAAAGAATGGCGAGAGCCTACAACAAGAAGGTGCGCCCCAGGAAATTTGAAGTGGGGCAGCAGGTGTTGAAACGAATCCTGCCGCATCAGGCTGAAGCAAAAGGCAAGTTCGCCCCGAATTGGCAAGGACCATTCATCATAAAGAGAGTGTTGTCCAATGGTGCTTTATGTTTAACAGATGTCGAAGGGAAATGCGTCGACATGGCTATCAATTCTGACGCAGTTAATAGATATTATGTATGACTTCTTTTAATTGTAATTGTTGTTTGTTTGTACTTGGCATTTATCGGAGAATGAAATGACGGAGGCAATTCTTTCTTCTATCGAAACACTTTAACCTTTGCTTCCCCTTTTGAGCCTTATTTATTCTTTCATACCCCTCTTTTGGAATCAGTAATGAAAATGAAAGAAAAAGAAAAGAGAAAAATAATGATAATAAAGGCAAAAGAAAGTCGCAAGAAAATAAAGGAATGGGAACTACGTTTGATTTGATTCCTCAAAGAAGGATACATAGGTGCCTCACGGCTCGGTCATAGTGTAACAAAAAATAAGAATCCCCAAGCAAGAAAAACTGGGGCAGAAGTTGTGTTTATAATTTTGGGAAAGAAAGTTTGATTCCAAGAGTTGTAATGTTTTACCCGTCAAAATTATTTTGAGCCTTTTGATACCCATTTTCCTTTTAGCCAGACACGAAAACCCATATTGATGTCCAAAAAAGACTCCCCGATCAGTATTCGAGAAGTGCCAAGTCAGGCAGATGGAAGTCGGGGATAACACCCCGATCCCCAGCAGAGAAGAGGACCATAAACTGGAAATGAATTGATAGCCGAAAAGAATCCCCAGCAGAGGGAGTCATATCGGCAACACTCCAATCCCCAGCTGAAAAGATAAAATAAAATGAGAGAGTATTATCGGTGAAAACCTTCACAGGTACCATAAGGCGACGGGAGTTGAGAGAAATGAGAGAGTCTTATTAGTGAAAACCTCTCAAAGGGCACTTTGAGGCGACAAGGCAAGATTGGCGGAAAGGGTCCGCATTTGGCAAAAGTTGAGTGTTTATTTATCCCCAGCAAGATGAAGCTATCCGAAAGATTGATTGATACGAATAGACTGGGTTGATTAATCTGGAATGCATGACATCATCGTTGGGATCGGTTATATCATTCAGATAAGTTCTTTTCTTTCCTTTTCCCCAACATTTGTTTAGAAAGTCTTCTTCATTTTCTATCTATTGAAATCATCGCTTTTTCATTTCTTGGTTTAAAGACTTTACCTCCCCAGCAGTTTGTTTTTGAAAAAGATTTTCAGAGCTTACTACCAGTGGCCAAAATGGTGCAAAGCAAAATGCGAATAGGACAGGCCAAAGATAAGGCGACAAAGCGAAAAGAAGTTGGTCGCAAGACAAAATGATGAATGGGTCTAGATCCCAAGAGGACCAAATTTCCTGTGGATGTTGGAGAAAAATGGAAAAGCAACAGTTAAAAGGTTATGAGGATCCCCAGCAGATTTGCGAGATACAGGAACAACTCCGACAGATTCTCGACCAAATTCTGCAATGGTCGGACAACACAGAGCGGGGAAGGAAGAGAAGAAAAACCATCCCCAGCAGGAGTATCATCCTCAGCAAATAATATCATCCCCAGCAAGTTTTGTAATAAACTGCAAAGTAGGGAAAGGAAAAGGGGAAAAACCATCCCCAGCAGAAGTGGCACGACCACTCACCACGTTTTAAACTAACAAATTTTTCTTTGATTTAAAGCAGAGAAAGGAAATAGTATTGAATGCAGGAAGACATGGTCACAAAGAAGATTATCAAACTGGGGCAGAAAATTTTCTCTCATTACGAAAATTTTCTTAAAATAAGATAGCCACTTGGGGAAGAGGAAGATAACACAAGTTTCGGAGGAAGTGAAATCCCCAGCAGTATACGAGAGAAGGCGATACAAGTTTTAAAGAAAGCAATCTTGAAAGAAGCAGGATAACCCAAGTTTTAAGGGTAGCGGTCTTTGAATCAGTATCATCCCCGCCATTGTTAAAGGGAGGAGAGTAACTAGTCTTAAAGAAGGAAGATAATTCCCCAGCAGTGATATCCCCGGTAGGTTTCAGAGAAGTGAAAACACCAGCTTGAGAAAAGTAGTTCCAAGTGGAAGGAAGGCACCAGCTTTAAAGGAAGTAGTCTTTGAAGAAGAAAAATAACATATTTGTGAATAAAATATCGGTGTTATCCCCAACAGTTCTCAGAGGAATAAAATACCAGTTTTTTAGGGAAGCAGTTGAAAGAAGATGATTTAAGTCGTTGAAGTCAAGAGCCCGCCTGGAGAATGGAGGTGTTACATTTCAAAGTTGTTGAAGTTAGGAGCCCGCCTGGAGAATGGAGGTGTTACATTTTAAGAAAGTGTTGAAGTCAGGATCCTGCCTGGATAATGGGGGTGTTATATTTTGAAGAGTTGTTAAAGTCAGGAGCTCGCCTGGAGAATGGAGGTGTTAACATTTAAGAAGTTGTTGAAGTCAGGAGCCCACTTGGAGAATGGAGGCTGAGTTATTTTTAAGGAGTCGTTGAAGTCAGGAGTCCGCCTGGAGAATGGAGGTGTTACATTTAAAAAGTTGTTGAAGTCAGGAGCCCGCCTGGAGAATGGAGGTGTTACATTTAAAAAGTTGTTTAAGTCAGGAGCCCGCCTGGAGAATGGAGGTGTTAAAATTTAAGAAGTTATTGAAGTCAGGAGCCCGCCTGGAGAATGGAGGTGTTATATTTAAAAAGTTGTTGAAGTCAGGAGCCCGCCTGGAGAATGGAGGTGTTACATTTAAGAAGTTATTGAAGTCAGGAGCCCACCTGGAGAATGGAGATGTTACATTTAAAAAGTTGTTGAAGTCAGGAGCCCGCCTGAAGAATGGAGGTGTTAAAATTTAAGAAGTTATTGAAGTCAGGAGCCCGCCTGGAGAATGGGGGTGTTATATTTTAAGAAGTAATTGTTGTTGAAGTCAGTAATGCGGAGGGTTACAACAAAAATCCCCAGCATAACAAGCTTTAATGTAGGAAGCAGTGTCCCCAGCAGATAGAACGAAATTATAAAACTTGTGTTCAGAAAAGCAAAAGGCCAGTGTCATCCCCAGCAGTTTTCGGAAGAAAAGCACCAGAGGAAACACAAGCCGACAAGAAAGCAAGGTAACCAGAGCGAGTGGAAGATAGATAAGATTTTGTAATTCCTAGTTTAGTCTAGCCTCTTGTTTTCTTTTGAGCACAGTGTAACAAGGAGATCGGTAAGTAGTAGTAACAACATGCAGCAACAGTAACAACAAAATTGCAGTCCCACGGTAGTCCCAGCTACCAAAACTTCCCGAACTACATTAACCTGATTCCCTTTTAGCCAGAGATATGTAGGAAACCTTTGAAGCAAAGGTTCGGTTAAACCTTTTCAAAAAATGCTTCACATGGAGTATTCCAACGGGCAAATATCACTCGTATCCGCTCACTTTATCTTTGCACGAAAACTCTTTGTGTTTTCGGACAAAGAGGGGGAGCTGTGAGCACGTGATTTTTGCTTCACGAAAACTACTCCAAAAGGAAATCAAAAAATAAAATAAAATTTTCTTGGTGTACAATTTTTAGGATTTGCATGGCATTTTTGGATAATTATTTGTGTTTTTGTCTGTGAATGTTTATCCTATTATAATTAATTGAAATAATAAAAAAATATGTGGTATGTGCACTTAGGATTTTTATTTCTTATAATTAGGAATTAATTAAATCATAATTTGGTTTTAAAAGAAGGAAAATCACAAAAAAATATGTAACTTGTCATTTAAATGTGCCATTGTGTGATTTTATTTTTAATTAATTTTTTTAACTTGTGTGTTGTTTGTTGTTAAGGGTTAATTAATATTTTTGTAGATCAATTTTTGTTTTACAATTTATTTCTAGAGTTGTTGTTAATTGTTAATTAAAAGAAGGAAAAGAAAAGAGTTAAAATAATAAGCTGAGTCGGACTGGGCCAGGCCAAAATCAGGCCCAAAATGCAATGCAATGACCCAGTCCATTATGCCTGATCTCTCAGATAGCCTAAACGACGCCGTTTAGGCGACTTCAATCTGAGCCGTTGATCGAACAGATCAAACGGTCCAGTGCAGCCCTGGCTTGGTTTGAAACGACACTGTTTCAAGTGTTTAATCCGAGCCATCCATTTTCTTTGATCCAACGGCCTCAAGGCCTCACCACGACCCTATCCACTTCACCCCCGGGCCAACCCATTCCCCAACTTAAACCGAACGACACCGTTCAGTTAAGTGAGTTGATCCAGGTCGTTGATCGTGCTTGATCCAACAGCCAAGATCAATCCCCCCATCCACTATATAAGCCTAATACCTACCCCAGCCCCCCAAACCAAACACCCCCCTTTTCTTCCCTGTTCATCGTCTCAACTCAGAGACGAACTAGGGCTAACCCTAGCCGCCACCTTACCCCGTCGCCTGAAACCCGGCGGCATGAATGCCGCCGGCCACCACCTTAACACCATAAGACCATCTAACTACCCCCGTTCCAAATATGTTACTCGTTTGGTTCGAATCTTCCCCCATCTTCTCGAATCTTTATTTGAAGATTCGAGCCAAACAGAAACCTACACCAACCAACCCCAAATTCATACCAGGCAACCCCCAGACCTCCCTCATACCATAAATAACTTTGGTCCCGTTCGAATTTGCCTAGAAACGTTCGAGCCCCAAATCGAACGTAAGAACCCTAGAAAACCAAAACACGAGCTTCAACTGAAATTAAGAGGGATTTGGGGTTTCTAACTGACCTTAGTCCAGTGTTCTCAGTTGAGAACACTCGATTAAGGTCTTTTCGACCTCAATTAAAGGTCCAAGTCAGGGTCGTCCAGTTTCTGATTTATGGAGGTATTTTCCCTTTTCCTGTTTGTTTCCATTTTTGTGTTTATTTGTTCAGTTTACTTTGTTTAAATGTAGCTTTATTGATTTTCAGTTTTTGTCGATTGATTATGTCCTTCTTCATCAGACCTTTTATTTGGTCCATTCTATCATTGCTTCTGTTTGCTGTAATTGTTATGTGTTATAATTTGTGTAATCAATTGAATAAGTGTCGTCGATTAGTCCGGTAGGCTTGAATGTTAATTTAACATGATAGTAATGTGATGCTGTTTTTGATTTCATGGTTCATGCTAGTCTGTTTCCCCTCCTACTTCGTTTCTGTCCTAAATGCTGTGTTGAAACGAGCCTGTTAGTATAGTTGAACTTAGTACTGAGTCTATGGGTATATTCAGTTCGTCACATTGTCTTTGCTTGATCATCTGAAATGTTCTGAATTGCTTGGTCAATCGAACTGCTTCATCACAGCTTCTATTTTGGTTGTCACCTAAAACCTGTTGTGTCGTGCCCTGTGAGGGTGTTCTGAGTCATTAATAGCCTTAGCCTTTATTTTGTTGCTATTTGATTCAAGTTTAAGCAATTGATGAATCGAATGCTACTGTCTAGGGTCTGAAATGAATCTGACAACTGATTTGAATTCAGTATTGGTTTGATAATGTCAACTGGATAGTAGTGAGTCATAATGTTGCATTCAGAACTTAGGAGAATTGGCTATAGCTGCAATTTCAGGGATTTCAGGGGTGATTTGGGAATGAAACAGTTAGGATAATATTTTAATGTTAGTGTTTTGTTAGTGGGATATTAATGTCTTTAAATTAATACACTAATGGGGAACAAAAGGGAATGAGGCTGAAAATAAGGAAAAGTTTTCCTTAGTGGGATTTTAAGTGGAAAATTCAGATTTTAGTGGGAAAGAGGGGTCGGGCAGTAGGAAAAAGGTAAAGCAGGTCTGTAGGAGGGGAAAGTCCAGAATTTAGAAAAAATGGAAGCTGAATTTTGAAGAGAGGGAAAACATTCATAGTTCAAGTTAAAAACTTGCTGGATTTTATCATCAGAATTCGGTAATTTTAAAGTTGAAATAGGCTGACTTTCAAACTAAAAGTGAGGTCTTTCTTTACTTCTAAAATACCAGAACTGTTCCATTGCCCTTTCGCCCCTGATTCACTCTGTTTTTCTGCCAGTAATTGTTTGGGATTGTTGGTTTTCAAGTAGTATTTCCTGAAGTGTGCTATTGGACATCTGTTACTGTTTCATTGCTATTTCTGGGTTTTTCTCCATTGGTTTTCGGGACTGCTGGTTGCCGGATTTTGTTCCGTTAGTTTTAAGCCGTTGGTTATTGTTGCTGTTGTTGTTGTTGTCTGCTACTGATCTACTAATCCTCACCTTCTTCTTCTGTTCTATTATCAGGTACACTACTTTGAATCACCTCGATGTTTGATTATTGAAGTTGAAATAGAATGGACGGAAGATTTCTGTATTTAACTATAGAATAATTGTATTTTAGTTAGATATTAGTTATGTGTTTCCTGTTATACGAAGGGTAGAGGCATGTGTAAGCACGTGATTTTTGCCTTATATGATCATTACTCCCAAAAAATTCAAAATAAAATGATTTTCCTTGGTGTGCAATTTCGAGAATTTTTGTGACATTTTTGAATAATTATTTGTCTGTGCATGTTTATTTGTTAAATTAATAAAAAATACAAAAATATGTCGCATTTTGCATGTAGGATTTAATTCTACAATTGTTAGTAATTAAGTTTGTTTTACAAAAATTAAAAATTACAAAAATAGGCATCTTTTGCATTTTTAGCATTTAATGTCCAAATGTACAATTTTAGCATTTAGTTTCAATTTAAGAAAAATAAGTAAAAAAAAAAGAGAACAAAAAGAAGAAGAAAATCGGATTGGGCCCTTCCTCCAATTTTAAACCCCAGGCCCAAACCGAATAACCCCTTACCCAACCCAAAACACTCCGACCCGGTCCAACACTAAACCAAAAGGACTCTCCCCCTTTCAGTTACCCTTCACCCAAATAACCAAACCCCAAAACCCTAAAAAAACACCCGCCCCCCTCGCTTCATCTTCTCCAAGAAACACCCAACGACCCCTCATTTTCCGTCAATCAGCAGCAGCAACTGCTGCTGCTTCACCACCTCTAACTTGAACCTAGAAATCGTCGACTCCATTAGCGAGCAGCTCAAGCAGCGACGTGAAGCTCCCTCGACCTTCACCTCTATGTCGTGTTATCCGTGAACGACCATCTTCTTCATCGTCCTCGAGACCCTAGCACCTCACCCTTCTGCTACGATCCAGCCAGGACGTCGAACAGCAGCTCCAAACCAAAAGCCAAGCAGGTTGCTTCCTTTTTCGTCGTCGAGCTCGAGCTCGAGCTCCCATGGCTGCTTTCCTCGACGACGTTCGAAGAAACTTCATGGCTGTTTCTACTACGTCCAAAGAAACCTAGTCGCTGCTGCTTCATCTTCTTCGTCATTGTCGAGCTCGAACTCGCGTTCACATGGCTGCCTACGCTCACCACTGCCATATCCGAGCTCCAGCCATGGACGTGGGGTTTCGCTTCATTTGTCTCCATCCCTACGGACCCTGCTGACCCTACTGTTTCTTCTTCGCTACGTCCAAATAGACCCCATACAGAAATGGGTTCGTCGCTTTCAATCCAGTCCCAAAAATGAGACTCAACCATCTCGTTTGTTCGAGCTTAGGTCGAGGTTTGTCGAAACAGTCCATACATAGTTCGAGTTCGTCATCAGTCAGTCGTTGTTCGTCGTTTCGATCCGGTTAGTGGGTTTTGAGATTCACTTTTGTCCGTATTTTGTTTTTGATATTCTCAAATCTAAAATCGGTAAATGTTTGTTTTGTTCGTGTTCATTGTTTTGTTAATTTTTCAGTTTGTTCATGTGAAATTGTTAGTTTAATGTTTGTTAGATGCAAATTGAAGTTTAATTAATTATTTCTTCAGTTTGTTTCATGTGTTATGTATTTTTTTCAGAAATTATTAACGTTGGTTAAATCGTTTGAATCCGTCATGTTTGTTGTTTAAAATAGATTTAATTCATGTTCATCTTTGTTTGAAGTTCGTTTTTAATCCAGTGATTTAATGTGAGTTTATGTTTTGGTTTTTGATTTGTTGATTTAGTTTGAATCATTTATTGTGTTGTTAATATTGTTGTTTCCTTGCTCATCCATTTTTGGTCTAAGTTAACCAGGATTGGTTCCCAATATGGTTAATTTATTTCCATTAATTTGAAGTTGTATGATCCATCTGTGTTCATATGATTTGTTGTTGAATCTGTTTAGAAATTGGTCATATTGGCTATATTTTGGTTGAGATTGATTAGGCGAATTGGTTATAACTGATGGGGTAGTTTGGTAAATCGCAGTATATTCAGGGGTAAAATGGTAATTGCAATAAGGTCGGAGGAGTATTTTGGTAATTGAACATTTTGAATAATTCTTTATGTTAAGCATGGGGGACAAGATGTAATGGGGTGGGGTTGATATAATTGTTTAATATAGTGGGGGACAAGACATAATGTAGTGGGGGGAATATTGTAATTGTTTATGTTAGGCATGGGGGACAAGATGTAATGGGTTGGGGTTGATATATTTATTTAATGTAGTAGGGGACAAAACATGTAGGCATGGGGGACAAGGGTTTAAAATAAGGAAAACATTAAGTAGTGGGGACAAAGCATGCCATTGGGGGAATATTTTGGGTTAGAGGTTCAAGACAAGAGTCTTGCTATAAATAAGAGTCATTCTTGACATAAGGGGGAGGGAGAGGATTATTATCAGGAGGATTATTTTCTAGAGAGATTTTTGGGGAGAATATTTTTGAGAGTAATACATTCTGAAAATCTGAAGAAGTGTGGTAGAGTTTTGAAAAGAGAAAGACAATTTGAACTTTCACTTGAATAACTTCCGTTTGCCTTTCCTCGAGTGTTATTCAAAATCAGTAAACTACTGCATCTTGTATCCGTCTCTCTTCTACTTTGACTGCGATTGCACTTTGGTATTGCTAATTTTTCAATCTGTTACTGGGTTATTCTACTGGTCGTTACTGGTTTTGCGGTGTTGCTGAACCTGTTGTTGCTGTGTTATTACTGTTGCTGACTTCTCCTTCTTTTGTTCTTGTACTACCATTTCCAGGTACACATTTGTACACTCTCAGCTTGAAGAGAAATGAAATATTAATCAGGCTTTGTTCCTGTTGAATTCCTCCTATTTAGATTTGTGTTTGAATAGAATTTTTTCTTTCTTTGTATAAAAATGTAGTTGATTGATTAATGAATAATGGGGTCGCATGTATAATAACTCCTTCATAGAATAATGTTAGTTTAAATTAATCAAAGAATAGTTAATCTGTTTTGATATTATTGTGTGTCAATCTCATGTTCTAGTGTTATTAAATAATAGAATATAGAACGAAAGCAATCTCTCTTTGTACAAACTCGATTGCAGTTTTCCATTTGCATTAGCCGTAAACTAATAACTAATAAGTTACGTCTTTTTCAGCATGTAATTAATTGAGGGATTTTCTTTTATTTTAGAGACGAACCTAATAGAAAAAGTGTAGTCACTATAGGTTCATCCTTTTAAATAAAAATGAGACGAGCCTTGACAAATAAAACGCACAGATTGCGGGGCCCTCGTTAAATATATATATTAAAGTACTTAGTTTTCGGGACGGGCCGTTTAGCAAATTTCACTGCCTTCCCAGAATAATAACACGATAGTCTCTTTAGGCGCGTGTTTAATAATTTACTCTCTTAAACTTGGGTGTGCATTTCATGCGACCCAAATCCAAATCCCAAAACATTGAACAAAATGTGTTCCGGATTGCGGGTGCATTTCATGTGACGCAATCCAAAGACGTGTTTTAAACAATGTTCACATTCTTGTAAAAAATAATAATAATTATTATGAAAGCGGTTAAAAGTTAAAACTTGCACATGAGCCCATAATTGTATAAAATCAGATAAACAAGCCGAATATGATAGTTGAGTGACCGTGCTAGAACCACGGAACTCGGGAATGCCTAACACCTTCTTCCGGGTTAACAGAATTCCTTATCCGGATTTCTGGTACGCAAACTGTAATATGGAGTCATTCTTTTCCTCGATTCGGGATTAAATTGGTGACTTGGGACACCCTAAAATCTCCCAAGTGGCGGCTCTGAAATAAATAAATCCTGTTTCGATTGTCCTTTAATTGGAAAAAACTCCTTGTACCCTCGTGGGGGCGGAAAAAGGAGGTGTGACAGCATGTAGTATTAAAACTATTTTTGTAAGATCACTAATTAGCAGCTAGATAGGGCATAACGTTAGAGTACAGACCTAAGATCTTTGAAATGACGTGAATATTAGTCAATACAGTATGCATGTTTAATTTGAGCAGAATTGTTAGATTGTTGAACTATTGGACGTATTTCTATAGGAATTGCATAGTTATCAGTTTCAGTTTTTCTAATTCATATATTTAAAATAATGTAGCTTCGGAATCACATCCAACTCGAATTGGTAATTAGTTAATGTGGTGAATCGATTTAATTGGCTAGTAAAGTCTAGCTTTGAACTCGCGAATATTGGAATAGAAGTAACTTGAAGTTTGTGATTTTTTGAATCTTGTTAGTAACAAAGATCTGTAAGTGTTAGGCAAATATAATTGGTTAGTAATTTCGTATAATCCGTAGACTTGATATATTTGAAGTGCGATTCAATGTAGTAAGGCTAAGAACACTAATCCAATAGGTTATTTAAGTTAATGAGCAAGCTTAAGCAAACTTTCATAATCATTAGTAATTAAGGTTGGCTTAGTTTCAAGTAGTTGAAAACAATTAGTTCCAACGGTTCATTTCATCTAACAATGTGGGTTTAAATTATTTATAGGATAATTAGTTTCCTTTGAATATATATTGTTTGTCAATTCCATATTTATTTATAATTTCAATTTCAGTAGTATTGGCTCATAGAATAGGGCATCAAAAATAATCTCCTTTTACGCAAGTTTGATTGCAATTTTCCGGTTGCGTTCACTAAAAATCCGATAAATAAGTGATGGCTTTTTCAAGCATGTAATTAACTAGGATTTTTCTCTTTTATTTTAGAGACAAACTTAAATAGAAAATGTAGACACTTTAGGAATGTCCTTTTAAAAATAAATGAGGCGTGCCTCGCCAAAATAAAACGTACAAGCGGCGAGGCCCTCTATTTACGAGGCCCTCTATTTTTAATAACTATCTAGCTTTCGGGAGAGGCTGTTTAGCGAATATCCACGGCCTTCGCCGAATTAATAATATGATAGTCTCTTTAGGCGCATGTTTAATAATCTTACCTTTCTTAAACTCGGGTGCACATTTATGTGACCCAAATCCAAATCTCAACGGAGTCGAAATGTGTCGATAACCACAGGTACATTGATGTGACGTGGTTCGAGATATGTTTTCACAACATTGCAATTCTCTGTTAAAATAATAATGATAATAATAAAAGCGGTTAAAAATTAAAATTTGCACATAGCTTCATAATTGTATAAAAATCATATAATTAAGCCGAATATGATAGTTGAGCGACTGTGCTAGAACCACAGAATTCGGGAATGCCTAACACCTTCTCCCGGGTTAACAGAATTCCTTATCCGGATTTCTGGTTCGCGGACTGTTAAACAGAGTCATTCTTTTCCTCGATTCGGGATTAAATCGGTGACTTAGGACACCATAAATCTCCCAAGTGGCGACTCTGATTCTTTAATAATAATCCCGTTTCAATTGTCCTTTAATTGGAAAAACTTGCGGGTGTAGTGAAAAAAGAGGTGTGACAGTTATTATGTAATAAAATGAGGTTGAGCAAACATTCGGTGAATCTTAAATAACCGAAAGATATCCTTATTTTGTGACTCCACAAGGGGTTGCTTGTTACGCTAAGTTTAACATCGAGGATGATGAAACTCTGAGAGATTTTTTGGGGACTCCGGATGAATACCAGAACATATTTTGATAAAAATGTTGGAAATATACGTGAAGGTTGAAGACGTTCGCAATAATGAGGTTGTGCAAAGCAGGGATAACCCTCAATCATCAGGTGATTATTCTAGAGCAGTTTTAGCCGAACAGGTTCCAGCTGAAAGAGTTTGGCCGGATCTAAATTATCTCCACGGGCGAATGAGGAGCAAGGAAATAATTTCTCTCCTACTTTACATAATCCGCAAAACGACTAGTAAACTTCAATTTTCCTTTGTGTTACGATGTTTATTTTTGTTGTATTGAATTTGTATTAACACTCATATACTCTACAGGGAGTACCGTCCAGATATGAATTTTACAAGTTATGAACCCACACCCAGTTGGAATATGCGTAGTTTTGGTGTGTTGGATCACGGTGGTCCATCCGGGAGTCATCACCAACAGGATAATGTCCATCATGGAATGTCAACACATTACAACTTGTAAGTGAAGTGATATAGATATGTGTAAAGTATTTATCAATTTGAGTAGCTTATTATTTTGTTGTTTGCGCAGTGAAAATGAGCAACTTAATGGTCCTATCCTCACTCACTTGCCCGTAGACGACGTATTTACTTGGGATTTGGCAGATGCGCAGAGTCAGGAAGATAATAGTGATTATGACAACAATGTTGATGAGTCTGGAGATGACACACCCTTCCTTGACGAGGGTGATGATGAGGAGGAAGAGAATGCTGAACCTGATTTGATGAGGGATCATGCTCCACCTCCCGTTAGACCAAGAGCGTACGAGTCCCACGTGTCATTTCATTCAAGGAATATTACCTACCTTGATCATTTGCCAAGTATGCCGGATGCGGATGCTCTCACAAGGAATTTTGATGAAATTCAAACAGCAATGTGTGATAAGCCTAGACCAACGGTGCTGGCAATGGGCATGCTTTTTCCTAATAAAGCACGTCTAAGCTGGGGCGACGAAAATATACAATGTAAAAGAGTGTCGTGAGATGGCGGTATGGGAGTCAAGTCCGGATGTATACAAGGTTATTTGCCGCAGATGGTTTATAGGTTGTCATTGGATGCTACGTGCGAGCAAGAAGGAAATAGGGATGTGAAAAGTGGGTAAAAATATTGGCACCCACAATTGTGAAATGGACACATTCAATGAGAATCACTTTAACTTGGATGTTGACTTGATTTCTCTCCAACTGATTGCACACATTGAAGAGTCCATTAGGTACAAGATCAAAGAGTATATTACATCCGTCCAAAAGAAATATAGATGTACTATTATCAAAATAAAGCATATCTCAGGCGCAAACGTGCATTTGAAATTATTTATCGTGACTGGATTAGTCGTTTAAATCTCTACCTAGGTACATGGCCGCATTGCAGCAATTTAACCCCGGGATTGTTGTTGAATGGAAGCTTGAGCGGAGTGCAGGAATACCAGAATATATATTCAGATACGTGTTTTGGGCATTTAAACCAGCAATTGATGGTTTTGTACATTGCCATCCGGTAATTTCCATAGACAGTACTCATGTCTATGAAAAGTGTGATATTAAGTTGTTGATCATCGTTGAAGTAGATGCCAATGGACAAATATTTTCACTAGATTTTGCCATCTGTGCCAATGAAAACCAAGAAACGTGGACGCTATTTTTGAACCACTTGAAGCAGCACGTTGCCAAATAACATTCAGGTATTTGTCTAATATTTGATCGGCATGGTGGTATATTAAGTTCTGTAGAGCATTTTCCTGAATAGCAGGAACCCTATTCATACCATTGTTACTGTGTGAGGCACCTGAAGGCCAATTTCCAGAAGAAATATCCCAACAAGGACTTGCATGATTTAATGTGTATGGCTACAACTGATCACCGTTACTGCAAATTCAAGAGGCGCATGGAATCGATCCGGCAGTTAGCGAGAGAGCCTATCATTAGTTGATGCGACATGAGCTTCATAAGTGGACATTGAATGTGGATGGTGGCAAATGATGGGGAACCCTGACTACAAATGTATCGGTGTCTTTCAACGAGTTATTGAAGTCTGCACGTGGATTGCCTGTCACTGCCATGGTGCGGATGCCATTCAAACAAATGGCGAAAAGGTTTGTTGAAAGGTATAGAGGTGCATCGGAATTAATGGAGAAGGGTGTTGAATTTATGCCAATACCAATGAAAAGATTTGAGAAATATAGGAGGCGGGCACATTGGCATTCATTTTTACAGTATTATCACGACCGGGGTATTTTTGAAGTTCGCACCGCTATCCATCAACACCAAGGGAATAATGTACACACCATAAATAAAGCCACCAGGTTCTGTTCTTGTGGGAAATAGTCCATCTACCACTTGTCGTGCTCACATGCCATCAAGTGCTTTCAACATATAGGTTTAGGGCCAACCAACTATGTTGATAGGCAATACAGTATTGCTGCATATTTAAACACATATAGTGGGCAGTTGCAGCCAGTGGGTGTTGAGCATTATTGGCCACCGGAACCATTTAAAATGGTGTATAACAAGGACTATTTGCGTAAGCTACAAGCGCAAACAAGAATGCGTATACGGAACCAAATGGATATTGGTGATACTATTTATGCGCGTAAATATGGCATATGCTCGCAAACAGGACACGACCGTCGTAAATGTCCTTCAGCTGATTTGGGTGGCGGTGGTAATCCAACTCTTGGTGGAAGTTCATCTAATGTGCCCAACTATCAAGGATACACGTAGTATTTTGTTTACGTAATGTGGTTGTAATAAGTGTTTGTTTTGTTTATGTTGCAAGATGTATCAAATAAAATTATGTTTCTATTGTTGTTAAATCTTATTGATATTTAACATTTTTCAGTTGAATAAATTAATGAATTTCTTCCTCCCGTTCATGTAATAAAAAATAGTATTGAATTATAAAATGGAAAATTTTTACGTTCACTTTCGAATTTCACTCTAAAATTATTAGAAAACTACACTGTCAGAGGAGGAAGATGTTTGATAAATATGTGAATATATATATAGCGCGGTTAAATACTACGTTATGTGTGTTGTCTTGTCGATCTGAAAAGCTGCCTGCCTGCAAAAAATCTATTTTGTATCCGAAAGAATCTTTAACACGTGAAGCATAGCGCGGTTAAATACTACGTTATATGTGAGCATATATAGCGCGGTTAAATACTATGTTTTATGTGTTGTCTTGTCGATCTGAAAAGTTGCCCGCCTGCGAAAAAGTTGTTTTGTATCCGAAAAATTCTTTAACACAAGAAGCATAGCGCGATTAAATACTAGGTTAAATACTACGTTATGTGTTAGCATAGCGCTTATGTGTGTTGTCTTGTCAAACTGAAAAGTTGCCCGCCTGCGAAAAAGCTGTTTTGTATCCGAAAGAATCTTTAACACGCGAAGCATAGCGCGGTTAAATACTACGTTATGTGTTAGCATAGCACGGTTAAATACTACTTTATGTGTGTTGTCTTGCCTATAAATAACGGGCGCATTCTAGTTATTTTCTGTGCTTAACAATAACCAATAGCAAAACTCTCCATAAAAGCAGGGTTTTTTTTCGCTTTAACAAATGTATAAACGCATTTATGTACCAATGTGCCAATGTGGACAAACATTGTATGTTGGCGGACTGTTGGGATGATGGTCATGTTGGGCGCAAATACTGGATGTGTGTGAACAGGTTTGGAGGCAACAACGGAAATTTTTGCAATTTTGAGGTATGGTTTGATGAACCCTGTAAGCAGGAATGTGATCGAGGCAACCCTGTACTACTACAAAGTAGCAAGAGTGGTCGAAACAGCTTTTATCCGAGAAGGTCGGGATCGATTTCCACAGGGAGCTAGATATTGGAATTGATTGTCTATCTAAATTGGAGTTGCGTAGTTGTTCCTAATTGCACTTCTAAACATTGTTGGTTTTGATATTACTTCTAAATTTATACTACTAAGATGCTAAATTAGGCGAAGTGAAGCTAAGAGTAAACTAGTTGAAGGTTGTCTAAATAGGTAAAAGTCACTAGGGAAGTGACTTTCTCCTAGGTGGGTAATTGACGGACTCTCGAGTCTGAGGCTAGATTGTCATATTTGGAGATTATGATATAACCATTGCACGATACTACTCACTCTATAGTTCGAGAGATTTTTCCCTAATTGACTTTATCAAGACCAATTTGGTATGATAATTTGTACAAGTAATTGAGGTTCAAGTCGGTTATTACTATCTCTAGGTTTAACCCTTTAATTGGGGCTATCAATCTCTTGAATACGTCCCAATTCCTTGTTGGACCAATTTCATGAACTTAGGCTCTCTTTCTCAAGAAGAGCCTAAAGTCAACTAGGCATAAACTAGTGTTTGCAACCACTAATCCAACATTAAAATCATAAATTAGTCTCAATATAAAACTCTCATAGACATTCAAGCCTTAAAACACAATACCCTCAATTACCCACACTAGGGTTGAGCCACAACCCTAGCTAATGGGTCTAGCTACTCATGATTACAGAAGAAAATAGAAAAATAGATGAAGAAAAACCCATAATATTTAATTACTAGATAAAACTTGAAGATTCAATGATGAAACTATTGTAAAATTACTCAAAATGGTAAAAGAACACTATTCACAAGCGCAACTGCTGTCTAGAATACAACTGATGACCTAAAAATGGGAAAAGAAACTATTTATACTAGGCCAAAAATTCTGGACACAAATACCCTGCAGTACTAGTGCGGACCGCACAAAATCGAGTGTGGCCGCACTAAGGCTCTTGGCTGAGGCATCTGCTCTCTGAACTTGGCCACCGCGGGCCGCACAAAATGTACCGCGGCCGCTTCTGTTGCGGTCCGCACAAAACGGACCACGGACCGCATTGGAAATATTCCTCCAACTTGTCACTCTTTGAACTTGGACTTTGCGGACCGCACAAAGTCGAGTGCGGCCGCAATGAAGTCAATACAGTCCGCATGAAATGCTTAGCGGTCGCATTGCCTTGTTGCCTGAAATGAGCACTCTTTAAACCTTCTCTTTGCGGAGCGCACAGAATAGAGTGCGGCCGCATTGATCCTATCATACTGAGCTTGGACTTGTTCTTGGTACTTGTGTATGTTTCACTCCTTTTTGAGCTGGTTTTGATGAATTGTCATCTTGTTGACCAAACCCTGCAATCAAGTACAACATGTAAGCCTTTGGGACTATTTTGTACACATTTTTAATCAAAATTCAAGTAAGAAGGAGTGTAAAATGCATCATAATTCCTAGTTATCAACTCCCCCAAACTTAAGTTTTTGCTTGTCCTCAAGCAAACAAAATAAGACTCACCCCTTAAGAGTAAATCCAAGAAGAATCAGCTGACCTAAAGTGACCTCATCTAGCATCAATTGGGACTAACAATTTCCCTCAATTCAAATGAATCATTAACAACATTCATTCTTTTAAACACCATGGATTTAGTGCGACACAAGAGCATCAAGAGTTGACTCAACACATCAAAGAAACTCTTTCCATTACTTTGGTCGTTGTGGAACCCAAATTCACACATCTTCGACTCTCCCTAAGCAAACCTCACCTTTAGGATTGTAGCACTTAGAACGAGGTTAATGGAAATACAGTCATCTCTCTCAAAGAAAAGTCAAGTTCGGCTCTAAGTACCATATGCTTGCCCCTTATGTGAGTCACCACTAATGTAAGCTTCATTCAACTCAAGATTATATAGGGCTTTGTGGAAACATAGTGAAGGCTTTTGGTTCAGGGTAGGAAATGTTTGGTCTAAGTAGGTTCCATCTTCCCTTTAGAACTTCTTTTGCTTCATTTTGGCACACATTCACTTGACTTTTTAAATCATTTCACTTCTTTCTAATGGGTTAGAGAGACACACTGTCACTCTTTCTCATTCATTTCAAGTCTTTTCTCCTTTCTCAACTTTCCACACCTTTCATTCTTTGCTTTTATTGAATCCCTTCATTTTTTTTCTACATTGAACATTCTTTTTTGTCTTTTTGCTTTTCTTTCTTTTTTATTGCCTTTCCTTTTCTTCATTTTGTATCTTTTACCACTTTGTTGCAATCCTCGTCTCTCCCCCTAAACTTATACTTTTGTCATGTGCTAAGGAAAGATCGAGTGCCAAGAGAGGGTATCTTTAGAACGGGTAAAGGCTTGTATTGTGGTTCTTTAAATAAAAAGGTCTAAGGCTCAAAAGGGATGACTAGGGATTTTATCATTGGTAGGCTATGGAAGTGTTCAAGATATCATTCGAATCAAGGAGAGCCTATAATCACATCTCACGTCAAATTACACTTAGGATTTCGCCTAGACAAATATTCAAGGCAAGTTCTAGACCAATGGCTCGGGACTTGGACTTGCAATTCAAATTCTCACCACACAACTATGGGATTTCTAAAGACACAGAGTCGGGGGGCCCACAACAACCTTAGATAAGATTTGAGCATACAATGGTCCCGAAAAATTACTTGACGATTATCGGCCAACACAAGAGTCTCAAGGTCACAACTTTCACCATCCTATACACAATGATTTATTTTTTACCATAGGATCAAAGGCAAATGTGTTAGGCACAAGTGAAGTTTTGCTTGAGGCACCCTTACCAACTAACTACTGATAAACAAAAAGAAAACAAACTCAAACCCTTAAGAAGGTTGTCATGCCATCCATCATCGGGAAGAGCCACCCGGTTCACACAAATTCCACCTTTGGAAAGAACCGTGGAATTAAGAAAACCAAAGACTTAATTGCAAAAACTCAAAACAAGAAGCTACGAACATAAAATAAGAAGCTAAGAAAGGAAAAATACAGAAAGTAAAATGAATATGTACAAGAGGGGATTTAATCGAATATACAATAGGGAGAATGAATATATACATAAAAACGTAACTTTTATATACAGACTCAAAGTAAAAAGTACGAAAAGTGCAATGAAATGCTAAAATGATATGCATACCAACGATAAAAAGGAAAGAAAGCATAAAATACTGTCATATGTACAGTCATTCAAATATCCAAATAGGGATACCACCTCAAATGAAAGTTGGCATTGTCCTCAATGCCAACTAACCAAAATAAGCACAAAAATAGAGGAGAGAGGAAAAAGAAACTCCCTATGGGTCCTCCATCTGCATGGGATCCTTAGTCTGGGTCCCTGGGTCCTCTTTTTGCTCGGGAACCTGTGACTGGCTCCATGTGATCTGTGGGTCTGTTAGGACCTGGGCCTAGACCTAGACTAAGTCTTGGGTTGAATCCTGGGGCTGGCTGGAGGAACCTCCTTGCGGGTCCTCCAACTGTATAATTGCATCATCAGACCGGGGAATCACCCTATTTCTCTTAGGTGGCCTCTCGGACTCCTGGTCTGGCTAGGGCTGGGCTGCTGGTGCTGGGTCATGCAATAGTAAATCTAAAGGCAGTTGATCTGCCTTCAACCTCTCAACCTCGACCCGTAGCTCCTTCACCTACTCTTTTGAATCCCGAGTCTTCCTTATTTTCTTCGTCTCCCTAGCAAGTTCCTTGAGTGCCCTTCCATGTGAATCAACAGCATCTGTAATCACTTTCTGGTTCTTTAGGATCTTCTTCTGGTTGTCCAGAAGATCCTTGAGAGTGTCCTCAATGGACTGTGGGACCTGTGGAGGAGGAGGTGTTGACTGAGCTGCCACCGTGGTAGATAGTATAGACAGCTTAAAAGTAGCCTTCTGCATCCAATTATTGATGATGACGAGGGATTGGCTCAGGCGGTGGGCAGTAAATGGGTATGCAATAGAGGAGGGTATCTTTGGAACTGTAGAAGTGGAAGGACCTGGGGCCATGTCTGCTGAGGTGGAAGGAGGCTGTCACCTTTTCCACATCTAAGTCCTCCAGGTACATGGTCAGGAAGTTAGGGAAGGGATAAGATCTGTCACCTTCGTTCATTACCCGTGTAATAACCTGGGACAACATATTCCCGATGTTAATCGAGTACCCCACCATGATAGATGCTACCAAAATTGCTCGGTGAATAGGGAGTGAGTTGTCGTGGGTGGTGGGGTCTAGCCTGCTGCACACAAATGTCTCCCACCCCTTAGCCTCAAAATTCAAAGTTCTCCTCAAGATTTTCACTCCCGCAGTCAACTAATCGGGGGTGGTACCTGGTATTTCCAGGTACTCTACCAACCAAGGACGAGTTTCCTCATCCAATACCATCTTCTCCAAGTACAAGGACTCATCCTCCTCCATGAAGCCCAGGTAATCATTTATGGTCTTGCCGTCAAATTTCACCTTCAAGTTCCGCACTTTGGTGACTGTGGTGCCCATTTTGATGTGGGCCACATTTGTGTAGAACTCCTTCACTAAATGCTCATTGGCGTCTTCCACATGGTCTATGAAGTAGTCCCATTCAACTCTCTCTCTGAACTGCCTCAACACATTGGGGTTGTGAGGCAAAAGGTCTTGGGTGATAAATTTACGATCAGGTATCAATTTCCTCTCGGACCACCACTCTCGAAACTTGTGGTATGGCAACCTCACTTACAAATTGGTCCTTCCATGCCTCCGGATTTCTAGTCCTCTCTACCCTACCTACTTGGGCTCACCCCCTTCTACTTCTTCCTTTTCTTCTACTACGGGACCTTTTCTGGATAATGAAGTTGTAGGAGAGGTGGAATAATCATTTCCACTGCCGGCAGCTAATCCCTCAAACAACTCAGAAGATATACGCATTGATGCTCAGGTAGTGGGAGAGCCTAGAGGTGTATCCCTCAACTTGTTCCTCTCCGGTCAGTTAGGAATATACTCTGGCACGGAGCCTGAAGATGCCTCCCAGGAAGGCTCATACTCACTCCCCGACTAGTCAATAGCTCTGTCTGCAGCTTTTATGATCCTCCTTATGTTCTTTAGGTTTTTTCGGACTTGTGGGGTCAATTTTATAATTCCTTGTCCCCTACCCCAGGAGGACTCTCCTCTTCCTGATTGTTTACCAAATTTGCCTCGTGATTTCACCATTGTCTGCAATCAACATTTAGTTTTGCTTTGTTAGTATCAGTAGAAATAATGAAACTCAGAATTGCAGAAAAAATAATGCAGACAGTTAAAAGTTGCAAACTGCGGACCGCACAAAATGAAGTGTGGCTGCAAAGAGGCTATCACAGACCATATAAAATCCATTGTGGTCCGCACAGAGGTGGGGTTCAGACTACCCACTCTCTGAATCCATGCACTGCAGACTGCACAAAAAGGTATTGTGGTCCGCATTGAGGCACCGCGGACCGCATAAAATCCATTGCAGTCGCGGTCCTCAAATGTTAGCATTCAGAACTTGGTCCACTACGGTCCGCACAAAATGGCATTATGAACTTCATAGGGGCACCGCGGACCACACAAATTCCACCGCGGTCCGCACTTAGGGCCCAACATCAGCACCAAACTAGGGTTCAAGTTTTGTCCATTTTTAGTCCAAATTTTTACCTATTGATAATACCCTAGGTGTTGCCTCAGTGTTTTAACTAATTAGTCCTATGTAAAATGGAATTTAACTAAACTATGCTACAAGACTGAAAGAAAAACGGGAAGGGAAGGAAGAAGAACTGAGAAAAACAAAAATTCAAAGAAAACGACAAAATTAACAACTAAGAAGGAATGAATGTTACCAGAAATGAGATTTACTGAAGATTGATGAGTCTTGGCAGTTAATTTAGTGCAATGAGAGTAATGAACATTACTTTTTTAGGCTTTAAGAGTAAAAAGATCAAATCTTTTGAAATGAGGGCCTCAGGTCCTATTTGTAGAAAAAGGTCTTGGGCCCCACCTCACCTACCCACCGCGGACTGCACAAAATGGCACCGCGGTCCGTGGTGCTCAGAAACATGAAGCAATAAGAGATTGGCCACTGTGGACCGTAAAAAGTCCAGTGCGGACACAGTGGATCACCGCGGACCGCACAAAATGCAATGCGGCCGCGGTGGAAAACTTCAGAGACTCCCTACTTTTGTCAAATCACTTTTGTGGTCCGCATTGATTTCTTGCCCCTGCACAAAGGCCTTTGCAGCCGCACAAAATGAGTACGGTCCGCACAACAAACTTCAGAGAGTGATCATTTTTCAATTTGTTTCTGCACTGCATCAACACAATCCTACAACATCTCACAACCAGTCAGTCCAAAAATAAATCCTACACTACAATGAAAATCAAAGAAAAACAAGAAGAAAGACACATGGGTTGCCTCCCAAGAAGTGTCTGATTTAATGTCGTGGCACGACGTAGGTTACCATCAAATCACTTGAGATGAAGAAGTGCCACCACGTACAGATCATCAATCTTGCCTAGGTAGTGCTTGACCTTGTGCCCATTCACTCTGAAAACCTCACCATTTTTGTTTTTCAAATCAAGTGCACCAAACGGAGTCACAAACACCACTTGAAAAGGTCCACTCCATTTTGACTTAAGCTTTCCCAAAAACAGATGTAACCGAGAATTGAACAAGAGAACCAAATCACCTACTTTGAACTCCTTGCCATGAGGATATTTATCATGAAGGTATTTAATCTTATCCTTATACAAGGACGAACTGAAGTAGGCATGGAATCGGAATTCATCAAGTTCATTAAGCTTCTCTACACGAAGATTTGCTGCCATATTCCATTCAAGATTCAGTTTCCTCAAAGCCCACATGGCCTTATGCTCTAACTCAACCGATAGATGGCAAGCTTTCCCAAATACCAACCGATACGGAGACATACCAATCGGAGAGGAGCTACATAGATAGTTTGAGTGGTTGCGATAAGGGGATATGATTGTGTCACAGTATGAGTCGAGGTTTTCTGAGTTGGCTCGTCATGCCGTTTGGATGGTTCCGACAGATTGTGAGAGGATCAGGAGATTTGTTGATGGTCTTAACTATCATCTCCATATTCTTATGACCCTAGAGAGGGTGTTGGGTGCTACGTTCGAGGAAGTGGTTGATATTGCTCGCGAGATTGAGACGGTTCACTATCAGGATCGAGAGGAGAGGGAGGCCAAGAGGCCTCGAGGATCTGGCAGTTACAGTGGTGCTCCTTCAAGGGGCTAGTTCCAACATAGTAGAGGTCGTTCTTTCAGGACTGCTCAGTTAGCCCGCCCAGGTTATCGTGGGGCATATTCGGGTCATGGTTATCACGGTACTCAGCAGGGCCAGTCATCACTTAGTGTCCTCCAGTTCAGAGTTCATCTCATGCCCCATCAGCTTAGGGTTCTTCCATGCCAAGTCCTTCTAGTGGTCATTCCGGTGCCAGGGGTTCCCTTCAATCCCCATCTCCAGCACCGGGTAGTTGTTATGAGTGCGGAGAGTTTGGACATATGAGGAGGCAGTGCCCTCGACTTCATGATGGTCAGCTTCAGCAGAGGGGTCAGCCCTTGATTTCTGCTCTAGTTACTTTACCACCCGCCCAGCCAGCTAGGGGTGGGGGTCAGGCAGCCAGGGGTCACCCTAGAGGGGGAGGTCGATCAGGCAGTGGCCAGGCTCATCCTTATGCTATTCCAGGCAGGACAGATGATATTACTTCAGATGTTATCATTACAGGTATTGTTTCAGTCTGCCACAAAGATGCCTCTGTATTATTTGATCCCGGTTCTACCTTTTTCTATGTGTCATCATACTTTGCTCGTTATTTGGGTATGCCCCATGAGTTTCTTGCTTTACCTATTCATGTATCTACCCCGGTGGGCGATATTGTTATTGTATACCGTGTGTACCGGTCATGTGTGGTGACTATTAGGGGTCTGGAGACCAGAGTGAATCTATTGCTATTAAGCATGGTGGATTTTGATGTCATTTTTGGCATGGATTGGCTATCTCCATGTCGTGCTATTCTAGACTGTCATGCTAAGACAGTTCACTTTGGCTATGCCGGGTGTACCGCGGATCGAGTGGCGTAGTGTGACTGATTATGTTCCTAGTAGAGTGATATCTTTCTTGAAGGCCTGGCGTATGGTCGGGAAGGGTTGCCTTTCTTATTTAGCATTTGTGAGGGATGTGGGAGCGGAGACTCCTAGCATTGATTCTGTTCCAATTGTGAGGGATTTTCCCGATGTGTTTCTTGTAGACCTGCCAAGCATGCCACCGGATAGGGTATTGATTTTGGTATTGACCTGGTGTCGGGCACTCAACCTATTTCTATTCCTCCGTATCGTATGGCACCAGTAGAGTTGAAAGAATTGAAAGAACAGCTTCAAGAACTCCTAGATAAGGGGTTCATCTAGTATGCCTGCGCTCGTTCTGTTTGTGAAGAAGAAGGATGGCACAATGAGAATGTGCATCGATTATAGGCAATTGAACAAGGTAACAATTAAGAACAAGTATCCTTTGCCTCGCATTGCTGATCTATTTGACTAGCTTCAGAGAGCGAGAGTGTTCTCCAAGATTGATCTCCGTTCGGGCTATCACCAGTTGAAGATCAGGGATACAGATATTCTTAAGACTTCTTTCAGGACCAGATATGGTCATTATGATTTTCTTGTTATGTCTTTCGGGCTGACTAATGCCCCAGCAGCGTTCATGCATTTGATGAACAGTGTATTTCGGCCTTATCTAGATTCATTCATTATTGTATTCATTGATGATATCCTGGTGTACTTGCGTAGTTAGGAGGAGCACGCGGAGCATTTGCGAGTTGTATTGCAGAGATTGATGGAGGAGAAGCTTTATGCAAAATTCTCCAAGTGTGAGTTTTGGCTCAGTTCAGTGACTTTCTTGGGACACGTGGTGTCCAGTAAGGGTATTAAGGTTGATCCAAAGAAGATAGAGGCAGTTCAGAGTTGGCCTAGACCGTCCTTAGCTATAGAGATTCGTAGCTTTCTTGAATTGACAAGCTATTATCACCGGTTTGTTTAGGGAGTAGCTTTCTTGGATCGCATTGCCCTTGACCAAGTTGACTCAGAACGGTGCTCCATTTGTATGGTCGGACGAGTGTGAGGAGAGCTTTCAAAGGCTCAAGATAGCTTTGACCACAACTCCAATATTGGTTTTGCCATCAGCTTTAGGTTCATATACCATATATTGTGATGATTCGAGAGTTGGGATTGGTTGTGTATTGATGCAGGAGGGTAGAGTTATTGCTTATGCTTCTCGTCAATTGAAGCCCCTGAGAAGAACTACCCCGTTCATGATTTGGAGTTGGCTGCTATAGTTCATGCATTGAAGATTTGGAGGCACTACTTGTATGGCGTATCTTGTGAGATATTCAATGATCATCGCAGTCTTCAGCATTTGTCAAGCAAAAGGATCTTAATTTGAGGCAGCGAAGATGGTTAGAGTTGCTTACGGATTATGATATCACCATATTGTACCATCTAGGAAAGGCCAATGTAGTGGTCGATGCTTTGAGCCGAAAGGCAGTGAGTATGGGGAGTTTGGCATGTATTCCAGTTGGGGAGAGATCCGTTGTAGTTGATGTTCAGGCCTTGGCCAATCGGTTTGTGAGGTTAGATATTTCGGAGCCCAGTCGGGTGTTGGCTTGCATGGTTTCTCGGTCTTCCTTATTTGATCGCATCAAAGAGCACCAGTATGATGACCCGCATTTGCTTGTCCTTAAGGATAGAGCTCAGAATGATGATGCCAGAGATGTGACCATCAGTGATGATGGGGTGTTGAGGATGCAGGGCCGGATTTGTGTGCCCAATGTTGATGGGCTGAGAGAGTTAATTCTGGAGGAGGCCCATAGCTCGCGGTATTCTATTTATCCGGGTGCCACGAAGATGTACTCGGATTTGAGGCAGCACTATTGGCGGAGAATAATGAAGAAAGATATTGTGAGATTTGTAGCTCAGTGTCTCAATTGTTAGCAGGTGAAATATGAGCATCAGAGACCGGGTGGCTTACTTCAGCAGATGGTTATTCCTAAGTGGAAGTGGGAGAGGATCACTATGGACTTTGTTGTTGGACTTCCACGGACTTTGAAGAAGTTCGATGTTATTTGGGTGATTGTGGATCGGCTGACCAAGTCCATGCACTTCATTCCTATCTGTACTACCTATTCTTCAGAGCGGTTAACAGAGTTATATATCCGAAAGATTGTTCGGCTGCACGGTGTTCCGGTTTCCATCATCTCAGATAGAGGTACTCAGTTTACTTTGCAGTTTGGGAGAGCCATGCAAAGATAGTCGGGTACTCAGGTGGAGTTGAGTACAACATTTCATCCTCAAGCAGACGGGCAGTCCGAGTGTACTATTCAGATATTGGAGGACATGTTGCGTACTTGTGTTATGGATTTTGGAGGATCATGGGATAGATTTCTACCACTTGTAGAGTTTGCCTACAACAACAACTACCAGTCGAGTATTCAGATGGTTCCATATGAGGCTTTGTATGGGAGGCGGTGTAGATCTCCAGTTGGTTGGTTCGAGCCCGGTGAGGCTAGGATATTGGGGACAGATTTGGTTTAGGATGCCTTAGAGAAGGTGAAGGTGATTCAGGAGAGGCTTCGTACAGCGCAGTCGCGAAAGAAGAGTTATGCGGACCGGAAGGTTCGAAATGTGTCCTACATGGTTGGTAAAAAGGTCTTGCTGAAGGTTTCGCCCATGAAGGGTGTTATGAGATTTGGGAAGAAAGGAAACTTGAGTTCGCGGTTCATAGGGCCTTTTGAGGTGCTTCAGAGGATTGGAGAGGTGGATTATGAGCTTGCTTTGCCACCCAGCTTGTCGAGCGTGCATCCGGTATTTCATGTTTCTATGCTCCGGAAGTATATTGGGGATCTGTCTCATGTGTTGGACTCCAGCACGATTCAGTTGGATGATGATTTGACCTTTGATGTAGATCCAGTAGCTATTTTGGGTCGTCAGGTTCGGAAGTCGAGGTCAAAAGATATAGCTTCAATGAAAGTGCAGTGGGGAGGTTGGCCCGTGGAGGAGGCTACCTGGGAGACCGAGCGGGATATGCGGAGCAGATATCCTCACCTATTCGAGGCTTCAGGTATGTTTTCTTGACCAGTTCGAGGACAAACGTTTGTTTAAGTTGGGGAGGATGTGACGACCCGGCCGGTCGTCTTATGAGTTACCGCTCCGTTTTTCCCCCATTTCAGCTTCTGTATGCTTTGTTATCCGTGTTCTATGTGATCGGGTTGATTAGTTTAAGTTCGGAGAGGATTTTGGTAAGAAATGAGACACTTAGTCACTTTTAAGAAGGCTTAAGTTGGAAAAGTCAATTGGACGTTGACTTATGTGTTAGAAGGCTCGGATGTGAGTTCCGATCGGTTAGTTTCGGTAGGTGATTTGTGACTTAGGAGCGCGACCGAAATGGGTTTTGGAGTTGTAGAGAAGATTTAGGCTTGAATTGGCGAAGTTGATAGTTTGGCGATTTTCAGTTGATAGGCGAGATTTTGATATAGGGGTCAGAAAGGAATTCCAAGAGTTGCAGTAGCTTCGTTGTATCATTTGGGATGTGTGTACAAAATTTCAGGTCATTCGGGTGAGATTTGAAAGACTTTTGATCGAAAGCATAATTTAAGAGTTCTTGGAGTTCTTAGGCTTGAATTCCCTATTAAATTGGTAATTTGATGTTGTTGTGAGCGTCCCGAGGTTTTGAACAAGTTTGAACGATGTCATGGGATGTGTTGGTGCAATTAGTTTGGAATTCCAAGAGTTTCGGGTAGGTTCTGGGATGTTTTAGGCCAAAATCATAGCTGTAGTAGGTCCAGAAGGGTTGTAGGACTTGGAACCCACCCGCGCGGACCGCACAAAAGGAAGTGCGGCCGCGGTATGTGCTGTGCGGACCGCACAAAATAAAATGCGGCCGCGGTGGTTTTGTGCGGACCGCGGTACTTTTGCGTGGACCGCGGTGGTTCTGTGCGGATCGCGGAGGCTGAAATCTGAGGGGTACTCTATAAATACGAGGTTTTGAATTTATTTAATATTTTGACCTAGAGAGCTCGGATTTTGGCGATTTTTCGAATGTTTTTCAAGAAATTCATCGGGGTAAGTGATTCTAACTCAGATTTGGCTAGAGTAATTGAATCTATCATTGAATTAATTAGGGGTGGGCATAAAATCCGAAAAAAAACATAATTCCGAACCGGACCGAGTTAATTCGGAATTTCGGTTTCATTTTGTTTGGTTTTTCGGTCTAATTCTGTATTGCAATTTCGGTATTTTCGGTACGATCCTCGGTATTAGAATTTTGAAATTTCGGTATACCGAAATACCGATTTTTTAAAGACATTTTCTTACTGCCTCCAATGCCCAGTCCACTGCCCAGCCCAGTCCACTGCCACATCCACTGCCCAGCCCCGAAATACCGATTTTTTTAGAAGACTTTAGTTGGACAGTTCATCCATTTTCGCCTAGCAAAATATTATAAAAAAAATCACCAACCTCCCCTTAATCACCACTAATAACACAAAAAGTAATTCCTTTTCATGATATATTTATAATACTAAAGTATAGTTCTTAATGACATCTTAATCATATCCTACAAATATATGAAACCTCCTTTTTCCCCTTTGAACATTCACGAAGAACACATGAAACACGAAATATAAAAGTCTTGTACTTATTTTTAAAAAAATATAATTATATACTTCAAAGAGAAGTATATAAAGCAGCCACATTCAAAAATAAGACTCTTCTTAGAAGAGGATACACATGATCACACAATTATATTTAACTAGCCCTGATCCTACATTTCTGAAAAACAAACATAGGCCATTGTTTTAACTAAGTATAGAATAGTGAAAATATGTCAAGAGGATCGGACTGGAGATAGGCCATTGGTTCTGATAACTCCTTGTGTTTTTGAATTCATTGTGAATTGATCAGTACTACAGTTTCCTCTGTTTTTGAATGCCAAATTGCCAACATTGTGAATTCATTGAATCAGTGAATTGTGAATTCACTGAAGAATTGTGCACGAAGAGGAGCAGAGAGATGTCAAGCATCATAAGTTTATTTAGTGATTATTAAACTGAAACTGTACCGAACCAAAATAAAAAATACCAAATCGTACCGAAATAATTTGGTACGGTATTTGGTATACACAATTGATAAACCGAATACCGAACCGAAATACCGAATGCCCACCCCTAAAATTCATGATTTGGGATGTAATTTGGGAAGAAAATTATGAAACCTTTCAAAAATATAAAATGATGATTTGAAGGACCAAATGGATTAGAATTGGATAATTTTGGTACGGTTAGACTCGTGAGGGTATGAGGATTCTGAAAATGTAAATTTTACCCGATTCCGAAACGTGGGCCCGGGGCTCGAGTTTTGCTAATTTCGGGATTTTTTATATTTTTTGAATTTTTTGCTTGGGATTTGTTCCCTTAGCATATTGTGACGTATTCGTTCTGATTTTGGATAGATTCGATGCGCGTGGAGGCCAATTCGAGGGGCAAAGGCGTCTCGAGTTAGAGAATTAGCCGGTTCGAGGTGAGTAATGATTGTAAATGATGTCCTGAGGGTTTGAGACCCCGGATTGCACATCGTAGTGCTATATTGAGGTGAGACACGCGCTGGATGATGAGCGTGGGGTCTTTTACTACTGGGGATTGTGACTTGGTCCGTCCCGATTGATGATTTTTATCGTGTATTTGACTGAAATTTTATTTGTTATCATCATGATTTGGGTTGATTGCCATATTTGGGCTTCGTGCCAACTATCTGAACCCTTCGGGGATTTTGACTGATTTTCCTCGCTATACTTGTTTAAAATCATATCCTCAGTCATGTTTCTATCTGTTTTAAACGATTCGAGCTGGTTTTATCATACTATTCATAAATAAGAGGAATTTGTGGGCTGAGATCCCTATCTCCTGTTATTGTGTCCGAGAGGCTGTAAGGTTAATGACTGAGAAGGGTTGAGACAATAGTGAGGATATTATATATGTTATGGATCGGGTTGCACGCCACATCAATACTTATATGGATCGGGCTGCATGCCGCAACAATATAGCGTTTGGGTTGTAGGAGCCCCTCCGGAGTCTGTACACCCCCAGTGAGCGCAGTCGACTATCTTTATGGATCGGGTTGCACGCCGCAACAATGTACGGATCGGGCTGCACGCTGCAGCGGTTATTCTGATTTCTGTTATTATGAGAGATATATGGGTCGAGAGAGAATGAGCACCAAGTGATGAGAGTGAGCCCGATGAGCTGACACTGTTCTGAGTGATTGACACTATGCTCGAGGGGTGGATTTTTGCTTGTTATTTACCTGTTAAATTACCATTTTACCTGATTTAAAGAGATTTCACTTGTCGTCTTCAGTAATTTACTACTTTAAGTGATTTTTACTGCTCGATATCGAACTACTTTGTGCCTTTACGTGTTTTCTTGCTTTCAGCCATTATTTATAATTATTACTCACTGAATCGGAGTACTCACATTACTCCCTGCCCCATGTATGCAGATTCAGGCATCGCAGAGTCCGATCCTGAGTGTTGATCCACCTAGTCCAGGCAGTGATTCGGAGACTGCGAGGTAGCTGTTCGCATCCGTAGCCCCGTGCCTCCTTATCTTATCATTTTCATGTTCTTAGAACTATTGTATCAGATTTAGTGTTCAGTAGACTTGTATTCGGATTTCATAGTTGTTCATGACTTGTGACACCCCGGTTTGGGCTGTGTCGGAAGGGTTCTTACTGAGGTTATCATTAATTCCGCAAATTATGGATATTATATCATGCTTTAGAACTATTTATGATATTTAACTATTTAAAAGAGGTGTTCTGTTTGGTCTGGCTGGCCTTGTCTTCACGAGAGGTGCCATCACGATCGGGTTCGGGAATTGGGTCATGACACTCTAACACCCGACCTTTAAAAACCTAGTCAAACAATCCTGGGACAACCAAGATAGTATTATAATGGCAACTGAAAACTTTACTAAGAACGTTAAGGAATGGAATAAAAATACCTTTGGTAATATTGTAAAGCCCCGGAAAATTTTGTCAAGTAATTTAAGATTTCGTGGTGCCAAGGTAGGCTAATTATTTTATTTTGTATGCAAATGAGGATTCATGAAATAATGGATATCAATTGGATATGTTAATAAGTGTATAAGTTATATTATAAGTGAATTGGGGTCTAAGGAGAGGCCTAAGTCTAAGCCAAGTTGGAAAATTTCATAATAGACTAAAGTTGTAAATGAGTGCGCACAAGACCTCACTTTGGACAATCATATCTCCAGTTATATAAGAAGTTGTGTGATGAACAACCTATCAAATTACAGCCCTTTGAGTCTAGTTTCCAACGCATCAAACCGTTTGTCATTTGGAGGTGTATACAGAAAGTTAAGACAATTGTACTGGGAATGTGATATTAGCGTGGCCTTAGCGCGGCCGCGCATATTGCGAAGTATTCTACCTCGTTAGCGCGGCCTTAGCAAGGGCGCGCTAGTGGCAGACCTCTAATTACACCTAAGGATGGGAAATTAGAGGATATAAGTCATTTTTAAAGACTAGGGCATCCTCTCCATCCCCAATCCGGCCAAGGCATCCAATTGCACACCTAAGGTGAGTTTTTAAGTGTGTTTTCATGGTGATTTCACTTCTCATTCACTAGTTACAACATAATTTTGATTGGATTTCATAGGATTTATTCAAAATTTCAAGAACACCCCAAAGTTGTCTTTCAAGATTTGGTCTACAAGAGGTAAACTTTTACCCTTAAACTTACATATATGGAGTTATTATGGAATTATGAGTATGAATCAAGTATTACAATTTATGGTATGGTGATTGGAAGCCATAAATTCCCAATTTAAATACATGACCATGGTAGGGATTTAAAGGTGATTACTTGATGGAATTTTGTTGGTTGGGTGTGAATGGTTGATCACACATGTGGTGTTAGGAGTATAAATTGTTAAAGAATAATGGTGGGATGAATTGTTGGTTAATGGTGATAGTTGGATGAACCAATACTATAGTTATGAGGTGTAAATATCTATACCTGCAAGGTGTTTGATAATATGCCTAAATGGCTTAAGTTATGGAATTTATTACTAATATTGGCACTATTGAATGTTGTATTGTAGATTAAAGTTACTTAAGTGTATTGGATCATTGTAGTATCATTAAGGGCCAAATTTCAGGTATGTATAACTAAACCCCCCTTTTATTAGAAATTGAGCTCCGTTGGCGTTTACGAAAGTGTGGTAAGATTTGAATGGGTTAATGTATTGATTGTTATTGCGCATTAATTGATTTGCAATTAACTACACATATACGTGAATGATGTGCCTCAATGTGAGTAATGTACCATTCTTGATAATTAGAGAAGTATGAAGAATACAATTATGTGTTGAAATGCTTAGGCTATAAGCCAAGATAGAAACTAAGAATTATTCATGCTAGCTATGTGCCCACTTACCTGTACTGCAACTTGAATTACTTTTGTATATGCCTATGATCACAACCTGCAAGATGAATACTGAAAATAGAAAACGATGTGATAATGGTGTCCCTGAGTGCCAAGAAATTGATATGATATATATGAAATAAAGATTCAGATGTGATGACTAATGAGAAAGAAACAACGCCTAGATAAGGCGGCCTAGCCGATCGGGTCGTGATCGGACACCATGCCGCACACATAGTGGTAATGTGCTGATATTGAATTCCGGATAAGGGAAATGAAATAGTAATTGAGATATATGCCTCCAATGAGGCAACCTAGCCGGTCGGGTCGTGATCGGTCTCCGCTCAAGGTAGCGGTGGTATTGAGAACAGTGATGAAGATATGAAAGAAATGCCCCAAACTAAGTTTTGGAAATTATATGAAGGATTGAATGAATTGCATAGTTGATTTACTCATGTGATTTACTTGTACTTGCTTGATAGTTCTTTCTAGTAAAATGATGTTTAGTTATACATACTAGTGCTATTCGATGGCACTACCGTCCCTTTTGCCAGGGCGCTACATTTTTTTTATAAATGTAGGTGGCTCCATTGAGGATAATGTCGATCGCACATAGCGAAGTACCTTATTCTCAAAGTCTTGGTGAGCCCCTTTCTCCTTCAAGGGGTTATATTGTACATCTTCTTATTTTGGACTTTCACTTTTGAGGTATAGCCGGGGCTTTATTGTCGGCATTGTTATCACGTCTTGTGTATCCTTAGAGGCTCCGTAGACGTTTGTGTGGGTTATGCATGGGTATTGGATAGGTCAATGAACCATGTTGTAACCTTGTACTCTTTATTTCTTCTACACTATAACTTGTATGGAACCTTGGAAGTTTAACCACGTTTTAAATGTTGTGATATAAAATGAACTAAGATGTTGAATGTACTATATTTCCTAGTTTAAATAAAGGTAAGCATGGCTTCCTTATTCCTATCGAGTTGGGTAGATAACGGTTGATAAGGCTTGCTCAGTTGGGTTCACTCAATTAAGCGTCGGTTGCGCCTCCCGAAGTTGGGGCGTGACAAACTTGGTATCAAAGCCTAAGGTTTTAAAGTGTCCTAGGATGTCTCGGAGCCGTGTCTATAGAGTCCTTCTTATAGGTGTGTTGTCGACCACATCTATAAGTTGGAGGCTACTTGGGCATTTAGGAATAACACCCTTCTTTGATATTCTTGATCATGCGGTGAAACTGTTTTCTTCCTAATCAGTGCATTGTTCTATATTTCAATAAATAGCACCAAAGAAGAAAACGAGAATTGGTCAAGAAGTCAATGCCACCCCAGGAGTGGCTGATGATTCACTGCTTGATGTTGCGGGTGAGGGTAGTCGCCCTGCTATTACTCTACCGGATCCTTCTATTGCAGAGCAGACTACCCTAGTTCCTACACCTACGGAGGGTACCACTATCCCTCCCGTTGATACTTATGTCCCACCTCCAGCCCCAACCTCAGGTTCTGGTATTTCTGATGGGGATCTTAGGGGAGCTATTCAGACGCTGACCCAATTAGTGGCCTCTCAGGCCCAGAGATCAAATGTTGCGCCCAGTTCATCCAGCCAGCAAGGGGATTCCACTAGTTCCAGGGTAAATAGATTCCTTCAGTTAGCCCTTCCAATATTTACAGGTGCCAATCCAGAAGAAGACCCCCGGGATTTCATTGATGAGATACACAAGACCCTCAGGGTGATGCGTGCGACTGAGACAGAGGGGGTGGAGTTGGCTGCCTACTACCTGAAAGGGGTGTCCTATTTGTGGTTTGAGTTGTGGGTGGATACCCATGAGGAGGGGCGTCCTCCGACGAGATGGAGTGAGTTTGCAGACGCCTTTATAGATCATTTCCTGCCCGCTGAGACAAGGGCAGCCCGGGCAGCAAAGTTTGAAAAATTGAGGCTAGGTAATAGGAGTGTGTGGGAGTACCACATGGAGTTTTCTCGCTTGTCAAAATATGTCATTCATATGTTGCCCACAATGGAGGCCAGAGTGCGTCGGTTTGTTCAGGGACTTAATTCTTTGACCATTAATGAGGCTTTTACGACTGCATTGAATTCGGATATGAATTATGGGAAGATGGTAGCTTTTTCTCAGGCTATAGAGAAATGCAAGTTGAAGAACAGAATGGAGAGAGAGGGTAACAGTAAGGCCAGGTCCATGGGCAACATGGGAGAGTCACTAGGTGGGGGAAGATCAGCTTTCAGGGGAGGATCATCAAGGCCTTCCCAGTCTGTTGCACAGTCTTCAGCTAGTGCACTGCTATCGGGGCCCAGCCAGCAGCAGTGGAGTCATTTCAGGCCCGGTCAGGGCAACAGGGGATCCTATCAGCGAGGTCGGTCAGGAGAGAGGTTCCAGTAGCAGCAGAGGTCCCCGTGCCCCAGGTGCGGGAAGATGCACTTGAGAATTTGCTATATGGAGTTACCTATATGCTATAGATGTGGGATGAGGGGTCATATTCAGAGACATTGTTGAGTGTCTCGCCAGGGAGCAGGTAGGGGCGCAGCTCAGCCCACCAATCCAGCAGCTGCTACATCTTCAGCCCCCTCTCCAGCTCGAGGTACCCCAGCACTCGCAGGGCATGGTGCAGGCATGCAGCTAGGGGTGGTGCGTAGAGTTCAGGAGTACCCAGCCGATTCTATGCTATGAGTGGTCACCAGACTGCAAAGGCTTCTGCAGATGTTGTTATAGGTATTCTGACTGTCCAATCTCATGATGTGTATGCACTTATTGACCTCGGTTCCACCTTATCCTATGTTACCCCTTTTGTTGCAATGGAATTCGGGATAGAACCAGAATAACTTCATGAACCATTCTCAGTATCTACCCCGGTTGGAGAGTCAATTTTGGCTGCTCGAGTCTATAGAGGGTGTATTATCACGGTGCGGGGTAAGGATACCACGGCCGATCTTGTTGAGTTAGGGATGGTCGACTTTGATGTAATAATTGGGATAGATTGGCTTTATTCATGCTTTGCTAAACTTGACTGTCGGACTAGAACTATTAGGCTTGAATTCCCTGATGAGCCCATTATTGAATGGAAGGGTGATAATGTAGTGCCTAGAGGTCGGTTTATTTCCTACCTTAAGGCCGCGAATATGATCAAGAAGGGGTGTATCTATCATTTAGTTCGGGTTACGGATGTCGATGCCGAGGCGCTTAGCCTTAAGTCTGTACCGGTTGTGAATGAATTCCCGGACATCTTTCTAGATGAGCTCCCTGAGATTCCCCCAGATAGGGAGATTGACTTTGGTATCGATGTGATGTCAGGCATGCAGCCTATATTAATTCCACCCTATAGAATGGCACCGACAGAATTGAAAGAGCTAAAGGAGCAATTGAAGGATTTGTTAGAGAAGGGTTTCATCCGGCCGAGTGTGTCGCCATAGGGTGCACCCGTCTTGTTTGTAAGAAAGACGGATCGCTGCGGATGTGTATTGAGTACCGGCAACTCAACAAAGTCACAATCAAAAACAAATATCCTCTGCCAAGAATTGATGACTTGTTTGATCAATTGCAGCGTGCTATGTGTTTCTCAAAGATTGACTTGCGGTCCGGGTATCACCAATTGAAGATAAGGGAGCAGGATATTCCAAAATTAGCCTTCAGAACTCGGTATGGGCACTTCGAATTTATAGTGATGTCTTTTGGGCTAACAAATGCCCCCGCAACGTTCATGGACCTTATGAATCGAGTCTTCAAGACATTTCTAGACTCATTTGTGATAGTGTTCATTGACGACATTCTGGTATATTCCCAAAGTCGGAAGGACCATGCTGACCATCTCAAGGCAGTTTTGCAGACTTTTCAGCAACATCAACTGTATGCAAAATTTTCAAAATGAGAATTTTGGCTTGAATCTGACGCGTTCTTGGGTCATGTCGTTTCCGGGGAAGGAATTATGGTTGATCCTCAGAAGGTTGCAGCAGTGAAGAATTGGCCTAGACTTACCACTCCAACCGAGATCCGTTGTTTCTTGGGTTTAGTTGGATACTACAGGAGGTTTGTGGAGGGGTTTTCTACTCTTGCTTCTCCATTGACTAAATTGACGTAGAAAGCTGTTAAATTCCAATGGTCCGATGCTTGTGAAGAGAGTTTCCAAGAAATGAAATCAAGGTTAACTACAGCACTAGTATTAGCCCTGCCAAAGGGTACAGAGGGATTTGTGGTGTATTGCGATGCTTCAAGGATCGGGCTCGGATGTGTGTTGATGCAACACAACAAGGTTATAGCCTACGCTTCTAGGCAACTCAAGAATCATGAGAAGAACTATCCAACCCATGACCTAGAGCTGGTAGTAGTGGTGTTTGCGCTAAAGATTTGGAGACATTATTTGTATGGGGTCCATGTGGATGTATTTACGGATCATAAGAGCCTTCAATATATTTTCAAGCAGAAAGAGTTAAATCTGAGGCAAAGAAGATAGCTAGAGTTACTCAAGGACTATGATATCGACATTCTCTATCACCCGGGAAAGGCTAATGTCGTTGCAGATGCACTTAGTCGAAAATCTATGGGGAGTTTGGCTCATTTGGGGGCATATCAGAGGCCGTTAGCCAGGGAGGTTTACCAGTTGGCCAGTTTGGGAGTTCGCCTTGCGGACTCTAGTGAAGGAGGGGTAATTATACAGAATAGGGCCGAATTATTGCTTGTAGCAGAGGTGAAGGAAAAGCAATTCAACGATCCATTGTTAGAACGATTGAAAGGGGGGATTCACAAACACAATACCACAGCCTTTTCCTTTGGCATAAATGATGGTACTCTACGGTACCAAGACCGCCTATGTGTTCCTGATATTGACGGTCTTCGGGAAAGGATCATGGCAGAAGCTCACACATCCAGGTATTCTGTGCACCCCGGTTCTACAAAAATGTATCATAATCTCAAGAAAATTTATTGGTGGAACAACATGAAGAGGGATGTGACGAATTTTGTAGCAAAATGTCCAAATTGTCAACAAATGAAGGCCGAACATCAAAAGCCCGGTAGATTGACTCAAAGCATAGAAATTCCAATGTGGAAATGGGAGATGATCAATATGAATTTTGTAGTAGGGCTTCCGCGTACTCCGCGCAGGTTCGACTCAATTTGGGTGATCGTTGACCGACTCACAAAATCCGCGCACTTCTTGACAGTTAAATCTACCGACATAGCGGAATAGTATGCTCAGTTGTATATCAAAGAAATAGTCAGGTTGCATGGCACTCCAGTCTCAATCATTTCAGATTGAGGGGCTCAGTTCACGGCCAACTTTTGGAAGAAATTTCAGCAAGGTTTGGGTACGCAGGTAAAACTTAGCACAACTTTTCATCCACAAATCGATGGGCAAGCAGAGCGGACTATTCACACACTTGAAGACATGTTGTGTGCGTGTACTATTGATTTCAAGGGTAGTTGGGATGACCATTTGCCACTCATAGAATTTGCTTACAACAAAAGCTTCCATGCTAGTATCCCGATGGCACCATTCGAGGTATTATATGGTAGGAGATGTAGGTCTCCCATTAGGTGGTTCGAGGTTGGAGAAGCAGAATTGATAGGGTCGAACCTTGTGTATCAGGCCATGGAGAAAGTCAAGATTATTAAGGAGAGGTTGGAAACTGCTCATCAGAGTCGCCAAAAGTCTTATTCAGACATTCATCGTAGAGATTTGGAGTTCAAAAAAGATGATTGGGTATTTTTGAAGGTTTCACCCATGAAGGGCATCATGCGGTTCGGGAAGAAAGGGAAATTAAGTCCGAGGTATGTCAGACCATACAGAATCATTCAGAGGATCGGTCAGGTGGCATACAAGCTCGAGCTGCCACCCGAGATGTCGTTGGTACATCCGGTTTTCGATGTGTCTATGTTGAAGAGGGTAGTGGGAGATTTGTCCGTTATTGTGCCAATTGAAGCTATTGAGGTTAATGAAGAACTATCTTATGAAGAAATTCCAATTGGCATTCTTGATAGGCAAGTCCGGAAATTGAGAAATAAGGAAATTGCCTCTGTAAAAGTGTTATGGCGGAACCAGCAGGTTGAGGAAGCCACTTGGGAATCCGAGGAAGAAATGAGAAAGAAGTACCCAAATTTGTTTGAATAGTTATGTAATAGCTTTTATGCATTTGGTTCCTATGACCTCTTATCTTTTGATTTGATCTATGTTAAACTATTCTATTTTAGTAATATATATTGCCTGTGCGACCATGGTTGGTGTTGTATAAGTTATGTTATGCCTATGGAACATGTATATGTTGTTAGGATATGTATCTGGGGGCCTCTGACAGGTGGATAGTCCTAGTTACAAGGGAAGCACTGCCGAAATTTCGGAAAAATTTGGGAGTTAGTCAAATTTTGGGAGTTAAAGATGTGTGAGAAAGGAGATAAGTTATACTAAGTATTTGCAGATTGACTCCAATTATCATTCGAGGACGAATGATCCTAAGAGGGGGAGAATGTAAAGCCCCGGAAAATTTTGCCAAGTAATTTAAGATTTCGTGGTGCCAAGGTAGGCTAATTATTTTATTTTGAGTGCAAATGAGGATTCATGATATAATGGACATCAATTGAATATGTTAATAAGTGTATAAGTCATATTATAAGTGAATTGGGGTCTAAGGAGAGGCTTAAGTCTAAGCCAAGTTGGAAAATTTCATAATAGACTAAAGTTGTAAATGAGTGCGCACAAGACCTCACTTTGGACAATCATATCTCCAGTTATATAAGGAGTTGTATGATTCAAAAATTATAAAATTAAATCCCTTTGAATCTAGTTTCCAACGCATCAAACCGTTCGTCATTTGGAGGTGTATACAGAAAGTTACGACAATTTTACTGGGCATGTGTCATTAGTGCGGCCTTAGCGCGGCCATTAGCGCGACCGCACATATTGTGAAGTATTCTGCCTCGTTAGCGCGGCCTTAGCGCGGGCGCGCTAGTGGAAGACCTCTAAATACACCTAAGGACGGGAAATTAGAGGATTTAAGTCATTTTTTAAGACTAGGGCATCCTCTCCATCCCCAATCCGACCAAGGCATCCAATTGCACACCTAAGGTGAGTTTTTAAGTGTGTTTTCATGGTGATTTCACTTCTCAATCACTAGTTACAACATAATTTTGATTGGATTTTATAGGATTTATTCAAAATCTCAAGAACACCCCAAAGTTGTCTTTCAAGATTTGGTCTACAAGAGGTAAACTTTTACCCTTAAACTTACATATATGGAGTTATTATGGAATTATGAGTATGAATCAAGTATTACAATTTATGATATGGTAATTGGAAGCCATAAATTCCCAATTTAAATACATGACCATGGTAGGGATTTAAAGGTGATTACTTGATGGAATTTTGTTGGTTGGGTGTGAATGGTTGATCACACATGTGGTGTTAGGAGTATAAATTGTTAAAGAATAATGGTGGAATGAATTGTTGGTTAATGGTGATAGTTGGATGAACCAATACTATAGTTATGAGATGTAAATATCTATACCTACAAGGTGTTTGATAATATGCCTAAATGGCTTAAGTTATGGAATTTATTACTAATATTGGCCCTATTGAATGGTGTATTGTAGATTGAAGTTACTTAAGTGTATTGGATCATTGTAGTATCATTAAGGGGCAAATTTCAGGTATGTATAGCTAAAATATCCTTTTATTAGAAATTGAGCTCTGTTGGCGTTTACGAAAGTGTGGTAAAATTTGAATTGGTTAATGTATTGATTGTTATTGTGCATTAATTGATTTGCAATTAACTACACATATACGTGAAGGATGTGCCTCAATGTGAGTAATGTATCATTCTTGATAATTAAAGAAGTATGAAGAATACAATTATGTGTTGAAATGCTTAGGCTATAAGCCAAGAAACAGAGAATTATTCATGCTAGCTATGTGCCCACTTACCTGTATTGCAACTTGAATTACTTTTGTATATGCCTATGATCACAACCTGCAAGATGAATACTAAAAATGGAAAACGATGTGATAATGGTGGCCCTGAGTGCCAAGGAATTGATATGATATATATGAAATAAAGATTCAGATGTGATGACTAATGAGAAAGGGACAACGCCTAGATAAGGCGGCCTAGCCGATCGGGTCGTGATCGGACACCATGCCGCACACATGGTGGTAATGTGCTGATATTGAATTCCGGATAAGGGAAATGAAATAGTAATTGAGATATATGCCTCCAATGAGGCAACTTAGCCGGTCGGTTCGTGATCGGACTCCGCTCAAGATAGCGGTGGTATTGAGAACAGTGATGAAGATATGAAAGAAATGCCCCAAACTAAGTTTTGGAAATTATATGAAGGATTGAATGAATTGCATATTTGATTTACTCATGTGATTTACTTGTACTTGCTTGATAGTTCTTTCTAGTAAAATGGTATTTAGTTATACATACTAGTGCTATTCGATGGCACTAACATCCTTTTTGCCGGGGGCGCTACATTTTTTATGAATGTAGGTGGCTCCATTGCGGATAGTGCCGATCGCGCATAGCGGAGTACCTTTTTCTCAAAGTTTTGGTGAGCCCCTTTCTCCTTCAAGGGGTTATATTGTACATCTTCTTATTTTGGACTTTCACTGTTGAGGTATAGTCAGGGCCTTGTTGTCGGCATTGTTATCACGTCTTTTGTATATTTAGAGGCTCTGTAGACGTTTGTGTGGGTTATGTATGGGTATTGGATATGTCAATGGACCATGTTGTAACTTTGTACTCTTGCTTTCTTCTACACTATAACTTGTATGGAACCTTGGAAGTTTAACCACGTTTTAAATGTTGTGATATAAAATGAACTAAGATGTTGAATGTACTATATTTCCTAGTTTAAATAAAGGTAAGCATGGCTTCCTTATTCCTATCGAGTTGGGTAGATAGCGGTTGATAAGGCTTGCTTAGTTGGGTTCACTAGATTGAGCGTCGATCACGCCTCCCGAAGTTGGGGCGTGACAAACTTGGTATCAGAGCCTAAGGTTTTAAAGTGTCCTCGGATGTCTCGGAGCCGTGTCTAGTAGAGTCTTTCTTATCGGTGTGTTGTCGACCACATCTATAAGTTGGAGGCTACTTGGGCATTTAGGAATAACACCCTTCTTTGATATTCTTGATTGTGCTGTGAAACTGTTTTCTTACTAATCAGTGTGTTGTTCTATCTTTCAGTAAATGGCACCTAAGAAGAAAGCGAGAATTGGTCAAGAAGCCAATGCCACCCCAGGAGTGGCTAATGATTCAGTGCTTGATGTTGCGGGTGAGGGTAGTCGCGCAGCTATTACTCTGCCGGATCCTTCTATTCCAGAGCAGACTACCCCAGTTCCTACACCTACGGAAGGTACCACTATCCCTCCCGCTGATACTTATGTCCCGCCTCCAGCCCCAACCTCAAGTTCTGGTATTTCTGATGGAGATCTTAGGGGAGCTATTCAGATGTTGATCCAATTAGTGGCCTCTCAGGCCCATAGATCAAATGTTGCGCCCAGTTCATCCAGCCAGCAAGGGGATTCTACTAGTTCCAGGGTAAACAGATTCCTTCAGTTAGACCCTCCGGTATTTACAGGTGCCAATCCAAAAAAAGACCCCTAGGATTTCATTGATGAGATGTACAAGACCCTCAGGGTGATGCGTGCAACTGAGACAGAGGGGGTCGAGTTGGCTGCCTACCGCCTTAAAAGGGTGTCCTATTCGTGGTTTGAGTTGTGGGAGGATACCCGTGAGGAGGGGCGTCCTCCGGCGAGATGGAGTGAGTTTGCAAACGCCTTTATAGATCATTTCCTGCCCGCCGAGACAAGGGTAGCCTAGGAAGCGGAGTTTGAAAACTTGAGGCAAGGTAACAAGAGTGTGTGGGAGTACCATATGGAGTTTGCCCGCTTATCAAAATATGTCATTCATATGTTGCCCACAATGGAGGCCAGGGTGCGCCGGTTTGTTCAGGGACTTAATTCTTTGACCATTAATGAGGCTTCTACGACTGCATTGAATTCGGTTATGAATTATAGGAAGATGGTTTGCTCAGGCTATAGAGAACCACAAGTTGAAGAACATAATGGATAGAGAGGGTAAGAGCAAGGCCAGGTCCACGGGCAACATGGGAGAGTCACTAGGTGGGGGAAGATCAGCTTTCAGGGGAGGATCATCAAGGCCTTCCCAGTCTGTTGCATAATCTTCAGCTAGTGCACCGCCATCAGGGCCCATCCAGCAGTAGTGGAGTCATTTCAGGCCCGATCAGGGCAATAGGGGATCCCATCAGCGGGGTCAGTCAGGAGAGAGGTTCCAGCAGTAGCAGAGGTCCCCGTGCCCCAGGTGAGGGAAGATGCACTTAGGAATTTGCTATATGGAGTTACCTATATGATATGGATGTGGGATGAGGGGTCATATTCAGAGACATTGTCGTATGTCTCGCCAGGGAGCAGGTAGGGGCGCAGCTCAGCCCTCCAGTCCAGCAGCTGCTACATCTTCAGCCCCCTCTCCAGCTCGAGGCACCCCGGCACCCGCAGGGCGTGGTGCAGCTAGGGGTGGTGCGTAGAGTTCAGGAGTACCCAGCCGATTCTCTGCTGTAAGTGGTCACCAGACTGCAAAGGCTTCTCCAGATGTTGTTACAGGTATTCTGACTGTCCAATCTCATGATGTGTATGCACTTATTGACCCCGGTTCTACCTTATCCTATGTTACACCTTTTGTTGCTATTGAATTCGGGATAGAACTAAAATAACTTCATGAACCATTCTTAGTATCTACCCCAGTTAGAGAGTCAATTTTGGCTGCTCGATTCTATAGAGGGTGTATTATCACGGTGCGGGGTAGGGATACCACGGCCGATCTTATTGAGTTAGGGATGGTCGACTTTGATGTAATAATGGGGATAGATTGGCTTTATTCATTATTTGCTAAACTTGACTGTCGGACTAGAACTATTAGGCTTCAATTCCCTAATGAACTCGTTATTGAATGGAAGGGTGATAATGTAGTGCCTAGAGGTCGGTTTATTTCCTACCTTAAGGCCGCGGAGATGATCAAGAAGGGGTGTATCTATCATCTAGTTCGGGTTACGAATGTCAATGCCGAGGCACTTAGCCTTGAGTCTATACCGGTTGTGAATGAATTCCCGAACGTCTTTCCAGATGAGCTCCCTGGATTCTCCCAGATAGGGAGATTGACTTTGGTATCGATGTGATGTCAGGCACGCAGCCTATATCAATTCCACCCTATAGAATGGCACCGGCAGAATTGAAAGAGCTAAATGAGCAATTGAAAGATTTGTTAGAGAAGGGTTTCATCCGGCCGAGTGTGTCGCCATGGGGCGCACCCGTCATGTTTGTGAGAAAGAAAGATGGATCGCTGTAGATGTGTATTGACTACCGGCAACTCAACAAAGTCATAATCAAAAACAAATATCCTCTGCCAAGAATTGATGATTTGTTTGATCAATTGTAGGGTGCTACGTGTTTCTCAAAGATTGACTTGCGGTCCGGGTATCACCAATTGAAGATAAGGGAGCAGGATATTCCAAAAATAGCCTTCAGAACTCGGTATGGGCACTTCAAATTTATGGTGATATCTTTTGGGCTAACAAATGCCCCCACAGCTTTCATGGACCTTAGGAATCGAATCTTCAAGCCCTTTATAGACTCTTTTGTGATAGTGTTCATTGACGACATTCTGGTATATTCCCAAAGTCGGGAGGACCATGCTGACCATCTCAGGGCAGTTTTGCAGACTCTTCAGCAACATCAACTGTATGCGAAATTTTCAAAATGTGAATTTTGGCTTGAATTTGTCGCGTTCTTGGGTCATGTCATTTCCAGGGAAGGAATTATGGTTGATCCTCAGAAGGTTGCAGCAGTGAAGAATTGGCCTAGACCTACCACTCCAACCGAGATCCGCAGTTTCTTGGGTTTAGCTGGATACTACATGAGGTTTGTGGAGAGGTTTTCTACTCTTGCCTCTCCATTGACTAAATTGACGCAGAAAGAAGTTAAATTCCAATGGTCCGATGCTTGTGAAAAGAGTTTCCAAGAATTGAAATCAAGGTTGACAACAGCACTGGTATTAGCCCTGTTATAGGGTACAGAGGGATTTGTGGTGTATTGTGATGCTTCAAGGATAGAGCTCGGGTGTGTGTTGATGCAACACGGCAAGGTTATAGCCTACTCTTCTAGGCAACTCAAGAATCATGAGAAGAACTATCCAACCCATGACCTAGAGTTGGCAGCAGTGGTGTTTGCGCTAAAGATTTGGCGACATTATTTGTATGGGGTCCATGTGGATGTATTTACGGATCATAAGAGCCTTCAATATATTTTCAAGCAGAAAGAGTTGAATCTGAGGCAAAGAAGATGGCTAAAGTTACTCAAAGACTATGACATCGACATTCTCTATCACCCGGGAAAGTCTAATGTTGTGGCAGATGCACTTAGTCGAAAATCTATGGGGAGTTTGGCTCATTTCGGGGCATATCAGAGGCCGTTAGCTAGAGAGGTTTACCAGTTGTCCAGTTTGGGAGTTCTCCTTGCGGACTCTAGTGAAGGAGGGGTAATTATACAGAATAGGGCCGAATTATCGCTTGTAGCGGAGGTGAAGGAAAAACAATTCAACGATCGATTGTTAGCACGATTGAAAGAGGGGATTCACATACACAATACCACATCCTTTTCCTTTGGCATGAATGATGGTACTCTACTGTACCAAGACTGCCTATGTGTTCCTGATATCGACGGTCTTCGGGAAAGGATCATGGCAGAAGCTCACACATCCAGTTATTCCGTGCACCCCGGTTCTACAAAAATGTATCATGATCTGAAGAAAATTTATTGGTGGAACAACATGAAGAGGTATGTGGCAGATTTTGTAGCAAAATGTCCAAATTGTCAACAAGTGAAGGCCGAACATCAAAGGCCCGGTGGATTGACTCAAAGCATAGAAATTCCAATGTGGAAATGGGAGATGATCAATATGGATTTTGTAGTAGGGCTTCTGTGCACTCCACGCAGGTTCGACTCAATTTGGGTGATCGTTGACCGACTCACAAAATCAGCGCACTTCTTGCCAGTTAAATCTACCGACACAGCGGAACAGTATACTCAGTTGTATATCAAAAAAATAGTCAGGTTGCATGGCACTCCAGTCTCAATCATTTCAGATTGAGGGGCTCAGTTCACGGCCAACTTTTGAAAGAAATTTCAGCAAGGTTTGGGTACGCAGGTAAACCTTAGCACAACTTTTCATCCACAAACCGATGGGCAAGTAGAGCGGACTATTCAGACGCTTGAAGACATGTTGCGTGCTTGTACTATTGATTTCAAGGGTAGTTGGGATGACCATTTGCCACTCATAGAATTTTCTTACAACAACAGCTTCCATACTAGTATCCAGATGGCACCATTTGAGGCACTGTATGGTAGGAGATGCAGGTCTCCCATTGGGTGGTTCGAGGTTGGAGAAGTAGAATTGATAGGGCCGGACCTTATGTATCAGGCCATGGAGAAAGTCATGATTATTAAGGAGAGGTTGAAAACTGCTCAGAGTCGCCAAAAGTCTTATTCAGACATTTGTCGTAGAGATTTGGAGTTCAAAGAAGATGATTGGGTATTTTTGAAGGTTTCCCCCATGAAGGGCATCATGCGATTCGGGAAGAAATGGAAATTAAGTCCGAGGTATGTCAGGCTGTACAGAATCATTCAGAGGATCGGTCAGGTGGCATACAAGCTTGAGCTGCCACCCGAGATATCATTGGTACATTCGGTTTTCCATGTGTCTATGTTGAAGAGGGTAGTGGGAGATCCGTCCGTTATTGTGCCAATTAAAGCTATTGAGGTTAATGAAGAACTATCTTATGAAGAAATTCCAGTTGTCATTCTTGATAGGCAAGTTCGGAAATTGAGAAATAAGGAAATTGCCTCTGTAAAAGTGTTACGGCGGAACCATCAGGTTGAGGAAGCCACTTGGGAAGCCGAGGAAGAAATGAGAAAGAAGTACCCAAATTTGTTTGAATAGTTATGTAATAGCTTTTATGCATTTGGTTCCTATGACCTCTTATCTTTTGATTTGATCTATGTTAAACTATTCTATTTTGGTAATATATGTTGCCTATGCGGCCATGGTTGGTGTTGTATAAGTTATGTTATGCCTATGGAACATGTATATGTTGTTAGGATATGTATCTGGGCTCTCTGATAGGTGGATAATCCTAGTTACAAGGGAAACTCTACCGAAATTTCTGAAAAATTTGGGAGTTAGTCAAAAATTGGGAGTTAAAGATGTGTGAGAAAGGAGATAAGTTATATTAAGTATTTGCAGATTGACTCCAATTATCATTCGAGGACAATCATATCTCCAGTTATATAAGGATTTGTGTGATTCATAACCTATCTAATTAAAGCCCTTTGAGTCTAGTTTCCAACGCATCAAACTGTTCGCCATTTGGAGGTGTATACAGAAAGTTACGACTATTTTACTGGGCATGTGTCATTAGCGCGGCCGCGCATATTGTGAAGTATTCTGCCTCGTTAGCACGGCCTTAGCACGGGCGCGCTAATGGAAGACCTCTAAATACACCTAAGGACGGGAAATTAGAGGATTTAAGTCATTTTTCAAGACTATAGCATCCTGTCCATCCCTAATCCGACCAAGGCGTCCAATTGCACACTTAAGATGAGTTTTTAAGTGTTCATGGTTATTTCACTTCTCAATCACTAGTTACAACATGATTTTGATTTGATTTCATGGGATTTCTTTAAAATTTCAAGAACACCCCAAAGTTGTCTTTCAAGATTTGGTCTACAAGAGGTAAACTTTTACCCTTAGACTTACATATATGGAGTTATTATGGAATTATGAGTATGAATCAAGTATTACAACTTATGGTATGGTGATTGGAAGCCATAAATTCCCAATTTAAATACATGACCATGGTAGGGATTTAAAGGTGATTACTTGATGGAATTTTATTGGTTGGGTGTAAATGGTTGATCACACATGTGGTGTTAGGAGTATAAATTGATAAAGAATAATGGTGGGATGAATTGATGGTTAATGGTGATAGTTGGATGAACCAATACTATAGTTATGAGGTGTAAATATCTATACCTACAAGGTGTTTGATAATATGCCTAAATGGCTTAAGTTATAGAATTTATTACTAATATTGGCCCTATTGAATGTTGTATTGTAGATTGAAGTTACTTAAGTGTATTGGATCATTGTAGTATCATTAAGGGGCAAATTTCAGGTATGTATGGTTAAAACCCCCCTTTATTAGAAATTGAGCTTCGTTGGCATTTACGAAAGTGTGGTAAGATTTGAATTGGTCAATGTATTGATTGTTATTGCGCATTAATTGATTTGCAATTAACTACACATATACGTGAAGGATGTGCCTCAATGTGAGTAATGTACCATTCTTGATAATTAGAGAAGTATGAAGAATACAATTATGTGTTGAAATGCTTAGGCTATAAGCCAAGATAGAAACTGAGAATTATTCATGCTAGCTATGTGCCCACTTACCTGTACTGCAACTTGAATTACTTTTGTATATGCCTATGATCACAACCTGCAAGATGAATACTGAAAATGGAAAACGATGTGATAATGGTGGCCCTGAGTGCCAAGGAATTGATATGATATATATGAATAAAGATTCAGATGTGATGACTAATGAGAAAGGAACAACGCTTAGATAAGGCAGCCTAGCCGATCGGGTCGTGATCGGACACCATGCCGCACACATGGTGGTAATGTGCTGATATTGAATTCCGGATAAGGGAAATGAAATCGTGATTGAGATATTGCCTCCAATGAGGCAACTTAGCCGGTCGTGTCGTGATCGGACTCCGCTCAAGATAGCGGTGGTATTGAGAACAGTGATGAAGATATGAAAGAAATATCCCAAACTAAGTTTTGGAAATTATATGAAGGATTGAATGAATTGCATATTTGATTTAGTCATGTGATTTACTTGTACTTGTTTGATAGTTCTTTCTAGTAAAATGGTGTTTTGTTATACATACTAGTGCTATTCGATGGCACTAACGTCCCTTTTGCCGGGGGCTCTACATTTTTTTTATGAATGTAGGTGGCTCCATTGCGGATAGTGTCGATCGTGCATAGCGGAGTACCTTTTTCTCTAAGTCTTGGTGAGCCCCTTTCTCCTTCAAGGGGTTATATTGTACATCTTCTTATTTTGAACTTTCACTTTTGAGGTATAGCCGGGGCCTTGTTGCCGGCATTGTTATCACGTCTTTTGTATCCTTAGAGGCTCCGTAGATGTTTGTGTGGGTTATGTATGGGTATTGGATAGGTCAATGGACCATGTTGTAACCATGTACTCTTGCTTTCTTCTACACTATAACTTGTATGGAACCTTGGAAGTTTAACCACATTTTAAATATATGTTGTGATATAAAATGAACTAAGATGTTGAATGTACTATCTTTCCTAGTTTAAATAAAGATAAGCATGACTTCCTTATTCATATCGAGTTGGATAGATAGCGGTTGATAAGGCTTGCTCAGTTGGGTTCACTCAATTGAGCGCCGGTCGTGCCTCCCGAAGTTGGGACGTGACAAATATTTTCCATAAAAAAGTCATTTTAGCTAGATTAAATGAAATCCAAAATTCTCCAAAGTACTCCACCAGTCAATTCCTATTAGATCTAAAAACTAGCCTCCTAAAAGATTTATAACTTAAAAATATTAGAAGAAAAGTTCTAGCAACTCAAATCTAGAGCTCAGCGGTTAAACGAGGGTGATGCTAGCACAAATTTTTTCCACATCAACGTCATGCAAAGAAGATAAAAAAAATAGAACCCTAAGTTTAAGAGATGACATTGGAAATTGATTTTACGAACAAAGAGATATCATTACCATAATAAAAAATTATTACCATAACCTATTCACTACTAGCCAAAGTATTTCCTACAAAATATTCACTATATGTCTCACTATGCTACCCTAGACAATGAGGACCAACAGACCTTAAGCATAGACATTATAAATCAAGAAATTAAAAGTGTTGTCAATTCCTTAAAACCTTATAAGGCCCCTAGCCCAGATGGATTACATCCCTTTTTCTATCGTAAATTTTGGGATGAAACTAAAGAAAATTGAGACATGAATACTACATACATTTGTTTGATACCAAAGTGTCAAAACTCTGAAACTATAAAGCAATATAGACTCATTAGCTTATGCAATACGGCATACAAAGTGGTTACAAAAATTATAGTTAATAGAATCAACCCTTTTCTTCTTAAACTCATTCACCCGACTTAAACTAGCTTCATAAAGGGAAAAAGAGCCTCGGACAATGCTATTATTGTATATGAAGTCCTAGACCACTATAGGAAATTAAAAGGGAAAAAACAAAAAAAAAATAATGATTAAAATTGATCTAGAAAAATCTTTTGACAAAATTGAGTGGTCTTTTGTCAAATTTTCTTTTATATACCTAAAGTTTCCAAAAGACCTTATTAATCTAATCATGTCTTGTATTTCTACAACTTCAACCTCTCTTCTATTCAACGGCTCTAGTACAGATTTCTTTTACCCCTCTAGGGGAATTAGGTAAGGTGACCCTTTATCCCCCTATCTATTTATCATTTGCATGGAAATGCTATTCCGATTAATTCACTGTGAGATCGATTGTTGTTTTTGGGATCTAGTTAATCTAAAGCACAATGGCCCCACGTTATCTCATATTTCTTCGCGGATGACCTAATCCTCATGGCAGATGCTAATTAGGAGAGTTGTAACTCAATAATAGATACACTGAATAAATTCTGCAACTTCTCAGGTCAATCTATTAATTTTAGCAAATCTAGGATTTTCTTCTCAAGTAACAGACTGACTGATAAAAGGGTTAGTGTTAGCCAATGCCTAGCAATGAAGAGCGCCAATGAGTTTGGGAAATGCCTAGGATTTCCCATGATGAGATCTAGACCGTCCAAAAAGGACTTTCAATTCATAATTGACAGGCTTAATAATAGACTTAGGGGTTGGAAGATAAATCACCCGACGTTAGCCGGAAGAGCCACCCTAATCAAATCTACTCTAGCGACCATACCTAATTATGTAATGCAAATCTATATCTTGTTGCAAAGCACATTGAAAAATATAGATACTATCCAAAGGAACTTTCTTTGGGGAAGCACCTCTCAGAAGAAGAAATGATACTTATTAAGATAGGATTTAGTCGTTAAATCGAAGAAGAAAGGGGGACTAGGTTTGTTCAAATCAAAGTGGAAGAACTATTCATTTAGTGAAACCCTAGCATGGAGGTTTAAAAAGGAAAATAACTCTTTATGGTCAAAAGTTTTACATAACAAATATAACAAGAGCAGTAACCAACAGGATTGGCTGATACAAGATAAAAATGGCTCCTATATCTGAAAAAACATTGTAGAGGGAAGTAAAATATGTAGAGAAGGAGTCCACTGGAAAATCAGAGATGGACATTTAATGAATACCTGGCGGGATCTGGATTAATAATGAAGGGTCCCTGAGATCATTAATCCAAGGGCCACTCATGAAGCACGGACAACACCAACTTCTGTCTGATATCATTATCAATAACACTATCAATATCGAAGCCATATCCTTCTACCTATCGGACAGTATAAAATACAAAGTGTTTAGTACTTACATAAAGCATGTTCAACCGGCAAAAGATAACTACTCCTAGATAAGAGAAATACAAATGGTGAGTTCACCTTGAAGACAACTTATACAATGATAGCTAATAAGGATGGGGTAGACAGTGATGGAAAGAATTACAGCTGGCTATGGAAGCTGAACACCCAAAACAAAATTAAAACTTTCCTATGAACCGTAGTGCACAATAGACTTCCCACTGCACAAATATTATGCAAGAGAAACATTTGTGACTCTAGCCTCTACGGTGTTTGTGGTATCGAGAACATATATTTTTCAAATGCTCCTACACAAAAGCAATATTGGAACAAATAGGCACTATTCATAACTTCCCATGCTATTCCTAGGATAAATATGCAATCCACAATTGGCTTAAATCCCAATGCCTTGCTAAGGTAAAGTTTGAACAGTTATCTTGCCTGGTCGGACATCTTACCCTTCATACTTGTGGGGTCCAGCCCTTGAATTATGGAAGAATTCTCTTCCTTTGTTAACTTTTGTCAAATATGGCTGCTAAGCAGCTCACGTTCGATTTCTTTGTCAAATTAAGTAGTCTGCAGAACTTGTACTATCAAATGAGATAGGCTGTATTCTGCCTATAAAGTGAGAGCTTCGGCTCTCATTTTTAACATCATCAATCTCAGAGGAAAATATATCTGAGAGCTAGAAAGAAAGAGTGAGGTTTCACATACAGGATATAAGAAAATAGTCTGTGAAGAAAATAGAGAGTGTGAGCGATATTGTAGTGAGGTGAAATATCAAAAGAGGGTTATTTCTTTTGAGTATTGTAGTGGTCTTTATAGTATTTTACTCGGGCCTACAAAGTGTAAATTCCTTACTATAGTGATATCAATTGCTCCTCTCAGGGTCGTGGTTTTTCCCTTAATCAGAAGGGTTTTCCACGTAAAAATCTTGGTGTCATTGTTACTTTTTTATTTTTGTTAATTACCGTATCTCGGTGCTACATTATTATTCCGCTTTTATTACCGTGAATATTATTTTGGTAGGGGATTTATTCCCAACAACTAGTATCAGAGCACAGGTTCTGCTCGTTCACTGAAATACTATTCACTGTCGGTAGTATTATACTTGGTGAAAAATAAAAATATCCGGAGTAAAGTACGAGGTAGAAAAATTCAACGGAAATAACGGTTTCTCAACATGGCAAAGAAGGATGAGAGATCTGCTCATCCAACAAGGATTACACAAGGTTCTAGATGCTGATTCCAAAAAGCCTGATACCATAAAAATTGATGATTGGGCTGACTTGGATGAAAGAGCTGCTAGTGTAATCAGGTTGCACTTATCAGATGATGTGGTAAATAACATCATTGATGAAGACACTGCACGTGGAATTTGGACAAGGTTGGAAAGCCTATATATGTCCAAAACGCTGACAAATAAATTGTACCTGAAGAAGCAGTTATACGCCCTACACATGAGTGAAGGTACGAATTTTTTGTCACATTTAAATGTGTTTAACGGACTAATCACACAGCTTGCCAATCTCAGAGTGAAAATCGCGGAAGAAGATAAAGCCATCTTGCTATTGAACTCATTGCCATCTTCGTACGATAATTTGGCAACAACCATCCTGCACGGTAAGACTACTATTGAGTTGAAAGATGTCACATCGGCTCTTCTACTCAATGAGAAGATGAGAAAGAAGCCTGAAAATCAAGGACAGACTCTCATCACAGAAGGTAGAGGCAGGAGTTATCAAAGGAGTTCGAGCAACTATGGTAGATCTGGAGCTCATGGAAAGTCAAAGAACCGATCTAAATCAAGAGCCAGAAATTGCTACAACTGTGATCAACCAGGTCACTTCAAAAGAGATTGCCCAAATCCAAGGAAGGGCAAAGGTGAAACCAGTGGCCAGAAGAATGACGACAACACAGCCGCCATGGTGCAAAATAATGATAATGTTGTCCTCTTTATAAATGAGGAAGTGGAATGCATGCACCTATTAGGTCCAGAGTCGGAATGGGTGGTTGACACAGCGGCATCTTACTATGCCACACCGGTAAGAGATCTTTTTTGCAGATATGTAATAGGTGATTTCGGCACAGTGAGAATGGGTAACACAAGTTACTCAAAGATTGCGGGGATTGGTGACATTTGTATCAAGACAAAGGTCGGATGCACATTGGTTCTAAAGGATGTGCGGTATGTACCTGATTTGCGGATGAACTTGATCTCGGGAATTGCTTTAGACTGAGATGGATACGAGAACTATTTTGAAAATCAAAAGTGGAGACTCACTAAGGGATCATTGGTGATTGCAAAGGGAGTTGCTCGTGGTATGTTGTACAGGACAAATGCAGAAATAAGCCAAGGTGAATTGAACGCGGCACAAGATGAGATTTCTGCAGATTTGTGGCACAAAAGAATGGGTCATATGAGCGAAAAGTGATTGTAGATTCTTGCCAAGAAATCACTCATTTCTTATGCCAAAGGTACAATGGTAAAACCTTGTGACTACTGTTTATTTGGTAAGCAGCATAGAGTCTCATTTCAGACATCATCTGAAAGAAAATTGAATATACTTGATTTAGTATATTCTGATGTTTGCGGCCCAATGGAAATTGAATCAATGGGCGGTAACAAATATTTTGTTACTTTTATTGATGATGCTTCACGAAAATTATGGGTTTATATTTTGAAAACCAAAGATCAGGTGTTTCAAGTTTTCCAGAAGTTTCATGCTCTAGTAGAAACGGAGAGGGGTCGAAAGCTAAAGCGTCTCCGAAGTGACAATGGAGGTGAGTACACTTCAAGAGAATTTGAAGAGTATTGTTCAAGTCATGGGATCAGACATGAAAAGACAGTTCCTGGAACCCCACAACACAATGGCGTAGCCGAGAGGATGAACCGCACCATTGTGGAGAAGGTGAGAAGAATGCTCAGAATGGCTAAACTGCCTAAGTCATTCTGGGGTGAAGTAGTTCAGATAGCCTGTTACCTGATCAATAGGAGCCCATCAGTTCCGTTGGCGTTTGACATCCCAGAGAGAGTTTGGACCAATAAGGAGGTGTCCTACTCGCATCTGAAGGTGTTCGGTTACAAAGCTTTTGCACATGTACCAAAAGAGCAAAGAACAAAGCTGGATGATAAATCTGTTCCCTGCATATTTATTGGATATGGAGATGAAGAGTTCGGGTACAAACTGTGGGATCCTGTAAAGAAGAAGGTCATTAGAAGCAGAGATATAGTCTTCCGAGAAAGTGAAGTTGGAGCTGCTGCTGATATGTCAGAAAAGGCGAAGAATGATATAATTCCTAACCTTGTTACTATTCCTTCTACTTCTAACAATCCCACAAGTGCATAAAGTACGACCGATGAGGTTGCCGAGCAGGGGGAGCAACCTGGTGAGGTTATTGAGCAGGGGGAGCAACTTGATGAAGGTGTTGAGGAAGTGGAGCACCCCACTCAGGGAGAAGAACAACCTCAACTTCTGAGGAGATCAGAGAGGCCAAGGGTAGAGTCATGCAGGTACCCTTCCACAGAGTATGTCCTCATCAGTGATGAGGGGAAGCTAGAAAGTCTTAAGGAGGTGCTGTCCCATCTAGAAAAGAACCAGTGGATGAAAGCTATGCAAGAAGAGATGGAATCTTGTGACGACCCAAAGGGTTATCACCGCAATTCTTCCTTGCTTGATTTGCTTGAGAAAGGTTTCATTAGACCTAGTGTTTCACCTTGGGGTGCATCGGTGTTATTTGTGAAGAAAAAGGATGGTTCGATGAGGATGTGCATTGATTACCGGCAATTGAACAAGGTTACAATTAAGAATAAGTATCCACTGCCGAGGATTGATGATTTGTTCGATCAGCTTCAGGGTGCCAAGGTATTCTCAAAGATAGACTTGAGATATGGCTACCATCAGTTGAGGACTAGGGCATCCGATGTCCCTAAGACAGCATTCCGCACTCGGTACAGGCATTATGAGTTCTTGGTTATGTCATTTGGGTTGACCAATGCCCCAGCAGCCTTTATGGATTTGATGAACCGAGTGTTCAGGCCTTACTTGGACTCGTTCGTGATAGTCTTCATTGATGATATTTTGATATACTCCTGCAGTCAGGAGGAGCATGAGCAACACCTCAGCGTGGTTCTTCAGACCCTGAGGGATAGTCACTTGTATGCTAAGTTCTCAAAGTGCGAGTTTTGGATGAGTTCGGTCGCATTCCTGGGTCATGTCGTATCGGCAACAAGTATCCAGGTAGACCCGAAGAAGATAGAGGTAGTCAAGAACTGGCCTCGACCAGCTTCAGCTACGGAGATTCGGAGTTTCCTGGGGTTAGTAGGTTACTACCGTCAGTTTGTATAGGGGTTTTCATCCATTGCAGCCCCTATGACCAGATTGACCCAGAAGGGTGCCCAGTTCAGGTGGTCGGACGAGTGTAAGGCGAGCTTTCAGAAGCTCAAGACGACTCTGACTACGGCACCAGTATTGGTTTTGCCCACAGGTTCAGGGCCATATACGGTCTATTATGATGCGTCCCGTATTGGGCTTGGTGCGGTATTGATGCAGGGAGGCAAAGTAATTGCCTATGCTTCGAGGCAGTTGAAGATCCACGAGAAGAATTATCCGGTTCATGATCTCAAGTTGGTAGCCATTGTTCATACCTTGAAGATCTGGAGGCATTACTTATATGGCGTGACGTGTGAGGTGTTCACGGACCATAAGAGTCTTCAGTATTTGTTCAAGCAAAAAGGAGTTGAAATTGAGGCAGCGAAGGTGGTTGGAATTGTTGAAAGATTATGACATCACTATCTTATATCACCCGGGGAAGGCCAATGTGGTGGTCGATGCATTGAGTAGAAAGTCCGCCAGCATTGGTAGTCTCGCTTATATTCCAATCAGCCAGAGATCGCTTGCTTTGGATGTTCAGGCTTTGGCCAATCGTCTTGTGAGGTTGGATATTTCTGAGCCTAAAAGAGTGTTAGCTTGAACAGTTGCTCGTTCCTCACTATTAGAGCGTATCCGCGAGCGGCAGTTTGAGGATCCCCATTTGTGTGTCTTGAGAGACACGGTGTAGTGTGGAGGTACCAAGAAAGCAACCTTAGATGATTATGGCGTATTGAGATTGCAGGGGCGAGTTTGTGTGCCCAATGTTGATGGGATTCGAGAGTTGATCTTAGCGGAGGCCCACAGTTCTCGGTATTCTATTCACCCGGGCACAGCGAAGATGTATTAGGATTTGAGGCAGCACTATTGGTGGCGCAAAATGAAGAAAGACATTGTTGCATATGTGGCTCGTTGTTTGAACTGTCAGCAGGTTAAGTACGAGCATCAGAGGCCTGGTGGCTTATTTTAGAGGATTGAGCTTCCCGAGTGGAAGTGAGAGAGGATTACTATGGATTTTGTTATTGGACTTCCGATGACTCGGAAGAAGTTTGATACGGTTTGGGTTATTGTTGATAGGATGACCAAGTCAGCGCATTTTGTTCCTGTTGCAGCCACCTATTCGTACGAGAGGTTAGCCGAGATTTATATCAGGGAGATTGTTCGCCTTCATGGGGTGCCGCTATCTATCATTTCGGATCGGGGTACGCAGTTTACCTCGCATTTCTGGAGAGCGGTTCAGCGAGAGTTGGGCACCCAGATTGAGTTGAGTACAACATGTCATCCCCAGACAGACGGTCAGTCCGAGAGGACTATTCAGATTCTTGAGGACATGCTCCGAGCTTGTGTCATTGATTTTGGAGGCTCGTGGGACCAGTTTTTGCCTTTAGTAGAGTTTGCCTACAACAACAGCTACCAGTCCAGCATTCAGATGGCTCCGTATGAGGCGTTGTATGGTAGGCAATGTCAGTCTCCAGTTGGATGGTTTGAGCTGGGAGAGGCTCGATTATTGGGTACGGATCTGGTTCAGGAGGCCTTGGACAAGGTCAGGATTATTCAGGATAGACTTCGTACAGCTTAGTCCAGACAGAAGAGTTATGCAGACCGCAAGGTCAGAGATGTTGCTTTCATGGTTGGTGAGTGGGTATTGCTCCGTGTATCGCCTATGAAGGGCGTGATGAGATTTGGGAAGAAGGGCAAGCTCAGCCCTAGGTTCATCGGTCCATTTGAGATCCTTGATCATGTGGGAGAGGTGGCTTATAGACTTGCCTTGCCACCTAGCTTGTCAGTTGTGCATCCTGTGTTTCATGTATCTATGCTCCGGAAGTATCGCGGTGATCCATCGCACGTGTTAGATTTCAGCACTGTCCAATTGGACAAGGATCTGTCATATGAGGAGGAGCCGGTGGCTATTCTAGACCGGCAGGTTCGACAGTTGAGGTCGAAGAGTTTTCCTTCGGTGTGTGTTCAGTGGAGAGGTCAGCCTCCTGAGGCATCGACCTGGGAGTCCGAGTCTGATATGAGGAGCCGTTATCCTCATTTATTCCCCGACTCAGGTACTTCATTCTTTTGTCCGTTCGAGGATGAACAGTTGTTTTAGAGGTGGAGAATGTGACGACCCAAAGGGTCATCACCGCAATTCTTCCTTGTTCCATGCTTCCGAGGCCTTGAAAACCTCGCTTTTAGTTGCCTTGAGTTGACTGCGCAGTTCGGGCGCAGAGCCGAAAGGCTTTTATGTTAAAATATGCAAATTTTGTGAAGAACTTGATGAATTTTGATATTAATATGCATAATATTGACTTCAGTCAACATTTTGGGTAAACGGACCCGGACCTGTAATTCGAGGGTCCCGGAGGGTCCGTAGAAAAATATGGGACTTGGGCGTGTGCCCGAAATTAAATTCCGAGGTCCCAAGCCCGAGAAATGAATTTTTGTGTGAAATTGTTTTTCTGAAAATGATATGAAAACTTGAAATGAAAATGAGTTAGAAAATATAGGTATCGGGCCCGTAGTTTGGTTCCGGCGCCCGGTACAAGTCTTAAATATGTGTTAAGCACTATCTGTAAAGTTTGGCTAAAAGCGAACGTCATATGACGTGTTTCGGACTAAAAATGGAGAATTTGAGTTATGAAAGTTGAAGAAAGAAAATCATGTGTTTGAGGCTTGATCCTATGTATATGATGTTATTTGGCGATTTGATCGCACAAGTAAGTCCGTAAGATGTTTTTAAGGTTGTGTGCATGTTTGGTTTGGAGCCCCGAAGGCTCGGGTGAGTTTTGAATAGGGCCCGGGAGGTCTTGGACTTAAGAAAATGCAGGTTCAGGTGTTGCAGACACCAGCGCGGCCGCGGTAATTTCCGCGCGGTCCGCGCTGGAGCCGCGCGGCCGCGATGCCTTTCTGTGCGGTCCGCGTGGCTGAGTCTGAGGGCTAGGGTTTCAGGTTAACCAGCGTGGCCGCGCACCAAAACAGTGCGGTCCGCACTGGAAGGGTTCAGAAAAGCCTCAATTTTTCTCCCACTCGGCGCGGCCGCAACAGATTTTTGTGCGGTCCGTGCCAGGTCCTCAGAAAGGTATACAAGTTCGGAAAATCTCAGTCATTTTTCACTTTTCAAAAACCCAAAACCTAAGAGGCGATTTTCCAAACAACTTTTATTCTACAAAACGATTGGTAAGTGATTTCTAACTTAATTTCTTTATTCCTTAACATCTTTTAACATAATTTCAACTTCAAATCAAAGATTTTCATGGGGAAAATTAGGTGTTTCGGGTAGAACCTATGTTTTCTACAAATTGAGAAGTTGGACCTTAATTTGGGGTCCGATTTAAAAACAAATCATATATTTGGATTCATGGGGGAATGGGTAACCGGGTTTTGGTCCGAACCTCGAGTTTCGACCACGTGGGTCTGGGGGTATTTTTGACCTTTTTGGGAAAAACCTTGAAAAATCTATTTTCATGCATTGGGGATGTTCATTTAGTAATTATTAATGTGATTAAGTAACTTATGACTAGATTCGAGCGGATTGGTGGTGGAATCAAGAGGTAAAGTTATACTAGAAGCGTGAGTTGAGTTTGGAGCATTCGAGGTAAGTGTTTGTTCTAACTTTGGCTTGAGGGAATAGGATTATGATGTTATTTGCTACTTGCTAATGTGGAGTATGGTGTATAGGCATGGTGACGGTTATCTATGCACCGGAGTCTAGTATGACTGTGAGTCTTAATTACTTTTAATTCGAATAAATGTGACACAATCTCCTTGTTTATTTGATGAGTTTCTTATAATGTGAACGGTTGAGGTGGAATTGTGATTGTTGTACTTTTGGAGTGTTGGCTCGAACATGATTGTGTTAGTTGAGGAAGAATGTTTTAAGAAAAGGAATGTGTTGTGAATACTCCCTTGCCGGGATGTGTAGACTGATATATATATTCTCCCTTGTCGGGATATTTTGGGCTGTTAGCTGTACCCTTCCCATGTTAGAGGTATTGAGTTGTTATTCTCCCCTGAAGGGGTCTACTATAAGAAGTCAGATATTATGGGATCGTGTGGCACGCCGTTCACTTGGTTATTGGCCTCTGTTGCCGGTGACATATTGTGCACTGTGATAAAGATGAATTGGGATCGTGTGGCACGCCGTCCACTTGGTTATTGGCCTCTGTTGCCGGTGACATATTATGCACTGTGATAAAGATGAATTGGGATCGTGTGGCACGCCGTCCACTTGGTTATTGGCCTCTGTTGCCGATGACATATTGTGCACTGTGATAAAGATGAATTGGGATCGTGTGGCACGCTGTCCACTTATATATGATATTATGGGATCGTGTGGCATGCCGTCCACTTATATATGATATTATGGGATCGTGTGGCACACCGTCCACTTATATATGATATTATGGGATTGTGTGGCATGCCGTCCACTTATATATGATATTATGGGATCGTGTGGCATGCCGCCCACTATAAATATATATATATCATGGAAACTGGAGTTTCTTCTGTTTATTTCCGATATTTTATCTTTAGTTGTTACTCCCCGATAGCATGTCCCCCTCCCAGCTTTACTTGGTATTATTTTGTTATTGTTTTCTTGCACTCGTTAGATATATCTGTACAGGTTACTTGTGGTAGGTCCTGTCTAGCCTCGTCACTACTTCGCCGGGGTTAGGTCAGGCACTTACTAGCACATGGGGTCGGTTGTGCTGATGCTACACTCTGTGCACTTTTGTGCACAGATCAGGGAGCAGCTTACGGACCGCAGTAGTAGGACTTCTGGGAGCTATCTTCAGTCCAGGGACTCTCGAGGTAGCCTAGCTGGCGTTCGCAGGCCGAAGTCCCTTTCCATGTTTTTTGTTTGTTTATCTTGTATCAGACAAACATGATGTATTTTCCTTTCAGACATTGATTGTAGTATTCTGTAGTAGTCCGTGAGCTAATGACACCAGACTCTGGGTAACATTTCGGTTCAAACTTCCGCACTTTTGGTTCTCAATTGCTTTAGATTTAAAGTCTTCCGCTTAAATTTTGTCTCGTTTATTATATTGTTTGGAAGAAAGCAGGAAAAATATTTTATATATTTGGCTTGCCTAGCTCCGATAGTAGGCACCATCACGACACCCGATGGTGGAAAATCCGGGTCGTGACAAATCTCTACAGAAAAATGGCACATACAAGCTGGTTGAACTTCTAAAGGGTAAAAGACCACTCAAATGCAAATGGGTCTTTAAACTCAAGAAAGATGGAAATGGCAAGTTGGTCAGATACAAAGCTCGATTGGTGGTTAAAGGCTTCGAACAAAAGAAAGGTATTGATTTTGACGAAATTTTCTCACCTGTTGTCAAAATGACTTCTATTCGAACAATTTTGAGCTTAGCAGCTAGCCTAGATCTTGAAGTGGAGCAGTTGGATGTGAAAACTGCATTTCTTCATGGAGATTTGGAAGAGGAGATTTATATGGAGCAGCCAGAAGGATTTGAAGTAGCTGGAAAGAAATACATGGTGTGCAAATTGAATAAGAGTATTTATGGATTGAAGCAGGCACCAAGGCAGTGGTACATGAAGTTTGACTCATTCATGAAAAGTCAAACATACCTAAAGACCTATTCTGATCCATGTGTATACTTCAAAAGATTTTCTGAGAATAACTTTATTATATTGTTGTTGTATGTGGATGACATGTTAATTGTAGGAAAAGACAAGGAGTTAATAGCAAAGTTGAAAGGAGATCTGTCCAAGTCATTTGATATGAAGGACTTGGGCCCAGCACAACAAATTCTAGGGATGAAGATAGTTCGAGAGAGAACAAGTAGAAAGTTGTGGCTATCTCAGGAGAAGTACATTGAACGTGTACTAGAACGCTTCAACATGAAGAATGCTAAGCCAGTCAGCATACCTCTTGCTGGTCATCTAAAGTTGAGTAAGAAGATGTGTCCTACAACAGTGGAGGAGAAAGGGAATATGGCTAAAGTTCTTTATTCTTCAGCAGTCGGAAGCTTAATGTATGCAATGGTATGCACTAGACCTGATATTGCTCACGCAGTTGGTGTTGTCAACAGGTTTCTTGAAAATCCTGGAAAGGAACATTGGGAAGCAGTCAAGTGGATACTCAGATACCTGAGAGGTACCACGGGAGATTGTTTGTGCTTTGGAGGATCTGATCCAATCTTGAAGGGCTATACAGATGCTGATATGGCAGGTGACATTGATAATAGAAAATCCACTACTGGATATTTGTTTACATTTTCAGGGGGAGCTATATCATGGCAGTCGAGGTTGCAGAAGTGTGTTGCACTCTCTACAAATGAAGCGGAGTATATTGTCGCTACTGAAGCTGGCAAGGAGATAATATGGCTCAAACGGTTCCTTCAAGAGCATGGATTGCATCAGAAGGAATATGTCGTCTATTGTGACAGTCAAAGTGCAATAGACCTTAGCAAGAACTCTATGTACCATGCAAGGACCAAACACATAGATGTGAGATATCATTAGATTCGTGAGCAGGTGGCGAACGAATCTTTACAGGTCAAAAGATTTACACAAGCAAAAATCATGCGGATATGCTAACCAAGGTGTACCAAGAGACAAGTTCGAGCTTTGCAAAGAACTTGTCGGCATACACTCAAACTAGTACCTCTGATGTCACCTCCTTCGGGTGAATGGGACTGGAGGGGGAGATTTGTGGGGTCCAGCCCTTGAATTATGGAAGAATTCTCTTCCTTTGTTAACTTTTGTCAAATATGGCTGCTAAGTAGCCCACGTTCGATTTCTTTGTCAAATTAAGCAGTCTGCAGAACCTGTAATATCAAATGAGGTAAGCTATATTTTGCCTATAAAATGAGAGCTTCGGCTCTCATTTTTAACATCATCAATCTCAGAGGAAAATATATCTGAGAGCTAGAAAGAAAGAGTGAGGTTTCATAGACAGGATATAAGAAAATAGTCTGTGAAGAAAATAGAGAGCACGAGCGATATTGTAGTGAGGTGAAATATCAAAAGAGAGTTATTTCTTTTGAGTATTGTAGTGGTCTTTGTAGTATTTTACTCGGGCCTACAAAGTATAAATTCCTTACTATAGTGATATCAGTTGCTCCTCTCGGGGTCGTGGTTTTTCCCTTATTCAGAAAGGTTTTCCACGTAAAAATCTTGGTGTCATTGTTACTCTTATTCTTGTTAATTACCGTATCTCGGTGCTACATTATTATTCCGCTTTTATTACCGTGAATATTATTTTGGTAGGGGTTTTATTCCCAACAACTGGTATTAGAGCTCAGATTCTGCTCGTGTTTTCAAAAATAACAATGCTTCGCTGAAGTTATGTCATATCAAAAGTAAAGCTCTGGAGTTCAAACTACTAATGGAGCAAAGCAACTACCCAATGTCGCACCTCCTTTTTCCGCACCCGCGAGGGTGCAAGGGAGTTTTTCCAATTAAAGGACAATCGAGACGGGATTGGTTTATTTATTTCAGAGTCGCCACTTGGGAGATTTAGGGTGTCCCAAGTCACCAATTTTAATCCCGAATCGAGGAAAAGAATGACTCCATATTACAGTCTGCGTACCAGAAATCCGGATAAGGAATTCTGTTAACCCGGGAGAAGGTGTTAGGCATTCCCGAGTTCCGTGGTTCTAGCACGGTCGCTCAACTGTTATATTCGGCTTGATTATCTGATTTTATACAAATATGAACTTATGTGCAAATTTTATCTTTTAACCGCTTTATTATTATTGTTTTTAAAAGAAATATGAACATCTCTTAAAACACGTCTTTGGACTGCGTCACATGAAATGCACCCACAATCCGGAACACGTTTTATTTGATGTTTTGGGATTTGGATTCGGGTCGCATGAAATGCACACCCAGGCTTAAGAAAGTAAAATATTAAACACGCGCCTAAAGAGACTATCGCGTTATTATTTTGGGGAAGACCGTGAAATTCGCTAAACGGTCCTTCCGAATTCTAATTAAACCATACATTTTGTGAGGGCCCCGCAATCTATACGTTTTATTTGGCGAGGCTCGTCTCATTTTTATTTTTAAAGGATAAACCTACAATGACTATATTTTCTATTAAGTTCGTCTCTAAAATAAAAGAAAATCTCTTAATTATTTACATGCTGAAAAACGTAACTTATTAGTTATTAGTTTACGGCTAATGCGAATGGAAAATTGCGATCGAGTTTGTACAAAGAAAAACTGCTTTCATTTTATATTCTGTTATTCAATAATACTAGAACATGAGATTGACCATAATATCAAAACAGATTAATTATTCTCCGTAATTTAAACTAACATTATTAGATGAAGAAAGTATACATATGCAACCTCATTATTCATTAATCATTCAACTACATCTTTATACGAAGAAAGAAAAATTATATTCAACCACAAATCTAAACAGGAGGAATTCAACAGGAACAAAGCCTGATTAATATTTCATTTTTTTGCTTCAAGCCGAGATTGTACAAATGTGTACCTGGAAACAGCAGTACAAGAACAAAAGAAGGAGAAGTCAGCAGCAGTAATAACACAGCAACAGCAGATTCAGCAACATCGCAAACCAGTACAGTAGGAATAGCAGAAAACCCAGGAGACTATAAACGACTCCAAGTATAGTGAAGAAGTAAAAGGTAGGAAGGTTCTGACTATTTCAGATCTTAAGCGAGGCAATGAAGCAGTAACTATTCTTTTTCAACTTCAAAACTCTCCAAAATGAATTCTGCCCCTGTATATTCAGTGTATCCAGAATGTATATCGGGTGTATACTTCTCACTCCGCCCCCTCTTTTTTTCTTCTCTCTATCTAGTTTTTCCTCTCTTTTTTTCCACACTTCTTCCTAAATTTTCTCTTCTATTTATAGCAAAATTTTCGAAATTTTCAGATTTGTTTTTTTATTATTTTATTATTTTTTTAATTAAAAGAAATCTCACTTACAAATTGCTTTTATTTTTTTAGAAAAAGAAATCCCACCTTTATTTACTTTTATTTTTAAAATTCCAACTTTAATTACTTTATCTTATTCAAAATCCCACTTTTTATTTTTTTAAAAGAGAATCTCACTTTATTTAACTTTTCTTTAAAAAATAAACCACTATCTTTTCTTTTTCTTTTAAAATTGCTACTTTCAATTACTTTAAATTTTTTAAATTTTCATATATCTTTATATTTATTTTTTAATTCCAACCTTCTTTTACTTTTAAATTTTTTAAAACTTTTTACTTTTTTTTAAAATTTTCTACATTCTTTTACTTTTTTTTATTTTTTTATTTTTTATTTTTTTAAAATCATTTCCGAAATTACTATTTTTAAAATAAAAATAATAAATAAAATAAAATATTTTCGGATTTTTTTATATATATAAAAAAACAAAAAATAAAACTATTAATAGTGATAATTCACTTTTTATTTTTTATTTTTTTTTTGGTTTTGTTTTGTGTTGGACAAAAATGAAGAAGGGGTATTGGGTTAATGGACTGGGTCGACCCAGTTCGAAATGGACTGGGTCGTAGGGAAGATTGGGCCATTTTTTGGGCCTATAGCTTGAAATTGAAGAAGAGGCCCAATTTCGACTTTCTTTATATTTTCGCTCTCTTTTCTTCTTTTATTTTTCTAAAACTAAATTATAAAAATATTTAAACTATTATTAAGAACTAAATTAAGTTATAAAGGCGCAAATTAACTCCCAATAACAATTAACGCACAATTAAGTATTAATTAAGCATAAAATTGTATATTTGGACATTAAATGCTAAAAATGCAAACGATGCCTATTTTTGTAATTTTTAATTTTTGTAAAACAATTTTAATTACTAACAATTATAGAATTAAATCCTACATGCAAAATGCGACATATTTTTGTATTTTTTATTAATTTAGCGAATAAACACGCACAGACAAATACAAATAATTCTTCAAAATATCACAAAATATCACAAAATTGCACACCAAAGAAAAATCATTTTATTTTTGAATTTTTTGGGAGTAATTCTCATATAGGGCAAAAATCACGTGCTTACAGCTGCCCCTCTTTGCCCGGAGACACGAAGGGTTTTCGTGCAAAGATAAAGCGAGCGATTTTTGCCCATCCGAGTACTCCGTTGAAGCATTTTTTTGAAAAAGATTTGACTGAACCTTTGCTTCAAAGGTTTCCTACATATCCTGGGCTAAACAGGAATCAGGTCAATGTAGTTCGAGAAATTTTGGTAGCTGGGACTACCGTTGGACTGCAATGTTACTGTTGTTGCATGCTATTACTACTGCTTACCGATCTCCTTGTTACACCGTGCTTAAAAAAACAAGAAGCTAGGCTAGAGTACAATTTGTTTTTGTTGCCTTGCTTCCTTGTCTGCTTGCATTTCTTTCGGTGCTTTACTTCTTTTGACACATGTACTTGAGTTTGTACTGTGACCTCTTGTTGCAACCTTCTGTTTCCCGGTGCCGGGAAATTTTATTATTTCCTGCTGGAGATTCCTATTGTAACCCTCTGTTTTATTGTCCTCTGACTTGATTTTGAAATGTATGCCTCTGTTATCTGGGCGGGCTCCCAATTTTAATACTTGAAAATTAAAGACTTGAAATGTATGCCTCTGTTATCTGGGCGGGCTCCCAAGTTCAATGCTTGAAAATTAAAGACTGAAATGTATGCCTCTGTTCTATGGGCGGGCTCCCAACTTCAACAACAACTTTAAAAATGAATGTCATTCCTCTCTTCAGGCGGGCTCCTGACTTCAACAACAACTTTGAAAATAATCGCCATTCCTCTCTTCAGGCGAGCTCCTGACTTCAACCAATACATCGCCATTCTGTTCTTCAGGGGGGCTCCTGATTTCAACAACTTTAAAAAATAAAATCCTATTCGAGGGCGGATGAACCCGAAATATCCTATTCGAGGGCGGATGAACCCAAAATATCCTATTCGAGGGCGGATGAACCCAAAATATCCTATTCGAGGGTGGATGAACCCAAAATATCCTATTCGAGGGCGGATGAACCCATATATCCTATTCGAGGGCGGATGAACCCAAAATATCCTATTCGAGGGCGGATGAACCCAAAATATCCTGTTCGAGGGCGGATGAACCCAAAATATCCTATTCGAGGGCGGATGAACCCATATATCCTATTCGAGGGCGGATGAACCCAAAATATCCTGTTCGAGGGCGGATGAACCCAAAATATCCTATTCGAGGGCGGATGAACCCAAAATATCCTATTCGAGGGCGGATGAACCCAAATATCCTATTCGAGGGCGGATGAACCCAAAATATCCTGTTCGAGGGCGGATGAACCCAAAATATCCTGTTCGAGGGCGGATGTCCTTGCCAAAAATGATATCCCCAGCAAAAGGGAATTGACAAAAAGATCAACGAGTGTCAAGAGGGATATCCTTGCCAAAATAAGAGGTTATTAAAACCTCAAGGCCAAGGCCCGTGGACAAACAAGGAGAGCAATAAGCATGATTTGGGAAATTCATGCGAGACTAAAAGGTCGGGAAAATGCAAGTCTCCGAGCCATGCCACAAAAGAAGAGGGATATCCCCAACAGAAAAGGATTATCCCCAGCAAATAATATCGTCCCTTGTGGAATGCAGAGCAAGGAAGGAGAAAGGGGAAAGCCATCCCAAGAAGGAGTATCACAACCAACCACCGCGTTTTAAACTAACAAATTTTGTTTAAAATGGGTAAAGGAAATGGCATTGATGTCGGAAATGCATGCCACAAGAAAGATTGTCAAACTGGGGCAGAAGATGAACCCAAAATATCCTGTTCGAGGGCGGATGATCCCATTTTCAAAATCTTGGAATTGTCTTACCTCCGACTGTTTTTCTTCGAATCGTGTCGTCTTGCTATCTCTTAAAACTTGAATTGATTTCCTCGTTCTTCCTAGAAAATTTTCGACCATGGCAGAAAATCTTCTACCCCAGTTTTGGTGTTTTTCCTTGTTCTCCAGGTGGACGCCTGACTTCTGATATTTCAACTCTTCTTCCTTGTTCTCCAGGTGGATTCATGATTGCTATTTCAACTGTCCTTCCTTGTTCTCCAGGTGGACGCCTGATTTCTGATAATTCAACTGTTTTCCCTTGTTCTCCATGTGGGCGCCTGATTTCTTCTTCGATTTTTCATCCTCATTCTCCAGGTGGACGCCTGACTTCTTTTTCAATTTTTTCATTTTTTTTATTATTATCCTAGGAGAAAATTCATCAGACTAGGATTTGATATCTTATCTTAGGAGAAAGATTAATCTGACTAAGATTTTATCTTGGGAGAAAAATTTCATCAGACCAAGATTTTGACTCTAGGAGATAAATCGTCAGACTAGGTCCATTTGTTGTGATCTTAGGAGAAAGATTCATCCGACTAAGATTTTATCTTGGGAGAACAATTTCATCAGACCAAGATTTTGACTCTAGGAGATAAATCGTCAGACTAGGTCCATTTGTTGTGATCTTAGGAGAAAGATTCATCCGACTAAGATTTTATCTTGGGAGAACAATTTCATCAGACCAAGATTTTGACTCTAGGAGATAAATCGTCAGACTAGGTCCATTTGTTGTGATCTTAGGAGAAAGATTCATCCGACTAAGATTTTATCTTGGGAGAATAATTTCATCAGACCAAGATTTTGACTCTAGGAGATAAATCGTCAGACTAGGTCCATTTTGTTGTGATCTTAGGAGAAAGATTCATCCGACTAAGATTTTATCTTGGGAGAACAATTTCATCAGACCAAGATTTTGACTCTAGGAGATAAATCGTCAGACTAGGTCCATTTTGTTGTGATCTTAGGAGAAAGATTCATCCGACTAAGATTTTATCTTGGGAGAACAATTTCATCAGACCAAGATTTTGACTCTAGGAGATAAATCGTCAGACTAGGTCCATTTTGTTGTGATCTTAGGAGAAAGATTCATCCGACTAAGATTTTATCTTGGGAGAACAATTTCATCATACCAAGATTTTGACTCTAGGAGATAAATCGTCAGACTAGGTCCATTTTGTTGTGATCTTAGGAGAAAGATTCATCCGACTAAGATTTTATCTTGGGAGAACAATTTCATCATACCAAGATTTTGACTCTAGGAGATAAATCGTCAGACTAGGTCCATTTGTTGTGATCTTAGGAGAAAGATTCATCCGACTAAGATTTTATCTTGGGAGAACAATTTCATCAGACCAAGATTGTGACTCTAGGAGATAAATCGTCACACTAGGTCCATTTTGTTGTGATCTTAGGAGAAAGATTCATCCGACTAAGATTTTATCTTGGGAGAACAATTTCATCAGACCAAGATTGTATCGGGAGGTAAATTCATCAGACTAGGACTTTTTATCCTAGGAGAAAAATGTAGTAAAGATCAATGATTTGAGAAACTTACCTTCGTAATTTCTTCTTTTCTTTTCTCCTTCCTTTGCGCTGCTTTGTTCTTGCTTGCTGGGGATAATACCACTGTGGGAGTCTCCTTTCTTCCCCTCCTTCAAATTTGTTTTTGGTTTTTTTCTTTTTTTTTCTTTTTTTTTTCTTCAACACTGCTGGGGATAAAAGTGTTATCTTCTTGGGATAACGTTGTTGAGGATAACGCTGCTGGGAAATTTTATCCCTTCAAATCGATGCTTCATTCTTTTGGAAGCTGCTGGGGATGATAATGGCTCTTTGCTTTTCTGAGCACAAGTGTCATCCCTTTATTCTGTCTGCTGGGGATAACTTCCTCCATTGGAAACTTATTATGTTGGGGGCAACCCTGGTTCAAAGACCACTTCCTTGATGCTATTTTTATTCTTCCCCAAATGGGTACCTGATTTTCCAAAAAATTTTCTAACTGAAAAGAAAACTTTCTGCTCCAGTTTGACAATCTTTCTTGTGGCATGCATTTCCGACATCAATGCCATTTCCTTTACCCATTTTAAACAAAATTTGTTAGTTTAAAACGCGGTGGTTGGTTGTGATACTCCTTCTTGGGATGGCTTTCCCCTTTCTCCTTCCTTGCTCTGCATTCCACAAGGGACGATATTATTTGCTGGGGATAATCCTTTTATGTTGGGGATATCCCTCTTCTTTCGTGGCATGGCTCGGAGACTTGCATTTTCCCGACCTTTTAGTCTCGCATGAATTTCCCAAATCATGCTTATTGCTCTCCTTGTTTGTCCACGGGCCTTGGCCTTGAGGTTTAAATAACCTCTTATTTTGGCAAGGATATCCCTCTTGACACTCGTTGATCTTTTTGTCAATTCCCTTTTGCTGGGGATATCATTTTTGATACTAGCCTCACGCTTGTTCCTTGCTGACTATATCACTTGGATGTATTAGTCAGATCTTATCTTGGAAAGCTGATGGCTTATTTTGAAGTCATTTCCCACTGGTTCTGACCAAACAGACTCTACTGGGGAATTTTCTATGAAAGGAGAAAGATAAAAAGGAACAGAATAAAAGACAAAGGAAAAAGATGACTCTTTAACAAAAGAAATTATAAATAAAAACCTATCAAACGCAGACACTGACTCTAATGGTCATGACATGCATATGTGGCCTATCCTCCGTCGTCAATCGTCTTTCAAGATCTTCCCTTGACTATCCTCCATCTGATTCCCAATCTTATTCGACTTGTAGTGCCCAAAAGGTTTTCACCATCAAGTCTCTCTCATTTTGGTTTTTCTCTCAGCTTTCATCGCCTTATGGTGTCCGTGAAGATTTTCACCGATAAGACTCTCTCATTTATATCACTTTCCAGCTGGGGATTTGGAGTGTTGCCGGTATGACTCTCTCTGCTGGAGATTAGAGTCCTTTCTGCTGTGGAACAGAATGTTATGTTCGTCGATAAGATTCTCATTTGTCTGACTTGGCATCTTTTGCAGACTGATCAGAAGGTCTTTCTTTGGACCATAATGTGGTGTTTTTTGGATAGGCTTAGAAAGAAAGGGTATTAAAGGCTCAAAAACAAATCAATTTGGGGTTCAAAATTACAACCTTCGAAATCATATTTGTTTATAACAAGCGCAACCCTTGCCCCAGTTTCTTGCTTGGGGATTATTTATTTATTATATATATTTTTAAATTTTTTTTTTGTTACACTATGAATATTACGCACATTATGCGCACTATGCACCCTATGACCGAGCCGTGAAGCGCCTACGTATCCTCTTTGAGGAATCAGGTCAAACGTAGTTCCAAGTTCCTCTTTTTCATTTGACTTTCTTTTTTTCTTTTTTTTTCTTTTTTCTTTTTCTTTTTTCGTTGTTGTTTTTTTTTTTTTGATTTTTTCTTTACCTTTTAGGCTCGTATTTCCTAGTCATTGCTATTGATTCCGAACGAGGGGTATGAAAGAAAATAAATAAGGCTCAAAAGGGGTAACGAAGGATAAAGTGTTTAGGTAGCAGAACAAAATGCCTTCGTCATTCCAGTCTTCAAAACATGCCGAGGCAAACAACACTATTGAACATAGATTTATAGTCTCTTCCAATGGTGCTGGACTTGACAATTATGTTAAACACTTGCTTTTTCATTTGTCATTTCTAAAGCACTGCTGGGCGACACTCTCACTCTCATTCTCATGAACGACCCTCATGCCAATTTGGCGAAACCTGCATTTAACGGTTTTCTTTATGTTTAACTTGCCCCAGTTCCACATGACTCGGGCTTCAAATAATCTCAAACCGTTCTTATTTCCCTTAAATTCTTTGATCACCTCTCCAGGGTTTTATGATTAACTTTAAAGACTAGGCCCAAACTGTGTGCGCATGTCATGTCCCTAGAATCGGCATTGAACGAAAATGACAAAAGGACTAAATAAAAAGATGACTGGAAATAATAAAAGACCGGCTTTTGTATTAGACTTCCGGAGAAATGGTTAGAAAAACAAACAAAACAACCAGAATAAAATCTTAACACAACATCAACGAGACTTAAACAAACCGATACGACAAAAATGGAAAGATAAGAAGGTTTGACACAAGACAATATTCGGATTACAACCCTAAGAATAATCCGGACAACAGAAATGACAACAAAATAAGCCACCACAAGCTTCTCTCTTGCTAACCAAGGAACGGAGTGTCCTCCCATTTTATCAAAGTTGGCATCTTTAGCCACTGAGCTTTGCAGTATTGTCCAGACCATTTCCAACTTCGATATTATTATCATCAGTTAGCGGCTTTCCGGGATGACTCTAAAATCCCATGTCACCAGGCATCCTCCCCATAAAGTGTGCATCATGATGTGCAGGTAAAGGATTCTGCGCGATATTCTGGGTGTCATTACCTTGGATCACAATCAGATTTTCCTGTATCATCCTTTCTATTTCTTTTTTCAAATCCCGACAACTTTCAACATTGTGCCCCTGGGCATTGGAATGGTATTCACACCTTTTAGAAGGGTCAAAGCTTCTTGCACGTGGGTCCAGATGATTTGGAGGAATAGATGCAATCATGTCGTGATGCTTTAACCTCTCAAATAAGCTTTCATAGGACCCTCCTATTGGTGTAAAATTATCTTTCAACCTTCGTTCCCCTTTATACTTCTGGCTTGGATGTGGGTTATAGGGCACCTGAAAGTTATGTGGAGGCTTATGGAGATTTTGTGACGCTCATGCTCGCCTTCTGGGAAGTTTTGGTGGCCGGGCAACATACTGAGGTGGAACAATAGAATGTTGTGGGTTCTGAGGGGGATAATATTGCTCAGGGGATTCATAGATAACTTTAGGAGGCTGCTCATACCTTCGAGATGTTCTCCTAGGACCTCTTCTTGACCCTGATGTCATCATGATTTCTTCAATCTTCTCATTTGTGTCGCAAAAATTATCAGACTCAACCCGGACAGCATGAGTTGCAGCTTTAAAAACTGCTTGACTTATAATTTTTCCTGTCTTAAGACCATTCTCTATTATTTCTCCCATTTTGATTGCTTCTGAAAAGGATTTGCCAACTGCGGACATCATGTTCTGAAAGTAATCTGGCTCTTGCGCTTGAAGGAAGACAATTATTAGCTCGTGGTCATCCATGGGTGGCTTAACTCGAGCTGCTTGCTCTCTCCATTTAATGGCATATTCCCTGAAACTTTCACTTGGTTTCTTCTTCAGGTTTGAAAGGGAAATGCGGTCTGGGGCAATGTCGATGCTGTATTGGAACTGTTTGACAAATGCTTGTGCCATGTCGTCCCAGACATACCAGCGAGACGTGTCTTGATCCATAAACCATTCGGAAGCTACTCCCGTAAGGCTTTCCACAAAATAAGCCATCAATAATTCTTCATTTCTTCCCGCACCTCTCAGTTGATTGCAATACCTTTTCAGGTGGGTAATGGGATCTCCATGTCCATCGTACTTTTCAAATTTGGGAGTCTTGAAACCAGGCGGCAAGTGGACATCGGGGAACATACATAGATCTTTGAAGGCAACACTCTTTTGGCCAGACAACCCTTGCATGTTTTTCAACCATTGTTCTAAGTTTTTCACCCTTTGGGTCATTTCTTCTTGTACCATCTTTCGGGCAGGCTCTTCAATCTTTGAAGGAAGATCTAACGAGTACGGGTGGTACTTAGGAGAGTGGTACTGCTCTTGTTGTGTCGCAAATTGTGACTCATGACGAGGCTGTCCTTGCCCACTGGCCCATGCTTGACACACTCCGGTCATTTGCTGTTTCAATATTCTATTTTTTTCTGGCACAGTAGACTCTTGTTGAACCCTCTGAACAAACCGACCAACTCAACTTTCTTCACAATTCAAAATAAAACATGTTAGAATGGACTCAGTCGGTTCTTATTACTAGCAACATTTTTTTTTTTCCAATTTTTTTTTCCCTTTTTTTCATTTTTTGTTGTGGTCGAATCTTATGGAGATTGCCTACGTATCATGACCCCGCATGAATCAGACCTTGCGTAGTTCGGACCAATAAAAGATAAGCAATACTAATCATTTTTTTTTCAATTTTCATATTGGGTTTCAAAGGTTTAAAAATGACCTACAAACTTGAAAATCAAACGACCCACATATTATAATCAAAAGTTTTACAAACTCCAAAACAAACGGGCTTCCTTTCTCCGTTTGACAAATGCAACCAAACGGTTATTTTTGCAAATGTGGCCCCGTCCAAATTTTGAGGCCGAAGAGGATTATTTTATGACACTTTACACACTTGTCCGTCTTTTATGAAAATAGCCTTTCGACAACTGAAAGATACTCTGAGGCTATTTCGGCAAGAACGGTTTAAGACGCGGCCGTAGCTGGCTCGGCTTATTTTGACCAAAAATCTAAACGGTATTCACCTGACCATTGACTCTTTGTTTTTTTTTTCAAATTACAATAAAAACCAGGTGTTGCAACACGGCCCTTCAGCGCCTCGGGGACGAAGATTTTTTAAGGCTGTGTGGGTCAACGGACCAAATTTTAAAAAATGACCCAAAGGTGGCTGTTTATGCAAAGTCAGCCTTCCGGCGTCCCTTTCGGGAACATTCGACTATGTCTTGATAAAACAGCGTCACCCGACTTCTTTCTGACAAAATTAAAATTTGACATATTTATTTTTGGCTATTTATTTATTTTTTTTAGCAAAAAGTGGAGGCTGGACACTGCCCGACTTATTTACGACAAAATTAAAATTTTGACACGTTTTTTATTTATTTATTGGTTTTTGGCTTATTTTAGCAAAAGTGGGGGTTGGACCCGATGAGGGTTGCCTACGTATCTCACATCCGGTGAGAATCAAACCCGCGTAGTTCGGGCATCGTGAATAAGTAAATGAACTAATATTTTTTTTTATTGGAACTGTGAAAGAACTGCTCAAAGGAAGTATATATATTTTTTTTGATTGATTTCTTTTTGAAAGAAAAACTCGTAAAAATTCCTTTTCTTTTGATTTGAACTTTGAGAATTTCAAAAGTAAAAGGAAGTTTTTTTTTTCGAATTTCCATTTGTCTTTTTTTTTATTCTAAAGAAAAAAAAATATTTTTGGAATTTTACTTTTGATAAAAGAAATGCTTCTAAAAAATATTTTTTGAATTTTGAATTTTCTTTTCAATTTTGAAAGAGGAATCAAAATATTTTCGGATTTCTTTTTCTTAAAAGAAAACATTTTTATTATTTTTGTTTTATCAACAATGGAAAATAAAGATATTTATATTATTTTTTGCAAGACATATTTTTTGGAATTTTATTTTGAATTTTCTTGGCAAGACAAATACTCTTTGCAACAAATAAAGATATATATATCTTTTGGAAATAAAAAAAACTTTTCGGATTTATATATATATATATATTTGCGACAAATAATGAAAGACTTTTTTTTTTTTTGCATTTTCATAAGCAAATAAAATAAAACAAAACCATTTTAAAAATAAGACTCTTTTTTTATTTTCATTTTCTATTTTTCCTTTGCTTTTAATAAAACAAACTAATAAAACATTTTTTTTTCATTTTCTCAAAATTTCGGCAGAGTTTTGACAGTTATTTGGGCATTGTTTTTTTTTAAAAATAAATAGTCAATTCCCTAACCGCTATTTTTTTTTTTCAATTTTAAAATATTATTCATAATATTCAAAAGTCACTCAACACACAAATCCGGATCAAATAAATGCGCAAGTAGGAGCAAGTAAGATGCATCAGGATGGTCATTTTTTTTTTGGTACACCTGTCCTAGACAGACCCAACCCCTGTGTTGAGTCTCCAAAGTCAAATGCACGTGATGCAAACAATCGCTCCTACTAGGGATCCGGCATGAAGCTGAGTTATTCTAAGTGAAAAAACCTGAGGTATATTGATCTAGCCCTGGCTTACCCAAACGGACAGTTTGAGCCGAAGCGGGGGCAACGTACCGGGAGCACGAAAGTCTACCCGGCCTAGTTACTTGTCCCAACTTCGTCTTATTTAGTATGACTTTAACAGAAAGGTGGGCCACGCGCACGTGTGCACCATAAATTTAGAAGACTCAGAAAGAAGGGGGTTTCGTAGCAGTTATATATATTCATAATTCAAATAATATTAAAGCGGTAAAAGTGTCATTTAGCACATTGGGCATATATCATGTAAAAAAAATCAGATAATAAATAAAGCCAACTATAACAATTATTTTAAGCTCGAATTCTTGAACCCTGAACCAGTGGTTCTGGGTTTTTTCCCCAGCAGAGTCGCCAGAGCTGTCGCACCTCCTTTTTCCGCACCGCGAGGGTGCAAGGGAGTTTTTCCAATTAAAGGACAATCGAGACGGGATTGGTTTATTTATTTCAGAGTCGCCACTTGGGAGATTTAGGGTGTCCCAAGTCACCAATTTTAATCCCGAATCGAGGAAAAGAATGACTCCATATTACAGTCTGCGTACCAGAAATCCGGATAAGGAATTCTGTTAACCGGGGAGAAGGTGTTAGGCATTCCCGAGTTCCGTGGTTCTAGCACGGTCGCTCAACTGTTATATTCGGCTTGATTATCTGATTTTATACAAATATGAACTTATGTGCAAATTTTATCTTTTAACCGCTTTATTATTATTGTTTTTAAAAGAAATATGAACATCGCTTAAAACACGTCTTTGGACTGCGTCACATGAAATGCACCCACAATCCGGAACACGTTTTATTTGATGTTTTGGGATTTGGATTCGGGTCGCATGAAATGCACACCCAGGCTTAAGAAAGTAAAATATTAAACACGCGCCTAAAGAGACTATCGCGTTATTATTTTGGGGAAGACCGTGAAATTCGCTAAACGGTCCTTCCGAATTCTAATTAAACCATACATTTTGTGAGGGCCCCGCAATCTATACGTTTTATTTGGCGAGGCTCGTCTCATTTTTATTTTTAAAGGATAAACCTACAATGACTATATTTTCTATTAAGTTCGTCTCTAAAATAAAAGAAAATCTCTTAATTATTTACATGCTGAAAAACGTAACTTATTAGTTATTAGTTTACGGCTAATGCGAATGGAAAATTGCGATCGAGTTTGTACAAAGAAAAACTGCTTTCATTTTATATTCTGTTATTCAATAATACTAGAACATGAGATTGACCATAATATCAAAACAGATTAATTATTCTCCGTAATTTAAACTAACATTATTAGATGAAGAAAGTATACATATGCAACCTCATTATTCATTAATCATTCAACTACATCTTTATACGAAGAAAGAAAAATTATATTCAACCACAAATCTAAACAGGAGGAATTCAACAAGAACAAAGCCTGATTAATATTTCATTTTTTTTGCTTCAAGTCGAGATTGTACAAATGTGTACCTGGAAACAGCAGTACAAGAACAAAAGAAGGAGAAGTCAGCAGCAGTAATAACACAGCAACAGCAGATTCAGCAACATCGCAAACCAGTACAGTAGGAATAGCAGAAAACCCAGGAGACTATAAACGACTCCAAGTATAGTGAAGAAGTAAAAGGTAGGAAGGTTCTGACTATTTCAGATCTTAAGCGAGACAATGAAGCAGTAACTATTCTTTTTCAACTTCAAAACTCTCCAAAATGAATTCTGCCCCTGTATATTCAGTGTATCCAGAATGTATATCGGGTGTATACTTCTCACTCCGCCCCCTCTTTTTTTCTTCTCTCTATCTAGTTTTTCCTCTCTTTTTTTCCACACTTCTTCCTAAATTTTCTCTTCTATTTATAGCAAAATTTTTGAAATTTTCAGATTTGTTTTTTTATTATTTTATTATTTTTTTAATTAAAAGAAATCCCACTTACAAATTGCTTTTATTTTTTTAGAAAAAGAAATCCCACCTTTATTTACTTTTATTTTTAAAATTCCAACTTTAATTACTTTATCTTATTTAAAATCCCACTTTTTATTTTTTTAAAAGAGAATCTCACTTTATTTAACTTTTCTTTAAAAAATAAACCACTATCTTTTCTTTTTCTTTTAAAAATGCTACTTTCAATTACTTTAAATTTTTTAAATTTTCAGATATCTTTATATTTATTTTTTAATTCCAACCTTCTTTTACTTTTAAATTTTTTAAAACTTTTTACTTTTTTTTTAAAATTTTCTACATTCTTTTACTTTTTTTATTTTTTTATTTTTTATTTTTTTAAAATCATTTCCGAAATTACTATATATATATATATTTTAAAATAAAAATAATAAATAAAATAAAATATTTTCGGATTTTTTTTATATATAAAAAAAACAAAAAATAAAACTATTAATAGTGATAATTCACTTTTTTTTTTTTTTGGTTTTGTTTTGTGTTGGACAAAAATGAAGAAGGGGTGTTGGGTTAATGGACTGGGTCGACCCAGTTCGAAATGGACTGGGTCGTAGGGAAGATTGGGCCATTTTTTGGGCCTATAGCTTGAAATTGAAGAAGAGGCCCAATTCCGACTTTCTTTATATTTTCGCTCTCTTTTCTTCTTTTATTTTTCTAAAACTAAATTATAAAAATACTTAAACTATTATTAAGAACTAAATTAAGTTATAAAGGCGCAAATTAACTCCCAATAACAATTAACGCACAATTAAGTATTAATTAAGCATAAAATTGTATATTTGGACATTAAATGCTAAAAATGCAAACGATGCCTATTTTTGTAATTTTTAATTTTTGTAAAACAATTTTAATTACTAAAAATTGTAGAATTAAATCCTACATGCAAAATGCGACATATTTTTGTATTTTTTATTAATTTAGCGAATAAATACGCACAGACAAATACAAATAATTCTTCAAAATATCACAAAATATCACAAAATTGCACACCAAAGAAAAATCATTTTATTTTTGAATTTTTTGGGAGTAATTCTCATATAGGGCAATAATCACGTGCTTACACCCAACACCAAAAACTACTATCTATATCAAATGGAACCCATCAGACCAAGGCACTTTCAAACTCAAAATAGATGGCTCCTGTATAGGGACCAGGGAAAGGGGGCTTGGGAGGAGTGTTCAGAAATGAAAATAGTGATTGGATTATATGCTACAACATGACAGTGGCAAATGCCACTAACATATATATGAAGGCTCTATCTCTACTCCACGAAATTAAATTAGCAATAAACGAAAACATAATGCCTTTGGTGATAGAAACAGATTATAAGGAACTTATTAATATGCTCTTTAACAACTCTTGTCTTCGTAAACACTTGATAAATGATTGCAAATGGATGTTATCCAAAGCTGGAGCCTCACATTTTGATGCATATGTTTAGAGAAGCTAATGGATCGTTGCCGATCTGATGGCGAAGAATGGAAGCTTCATCTCTTTTTGGAAATCCTAAACTGTATTTTGCCCCTCCCCTTTTGTTGCTACTGCTTTCAAAAAGGACAAGCTAGGAACTTTGTGTTCTAGAATGGTCCCAGTTTGTAATGATTCTTAGTATGTTTTGAATGAATATCTTCATTACCAGCAAAAAAAATGGAGATCCTATGGTTTGCTTTTCATGAGTTCGTCTACCTTGGTTTCTGGACTGGATTTATCTAATTGACCTGACTTCGTGTTTGAATTATTCTGTTAAACGTTTTGCATTAGCAAGAACCGCAAGAAAACATGCAAGTGTTTCAAACATATTCTACTAAACCCCGTACTGTACAAAACTGATCAAATTTACATTTATTATACTTTGGGTCTATTTGAACCACACCTTTATCCTGAGGGATGCTATTTAGAGATTAGCCAACATTTATTTTGGACTTATATTTTAAATTAAAAATCTTAACTTCAGGATATTTTTGTCCCGAAAAATTAAACTGAAAAACTGAAATTCAGGACGCTCTGGCTAATTCCTAAATAGCAGCCCTTTAAAGTGGCTACCTGGTGTCATATATGCTATAGTTTTTTTTATGGCTTTGAATAGACCCAAAGCATAAAACAGAGCAAACTTAATCAATTTTCGATGATGGTAGGACATTGCAATTTATTTGCAACAGAAAAAAAAAAAGTACACGCGCAAGCAAGTTCAAGCATAATATAACGAATTAAAATTTATACAAGTGTAACAATATCTATAGAATCAGGTTGCGAAAATATACTGCAGGTACTAAGTGTAAGATGATAATAAAATAACATATTACTGCAAATCAAATTATATTGAAAATGTAAGTAAATTCAATCCTAATTCACCAAAAAGAAATGAACAGGAAAAAAGAGTAAAAGGCAAACAATTAGAGATAGATGCGGAAGCATGATTAGTGGAATGGTAAAGTGGAAAAATCAATTCAAATCAAAAGATGATGGACAAAACATCTCTCATGTCATGAGTACTGACATTTCCGCCCACCTGTTGTCCTATTCCTGACATACATGAGTTGTTTTTCGAGATCCAATACCTCTCTTATGATCATCTACATCATTCCCCAACATTTATCAAACACAACACCTATCAAGTATATCAAATGACCACATATTAAACCACACCGAAAGTTATACTCATGGCCCCACAGAATCTCTCTTTCACGTGATTTGCACGTGCTACCGACTCACGCCATTCCGCCCGCTAATTTCCCCTCTTCCGTTCACCATCCATCCATTTTCGCCTGAATTCCCTCAGCAGAAGATCTTACAGGAGCCGGCCGCCGCGTCTACCAGCGCCGTGCGGTTTTCTGTTATCGACGCCGCCATTTTCCGATACCGGTGAAATTCTTCTGTTCTTCGGTGTTGTAGTAGATCTGCAACTCACGCAAGGCGATAGGCTAGAAATGGAGTCAATTCTGGCTCGAGCTTTGGAGTACACATTGAAGTACTGGCTAAAGTCATTTAGCCGAGATCAGTTCAAATTGCAGGGCCGTACGGCCCAACTTTCCAATTTAGGTACTATTTTCATCTAATTACAATTATTTAAGCTTGTTTCTTGATTATACAGCTCAAATTTGGTGATTTTGGTAGATATAAATGGAGATGCTTTGCATGCGAGCGCGGGATTACCACCGGCACTGAATGTTACAACCGCAAAAGTCGGGAAATTGGAGATCATAGTTAGTAGCTCTGTCTTTCTGAAAATTTTAATCTTTATTAAGTCAAATGTTTATTTTTCCAACTGCTTTTGACCTATACTTTGGTTTTTAAATTGAAAGCTTCCATCAGTAAGCAATGTGCAAATAGAGCCAATAGTCGTGCAAATTGATAGGCTCGACTTAGTTCTCGAAGAAAGAGATGATATTGATACATCTAGGAGCTCTAGCAGGTACCTGGATAGCATTTAATATACGACTCTCTTAAGAGCTTGTTTTGATTATTGTTGTCTCACTTGATATCTTGCTGTCAGTGCGGCATCATCTGGTAGCTCCTCGAAGGGCAGTGGATATGGATTTGCTGACAAGGTTAGCAACATTAGAGAATCAGCTCACTTGGTTTTAGTGTTATGGTTGAGTGTTCGAGTTAATTGCTTACATCGCCATGGGAATTTGTATACATAATTTGTTGAGATTTGATTGATTTCATGCACAATTTAGAAAGCAACAATTTAAAGTTGACAATGAAATACTGGCTATGCTATGATTCCGATCACATAGGTGTTCCAAGGAAGGATGAAATACTTAAAAATACTTTGACATTTGAAGATAGCTAATGTATAGTATAATTCAATAGAATCAGTAGACCCTTAGTATTGTTTAATCAGCTTAAACCTCAGAGGTCTGTGGATGATCATATCTTCCAGAATAAGTGGGTTAGTTAAAGCATAAAGGTCTTAATTTAAGCTCTTGTTTCACCCTGTTGTAATTGTTCTTTTGTTTCTTCATATTGTCCATCACAAGGCCAAAAAGGAAAGTCGTATATACATAGGGCTCTTTGACTAGTGAAATCATATGATATCTAACATGCAACAAATTGATAGTCGCAAAATTGCTCTTTTCTGTTAAGAAACCCATGTAACGTCTATGTTCTTTCATTTTCATTTTTCTTTGGCTGAAAACTCAAAGCAGAGACTGTTGCATAGATAAATTTATTACATCATGTTTACTCTACTTTAGGTCGAGTGCTTTCATTATTCTACACTGACTGATTCCTATATGTACTACATTCATCACCAGTCTTCTTATTTTCCTTGTCTTTGTGTTTAAATTCTCGATTCTGGAAAGATCATATACTTGTAAAGAGATTTGGTTGGGCGATCCTTCGGGATGAGTGATCTTGTAAGTTGCCATTTTATTGTCAGATTGCAGATGGCATGACATTACAAGTGCATACTGTTAATCTTCTACTTGAAACTCATGGAGGTGCTCGACGCCGGGGAGGAGCAAGCTGGTAAGTGTTCAATAAGTTCACTTCTGATATTTTAATCCCATTTTTTCCTGTTTCTTTCTCTTCCCGAGTTCAATCCTCCACTGTGCACCTGTTTCAAAATCGGACTGGATATTCTTACTCCTTAATGCTTTCTGATTCCCTGTACACTTGAATGTTTTTTTTTTTTCTGAATGGTCGCAAATTTTATATATCAGTGCAAAAAACTATGCTAAAACCATATGTAGAGATATGGAGCTAAATAAAATGCTAACCTTAACTATTTATAGAGCTTCTAAAATTTCTAGAATAACTTCCATATTCACTAGGGCTTCTTCTTTTCACCAAAAATGAAATATCAAAAGGGAGTTCATCTTGATCTTCTGAATTGGATTACCTGTGCCTTCAAAGCATCTAAATTTTCTTTCCCTCCAAGCAGTCCTCCAAATGCAGGATAGTGTCATCTTTCATGTGCTCTTCTGCCTGGTTAAACCTCCTTCTCCGTTCCAACATTTTAATAGCTCCAAAGAACCTTTTGGCATTGCCCATTTGATACCTCTCATGTACAAAAATATGTTCCAGATTTGGGAAGTCACCTCACAGCTTTTTAAAAAGATGACAGTTTCAGCTTTCTTACCACAAAGATGGACATAGCTGTATGCCTCTCTTCTTTAAGTTTTCGTCTGTTAAGCATGCCTCTTTAGTCTTTAACTACCAACCACATAAAGCATGTCACTTTATATGGAATTCTAACTTTCCTCATATACATATATATACACACACATAAAGCATGTCACTTTATATGGAATTCTAACTTTCCTCATATGTACTAACTTTCCAAATACTCCTGGATGCTTTCTAATCCATGGCGTCAAAAGATTAAGTAAAGGCATTAATGTATCAATCATAGTTACCAAACATTCGTGCAATGGAGCATATCTATTTTCTTTGATAAGGTAAATAATTTTATTAATAATGGGAAAATCTCCCGCATACAAGCAGTATATTAAAAAAAAGCAGTGTTATCAAAGGTGAAAAGCGCAAAAAAGCTCTAAGGTCTGTTGGGCCTTTAAGCATAAAGCGCAAATAAAACGTGAGCGTTAATGATGAAAGGTGCAAATGAAGGAAAAAATACAAATATGTATGTGTACTCCACGACTAATAGTTAAAAGCGTGAATAAAAACAATATGGACAAAGACATTGAAATAAAATACGATAAAATGAAATATCAATTGTCTCGTGTCACCTCTTTAGCATTACACTCATCGGCAAGAAAAAGTATGCTTTAGAGCCTTGATGATGACACTAAAGCGTCCGCTAAGCGAAGGAAAACGCTCAATATGTTTTGCGCCTTGCTTCCGGGCTTAAGCTCGCTTTAAACTTTGACAACTCTGGCAAAAAAGTAGAGAATTTGCATTATAATATATTCTCTGGCAAAAGACAACTAATCTTCAATACAAAGTGGAAGCTTATGTCATCGGTGCACCAAAAAGATACTTAAAAAAAATGGCTATTCGTCAAAAGTACATAATCATTCTCCATCCTCTTGAACTCTCTCCTATTTCTTTCCTTCCACAGGATCCACGCATGTACTAGTGGGTTAACGTCCCAAGCTCTCCAATCGTTTTTCCTTCTCCTAAATTAACTGGCTTCCTCTACTAATTTGATGTCCTAATGAGCTTCTTAATCCTTCATTTTTCTTATCTAATTAGACGTACTTAATACATGGATCACCTTTGTTTTCTAGGATGATTGTTCCCTCTATGCTGCCTATAAACTAGAATGCAGCTTACTTGGGGTAAACTTCTTTTTGTCATGATTCAATACGCTTAAAGAACTCTTGAGGAAATTGATAATTTTTTTAATGATAAGAGAAAGTAATGATTTCTTGTTAGAATGCAGAGAGTCTAAGAAGTTTAAAATACAAAAAAAATAAAATTTGAGAGGTTGTTTGAGTCACATTTTTTCTCATATACTTGTCTGTTTCATTATGTGAAGGTGTATGACGGGGCACGAAGTTTAAGAAAGAAGGACTTATGGAACTTGTGTTCTTAAAACAAGGCATGACATTTCCGTGAATATAAAATTATGTCATTAAGGGTAAAATGGAAAGTTTAAACTTAAATTGTTTCTAAATATAGAAATGTGTTATTCTTTTTGCAACACATTAAAAAGGAAAGAGTGTCATATAAGATGGAACACAGGGAGTATAAAAGACAAAAATCGCTATCTTCTTTAAAAAGGACAAAAATTGCTAGAAGATAGTAAAACAGAAGGAATAGTTCGGAGCGTCAAATTTATTGTTCTATATAGTTGATGTATTATTCAATGTTGTTGAAAGCGAAAAGCTTAGAAAGCACTTTAGGTATATTGGCGCTTTAAGCGCAAAGCGCAATTAAAATGTGAGCTTTAGTAAAAAAGCCGCAATGTGTATGTGCGTGTGTGTATGTATATATAAATTGATTCATATTGTTTTCCTTAACAATTAGTATATCTTTTTGCCGATTATATTTATTGTTTAGTACGTCTCAATTTAAGATAGAACTCATTGGCAATGAGGTGCATGCCTTGGTGCCTTGCCTACTCTAAACCACGGGTAAACGAAACGAAGTGCCCTCGCCGGAGCTCTTCTGAGCTTCAAGGCTTAAGTGCGCCTTAAATGCCTTTAACAACACTGGTATTATTTCTGTTATGATGGGAGGCAATTCACAATTTGCTTGGTGATTAGCAAATAGTAGTAATTAGTGACTTAGGACCAAATGCTGTTAGAATTTAAAAAAAAAAGTTGCAGTCCAAGTGTTTTTGTCTTGATTCATGAGGAGCGGTAACTGATTGGAAAAAACACTTGGCCTTATACGTCCTAGACAAGTTTCTCTTAATCTTAAGCCTATCTTAGTGCAAACCCAGAAACTATGCAGGACATCTGAAAGTCTTCACTAGTCAGCAAGTGGAATTATTTAGAAGTGATTGAGCTGTTTCCAGAATTATTCTCTGACTGCTGGATAGAATTTAGCACCAAATGAAAGGAGTTTGAAGACTAAAAGTTTCTGAGAAAAAAATTGATCTCAATATACCCTAATACTTTTACATGCATCCTGGTGTACTAACTCTAAAAGAAATTAATCCCTGTGCAAGTTGGGGACTGTTTTCTGTATAATAGCAGCAGTTAACCCCAGAAATTGAGGATAGAAGAAGCAGGACACAGAAAGCAGAGGTTTATAGGTCCAACCACATATAGTGTAAGAATGACCTTTAAGATGAGGCTGCTGAAGCAACAAAGCTTCTCCAAAAGTTGATAGAAATTCTTCAGTAGGTTTCAGTGATTTGCAAGCTTCTTATTCCTACTAGGAATTTCACTATAATGTACAGAACCTTTTAAATCGAGTTTTAAGTCGATCAAGGCTGCAACTTAAATAGGAAGATCTTGAAAAATTAATTAAAGACTTTAATTGAGAGCTAATTTAATACAAATGCAAAATTTCCAGTTACATTTTGAATTTAAGAACTTATAGTTAGTGTGGTTATATTTTAGCTGATTCTTTTAGCGAATGACTTGAACTACAACTGCTGAAAATTCAAAGGGAAATTATGCTTTAAGATTTATCAGGCTGATTAAAATCATTGCGGATAATAATAGGAGCAATCTGCGAATAAGCATACTGAAGAGACCAATCTATCTTAATGAATGCTGTTACACGTAGGAACAGGTAAATAATATGGGTTTAGACTTTAGACTGAAAATGGCTTCAGAAAAAAAAAAGAAGAAAAAAATATGGTTTGGACTTAGAAATGACCAAGGCTACTCTAGGTTTGATTCTTTATAGAATTATAACTAGATAAAACAACGTAAATCAGTCCAGAAGCCGATGGTAATAAAACTTAAAGCAAAGCATAACTATAAAATCATTGACGTGGTTCAGATATTGGCTCATATAAAGCAAGAAGTTGCTCTTATTTCTATTTTGTGTGCAGATCAAAGTCCTGTATTATCCTTGCTTGAGCCTTTTGATACTCAATCTAATTTACCTATCAAAAAAAGAAGGAAGAAGAAAGGCAAGCTTCTTGGTGCCTAGAAGTCTGTCAAATATGTCATAAGTGCTTTGGAACATACATAAATTTGCTAGGTCATCTAACCTGAGAAAATTCCAGATTAACAATTTGACACTATTATTTGCATAACGTTTTTCTACACCAATATGTAAGTGCACTCTACTAGAAAAGATTCAATCAGTAGTGTGCAAAACAGTATATCTAATGGTTCCTAACTTGTAAATCACATACTATTGTTTAATGCTCAGACCCCTTGCATCTTTTGGTAGGGCTTAGCAAAAACTTGTGACGTGAGCATTTTTGTTTATCTGCTAGCTGAGGTTTCTTGCAATCATGTGATTAAGTTTTCCCTATTAGCTAGTTTTCTTACTCTTTAGTTTGTCTATTTCACCAGGGCATCACCTATGGCTTCAATCACTATACGTAATCTTCTTCTGTATACTACAAATGAGAACTGGGAGGTTGGTTGCATTTATTTTGGATAAGACTTGTATGATTGTTGCTCAAGAATGACTCAAACAATCTGCTGTTGCAGGTTGTAAATCTGAAGGAAGCAAGGGATTTCTCTAGTGGCAAGGAGTTCATATATGTGTTCAAAGTAATTACATTTCCTTTTCTAATATTTAGCTATTTTCCCCATATTGTTTACGTGAATGGGATTCTATAATTCCTCTCAAGGTAGTCTCTACAGGGTTGTGTTGGGTACCCTCTTTTTGTGCAGTGTCCTAAACCCTTTATTACTCATGTTTGCATCTTATGTAATATTGCATAATCTACTTTTCTCTTAATAACAGAAGCTTGAATGGGAACATCTATCTATTGACCTGTTACCTCATCCCGATATGTTCGTGGATGCACATTTTGCGAGCTCTCAAGGAGGAGGACGTAACAAGAGAGATGAAGATGGAGCAAAGAGAGTATTTTTCGGCGGGGAGAGATTCATAGAAGGAATATCTGGAGAGGCTCATGTAATGCCAATCGGGGACTCTGTTTTCTTCTATGAATCTTATTTCTCAATTGAGCTTAGCTTATGGATTTGAGGCATACATGCTGTTGATATTGATATCTTTCTCGCTGTTACTTTGTTATCAGATAACGATTCAGAGGACTGAACTAAATAGTCCACTAGGGCTTGAAGTTCAACTGCATATCACAGAAGCTGTTTGTCCAGCTCTAAGTGAGCCAGGCATGTTGAAAAGATTATGCATTATTTGGATGTTCTTGTCTTGTTCTTTACAATCTACTTATTACTATTTCGATTCTGCAGGATTACGAGCCTTTCTTCGCTTCTTGACGGGATTGTATGCATGTATTAACAGAGGAGATGTCAATCCAAATCAGCAAGTATGACTGACACCACTGTCATAAAACTTTTGCAAATTGGTTCCTAATGTTGACATTATCTTAGAAAGTTATAGACCGATGTGTACATCACCTTTCTGACTTTTCCTAATGGGTTGTTAACTATGGCAGCATTCAACAGAAGCAGCAGGGCGGTCTTTGGTCTCCATTGTTGTGGATCACATTTTTCTGCGCGTAAAGGACATAGGTTAGGTTGCCACCTCAAGTACATGTACTATTTTCAGTAATTGCACAGGCAGTGAGAGGATAACTAGCTATCAAAAGCTAATGATACATCTATCTGATTAAACCAATTAAACCAAAAAGAATAGAAATTCAAATTCGTACAGTTTACTTTAAGGAGCATAACTCAAACAGTACAATCTTAAAGTAAAAGCATAGTCAAACTTCAAGGATGCAATACAGGATGAACTTTATCAATCAAGTGACTGCATTCTGAGGTCAGGAGACAAATACCATTATATATGCAAAAAATTAGTTTACAAAGGTATCAAGATTTAAATTTGGTGGGTAAATAGACAGAATGTAACATCTTCTTTGATAAATGAAAGCATATATAGTTTGTTGGAGTTCATTTTTGGTGGAGGAAGATTCCTAAACAACTTTGTAGTTTGTAATATTTACCTCTTATCTGCCTTTCTAATGATCTTATTTATTTAATTTTCTTTGTTGGATCATTTTTCCATCTTTTTTATCACTAAATCTTTTCATCTTTTAATGTTTGATTTTGTTCCATTTCAAGTAAACCTCAGTCTTCGGACAAACCTAATACAAATAAATAAAAGTGGGTCACCTCTCTAATAGCTTAAGCTCTTAGATGAGGTGGTTCACTCCAGAGCAGGCAGAGATCTTGGCTTCGAGCCTCACCATCACCCAATTCTTGGCTCAAGAAGTGAATCAGGTCCGCATGTAAGGAGGTTGTGTCCTCTCTAATAGTTTAAACCTTCTGAGGAAGCAGTTCACACAATTCACCATCATCCTTGTTTAAGATTTTAAGTACATTTTGGATTCCCGGGCTTGTGGGGATCTTTCATTGACTAAAGTATTTTCTTTAAAAGGTTTTTTCATTAATAAACACCAAATGGTGTCAAAAGTATATAGAAAGTGTGTGCGGTCGACCACATACATCTGTTATTATTCAAATCATCTATACATATTTTACACAAAAGAAGAAAGAAGAAATGAGAAGAGATTTTAATACATTTTACATTCCGAGCACTCTTTCACAGGACATTCCATTTCTTTCACTCCAAGTTGGCCGAAAACTTTCATGAAAGGCATCTGTTTCATTGCCAATCCTCTGTAAACATCCCAACTTGTGAGTGCCTTTGTCACAGTCCTAGTTAACACCTGTGCTATGTTGAGCAGCAAGAATGTTGATCTCAAAAAAGATGTTAACAAAACTACAATGCAAGGGCAGATGGCTACTCGGAGCAATTTTCGGTTGTTATAGGGTTGCACCAAGGATTTGCGCTCAGCCCATTTTTATTTGCCCTGGTGATGGACGCCTTGACGCACCATATTCAAGGGGAGGTGCCATGGTGTATGTTATTCGTTGACGACATAGTTCTGATTGATGAGACGCGCGACGACGTTAATGAGAGGTTGGAGGTATGGAGACAAGCCTTGAGTCTAAGGGTTTCAAGTTTAGCAGGACTAAGACAGAATACCTGGAGTGTAAGTTCAGTGCCGGGCCGAGGGAATTGGGCGTGGACGTGATGCTAGAATCACAGGTCATCCCCAAGAGAAGCAGTTTCAAGCAGTGTTTTTGAGAGCACAAAAAAGCGACAGGGGCTCGCCTCGCTTCAAAAGCGAAGCGCAAAGCGAAGTGCACGCTTCATTGAAGTGAAGCGCAATTCTTAAAATACATATAATATATATATATATATATATATATATATATATATATATATATATATTAGTTTTCTAAACTGAAATACATATAAAATTAATCAAATAAACTGAAAATATAACATATATAAAATAACTAATTTTATAAACAGAAATACTCATTAAAAAATCAAATAAACTGAAAAATATAACACATATATAATAAGTAATTTTATAAACTAAAATACATATTAAAATTAAGAAGAATAAAAGGGAAAAAAAAGAAAACAGAGCTAGGGCAGGCGCTTGACGAGAAAAAGTAAAAAAAGAGAAGAGAAGAGGAAGAAAGAAGGAAAAAGAAAGAAAAAAAAAGCAGACGAACAAGAAGAAGAAAGAAAGAAGAAAGAAAAAAATGAGAAGTAGAAAGGAGAACAAGAAAAATTACCTGGAAACCCTAGCTTTGTCGATGAAGAAGAGAGAAGGGGTCTCTGTTTTGTCGAGCAATTACAGAAGCAGCTTAGGGGTCTGTTTTGTATAATTTACAAACAGACCCAATCTTTTTTTTTTTTAAAAAAGGCCTAGCTGCGATTTTTTTAACAGACGATCGCCTTTGTCGATTTGTCCACTGAAGTGTGCGCTTCACGGTCGAGTCGCCTCTCTCTGGGAAAAGCGATGCCTTGTCGCTTCGCGCTTAAAGCAACGAAGCGATCGCTTTTCCAAACACTGGTTTCAAGTATCTTGGGTCGGTTATCCACGGGATGAGGAGATCGGTGAGGATGTCGCGCACCGTATATGGGTGGGGTGGATGAAGTGGAAGTTAGCATCTGGAGTCCTATGTGACAAGAAGGTGCCACTGAGGCTCAAAAGGTAAGTGAGCGATGGTTAGACCAGCCATGTTGTATGGGGCAGAGTGTTGGTCGCTTAAGAACTCTCATATCCAGAAGATGAAAGTAGCAGAAATGAGGATGTTTAGGTGGATGTGCGGGCACACTAGGATGGATAAGATTAGGAATGAAGATATCCGGGAGAAGGTGGGCGTGGCTCCGATGGATGACAAGATGCGGGGAACTAGGCTCAGATGGTTCGGGCACGTGCGGAGGAGAAGTCCGAACGCCCCAGTAAAGAGATTTTAGCGGTTTGCTTTGACGAGTATGAGGAGAGGTAAAGGGCGGCCCAAGAAGTATTGGAGAGGTGATCAGGCAGAATATGGCAAGGCTTCAGATTTTCGAGGACATGGCCCTTGATAGGAAGGTGTGGAGATCTAGCAGTAGGGTTGTAGGTTAGGAGGTAGTGGAGCTCTTTTCTACTTCGTACCGGGTGAGAGGCTAGTCTGATAGGGTTGTGTCCTAGAGTGCTAGTGGTTATTGTTGTGTCCACACTTTCCATAGTATCGAGCCTTTCTTACGTGTTACTGTTATTGTTTGTCATCTATTTTCTGGAACTTATGACGTTATTATTTCTATGCTTCCTGTTGTTGGTACTGATATATTGTTTTTTCCATTTGCTTGAGCCAAGGGTCTATCGAAAACAGCCTCTCTACCCCTTGGGGTAGGGGTAAGGTCTGCGCACACTCTACCCTCCCCAGACCCCACTTGTGGGATTTTACTGGGTTGTTGTTGTTGCATTCATCTGTTTCCTTCCTTTCATTGGCAATCCTCGGTAAACATCCCAACTTGCGAGTGCCTTTGTCATAGTCCTAGTTAACACCTGTGGTATGTTGAACAGCGAGAATGCTGATCTCAAAAAAGATGTTAACAAAACTACAATGCAAGGGCAGATGGCTAGTCTCCTCTCTGAACTCCTCGGACAAGTGGACAAAATTACCATTATCTGCCTCCTCTTGCCTAAGTTATATGCCATAAATACTGCACTGCGTACTGTACACCATTTGGAAAAAGCTACATTTTTTGTGCCTCACTTTCTTCTACACCACCCTCGTATATATCCTTAAAAGTGATTTCACCATGCATAGCCCCTCCCCCCAATACCATCTTGTCCTCCCGACTGGCCTATCATATATTTGTATAGAAATACTTCAACCTCCTCCACTTTCAGTCCTCAATGGTTATTCCCGAGTGATTCTGTAACTATCTGCTCTTAAATATTCGCCCATCATTGCCTATGTATAACTTGCCACTCCAAACACTAACAGACAGCCTCCACCTGTACCATTTGATTGTGCTCAAACCACCGAAAAACATCTGGTTCTTTTCTACTTTTTGCTTTTGAAAACACTGAATTTTGGTTCGTGGAGACGAGATTGTTACATCTTGTGCATGAGTTCACTTCAAAAAAAAAATTGGGTCACTTGGCGGTTTCCTATTCTTTGCTAGAAGACAGCTGAAAAAAGTAGTGCTTCAATGTAGTTCAGTGCATCAACTATCAGCTACCCCTCAAGCAATATATAATATTCAAAATGATTATGATACAATATGTTTATTTGAAGTTCTATTATTGGATGTTATGCTTGCCTTCTCTGCGAAGTCATTTATCTACATGGAGGATATTGTAATCGATATGTAAGGTTTCTATTTCTTTCAAAAAATTCCACTAATATGTGTCAGTTTGCTTTGCAGAATTTCAGCTTGAACTGTTGATGCAGTCTTTAATCTTTTCTCGGGTATAGCTTCTTATTTTCAAAAAATAAAAATCGTATCTTTTATAATGATTCATGAAATGATGCAACACATTTTATGTTGGTGGAACCAGCTGTTCTTTTTACTTGGTTTGTTGTTAGGGCCTTTATATTGGATTTTCTCTTCTGTAGGGAAGTATCTCAGGTGGAGAAAGTGCAAAATGCTTGACTCGTCTTATGATCGGGGGAGTCTTTTTAAGGCAAGTTTCCATGATTCTGTCATCACTTCACACAAATTCACATACTACACAATTTGCGAAAAATCATTGACTACAACTTTAGCTTAATTCAGCAATAAGATTTTATTGTTTATCAGTAGCTGATATGTTACTCGGACTCTTCAAAAATGTTGTTGGATGCGTGTTGGATCCTCCAAATTTAGTGCATTTTTGGAGGATCCGACACGGGTGCGGCATCACTTTTGGAGAGTCCGAACAACATCGTTAGCTGCAACCAATTAACCGTGTTTTCTTTGAATGTTATGCATTCTATGTATAGGACTCTGGTAACTCCATTTTTCTAAGCTTAACATTAGTTCACGAGGCTCAGAGATGTCTTGAGAGTAATTTTACCTTCATATTCATACAAGAGTTGAATTAATTAAGTGTGATTGTAAATGCTGTTGGCGTTATAGCTATAGCTTGAATTATGCTAGTTTTCAAATATGGACAGTTTACCTTGTGAATGACTGCGAGGCTAGGAGGCTCAATTCACCAAAACTATCTCGTATTATGTTTTGTACTTCATGGAAAGTTAACTGAATCTGAACTAGCTTCACCTTACTGCTCAGTGTGTTGATTCTCTGAGCAAGCTAACTTCTTTGGTAATATGATTTTGTATTTGGACCATTTGTGTTCATTAAATACTGTTGGGTTTGACCCACAACACGACAAGGTAAATGTAGTTTCTCTTTGTTCTATTCCTAAGCTATATCTACTAGTCTGGAGTTCATGCAGTAAGTTTTAACAGTTCTTATCTTACCCTTATGGCAAGATGAATACGGAGCCAAGTCTCTCAAAAATAATTTTACCTTTTGCTGGAAAAAAGTAAACTCTAATTTAGTCAGATTAGGGATCCATTATTTCATAACAATCTGGTTAAGTGGATACAAAGTCATCTCTGAAAAATTCTTTTGCTGGAAGTTAAGAGTTGAATTTAATTTTCATAGCACGTTCTAAGTGCACCAATTGCTTAAAATGCAGGGATACATTTTCACACCCTCCATGCACCTTGGTGCAGCCATCAGAGCTGGCGGATTCTGATGATGTTTTGCACATTCCAGACTTTGGTACTGTAATCAATTTTGGAGGAAATACGTTATGTCTGGATAGAAAGCTTAGTCTAGAATATATGATTGAATTTGACGTATTTCTCTTGTTACTTAATCCAGGTAAAGATTTTTGTCCTCCCATATATCCTCTAGGGGACCAACAGGGGAACTTCAGTGCTGGGGTCCCCCTGATATCTCTCCATTCTCTTCAGCTCAAGCCTTCACCGTCTCCACCAATTCTTTCCTCTACCACAGTTATCAATTGTCAGCCCCTTATGGTATTCATATACTATTCTAGATAACAACCTCATATTGTCTTTTTCTTTTGACTACCTGATGAACTTATGTTGTTCTTCTTGATTGGTTGTCAGCTTCATCTTCAGGAAGAATCATGTTTGAGGATATGTTCCTTTTTAGCAGATGGAATTGTAGTGAATCCTGGAGTAGTTCTATCAGATTTCTCTATTAACTCCCTTACATTCAATCTTAAGAGGATAGACATTACTGTCCCATTAGACATGGGAACACCAAATGATACTGTTTCAGGTGAAAATAACACTTGTCATAGTTTGTTTGATGGGGCAAGGCTTCATATTGAAGATTTCGTCCTTTCTGAGTCACCTGCTCTTAAGCTCGGGCTCCTACACCTCGAGAAGGATCCGGCATGCTTCTGTCTATGGGAAGATCAACCAATTGATGGTAGCCAGAAGAAATTGAGTGCTGGTGCTTCAGTCATTAGTTTATCTCTACAAACATGTAATGATGCAACTGGACTCCAAAATTCTCTTACATTATCTTCAAATTTATGGAGATGTGTTGAGCTGAAAGGTGCTTGCCTTGAAATAGCTATGGTTACTGCAGATGGAAGCCCTTTAACAAATGTCCCACCCCCTGGAGGGATTGTCAGAGTGGGAGTTGCCTGTCAGCAGTACTTTTCCAACACTTCGGTTGAGCAATTATTTTTTGTCCTAGATTTTTACACATATTTTGGGAGGATAAGCGAAAAGATGGCAGTAGTTGGGAGGATCAATTCGCACGAGGAAGTAAGTCAAAAATCTTCAGGTGGATCATTAGGTGAAAAAGTTCCCGGTGATACTGCTGTAAGTTTAGCAGTGAATGATCTGCGTCTAAGATTTTTGGAGTCTTCTTCCACTGACATTTCAGGAATGCCTTTGGTTCAATTTATAGGCAAAGAGCTGTCCGTCAAAGTTACTCATAGAACCTTGGGTGGTGCTATAGCCATTTCATCAAGTTTGCTTTGGGAAAGTGTTGAAGTTGATTGTGCAGACACTCTGAGTAGCTTGCCATGTGAGAACGGCTTGGCGTGGACTTCAAACCAAAATGGCCAGTTGATGGGGAATGGATGTCAACTTAGATCTGTCTTTTGGGTGCAAAACAGGAAGATCAATCAACCAAATGGCAACTTTGTTTTAGTTCCCTTCTTGGACATAAAAATGGTACAGGTGATTCCATATAAAACACAGGACATGGAGTGTCACAGTCTAAATGTTTCAGCTTGTATTGCTGGTGTCCGCCTTGGGGGAGGAATGAATTACACAGAAGCCTTACTTCACAGGTTTGGAATTCTTGGGCCAGATGGTGGTCCTGGGGAAGGGCTTACTAAAGGTTTGGAGCATTTGTCTGCTGGGCCTTTGTCTAAACTTTTGAAAGCAACACCTCCTACCATCAATGAGCTTGAAGACGGTTAGACTCTTCAACTTATGATGTTATATACTCCTGCCATCCGAATTCGGTTGTGCACTTTTAGTTTGGCATGATCATTAAGAGAAGAGTTGAAAATATGAGCTTTTTAGTACTTGCGAGGAAACATGTGGAGCCATAGTTTGAATTTTATGCATAAAAGAATAAATTAGAGGAAAAAATGATATGTAAAAGAGTATAGGTGGTCCAAAAATCTGTCTTATTTTGAATGTGTTAAAAGTGTTTTTGAACAACTTACACAAATTAGGCACAGGCAATTCAGGATGGATGAGTATTCATTTTCTTTGTCGTCTATGAGTTCAGTGATTAACTTTGCTTGTGATCTTTTTGTTCGATGGTCATCTCATTTCTTCATATTTTTCTTCTTTCCAGATGGAAAGGACACTGGAAGATTACAGTTGGAAACACCTGATGATGTGGACATATCCATCGAATTCAAAGATTGGTTATTTGCTCTGGAAGGTGCACAAGAAGCAGCAGAAAAGTGGTGGTTCTGTGATCATGAAGATTCCATCAGAGAAGAGAGGTGTTGGCACACAACTTTCCGCAACATTTGTGTCAAAGCAAGCAGCTCTAAGCATGTAACAGATGGCAGCAGAAAATTGTCTGGCAAGAAAAGATACCCCCTCGAGTTGATTACTGTAAGCACTTTATTCTTATTGTGCAATTATTTGCCTCGGTGGAAATTGATAAAACTTGACTCGTGTTATAAGGTACTTTATATCTTGCAGGGTAGCTATTGTTTTGAGCAGTTATTGCATGTTGAGATTTTTGACAGTAGCTGTAAAACAATGCTTAGACAAGAAACATGGCAGTAATTATTTCATAGTTTTGCACCTATCTTTATAGCTTCAGAGGTTCCAAATACTTCTTAGGTTTTTTTTATGTTTGGGTTACTTTTGTCAGTTGTGGCCCTTGTCTCTTGAGGTGAGCACATGAACAGACTACTATGTTACCTTGGTTTTTATGCAAATAACTAATTGCTGTTGTTCTCTTTTTCACAATCATTTTCGGTTCATGGAGCTTTTTTAGACAAGTAACAAGTCTAGGAACTGTTGCAGGTTGGTGTGGAAGGTCTGCAGATCTTAAAACCGCGCTCTCGACAGAGTATCCTGCGAGATGTTAGTCCTGCAGGACCTATTAAAGAGGCTGCTGAGACATTTGGTGGTATGAACATCGAAGTAGACATAGTGAATGCCGAAGACAATATTGATGATGGAATGGGAAAGTGGATTGTCGAAAAGTTGAAATTCTCCGTCAAACAGCCGGTACGAAGATTTTGTGAGTTTGTCCTTTGATTTTTATCTCCCTGCTCTGTCTATGTATTAAGTATGTTGTATTTGGCAGATTGAGGCAGTGGTGACGAAGGCTGAGCTCCAGTACCTTGCTTTCTTGTGCAAGTCTGAGGTTGACTCTATGGGTCGGCTTGCTGCTGGAATCCTGCGAGTACTTAAGTTAGAAGGTTCTATCGGCCCAGGAGCAATCCGTCAACTCAGTAACTTAGGTAAGTTTTGCATCTTATTTGAAACTTTGTTTTCACCATATATCTCTTTATTCTGTAGTCTGAGATTCTAAACCTAAATGTCGTAAGTTTACTGAATCAGTAGCACTTATCCGTATAATTGCTAAAATAGAAGTCTCTGCAGTAAAATAGCTGAGCTCCTCCAAAAAGTTCCCTTCAACGAAGAGCAAGGCCATGTTTGTAGGATAGCGCATATTAGACATTTAGTAAATGATGCTATCTCATGGCCTTGTTCTGGACTTGTCAGATTAATTGTTCTAATGCTTTGTATTTTGGTTGATGATTTAGTGACTTGGACCAACGAATTCTTGCAGGAAGTGAAAGCTTCGATAGAATATTTACCCCTGAAAAACTCAGCAGGGATAGTAGCAGCAGTAGTATAGGACTAAGTCCGTCGTCAAATTTAACTGGTGGAAGCCGGAACTCATGTATAGAGTCAACAGTAGCTTCTGTTGAAGAGTTAATCAAGGAATCACAGACCAAATGTGCTGCTCTAAGTGTTGAACTAGGTAGTTCTACATCTTCTGTTGATGATTTTAAAGAGCTGAGTCAGAAACTGGAGAATATGCAGAAACTATTGATGCGATTGCGAACTCAAGTTTGATTCAATTCTCCTCTCCCAAAGTTCTCTCTATTGTATGTTGTTTTTCTATAGTTCAAGTTTCATACACGTTAGCCATTCTTTGTTGTAGATATGTACTATCCGAAATATGTTGAGCATGTAGCACAGCGAGAAAATGTGAAAAAAAAGCCGCGGTTGCACAGAAAATTTTGTATTGATGTATGATCGAATTCATCACCCACTTATATAAGGGTGTCTTTATATTTTATTGTTGTATTTTGCCACCAGTAAATGCAGGATCATTATGTTGGCCACATTGAGCATCATTGGTTTTCCTTTGCTACAATAATTTTGTTTTGGGTAATCGAGAAATGCCCGAGTCAGTGATATACAGATTGATTTTGCTTTGCTACACCATTTTTTTTTTTTTTTTTTTGGCATAATCGTGCCATACAGTTCGACATTCGATGGATCATGAGTCCATCTTTAAAGTTTTTCTCTATATAAGTTCAAGATCATAGACATGCATCTAATGCACACATAATATGTGTATGGGTCCAAATCTGGCCACCACGACCATTACCGAATAGGATGAGGAACGAAGGTATCATGATGCATCGTCTGAGGGTCGTTGTGGTGGAAGGTAACGACTGAGGGCGATCAGTCGATGCATAACGTCCACGACAGTGTACATCTAGTGGGAGACAATAAGAATATGCTTTTCGAATATTCTCTATGTTATACTTTTTAGGGTTTTTTGGGAGATTGTCCCTGATAAATAGAAAGGGGATGTAACGAAAAAAGGGGAGAACACTTTTTTTAAAGGAATCATCTGAGATTGAAATAAAGAACAAGTCTTGTTTATCGGAGAAAATTCTAAGATTCCCCAATCATCCCACACTTATTCTCCCTTACACCGGTTGCATCTGTGACAGTTCCACTTATGCATTTAAGTCTTCGTATTTATGAGTTTTTATTGGATTTGAATAGACTTATTATATCTTTCATCTTGTTTGCTCATTCCATCATTTGATCTAGATTTTATTGTGCTTGACTAAGATTGACCTCATCCTTATTATTAGTTGTTTTAATCAAAAAGGTTTTGACATCTTTTGGTCAAACAATTTGGCACCGTATGTGGGGATTTCTTCAGTTTAAATTTCAGTTTCATCTAGATCATAGAAAGGGATAGTCACCTCTTCCTAGCTTTGCACAAACTAACAATGGCAGGGAAAGGAGATGCAAGGCAAAAAGAAATAGTATGCGTCACAACCAACCTCCTGAACACCATCAATGAAGACAGCAGGGGAAGATAACAAAAACAGGACCCCAAACACCACACCCAGGGGAGACGCTTCACCTTCCCTGCACGAAAGCGTAACTGCTTAGCGCGAGAAGGAAGCCTCCACATCTACAACAGGAGAGGCACCACTGGCGGTGAAGACTGCTGGAAGAATGGCTAACAAGTACTCTGAGCAACATACTTGATAAACCTGCCCAAAGGGATAACACGAATGTTGCACATGTAGATGTCACGACAATCGCTGATGAGCAAGATGCCCCTCGTACAGGTAACACTCATGTTGCTGATGACGCAGGTAATGATACGTTTGCAGCCATTTTAAAGAAAATGGAGGAGATGCAAAATGAGAATAAGGCACTCCGTGACTAGATGAATGAGAACCAAGAGAGGTTTGACAAAATACCGGGCTCCCCAAAGTTGTTGCCAAAATGGGGCGTTGGTCGATTCATCGAGCAACCATACAATGAGGACGCGGCCCCCTACGCCATTCCAAAGACCTTCAAAATGCCATCATACCTGAAGATATATGACGGTACCACGATCCAGAAGATCATATTATCCACTACGTCACAGCCGTAAAAGGTAACGATCTTTCGAAAGAACAGGTACCATCGGTGCTACTAAAAAGGTTCGGCGAACCCCTAACAGGGGAGCCCTGACCTGGTACTCCCAACTACCGGAACGATCGATAGCAACATTCGAAGAAATGGCAGACAAGTTTGTCACCGCCCATGCAGGAGCCAAAAAGGCAGAAGCCAAAGTAAACGACATCTTTTCCATTAGGCAAATGCATGGCGAGGGACTCAGGGACTTCCTAGCTCGGTTCAACAGGGTGAGAATGAGTTTACCAAAGGTGTCAGAGGGAATGGCGGTAGTAGCCTTCCAGAACGGACTAAACAGGAACGGGTCGAGAGAGACCAGAAAATTGTTAAGCAGGCTCATGAAATACCCTCCAACCACTTGGGAAGAAATCCATAACTCTTACTGCGCCGAGGTAAGAGCCGACGAGGACGACCTCAATGGTCCGATCTAACGGTTGATGTCAGTTCAAATTGAAGCAAGGAAAGATCGTCGCAATGACATTCGAAGAGATTAGTCGGGGACTCATTTCGACCGAGAAAGGCATCAACCCTACGTCACGACATCTATCCCGTCTCCTCCGTGGCACACGGATGCTCCTCCTCGACGTGCAGCGCCACATCGACACGAAAAAGGTATGCCTCTGCTCCAATCTGCTCAAAATATTTGTGTCTCTCCTTCAAAAATAGTGTAAGCACTGGAGAAACTCGGTACCAAGGTGCAATAGCCGCAAAAGAAGAAGTCCGACCCAAGCACTCGGAAATCGAACGCTTTCTACGAATTCCACCAGGAAAGGGGTCACAAAATCGAAGATTGCATAGGACTGCGGTAGGAGGTAGTGAGAATGCTAAATCATGGACACCTGAAAGAATTGATGAGCGATCGAGGACGGGCTAACTTTGCCCGCAGACGCGAACAACCCCAGGGACCTCCAAAACTGCCTTCTCCCGCTCACACTATACAGATGATCATTGGCGGGAGCGACGACACAACAATCAATCATGTAAAGTTCACCATCATACATAAACTCAAACGGTCGATCACTCATGAACGGTATGATGACCTCGAAGATAGTATCGTCTTCGATAAGTCGTATGTCGACGGTTTGTCTTTCCCTCACTATGATGCTCTTGCTATCACTTTACGTATTGCAGATACTGATGTAAAAAGAATAATGGTAGATGACGGGAGCGGCGCGTGTACTATCCATTCTCGAGTCCTCACACAGATAAGACTCGAAGATAAAATAATACCGCGTTGCATAACACTAATAGGTTTTAATAATGCAGTCGAGCGGACTTCTAAAGAAATAGTACTACCCGTCCTAGCCGGAGGAGTTACCCTGGAAACGACGTTTCACGTCATGGACTAGGATACAACCTACACCGCTATCATAGGGCACCCGTGGATACACGCCATGCGAGCAGTTCCGTCCAGTCTCTATCAAGTAATCAAGTTTCCTACTCCGTAGGGGGTATTCAGCATCCGAGGCGAACAACGCACTGCACAGGAATGCTATCGCATCGCCCAGGATTGCGCCCATACCCAACAACTAAAAGGGGCCAGTGCGGAAGCATAACAATCAACAATGTCGGGAACCAAACTTGATGTACGAACAGACGTTATCAAAGATCCCGACATCGTGGAAGCATCCGAGTCGACAATAGGGGATCTCGATCCCATCCTACTAGACGGCAATGACAGCACCAAAAAGGCTTATATCGGGCACAACCTCTTGGAACCAGGTAAGTTTCATAAATTCTTAACAGACAATGCCGATCTGTTTGCCTTCTCCCATGTAGATATGCCAGGTATCCCGAGAGACATCGCCACGCACAAACTGAATGTTGACCCCCTCTACCCGCCAGTACGGCAAATAAGAAGGAAGTTCAATGCCGCAATCAACGAAGCCGTCAGCGAAGAAGTCGATAACTTGCTCACAAATGGCTCTGTCAGAGAGTTAAAATATCCCCAGTGGGTCGCCAATGTGGTCATGGTAAAGAAGAAAAATGGAAAGTGGCGAATGTGTGTAGATTTCACAGACTTAAACAAGGCCTGCCCAAAAGACTCCTTTCTGTTGCCACACATCGACCAGCTCATCGACGTAACAGCAGGACACAAGTTGCTAAGCTTCTTAGATGCCTATTCGGGTTACAACCAGATCCTCATGGAGGAAGAAGACCAGAAGAAAACAACTTTCATAACTTACCAAGGAAAGTACTGCTATAAGGTCATGCCATTTGGACTAAAGAATGCAGGGGCGACATACCAGAGAACCGGTCACCAAGATGTTCAAAAACCAACTCGACAAAATAAGGGAAGTCTACATCGATGACATACTGGTTAAATCTAAAAGGAAAGAAGATCATATCGATCATCTGAAGGAAGCCTTCGACATATTAAGACAGCACGACATGAAACAAAACCCCGAAAAATGCGCCTTCGGTGTAACCTCGGGCAAATTCTTCAGTTTTATGGTATCGCAAAGAGGCATAGAGGTCAACCCAGATCATAAGGCCATCGAAGGAATACCAGAAATGTTAACCAGCAAAAAATAGGTACAAAAACTGACAGGTCGGATAGCTGCCCTGTCAAGGTTCATCTCACGGTCGTCAGACAAGTGTCATAAATTTTTTAGTGTGCTAAAGAAAGACAACAGACTCCAGTGGAATTCGGAGTGTGTCGATGCCCTGAGAAAACTGAAAACCTACTTGTCCTCACCACCGTTACTCGCCAAGGAAGAACCAGGCGAATGCCTCCTTGTCTACCTAGCCGTCTTCGAAGTCGTAGTAAGCGCGGTTTTGGTCCGTGAGAGAAAAGGTTGGCAATCTCCGATTTACTATATCAGCAAAACTTTAGTTGACGCTGAAACGAGGTATCCCCACCTCGAAAAATTGGCTCTGGTGTTGGTCGTAGCTTCACGAAAGCTTAGACCATATTTTCAGTGTCACCCCATAAAGGTGGTGACAATTTTTCCCCTCAGAAGCATCCTGCACAAACCCGCGTTGTCGGGCAAATTGGCCAAAGGGCCATAGAATTGAGCGAACACGATATAACATATCAATCGCGAACTGCGATAAAATCACAAGTACTCGCCGACTTCGTCGCTGACTTTAGCACAGAAATACTATTTGAGGTCGAGAAAGAAGCGCTTCGCGCCTCTCCTGGGCGACCCGACCTCAAGGTCCTCTACACCGACGGCGCATCCAATGCGTCGGGATCTGGACTGGGACTCGTATTCGAAGTCCCAACGAGTGAAGTGATTCACCCGTCCATACAGTGCCCTGAAATTACTAACAATGAGGCCGTAATTGCAGGACTGAAATTGGCCCTCAAGTATGGTGCACAACGAGTCATCCTCCACTACGACTCTCAACTTGTCCTAAACCAAGTTACTGGGACTTTCCAGATCAAGGAGCAGAGGCTACAAAAATACCAGACCGAAATCCACAAGCTGCTGCCAGAATTTGACTAATGCCGACTCGACCAAATACCGCGGGCGCAAAATATCGAAGCGTACGGTCTCGCCAAGCTGGCAACAACAACTAAAAATATCTCCAAGGAGAATGTGGTCACCCTCCTCCACTCATCAATAGACCAAATCGAGGTAAATTCTATAAATTTAACTTGGGACTGGCGCAACAGCATCATATCGTATTTGCAGGAGGGAGCACTCCCACAAGATAAAAAAGAAGCCAAAAGGCTTCGAATACAACCGGCCAGGTACAACCTCATAAACCACGTCCTTTACAAAAGGACGTTTGGCGGTCCCTTGGCCAAATGCCTTGGATCAAATCAAACAAGGCATGTGCTCGAAGAGGTACACGAGGGCCACTGCGGCGCCCATACAGGCAATCGGGCCCTCGTCAGATGTCTTATTAGTGCAGAATACTACTGGCCTACTATGAAAAAAAGGCCGTAGATTACGTCAAAAAATGTGAGCAATGCCAGAAATACGCCCCTATGATACACCAGGCGAGCGAACTCCTGCACTCCGTCACCTCTCCATGGCTGTTCATAAAATGGGGGATGGATATCGTCGGACCCCTCCCAGTAGGGCGAGGTAAGATATGCTTCCTTTTGGTTTTAACTGATTACTTTTCCAAATGGGTGGAAGCAGGTGCGTTCGCTCAAATACGCGAACAAGAAGTCATCGCGTTCATCTGGAAAAACATCATATACCGCTTCGGCATCCCCAAAGAAATCAGTTTCCATAATGGACCTCAGTTCATCAGGAAAAAGACGACTGAATTCTTCGAAAAATGGCACATCAAGCGGATACTCTCCACGCCATATCACCCCGCCGGCAACGGACAAACGGAATCCTCCAACAAAAAAATATTGAATATATTAAAGTAAAAGCTCGAGGGTGCCAAAGGGTTATGGACGGAACTACTACGAGAGGTGTTATGGGCCGCACAACGCCAAAAACCAGCACAGGTGAGATGTCGTATTCACTGGTCTACGGTACCGATGCAGTTATACCCGTCGAGGTCAGAGAACCCAGCCTGAGGTACTCCAATGAGAGTGGACCGAGCAACGATGAAATTAGAATACAAGACCTAGATGAGGTAGAAGAACGAAGGGACATGGCTCACATAAGAATGATAACCCAAAAACAACAAGCAGAAAGGTACTACAACAAGAAGGCCAAAGTACGACCACTCAGAGTCGGGGACTACGTCCTCAAGGCCAAAACACAGGCAGCAAAAGACCCAAATGAAGGAAAATTGGGAACAAACTAGGACGGGTCATATAAAATCACAGCAACAGCAAGCAAAGGAGCATTCCAGTTGGAAACAATGGAAGGAAAACTACTACAAAACAACTAGAATGTCGCCCACCATAAATATTTCCACTTCTGAGAAATAACGCCACCTAAGTCGTACTCTTTTTCCCTCACCCGGGTTTTGTCCCAATAGATTTTCTCAGAGAGGTTTTTAACGAGGCGACGAGGGGGACGTTTCGATGTTCAAAGTACAATCCATCGCCCAGCCTACCGACAACATCTCCAGGCCGAGCACTGAAGGGACTAGGTACAAGGATATTACTCCGTCGAATGTACAAAATTGATATGTATCTCCAATGCATGAATGAAATTACTCTGTTGAATGTACAAAATCAATATATATCTCCAATGTATGAATGAAACAGGCATACGCGACACACTATGGCCAAGACCATCGCCACAGAAGAGTTCGACACCATTCGAACCACAACGAGTTAACATTTCGACATTAAGTCGAAATAACACCCCATGGCCAAGGCCATCACCACGAAAGAGTTCGATACCATTAGAACCACGACGGGTTAACATTTCAACATTAAGTCAAAATAACACCCCATGGCCAAGGCCATCTCCACGAAAGAGTTCGATACTATTCAAACCACGACAGGTTAACATTTCGACATTAAGTCGAAATAACACCCCATAGCCAAGGCCATCGCCAAGAAAAACTTCGACATCGTTCGAACCACGATGGGTTAACATTTCGATATTAAGTCGAAATAACGCCCCATGTCCAAGGCCATCACCACGAAAGAGTTCGATACCGTTCGAACCACAACGGGTTAACATTTCGACATTAAGTCGAAATAACACCCCATAGACAAGGCCATCGCCACGAAAGAGTTTGATACCATTCGAACCACGACGAGTTAACATTTCGACATTAAGTCGAAATAACACCCCATGGACAAGGCCATCACCACGAAAGAGTTCGGCACCGTTCGAACCACGACGGGTTAACATTTCGACATTAAGTCGAAATAACACCCCATGGCCAAGGCCATCGCCACTAAAGAGTTCGATACCATTCGAACCACGACGGGTTAACATTTCGACATTAAGTCGAAATAACACTCCATGGCCAAGGACATCTCCACGAAAGAGTTCGATACCATTCAAACCACGACAAGTTAACATTTTGACATTAAGTCGAAATAACACCCCATGGCCAAGGCCATTGCCACGAAAAAGTTCGACACTGTTCGAACCACGACGGGTTAACATTTTACATTAAGTCAAAATAACGCCCCATGTCCAAGGTCATCGCCACGAAAGAGTTCGATACCGTTCGAACCACAAGGGGTTAACATTTCGGCATTAAGTCGAAATAACACCACATGGCCAAGGCCATCGCCACGAAAGAGTTTGATACTATTCGAACCACGACGGGTTAACATTTCGACATTAAGTCGAAATAACACCCCATGGCTAAGGCCATCGCTGTGAACACCTAATTTTTGACAACATTTAATTTTTTTTATCACTTCTTTTATGTAAATATTTTAGGGGTTTTTAACCTACTATTATTTTAGCTTTATTACACTTTTTATCATAGGATAAAAATACCAAAAAAAATAAAAGCTGAATTATCACTATTAATATTTTTATTATTATTATTTGTTTTTTATATAAAAAAATCCGAAAATATTTTTTTTAAAACAAAAATAATAATTTCGGGAATGATTTAAAAAAATAAGAAAAAGGGAAGTATTGAATAAAAAAATATATATATATAAAAAATAGGTGGAATTCTCTTTTAAAAAAAAAGTAAAAGAATGTAGAAAATTTAAAAAAATAAAATATTTTGTGGAAATTTTTAAAAAAATTAAAAAGTAAAAGAAGGTTGGAATTAAAAAATAAATATAGAGGTATCTGAAAATTTTAAAAATTTAAAATAATTGAAAGTAGCATTTTTGAAAGAAAAAGAAAAAGATAGTGGTTTGTTTTTTTAAAGAAAAGTTAAATAAAGTGAGATTCTCTTTTAAAAAATAAAAAGTGGGATTTTAAATAAGATAAAGTAATTAAAGTTGGAATTTTAAAAATAAAAGTAAATAAAGGTGGGATTTCTTTTTCTAAAGCAATTTGTAAGTGGGATTTCTTTTAATTAAAAAAATAAAAAAATAAATCTGAAAATTTCGAAAGTTTTGCTATAAATAGAAGAGAAAATTTAGGAAGAAGGGGGTGGGAAAAAAGAAGAAAAACTATATAGAGAGAAGAAAAAAAGAGGGGGCGGAAAGAGCAGTATACACTCAATATACACTCTGGATACACATAATATACAGGGACAGAATTCATTTTGGAGAGAGTAAAAAAGATAGAACCAAATTTTCTGAAATATTGAGAGTGTAAGAACACCATAGAGAGTTCAAATCTAGAAAGAAAAAACAAAGAGAGATTTCCGCACTATTTTTCTTCTCCATTTTTACTAGTTTTCTCCGTGTTGCTGGGATTTCTGGATTGAGGTGTTGAAGCTACTGTGTTGGGCTTTCTGCTGCTGTATGTTGTTGTGTTACATACTACTTTGCTGACCTTCTTCTTCTTATATTGACAATACCAGGTACACAAACGATACACTGGTTCATCTTGTAAGCTACTCGAAACATGAATGCAAAAAATGAGAAAGATTTGAAGTTGTAGTTTAATGTAGTCTTTTCTTTCTTTTATTGTCTGTATGTAGAACATTCTATGCGCTGCCCATGTAAACTCTTTAAACGACTCACTTTCGAAACTTAACTATAATAACTCGAAAGTATGTAAATAAAGTAGGACATTTTCTTCATTTATTTTAGAGAAAAACAAAAAATAAAAAAATGTAGTCATTCTAAGATTATCTTTTTTTTAAAATAAATAAATAAATAATGAGACGAGCCTCGCCAAATAAAAATGCAAATTGCGGGGCCATCAATAATTGGTCATAATAAATACTTAGAATTCGGGATGGACTGTTTAGTGAATTTCACTGCCTTCCCCAAAGATAATAACGCGTTAGACTCTTTAGACGCGATTTAATTTAATTACATTCTTAAACTCGGGTGCACATTTATGTGACCCAAATCCAAATCTCAACGGAGTCGAAATGTGTCTCTAATCACGGGTACATTGATTGTGACGTGGTCCGAGATGCATGTCCATGACGTTGCAAATTCCTTTAAAAAATAAGAATGAGATGAGCCTCACGGAATAAAAATACAAAATTGTGGGGGCCTCGGTAAATATTTGCTTTAAAATTGCTTAGACTTCGGGATGGACCGTTTAGCAAAATTTCACGGCCCTACCCAAAGTAAATGATACGCTAGTCACTTTAGGCACGCCTTTTAATAATTTAATTTTCTTAAAACTCGGGTGCACATTTATGTGACCCAAATCCAAATCTCAACAGAGTTGAAATGTGCCAACAACCACGGGTGCATTGATGTGACGTGGTTGGAGATGTATTTCCATGATGTTGCAATTCTTGAAAAAATATATAATAATAATGACGAAAGCGGTTAAAAGTTAAAACTTGCACATGAGCTCATAATTGTATAAAATCAGATAAACAAGCCGAATATGGCAGTTGAGCGACCGTGCTAGAACCACGGAACTCGGGAATGCCTAACACCTTCTCCCGGGTTAACAGAATTCCTTATCCGGATTTCTGGTTCGCGGACTGTAATACAGAGTCATTCTTTTCCTCGATTCGGGATTAAATTGGTGACTTGGGACACCCTAAATCTCCCAAGTGGCGACTCTAAAATAAATAAACAAATCCCGTTTCGATTGTCCTTTAATTGGAAAAACTCCTTCACCCCTCGCGGGGTCGGAAAAAGGAGGTGTGACAGCTCTGGCGACTGTGCTGGGGAATGGACCCAGAATCTCTGGTTCAGGGTTCAAGAATTCGAGCTTAAAATAACTGTTATGGTTGGCTTTGTTTGTTATCGTATTTTTTTACGTATTCATGCTTAATGTGCTAAATGTTGCTTTTTACCGCTTTAATATTATCTGAATTGTGCATATAAAACTGCTACGAAACCCTCCTTCCTTCTGAGTCTTCTGAATTTATGGTGCACATGTGCGTGTGGCCCGCCTTTCTTTTAGAAGTCATACCAAATAAGACGAAGTTGGGACAAGTAACTAGGCCGGGTAGACTTTCGTGCTCCCGGTACGTTGCCCCCACTTCGGCTCAAGCTGTCCGTTTGGGTAAGCCAGGTCTAGAACAATATGCCTCAGGTTTTTCACTTAGAATAACTCAGCTTCATGCCGGATCCCTAGTAGGAACGTTTGTTTACATCATGTGCATTTGACTTAGGAGACTCAACACAGGGGTTGGGTCCGTCTAGGACTAGCAACCTGAAATGAAAAGACCATCCTGATGCATCCTATTTGTTTTCCGTGCATTTATTTGTCTCACGCCCGCATGCTGACCAATTTTTGAATATCAGGAATATTGTGAAATTGAAAAAAAGAAAAAGAAATAGCGGTTAGGGATATTGGTTTATTTTTGAAAAAAAACCAATGCCCAAATACTGTCGAAACCCTGCCGAAATTTTGAGAAAACGAAAAAAAATATTTTATTAGTTTGTTTTACTAAAAGCAAAGGAAAAATAAAATAAAAAATAAAAAAGTCGTTGTTGTGTCTCGTTTTCAAAATAGAAAAGGAAAATAATTTGCCTTCCCATGAAAAATGAAAATGAAAAATGGTCTTGTTTTTTTTTTATAAAAAAAATATAGTTTGTTTTATGCCCGGACTACGCGGGTTTGATTCTCACCGGATGTGAGATACGTAGGCAACCCTCATCGGGTCCAACCCCCCCTTTTGCTAAAATAGCCAAAAACAAATAAATAATAAAAAAAAACATGTCAAAATTTTAATTCTGTCATAAAGAAGTCGGGTGACGCTGTTTTGTCAAAACATAGCCGAATGTTCCCGAAAGGGACGCCGAAAGGCTGACTTTGCATAAACAGCCACATTTGGGTCGTTTTTTAAGATTTGGTCCAGTTGACCCACACAGCCTTAAAAATCTTCGTCCCCGAGACGTTGAAAGGCCGTGTTTGCAATATTAAGTTTTCTAATTTGAAAAAACGATAAAAAGAGTCGTAAATAAGTCAGGTGATGTTGTTTTGTCATAAATAGCCGAATGTTCCCGAAAGGGACGCCGGAAGGCTGACTTTGCATAAACAGCCACCTTTTGGGTCATGTTTAGGATTTTTGGTCCAGTTGACCCACACAGCCTTAAAAATCTTCGTCCCCGAGGTGCTGAAGGGCCGTGTTTGCAACACCAGGTTTTTATTGTAATTTGAAAAGAAAAAAAAAACAAAAAGTCAGCGGTCAGACCGTTTGGGCTTTTGGTCAAAATAAGTCGAGCCAGCTTCGGCAGTGTCTTAAACCGTTCTTGCCGAAATAGCCTTAGAGTATCTTTCAATTGTCGAAAGGTTATTTTCGTAAAAGAATGGACAAGTTTGTAAAGTGTCATAAAATAATCCTCCCGGCCTCAAAATTCATGTGAGATTTGGAAAGGGCCACATTTGCAAAAATAGCCGTTTGGTTGCATTTGTCAAACGGGGAAAGGAAGCTGGCCTTTTTGTTTTGAGGTTATAAATCTTTTGACTAGAATATGTGGGTTGTTTGATTTTTGAGTTTGTTGGTCATCTTTTAAACTTTGAAACCCAGTTTGTTTTATTATGAAAATTGATAAAGAAAAAAAAAATGTTTCATTGTTGTTACCTTTCATGTTGCCCGAACTACGCAAGGTCTGATTCATGCGGGGTCATGATACGTAGGCAATCTCCATAAGATTCGACCACAACAACAAAAAAACAAAAAAAATCAGAAAAAAAAAGTCGAAAAAAGGAAAAAGATGTTGCTAGTAATAAGAACCGACTGAGTCCATTCTAACATGTTTTGTTTTGAATTGTGAAGAAAGTTGAGTTGGTCGGTTTGTGGTAAGATGGAAACACAAGATCCAAAGAAAATGATAACTGACATCAAAGTTGTTACAAATGCTCAAGAGACTCAGAGTCAGAGGGTTTAACAAGAGTCTACTGTGCCGGAGAAAAATAGAATACTGAAACAGCAAATGACCGGAGTGTGTCAAGCATGGGCCAGTGGGCAAGGACAGCCTCGTCATGAGTCACAATTTGCGACACAACAAGAGCAGTACCACTCTCCTAAGTACCACTCGTACTCGTTTGATCTTCCTGCAAAGATTGAAGAGCCTGCCCGAAAGATGGTACAAGAAGAAATGACCCAAAGAGTGAAAAGCTTAGAACAATGGTTAAAAAACAGGCAAGGGTTGTCTGGTCAAAAGAGTGTTGCCTTCAAAGATCTATGTATGTTCCCCGATGTCCACTTGCCGCCTGGTTTCAAGACTCCCAAATTTGAAAAGTACGATGGACATGGAGATCCCATTGCCCACCTGAAAAGGTATTGCATCAACTGAGAAGTGCGGGAAGAAATGAAGAATTGTTGATGGCTTATTTTGTGGAAAGCCTTACGGGAGTAGCTTCCGAATGGTTTATGGATCAAGACACGTCTCGCTGGTATGCCTGGGCCGACATGGCATAAGCCTTTGTCAAACAGTTCCAATACAGCATCGACATTGCCCCAGACCGCATTTCCCTTTCAAACCTGAAGAAGAAACCAAGTGAAAGTTTCAGGGAATATGCCATTAAATGGAGAGAGCAAGCAGCTCGAGTTAAGCCACCCATGGATGACCACGAGCTAATAACTGTCTTCCTTCAAGCGCAAGAGCCAGATTACTTTCAGAACATGATGTCCGCAGTTGGCAAATCCTTCTCGGAAGCAATCAAAATGGGAGAAATGATAGAGAATGGTCTTAAGACAGGAAAAATTATAAGTCAAGCAGTTTTTAAAGCTGCAACTCATGCTGTCCGGGTTGAGTCTGACAATTTTTGCGACACAAATGAGAAGATTGAAGAAATCATGATGACATCAGGGTCAAGAAGAGGTCCTAGGAGAACATCTTGAAGTATGTTGCCCGGCCACCAAAACACCCCAGAAGGCGAGCACGAGCGTCACAAAATCTCCAGAAGCCTCCACATAACTTTCAGGTGCCCTATAACCCACATCCAAGCCAGAGGTATAAAGGGGAACGAAGGTTGAAAGATAATTTTACACCAATAGGAGAGTCCTATGAAAGCTTATTTGAGAGGTTGAAGCATCACGACATGATTGCATCTATTCCTCCAAATCATGTGGACCCACGTGCAAGAAGCTTTGACCCTTCTAAAAGGTGTGAATACCATTCCAATGCCCAGGGGCACAATGTTGAAAGTTGTCGGGATTTGAAAAGAGAAATAGAAAGGATGATCCAGGAAAATCTGATTGTGATCCAAGATAGTGACACCCAGAATATCGTGCAGAATCCTTCACCTGCACATCATGATGCACACTTTATGGGGAGGATGCCTGGTGACATGGAGTTTGAGAGTCATCCCGAGAAGCTGCTAACTGATGATAATGATATTGAAGTTGGTAATGGTCTTGGCAATGATGATGCAGAACTCAATGGCTAAAACACCGTGTTTGGCAATTGGAAAGGCGCTCCATCTCCTGGTCAGCCAGAGAGGAGTTTTGGTGGTTTATTTTGTTGTCATTTCTATCGTCCGGATTATTTCAGGGTTGTAATCCGGATATTGTCTTGTGGTTAAACCCCCTTATCCTTTTATTTGTCTAGTACCTAATGTGGTGTTATCTGGTTTGGTTTTAGGGTTGTAACTGTTTATTTTGTTGTTTAAACAGTTCTACCGTTTGTCTAAATGCAAATTCTGGTCTTTTATTATCTCTAGTCATCTTCTTTGTTTAGTTTTATATACCCTTTTGTTTTGCTTTTGTTCAACGCCGATTCTAGTGACATGACATGCGCGCACAATTTAGGCCTAATCTTAAAAGTTGATCGTAAAGCCATTTGGGGATGATCGGGACCCCTTTGAAAATAAGAACAGTTTGAGATCATTTGAAGCCCGAACCGTGTGAAACTGGGGTGAGAAAAAACATAAAGAAAACCGTAAAAGCAAATTGGCCATATTGACAAGGGGGCCGTTCGTGGTGATGAAAGTGAGAGTATTGCCCAGCGTTGTTTTAAAAATGACAAATAAAAAGGTGAATTCGTGGATATTTAATGTTGCGATGTTTAATTGTGTTGTTTGCCCTTGGCATGTTTTGAAGACTGGAATGACGAAGGCATTTGGTTCTGCTACCTAAACACTTTATCCTTCGTTACCCTTTTTGAGCCTTATTTATTTTCTTTCATACCCATCGTTCGGAATCAGTAGCAAAGGTTACAAACACAAACATGGAAGAAAAAAAAGAAGAAAAGAAAAATGATAACAAAAAACAAAAGAAAGTCAGAAGAAAACAAAGGAATTGGGAACTACGTTTGACCTGATTCCTCAAAGAGGATACGTAGGCGCCTCACGGCTCGGTCATAGGGTGCATAATGTGCATAGTGTAACATAGTATAACAAAAATAAAAATCCCAAAACTAAAAACTGGGGCAAGAGTTGCGCTTGTTGTAAACAAATATGGTTCCGAAGGTTGTAATTTTGAACCCCAAATTTATTTTTGAGCCTTTAATACCCTTTCTTTCTAGCCTATCCAAAACCCACATTACGGTCCAAAGAAAGACCTTCTGATCAGTCTTCAAAAGATGTCAAATCAGACAAATGAGAGTCTTGCCGGTGAACATAACACTCTGTTCCACAGCAGAAAAGACTCTAATCCCCAGCAGAAAGAGTCATAGCGGCAACACTCCAAATCCCCAGCTGGAAAGTGATACAAATGAGAGAGTCTTATCGGTGAAAATCTTCACGGGCACCATAAGGCGATGAAAGTTTTAAAAAAAATGAGAGAGGCTTGACAGTGAAAACCCTTCGGGCACTACAAGTCGAATAAATATTGAGAATCAGATGGAAATCACCAGACAAAAGTTGTGAAAAGCGATTAACGACGAAGGACAGGCCATATGTGCATGTCATGACCATTAGAGTTGGTATCCACATTTGATAGGTTTTTATTTTATAGATTCCTCATTAGAGAGTCATCTCTTTCCTTTGTATTTTATTCTGTTCCTTTTTATCTTTCTCCTTTCATAGAAAAATTCCCCAATAGAGTCTGTTTGGTCAGAACGAGTAATGACTTCAAAATCTGCCATCAGCTTTCCAATTATGCAAGACGAGATCTGACTAGTACATCCAAGTGGTATAGTCAGCAAGGAACAAGCGCGAGGCCAGTGTCACCCAACAAGAGGGAATTGACAAAAGGATTGACGAGTGTCAAGAGGGATATCCTCGCCGAAATCAAAGGTTATAAACCTCAAGGCCAAGGCTCGTGGACAAATCAAGAAAGAACAACGCGGAGAGCAATGAGCATGATTTGGGAAATTCATATGAGACTAAAAGGTCAGGGAAATGCCAGTTTCTGAGTTGTGCCACAAAAGAAGAGGGATATCCCCAGCAGAAAGGGATCATCCCCAGCAAATAATATCATCCCCAACAAGTTTTTTGGAACGCAGAGCAGGGAAGGAGAAAGGGAAAAGTCATCCCCAGTAGGAGTATCACAACCAACCACCACAGTCGAATCTTAAAGGAAATGGCATTGATGGCGGAAAGGCATGCCATAAAGAAGATTATCAAACTGGGGCAGAAAATCAGGTTTCATTTTGAAAATTTTCTGGAAGTCAGGTATCCACATGGGGAGGAAGAAAGATAACACCAGTCTTAAGGTAAGTGGGTTTTGAACCGGTGTTATCCCCAGTAGTGTTGAAAGAAAGAAAATAATGAGTTTTAATAAAAAGAGTTGTATCCCCAGCGGACAGAACCAAAGAGATGAAACTGGTGTTTAGAAAAAGCAAAAGTCATTATCATCCCCAGAAGCTTCCAGAAGAATGAAGCATCGATTTGAAGGGATAAAATTCCCCAGCAGCGTTATCCTCAACAACGTTATCCCAAGAAGATAACACTTTTATCCCCAGCAATGTTGAGAGGAAAAAAAATTGAAGGAGGGGAAGAAAGGAGACTCCCTCAGTGGTATTATCCCCAGCAAGCAAGTAAGTAATTCCCCAACATCATTATCCCCAACAGTCTCGTGGGAAGACAATACCAGCTTTTAAAGGAGGAAGCCATCCCCAGCAAAGCCACAAATCGGCCACCATTTTAAAACTGATAAATTTTTCTTTGCTTGAGAGTTGAAACAGGAACAAAGCAGTGCAAAGGAAAAAGAAAAGAAAAGAAGAAATTACAAAGGTAAGTTTCTCAAATCATTGATCTTTACATTTTCCTCCTACGATATACAATCTTAGTCCGATGAAATTTTCTCCTAAGATATCAAATCTTAGTCCGATGAATTTTTCTCCTAAGATATCAAATCTTAGTCCGATGAATTTTTCTCCTAAGATAGAAAACTTAGTCCGATGAATCTTTCTCCTAAGATCACAACAAAATGGACCTAGTTTGACGATTTATCTCCTAGAGTCACAATCTTGGTCCGATGGAATTTTTTTCTCCCAAGATAAGATATCAAATCTTAGTCCGATGAAATTTTCTCCTAAGATACCAAATCTTAGTCCGATGAATTTTTCTCCTAAGATAGAAATTTTAGTCCGATAAAATTTTCTCCTAAGACATCAAATCTTAGTCCAATGAATCTTTCTCCTAAGATATCAAATTTTAGTCCGATGAATTTTTCTCCTAAGATATCAAATCTTAGTCTGATGAATTTTTCTCCTAAGATAGAAATTTTAGTCCGATGAAATTTTCTCCTAAGATCACAACAAAATGGACCTAGTATGACGATTTATCTCCTAGAGTCAAAATCTTGGTCCGATGGAATTTTTCTCCCAAGATAATATAATAAAATCTTAGTCGGATGAATCTTCTCCTAGGATCAAAATCTAGTCTGATGAATTTTCTCCTAGGATAATTTGAAAAAAGAAGAAGTTTGAATTTGAAAAAAAGGGAGTCATTTTTTTTAGTTTTATTAAGATTATCAATGTTCAGTTGTTGTTGAGGTCAGGAGCCCGCCTGAAGAAAGGAATGACGTTTATTTTCAAAGTTGTTGTTGAAATCAGGAGCCCGCCTGAAGAGAGGAAAGACGTTTTATTTTAAAAGTTGTTGAAATCTCGCCAACCTAAAGAAAGGAATGGCATTTTATTTTTAAAATTGAAGTCAGGAGCCCGCCTGAAGAGAGGAATGGCGTTAAATTCCAAGATTGTTGAAGAAGTCAGGAGCCCGCCTGGAGAATGGAGGTTGTGTCATCTTTCAAAAGTCAAGGTGGAGTCAGGAGCCCACTTGCAGAACAGGAGAATACATTGAAGTTTGAAGTCAGTAAAGCAGAGGGTTACAACAAAAATCCCCAGCAGAAATCAGAAGGAAGACCACAAGTCGAGCTAGAAGTAAAGAAATACCAGAGGAAACACAAAGCAATAAGGCAGCAACAATCACATGACCAAGCTCGAGAATAAATCTTTGTAATTCATAGATCATAGCTTAGTATAACTTCTTGTTTTCTTTCTAGCAATGGTGTAATAAGAAGATCGAAAAGTAGTGGTAACAGCACGCAACAGCAGTAACAGTAACATCACAATCCCATGGTAGTCCCACCTACCAAAACTTTCTGAACTACACGCGACCTGATTCCCTTATAACCAGGGATATGTAGGCTGTCCAAAACCAGGACTCGGTTGCGCCTTTCCTTTTTTATTTTCTTCCTATTTTGAATAACGATATGATAAAAAATTAGTCGCATTGTTCACTTTATCTTTGCCCGAAAGCTCTTCGTGTTTTCGAGCAAAGAGGGGCAGCTGTGAACACCTAATTTTTGACAACATTTAATTTTTTTTATCACTTCTTTTATGTAAATATTTTAGGGGGTTTTAACCTACTATTATTTTAGCTTTATTACACTTTTTATTATAGGATAAAAATACCAAAAAAATTAAAAGCTGAATTATCACTATTAATATTTTTATTATTATTTTTTGTTTTTTTATATAAAAAAATCCGAAAATATTTTTTTTAAAACAAAAATAATAATTTCGGGAATGATTTAAAAAAATAAGAAAAATGGAAGTATTGAATAAAAAAAATAAAAAAATAGGTGGAATTCTCTTTTTAAAAAAAAGTAAAAGAATGTAGAAAATTTAAAAAAATAAAAAGTTTTGTGGAAATTTTTAAAAAATTAAAAAGTAAAAGAAGGTTGGAATTAAAAAATAAATATAAAGGTATCTGAAAATTTTAAAAATTTAAAGTAATTGAAAGTAGCATTTTTGAAAGAAAAAGAAAAGATAGTGGTTTGTTTTTTTAAAGAAAAGTTAAATAAAGTAAGATTCTCTTTTAAAAAATAAAAAGTGGGATTTTAAATAAGATAAAGTAATTAAAGTTGGAATTTTAAAAATAAAAGTAAATAAATGTGGGATTTATTTTTCTAAAAAAAATAAAAGCAATTTGTAAGTGGGATTTCTTTTAATTAAAAAAATAAAAAAATAAAAATATAAATCTGAAAATTTCGAAATTTTGCTATAAATAGAAGAGAAAATTTAGGAAAAAGGGGGTGGGAAAAAAGAGGAAAAACTAGATAGAGAGAAGAAAAAAAGAAGGGGCGGAGAGAGCAGTATACACTCGATATACACTCTGGATACACAGAATATACAGGGACAGAATTCATTTTGGAGAGAGTAAAAAAGATAGAACCAAATTTTCTGAAATATTGAGAGCGTAAGAATACCATAGAGAGTTCAAATCTAGAAAGAAAAAACAAAGAGAGATTTCCGCACTATTTTTCTTCTCCATTTTTACTAGTTTTCTCCGTGTTGCTGGGATTTCTGGATTGAGGTGTTGAAGCTACTGTGTTGGGCTTTCTGCTGCTGTATGTTGTTGTGTTACATACTACTTTGCTGACCTTCTTCTTCTTATATTGACAATACCAGGTACACAAACGATACACTGGTTCATCTTGTAAGCTACTCGAAACATGAATGCAAAAAATGAGAAAGATTTGAAGTTGTAGTTTAATGTAGTCTTTTCTTTCTTTTACTGTCTGTATGTAGAACATTCTATGCGCTGCCATGTAAACTCTTTAAACGACTCACTTTCGAAACTTAACTATAATAACTCGAAAGTATGTAAATAAAGTAGGACATTTTCTTCATTTATTTTAGAGAAAAACGAAAAATAAAAAAATGTAGTCATTCTAAGATTATCTTTTTAAAAAAAAAAATGAGACGAGCCTCGCCAAATAAAAATGCAAATTGCGGGGCCCTCAATAATTGGTCATAATAAATACTTAGAATTCGGGATGGACTGTTTAGTGAATTTCACTGCCTTCCCCAAAGATAATAACGCGTTAGACTCTTTAGACGCGATTTAATTTAATTACATTCTTAAACTCGGGTGCACATTTATGTGACCCAAATCCAAATCTCAACGGAGTAGAAATGTGTCTCTAATCACGGGTACATTGATTGTGACGTGGTCCGAGATGCATGTCCATGACGTTGCAAATTCCTTTAAAAAATAAGAATGAGATGAGCCTCACGGAATAAAAATACAAAATTGTGGGGGCCTCGGTAAATATTTGCTTTAAAATTGCTTAGACTTCGGGATGGACCGTTTAGCAAAATTTCACGGCCCTACCCAAAGTAAATGATACGCTAGTCGCTTTAGGCACGCCTTTTAATAATTTAATTTTCTTAAAACTCGGGTGCACATTTATGTGACCCAAATCCAAATCTCAACAGAGTTGAAATGTGCCAACAACCACGGGTGCATTGATGTGACGTGGTTGGAGATGTATTTCCATGATGTTGCAATTCTTGAAAAAATATATAATAATAATGACGAAAGCGGTTAAAAGTTAAAACTTGCACATGAGCTCATAATTGTATAAAATCAGATAAACAAGCCGAATATGACAGTTGAGCGACCGTGCTAGAACCACGGAACTCGGGAATGCCTAACACCTTCTCCCGGGTTAACAGAATTCCTTATCCGGATTTCTGGTTCGCGGACTGTAATACAGAGTCATTCTTTTCCTCGATTCGGGATTAAATTGGTGACTTGGGACACCCTAAATCTCCCAAGTGGCGACTCTGAAATAAATAAACAAATCCCGTTTCGATTGTCCTTTAATTGGAAAAACTCCTTCACCCCTCGCGGGGTCGAAAAAAGGAGGTGTGACAATCGCCACGAAAAGTTTCGATACCAATCGAACTACGACGGGTTAACATTTCGACATTAAGTCGAAATGACACCCCACAGCTAAGGTTATCGCCATAGGAACGAGTTCAACATCGCTCGAAACACGACAGGATAACACTTCGACATTAGCTCGAAAACAACATCCCTATGGCTAAGGCCGTTATCAAAGGAAAAAGCTCGACATAAGAGCAATATCGCTCGAAATGCCATAGGTAACATTTCGACAACTCGAAATAAGCACGACTACAGTAAAGGACGTCGCCAAATAAACAAACACGACAAAAAAACAATTCAGAGGTACACAATAAAAAGTAATTGCTCCATTACAGCTGTTGTATTACAAAAGCTTTTTACAAAGGGCTCAAAAATGCCCCCACAAAAATGGCAAAGCAAAATAAATACAGCCAAGTCCTATGACATATCAACCCCCGTGGCATACTCCTCATTGTACCAAGAATCGGAGGCGAGCTTGTCCGCATCATCGAAATCGACATCATCTCCACCAGGCGTAACGTGGTCATAGCCACACGTCTCTCGAGCGGCACGCGCATTAATACGCACCTCTCGGAGTTCCGCCTCAGATATCTTCCCATCAGCATGAAGAGACTTATATACGTCAAGCTGGGCTTCGGCATGAACCCATAGCTCATATAAATCTCGAGGCACGACGGGGTCGGCCGAAGCATGGGAAGTAGAAGGTTGCCACTGTGTCGTACGTCCTCCGCTTTCAAAGCAACAACTTGTTCGTTTAATGCAGACAATTCTGCCTCCAGTTCTTGAATACGCCCCTCAAATCTCGCTACCTTAAGCGCAGATGCCTCCATCTCCTTGTTCCGCTGCAACCTGCAAACACGGAGGGCGTCTTCCAGAGTCGCTGCCTCAGAGATGGCAGTTGCCCTATCCCTTTCGGCGTGAGCCAACCCATCAGCATTAGCACTCAACTCACCCTTAAGGTCGACGACCTCCGCCGCCTTCCTGTCAAGCTCGGCGTTTAAATTGGCCACCTTTACTTGGAGATCGGCATTTTCGGCCATCACTCCCTTACTCAGCTCGAGCTCATCTTCCCTGACCTTAAGGGCCGCCTCGAGTTCACTACAATGGGCAATAGCCTTCATAAGGTCCTCGTCTCGTTCTTTCAGTTCTTCGACCTTATGCGCCAGTTGATCCTCCCTTTGCTTAAGCCCATCGCGGAACAGCTGAAAGTCGTGATCCTGAGTAAAGATGTCGGCCATTTCACGATGCTTGGTGTGGTATTCCTGATATCTGGAGGACATCTTCCCATAGACGGTCGTCCTCCGCCTTTCCCGACGTTCCCGCTCAATCTCCATGATGAGGGTCTAATATGAAAAACAAAGTCAAAACAAAAGAATGGGCTAAGGATGCGAAACATATCCAACGACAAAAAGAAAAAGAAAAGCATTTACCCGTAGAGCCACGCCGGAGACGCTCCGTGACAACTCTGCATCACTCATCGCTTTAAGTGTCGCGTTCTCAGGAGCAGCATATAAAGGGGCAAACACCGACACCACGTGATCACAGTTCGACAACAAGTCGTAATCCCCAGGAACGACTATGTGCCGATCAGAACCCTCCGTTCTAACCTCTACACGAGTGTGACGCTCCAAGAACTCTCGTACATCTCCTGGGTCGACGTTCGAACTCGAGCCGTCACCCCCGGCATGTACCCCTCCTACAACGGCGGATGATGCGCCACCCTCAGCGGAACGCACAGACCCCCCTCCCTGGTATACTCCTTCTATCTGAGGGGACCTCTCCACCAAAATGGCGTCCGCCATAAAAACGGGCACAGGTTCCGTCTCTGACGCACCAGTTTCACTCTTACCAGCATCAATGGCAACGTCCTTCCCGAGTTCTACCCTCATCTTTTTTCTTGACGGAGATTTATCCCCATTAGAGGACTCTTCCACGAGATGATAGGCCAGTCGAGAGGAGACCTCATCCCTTACAACCATATCCCGAGATGAGTCTCTCACCCGTACAGGCTGAGCACGACCCCCTCGAACGCTCTCCTCCAAGGTAAATTGCATCCCCGCCTATGCGATGGCTTGGCGAAAGGCAAGGACTGGGACCCTCTTCCTAGAAGCCCTACGACATGTCACCACGAGGGGCCGTATTAATAAACAACGACAAATAGCCAAAGGTCAAAACAAAAGATAACATTTACCGGATGGAGCCTTCGGCCCAAAGGGTTTAATGAAAGAAGACCAATCTCGAGTCTCCACTACGTAAGGAAGCAAACGGTCCACCCAGTCCTCTATACCAATGACGGTACGGGGTGTACGCCTCGCAACTGCAAAAACAAAGTTACAAATGAATACCAAGTTGGAAAGGACAAAAGTAGATAACAAGTAGCAATACCTACGATTGTTATTCCACCGCTCAGGGAATCCAGCGGAGTCCGACACAAGATGCTCGGTTTTAACGATGAAGTATTTATGCCAAAATTTGCGGCTCGCACGATCGTTTGTTCCGACCACCAACCCCTTGGTCCCACGATGTCTCAAATGAATCATGGTGCCCCTATGAAAACTAGGGGAAACAAATGCAAGAGGTGGCGAAGGTCAACTTCGCACCCTGCTAACTCCGCGTACTTCGTCAATACTAAAAATATCTTGTATGTATACAGAGAGAGTTGTGCCGGGCAGAACCGGCAGAATTCCTCCGTAAACGGAAGAAGGGGGAATGAATGTCCTATCACGAGGGGATATTTGTAAAAAGCACAATACCTCGGCCTATGGACTTTCACGAGGTCCCTCCCAGCCGGAACCATCTCAACATGGGAGGGAATGTTATACGTAGATCGGAGGTCATCTATGTGAGCCCGCTCGATCTCAGAAATCACCGGAGCAGGAGAAGGAACAGGCTCTTTAAGGAAATCATTCTGAGACATGGGGTTTCTCGGTAGTATCTCCTCTACAGTGGGGAGGTTGTCCCCTTCCTCTACTGTCACATCCTCACCACCAGGGGGAGGCGCTATAGAAAGTGGGGTGGCGTCAGAAACCTCTTCGAGGGAACGATGTGTTTTAGGCATCTCAATGGCAGATGATATATTAATAAAACAAAGAACGATGAACGGAAGAAGGAGAAGAGAAAGATCACGAAAGTAGAGCTGAAGATGAAGAAGGAGATGGCCAAAGAAGATAACACATACACTGGAAAGGAAATGTTCAAAAGTTCTTGAAAGAACCAAACCTTCATCTATTTATAAGGTTTGGATGGTGCCGGAATCGAAGCAAAAAGGTTGTTAGTGGCACCAAAATCGAAGCGGTAAGCTAATTGGTCTCTGCCTCGGGAAGGCGCGCAATGATGACGCACGTAAGAGTGGTGTCATTTCCCAATGTGATACACTATCTGGAATACCGTAAATTGCGTCGCTCTTTCGACTATCGATTAAACTGGCATGATCTAACCGCCAAATTTGGTAACGGATAGGGGCGACATCCACTTATCAAGGACACACAGGGTCGCGACCTCGACAAGCGGAGGGGCTAACTGTATGGGTCCAAATCTGGCCACCACGACCATTACCGAGTAGGATGAGGAACGAGGGTATCATGATGCATCGTCTGAGGGTCGTCGTGGTGGAAGGTAACGACTGAGGGCGATCAGTCGATGCATAACATCCACGATAATGTACATCTAGTTGGAGACAGTAAGAATATGTTTTTCGAATATTCTCTATGTTGTACTTTTTAGGGTTTTTTGAGAGATTGTCCCTTATAAATAGGAAGGGGATGTAACGAAAAAAGGGGAAAACACTTTTGTAAAGGAATCATCTAAGATTGAAATAAAGAACAAGTCTTTTTTATCGGAGAAAATCCTAAAATTCCCCAATCATCCCACACTTATTCTCCCTTACACCGATTGCATCTGTGACAATTCCACTTATGCATTTAAGTCTTTGTATTTATGAGCTTTTATTGGATTTGAATAGACAAAATATATCTTTCTATCTTGTTTGCTCATTCCATCATTTGATCTAGATTCCAAAAAGGTTTTGACATCTTTTGGTCAAACAATATGCACTTTTACCAATAGACCAAAATCCTGGTACCCTCTTTGCTGCAATAACTTGGATTTTCATCACTAAAGAGTGAAGTCGTTCTTTAATGGACGGGACAACCTGCGCGAGACAAGTAAAGATTTTCAATTTATAAGACCATCATATTCACACATCATAAGTACGGTTGGTGTCCTACCTTAAAGCTAGCCCATTAAGCAAGAGTGAGCTGATACAAATATGTCTAGTACATACGCCAACTTAGATGCGACTTCTAAAATTTCTTTTAGCAACGTCAGAGTGAAAAACTGGAAAAAGTCTATCAGAAGAGAGTGCCAATTCGGACAACAAGCTAAGACTAGTATCACCTAATTAGCAAACAAAACTCAGAACTTTCCACTCAAGGCAACACTGAATTTTTGCCACTACAAAAATTAACTACATGCATCTTCAGCAGTAAAAGTACAAGTTAATTCACTAGCACATTAAGTTAGTTTCACAAGAAAGAGGTTAGAGATAAACTTGAGTAGCATTTGGCAGGTTTGCTTGCATGTTAGATATGTTCTGGATCCTTCAAGTACCATATTCAATAAAAGTCTCCCATCACTGTTGGATGTCTTTGGCAGCTGCTGTGAATTGAAACATTAAGACAGATGTCCTGCTCAAACCCCTAATGAAAAGCTCAAGAAGTTGCTACGACATCCCAGCGCCATATAGTCCCATCTTCACAGCAGCTAAGTATGGTGCTGAAGAAAAAAGACATTGATTAATTAATGCACAGATTGCGAAAGAACATACAGAAGAAGCAATTAAAGTGTTCTTGGATATTAACCTCCCATCAAAAGACATGGCAGTCTGTCTAATTGGAGATTTAGATTGAACATGAGATAACCTGCAAAAATGAAGCACAAACACTTGAAATCCAAATCATAAATGAGAAGGATCAGAAACTAGGTAGGGGTGCATGGATGGAGATCAACCTTGCAATCATAGCTGGTGGACTGGTTTGTAGTTCCCAGACAAAGATCTTGCCTTCCCTATTCCCTGTTAAATGTAAGGTGAAAGGGTTCATTCCAGTACAAGCTTGGAAGGAAACTTGCAAGGAGAAACATAGCATGCATGCAGGCCGCTCATCTGTAGTTTTCGCGTTGTATCTAATTCTCAAATTTTCATAATCTTGATTCCAGATGGTCACAAGTTACTAATCTCTAACCTCAGCAACAACATGGTGTTGCACGAGCAGTAAATTCTTTAGTAGAAACAATGATAACAAACGCTCATTAAGTCGGGACATGCAATATTTTGATTAACACTTCGTATTACCTATAGCTGCTGCTTTGTAGTGGAAATCACATGAAAACTTGATGAACCAAATATCACACTCTGGGACGGGATACTTTTGAAGGATGTCAACTGTGCCCTAAAATTAGAGCAATATACATTAGGAAGTTGTGTGTCAATGTTTAATATAGTTATCAAAAAGAGATTCCAGGATCATGATTTCTAACCTCTCCAGGAGACTGTTCTTTCATCTTTGGTTCCCATAATACAATTTCATTGTCAACACTCTGAGTTCCGACAAATTTAATGGATCAGTACAGGTAAAAATATGACAACAATATATTAAAAAAAGAGAACAAATCATCAAACAATTAACATGTCATTTCCAACTTGAGGTAGACATCTCGAAGGTTAAAAAAAAAGTAATTCAAGCTAGTCTTTGATTTTAAAGAGGTTCTCAGGTATTCCGATTTTCCCTCTCTTGTTAAGGGGAAAGGAAGCTAATGCCAATCAAGAATTCATATAGCAGAACAGTTAGAGAAAAGAAAGAAAGAAAGAACTCAGGTCATGAGCAGGTCATGCTATTCACCTTGGACAAGATAAAATCACCAAGCCATCTGGTACAGTCAACATAGTTGGAATGAACTGATGCGATGAATATCTGAAATGATAAAGAGGGGGTTACAGCAAGCAAAAGTTACCCAATAAAACTTTCAGAAGAAAAAAAAAAGCGGAGAAGGTGAGAAGCTACAAGAAGAATACTCACTGGAAACTGTACATATTTTGTGGGAAACTTGGAAGGAAGATCAGTCCAAGTAAACGATTTCTCCACATATGTCCAGAATTCTGCAACAAGAAGGTCATCAGAAAAGAATTGCTAGCTTAAATTGATGTTACATTTTAGTTTTCAAATTTGAAACCACTGAGCATAAATGGAATAGATGATGCAAGACAAATCTGATCCACAACCAACTCTGCATCCTCCTACCAGGAACAGTAGATTATTTGCTGATACATATGACCATATATGGGTAGTAAAGTAGTCTAGGTGACAAGCATTCTCAACACCAGAATATGCAATGTCTAGGAGAACTGCATGCTGACTCATATTTCCTTCTAGGTAGTTGGTGCATTTCTTGGTGCATTTATAACAAGCAAATCTTTGACTTATTGACATCATTTTCACACTTGTGACAGAAACAAGGATATCCTCATGGAAATATCTCTTAATTACTATACATTGGGGTGCAAGTCATTAGTTTAGCACCTCCCAGAAGTCGTGCCAGGATCAGAGAATATAGGTGACATCATCAAATTTGGAAAAAGTACAGGAACACATCAACAACAATATTAATACCATTAGGAAGGTTCAGGACAAACCTTGAGAACAAAAACAATCACAAGTTGTTCCTCTAGAGATCACTCTTTTTTAATTCTTTTTCAATGTTCTAGTAGATTGATGACATTCCTTTAGTCGTCTATCATATGTCATTTCAACAATCTATAGGAAAATGAAAATGACTACATATTTACCTTTCATTGACCAGATCTTAACAGTATTATCCATTCCACAGCTAGCAATACGATATATGTCAGAAGGATGGAAGTCCTACAACCATCAAAACCAGCTGATATGCTCAACATCCTAGTTCACAGTATTCTTGACAATAGATGTGAAAGACATTACTTTGTTACCAGCTCCATCCTTGGAGTGGGACTGCAGTAAATACAGTAACTTACCACACTGAGTACTTCATTCCGGTGACCCCCAGCACCAGCAAATATCAAAATGCATATTCCAGTATGAACATTCCACAAGCGAACAGATTCATCCTGGCCAAATCTCGATGATTAAAATATGCCATATGAAACAGTTCCAAAATTGATCTTTATTCTACATGCATCTTGCAACAGTGCAAGAAGTAACCCATTTAAGAGAAATAAAATTTCCTCGTGGAAGAAGAAATAAGACAAAAAGAAGGATACTTGAGGTACATACCTTGCTGGCAGATACTACAAGAGATGGTTTCAGGACTTGAGTCCTAATTTCATTTATGGAGTCTCCATGTCCCACAAAGCTCTGTTCAATCATAAACAAGTAAATGGAAAAAGGTGAATAGGCATATGCTATTAAGTTAACATGTAACTAGTTTCAAAAGCTTCTTCATTTTTCAAACTTGTATTGTTTGACTGGATATCACTTAACATGGATTGAATCATGGAGGAAAACTTAACTTGCTTATATCACAATGGGAGGACAGTGGGAGACGACTCAGAGCATTTCCCGATTGTTATGGGTTATACCAAGAATCTACGCTCAGCCCGTTTCACTGGCACACCATATTCAAGGGAGGTTTCATGGTGTATGTTATTCACCGACGACATAGTTCTGGTTGATGAGACGCGAGGCGGTGTTAACAACAGGCTGGGGGTTTGGAAATATACCCTTGAGTCTAAGGGTTTCAAGTTGAGCAGGACTAAGACAGAGTATCTGGAGTGCAAGTTCAGCGTCGAGTCGGGGGAAGTGCGCATGGACGTGAGGCTTGGATCACAGGTCATCCCCAAAAGAAGTAGTTTTAAGTACCCGGGGTCAATTATCTAGGGGAACGGAGAGATCAACAAGGATGTCACACACCGATAGGGGTGGGGTGGATAAAATGGAGTTAGCATCAGGAGTCCTGTGTGACAAGAAAGTATCACCGTTACTCAAAGGTAAGTTCTATAGAGCTATGGTTAGACCGGCTATGTTGTATGGGGTAGAGTGTTGGCCGGTTAAGAACTCTCATATCCAGAAGATGAAAGTGGTAGAAATGAGGATGTTAAGGTGGATGTGCGGCCATACTAGGATGGATAAGATTAGGAATGAAGTTTTAGGGAGAAGGTAGGCGTGCCTCCTATGGATGACAAGATGCGGGAAGCGAAGCTCAGATAGTTCGGGCACGTGCGGAGGAGAAACCATGATGCTCCGGTGAAGAGGTGCGACAGTTTGGCCTTGGCGGGTTCGAGAAGAGGTAGAGGGCACCTAAGAAGTATTGGGGAGAAGTCATTAGACAGGACATGGCATTGCTACAGACTTCCGAGGACATGACCCTTGTTAGGAAAGTATGGAGGTCGAGCATTAGGGTTGTAGGTTAGGACGTAGTCGGGTCCAGGGTGAGGCTAATTCGATAGGGTTGGCCTTAGACTACTAGTGGTTAATGTTGTGTTCACACTATCCTTCCGTATTTCATAGCATCGGGGCTTATTTTCTGATTTTGTTATTGGATTTCAACTATTTTCTAGTTCCTATGATGCTGTTGTTATTCATTTGGTTTCTGTTTGATGGTACTAATATATTGTCTCTTTCCTTCTCTTCTCGTCTTTTCCGTCTTCTTGAACTGAGGATCTTTCGGAAACAACCTCTCTACTCCTTCGGGGTAGGGGTAAAATTTGCGTACACACTACCCTATTTTACTGGGTCGTTGTGGTTGTTGTGGTTGTTGTTGTTGTATCACAATGAATAAGATGGATTGGATCATGGAGGAGAAGAAATATATTACCAGTCAGATAAAAATTAATTAGATGGATGTTATGATCATTTGCAGAAATTCACTCAAAAATTAAACAAGCAGCTAGTCTTCTTTAACCATGTAAACGTGCAAGCCAAAGTTTCATGTACAAGACCTTGTGTATCTTCTCATTGCCAGCATCAATAACACGGAGAATTCCATTTATTCCTCCAGCCACTATGAATGGACTCCCATCAATATTGCAAGCCCAACTTACAGTGTAAAAGGATTCATCTTTCTGATCTACAAAGCACATGGAAAGGCCAAAAGCTTTTTAAGCATACAAATCACATATGTAAAGTATAAATGCAGCAACAGAGAACTTGCAACTTCTTACATCTTCATCAATATAAGACTGCAGCACAGCAATAACACCACCTTCCAGACATTGGTAAACAGTCACCTGACAAGCCAACAGAAAAATTGAAGACTTGAGTCTGAGCTATCACTATTGGCATACAATGGATAAATATCATGAAGCTAGCATTCCTATTCTTCTATTATTGTTTATCTTCTTTCAATTTCCCTAATTTTTAACAATTCTCAGATGGCATAATCTACACTAAGAAAAGACACCTCATTTACACAAGCATGCAGCCTCTCCAAATTCTGAATTTATTTTAAGCAATAAAAGATTGCCTCATGCATAACTCTCAAGTTGAACAGAAATACAACAAGTTTTATAATTCCATCATTCTCACGTTGATAAGAAATTATACAAGATTTCTAGATTACAGGCAATTCTAATAATCATTATCTTTGGCATGAACAAAGGGGTTATATTAGAAAGGTAAAGCGATAGGAAAATATTTGCAATCTGTAGAACATGTGGCACTCTGAAAATATGGAGAAACAAAAGAACCAATCAACAGTTACTGTGTATAAGGTAAGCGTGTGCTAAAAGCAGGCATAACAATCCTAATTAAATAAGAAGTTTTCAGCAATGAGTTTAACATTTTTGCTTCTAAGCATTAAAAAATGAATGTGTGGGGGAGGTTGGGGTCCTCCGTTCTCGAGCCTTCAATATTAAAGTAACTTGCAGAGAAACATCTGGCACATTTAATTGAAATGAAAAAGAGAGAGCATTATTGAACTTGAAGTTTTAACAAATAGGCAAAATGACCAAGATGGAAAAAAGATTGATGCTTTTCTATCTAAACATTGCACCTTCTCCCACATAACAGTCAACAAGTAGTAAAGGCCGAAGCACACTCGTTAGTTTTCATGTACTTCTCATCCCTAAGTGAAAAGAAGAAGGTGAGTTAAATCCTAGATAATTTTCCAGCAACACAATAAGCTTCAATACCAAACTAGTGGGATTCAACTATAAGAATGCTCTATATCCATTGGGGTATGCAATTACTCGTAAAAGATTCGGCTTTAAGGAAAATTAGGGCTTATTTAACTTACACCGCTGAGCCGAAAAAAACAAAATAGGAGGTTACCCCAAAAAAAATAAGAGAAAACAAAAAACAGAGAGGAAGAGGAATAGTACTCGATTTCCGCCGACGGTAGCAAAGACATTGAAGTAGCGAGAGTCGATGAAGTTGAAGACGACGGCGTATAACGGACGTTTGCCTTCTTGGAGTCTGTTAGTGACTCTGTAATCTTTTTTCTTTGATGGCGTTAACGATCCCACCACCGGCTCGCACCCTATGGGTATCCTCGCCATCACTCCTCAACTGAGTCGTGAGTGAGCCTTTGTGAGCAGTAAAAACCACGTTTTTGTGTTTCCGCCAGACACGGCGCACCAACACTTCCTTCTCCTCTTACAACAACAATTATACCCCTCTGTCGCTGGGCGTCCACTATTTCCTAGGATAAATGAGAAAAATGAGGTAAAAAAAACCTTTTGAAGTCCTGAGTAACAATATAGGACATTAATAAAAAAAAATATGTAATTAAAGGGGTTTGGGGGTAAGATTAAAAATAACTAAAGTTATGGGTAAATATTAATATTTTCAAAACTTTTAAAAAACCATACCCATTCAAATTATTTCAAATTTTTATTTCCCTCTTCTTTCTCCTCTTTACTTCTTCTTCTCCTTCTATCTTCTTTCTTCTTTTTCTTCCTCGTACTTCTTCCTTACTTTCTTCTTTCTCTTCAACTTTTGTTGATGTTGATGTTGCTGGTTCGTCTGTGTCATCTTCTTCTTCTTTCCTTCTTCATCTCATTTTCTTCTAGTGGTTTAAAATATACGAGTGAAAAAATATGAAATTTTACAAAGTAAATATTTTGTAAAATACCCTCGAGATATTTTGAGACATCCCCATAAATGAATATTCTGCTGAAACATCACATCTCCCGGGAAGAGATTTGAAACATCCATCGGGATATTTTTTTTGCTTCTTTTTTTTTAGTGTTGTTCTCATTGATCTTTTTTCCACAGATGTTTCAAACGTCCCCACTAAGGGTGTACAAATGAAACCGATAGACCACACCAACCTGATAATATGAGCCAAATCGAGAAAAAAATCCGACTATGATTTGGTGTTGGAAAAAAAAATCCAACCATATTTTGCTTGGTTTGGTTTTAACTAAAAAAAGTCAAACCGAAACCAAATCAACCCGACATTATATGTATAGAAGTTTTAAATATATTTAATACATAAAAAAATTTATTGTAGTGTAGTTTATAAATATTTCTTAAGCTTTTTCATAGTTTTATCTTTTCACGTATTATTTCAAGCTTGGACTTATAATTTTTGGATGCTCCAATAAGTTTTATAGTTCATAAATGTTAGTAACTCAAATAAATCCTAAACCAATATCAAATCAATACTTATGTTAATAAAAGTCATTCAATTAATTGTACTATGAATGAAAATAGTAGTAGATATCTATTTTTTAGTTTTTCCGTGGTTTAGATAAAATACATAACTTATTTTTCTTTTAGTGTTTAGTCATGTAAATAATAGTACTTATTAGTCGTACTTATTTTAGCAACTTATTAGTAATTTTAAATTATGTTTGTTTTTATTATGGCTTATTAATAATACTTATTTTATGCGATTTTATTATCTTTATTATTGAATATTTTAGTACAATGCCACGACTCATCTCATATTTATGTTATTTTATTGAAAAACACCTTATACACAGAGGCATATCCAGGATTTTAATATCATGGGTGCACTATTATCTTTAAGATAGATATTTGGTTCCTGTTTGGTTCCATTATATAAAATTTTGTGATGGCGGCAAGTTGACGAGCAAACTATATTAATACTATATCTGCAAAAAATATCATTCACTTTATAATTGTCCTCGACGAGTTTTTATTGAAAACAATCAATAATAACATCATTACTTACAGTTATAAATATCTCACGTTCTACATAGCACATAAAACAATCATTCAAAAAAGATTTTAAAAGTGGCGCTTAATATTAAGTAGGGGTTTTCCTGCTTTGAATCCATTGAGAGCCTCAGAGCCGAGAGAGACGAGTCATGAGTACTTTGCTTTTAGGGATTTCAAAGTATTTGTACTCAAAAGAATGATTAGGAGAAGAAAATAAAAAAGACGTAGGCAAAAGGGATTATTTTTTTAAAGTAAAAAAATATATTTGTTTGTTAATTGAAAAGAAAGAAAATGCATAGGGATATGTTGTTAATTGAAATGGGTGTGAGAAATTGAGAATTTATTTATTGTAATTAATTATAAAAGAAATTAATCAAAAAAATTGTATGGGGATCGAACCCCTGACCTTGGGGACAAAAAGGAGATAAGAGGGGCACTTAGTCACCAATGCACCAAACAATCACTTACAGCTTGTTTGGATGGTTGTTACCCATTGTATCGTATCGTATTGTTACTTCAAATACAATGTTTGTTTTGATTGTTACTTAAATTTTATTGTATCGTATCGTTAAATTCGTCGTTACATAACGACGAAATGTACCACTTTATGTAACAGCCGATTTGGTGTGGTCGCGTCGTTACCTTGTCCTTTTCTCTAAATCTCACCCTCTATTATTATTAAATTATTTTATTTTATAATTTATCCTACCTTTTTATATAGTAATTGTACATTGTATCATAATTTTTCTTTATAATATTGCACGTTTATTCTTCATATTGCTGATGCGTGATATCATGAAACGATAGCAAACGACACAATCTATCCAAACATTGTATTTATCAAACAATACAGTACAATACAGTATAGTACGATACGATACATCATGAAACGATGTGTAACAACCATCCAAACAAGCTATTAAGCATGGGTGGCCACAAATATATTTAAACACATAATTGAAAAAATTAGTGTTTTATACATAGCATAGGGAGGGGAGCATGGGTGCATGTACCCCACCTCCCTCCACATAAATCTGTCTCTGCTTATATAGTTCTATCTTACTAGGATTAAAGAAATATTTGGAGCAAAAATTCTATATTTTGTGCTATGAAGACTTTATGAAAAACAACCCCGAAAAAATCCGAAAAATTCGAGAAAACCCGAAATTGAAAAATCCGACTTTTATTGGTTTGGTTTGGTTTGGTCATTAGATTTAATAACCCGATAGAATTGGTTTGGTTTGGCAATTAGAAAATCCGAACCAACCCGACCTATGTACACCCCTAGTCCCCACAGATATGTGTAGATGTTTGAAACATATCTCAGAAGATGTTTGAAACATTTCTCTAAATATTTAAAATATCTTTCCTAAATGTTTGAGGATTAGGAGTGGCGGGGATAGAGAAGAGTGTTGCGAGATGGAGGAACAAGGGGAGGAGGAGGAGTGGCGGGAGGAGGAGGAGGGTTGGAGGGGGAGAGAGAGAGGAGGAATAGGGGGTGGAGGGGGTGATTTTTTTGTAAATAAAAGAACTTTGGGGGTTTTAAAAATTATGTCATTAACCCTAATTATAAAAATGTCCCTTGTGCCCCATTCTTTAACACTTTTGTCTTAAAATTTGATATAAATTTTGAAGTGTCTTAAAAATTTAATTCCCCTCTCCTTCCTTCGTTAGTCTTTTAATGGAAGTACCGAAGTAGTAAATCTTTATTTGATTGTCAAAAATCACTTATCGAAAAATCCAAATCATACAAGTTCCTTACTTTTTTATCCAAAAGCAAGTCCTAATTGAAAACCATTAAGGGCTCGTTTAGCAGATAGATAAGAATAATATTGAATATAGTATATTAGTAATGCGGATATTAATTATAATGTTAATTATGTCTATAATATAATAGTTATGTTGAAATTATTTCTTGTCGACTGTTTGGTTTGATGTATTAAAATCACATGCATTGCATAATTTCTTTTAGAAAATTATTTGTCTATTAAAATACCCTCCAAATTCTTTAGGGATAATTACATTAATTTAGTCTATATAACTTGTGCAAATGTTGATCCAAAACGATGTGGCCATGGAGCAATTGGCTTCACAGGAGAGGAAGAGGAAGAATCCCACGATTGTAGAGAAAAGTATTCTAATTTTCAGAAAGGGAATTGCGGGTTTTAGCATTTTTCTGTTAAATATGATATTTTAATAGAAGGGATGAATTGAAAGAATTTAATATTAGAAAATGGGATGGGAAAAAAAATTAGAAAGGCAAATTTATCAACATGTATCTTATTTACATTAATGAAAAACAGGTAAAAAATCAAGCATAAAATTTGAAGGAGCAATTTTATCTTTAACTAAGCTTATACATGTATTAATAACTTTGGTATTGCTAATACCATGGTTTGCTATGTATTAGCTATACATATGATAATACCAAATAGGGTGTGTAATTAATGCTTGAAAAAGTAGTAAATTATCGATTGATTTTTTAAACTGAACAAGTAAAAGTGCACATCTATTTTTAATATAGTGAACAAATAAACTTGGACGGAGGGAGCAGCAAATATAAGAATTAAGGAATCAGAACTTCTTTATCAAATGATAGATTGAATTTCATGAGATTATCCTTTAATCAACTTGAAGATTATCCCAAATGATGATGGATTTAACATACAACATATTTAAGGTTGATTTGGTTATTTTGGCAACATTTGCTTCATGCCTGGGGTTGTCTTTTACAGTTTATTTCATGTGAGAAATTCTAATATTGCTGAAGCTTACGCAATTAGAGAGACTGAAACTACAAAAGGTATACAGTATGAAAGAAGGAACATAACAGAACACGTTGAATTTAATTGACACAAACTTTTTTATATATATAGGGCCATTGGCTTAATAGCTAGTGTATATAATTGTAAAAATATCAAGCCAGTTTTCGGATTGGTCATTCAAAAATAGCCAGCGTTTGCCAAGTTATTGAAAAATAGCCACTATTTTGCTGCAACAGAGACCGGTCCAGCAAAATGTACTGGAGTTCGGTGCACCTGTGTATGAACTTCCAGCATATTATGCTAGAACTCCAACACGCGGAAAGTTTCAGCATAATATACTGGAGATTCGAGCACTTGTGTATGAACTTCCAGCATATTATACTGGACCGGTATACTTTGCTGGAACTCCAGTATATTATGTTGGAATTCCAGTATACTTTTGCTGGAACTCCAGTATAATATGCTGGAGGTCCAGTATATTTATGCTGGAGCTCCAGTATAATATACAAGAGTATTTTCCGGATTTTGAATAGTATTTTCGTTCAAATTTATCTTTACATGAAAAATGGTTAAATTTCGATTACTTTTGAAAGTGTGACTATTTTTGAATGACCATTTGTAAATCTAGTTATTTTTTAATTTCTCCCTATATAATTTGCTAAAACCAATTAAAATATACTTATATTATTAACAAATTTACTACATCTTCGGCATATATATATTTTTGCTGTAATTTTATTAATTAAATTGATATAAAAATAGAAAGAATTTTACACTACCATTGTACATAATATTTTAATCCTTTAACAAAATACTCAGCTAAATTTTCAACAATTAAAAGGAGCAGTCTTGGCAAGATATTTTGCTCCTCCTACTAGTAACGCACGAGATACTTGGCACCACTTGACAAAATAGAGCTTATCGACTTGTTGGGCAATTTGGCATGGCTTCTAATATCCTCCAACTCCACCATGTCCACACTCTCCCTACAATTCATCCAATTTCTAAAATTCTAATATCACAACCACTCACAAATCATATCCATGTAAAGCAGTTCACTATCAAATGCACTTCCAATCCCACACCTGAGTTTTCAGACCCCAACTTCCTGAGTCCCACACCAACCTCAGAAACAACAATCAGCCCAGAAAAATTCCCAATAGAGAAACGAAGAAAGTCAGAGATAATTCGCGATAGGAAATCAAGAACTGGGCTTGTGAAGCAGGATCCACCAAACTTTGAGATTGGATGGAAGAGAACAAAGCCTATTAATTTGGAGAAGCCTGTAGGATATGTGATAATGGATTTTTTGGAGAAATTGGAGGAGTTGATGGCTAGAGATTTTGGGTCGACAGTATTGTTGGCTAAAGTGGGAGAAATAGTGGCAGAAAGAGCTAGAGAAGAAGCAGAAGTGTTAAGGGAAGAAGGGAAAGTTGAAGATAGAATGGTGACAGAATTGTCCAGAGTCTTGAAGTTGATGGAGATGGATTTGGCTATGGTTAGTGCTGCAGTGAAAGAAGAGACACTGAATGAGAGACTTGAACAAGCTAGGGCGCGTTGCAGGCAAGCAATTCTTGTTGCTAATTCTTTTTGAAAGATTTTGCTAATGGGAAGCTCAAATCTTCTTTAATGTTGTGTAATAGTAACTACCAGCAAGTAGTACAAGAAATCGTTCTACAGAGAAATCATTATAAAAGCAATTTTCTGTAATGGATTAACTGACTAAAAATAGAATTGTTTCGCCAGTCGGATGAAACCACTTCTTAAAGAAGAATTATAGTGCATTCAAGTGTTTAATTTACAGTATTGAACTAGCAAAACCTTCCTCCTCCTTTCCCCCCTTGCTCTTTCCCCTCCTCAACAAGCTCCCTCTGGGGTTAAGAATGTGGATGATAATTGCATTAACAGAATACTGTTTTAAACACACGGGCATGCAAGACTTTCTTCTCACCAAAAAAAGAAAAAAAAAATCAAATATTTATCATTTTATCTGGTATCAGAAGGACATCACTATTGCAAGAACAAACTAGCATCTCCTTGAAAGTTAGATGTGTGTTACTGATAGACCTTACCTGTAAGAAAAGACTTAAAAGAGACAAATTGGCTGCAGTATCAAATCCACGTATAAATATTGTACTCAAGTTGCCACAATTGGCAATGAATAAATTTCGATAAAGAACAATACATGATTGGGTGGAAAGACACGGTAAAGAAATGTTATTACAAAGCTGTTAAATCACTTCATATTTGTTTCATTCAGAAGATATGAGAAAAGAGGAACAATTGCATTTTATAGGTTTGTTTTGACGATGAAAATAAGCAGAGAGCTCAACGGTCTACACTTGGAACCCTTTTGCATTACTCCAGCTAGGATTTCTCATTCTGCTTAAAACTACAGGCAGACCAATCTGCGCTGTTTTCTTTTTCTCCATGTGGATATATACCTTACTGGCTATGGTATTTTCACAATTGTTCCATTAACATAAGGTTTGAACCAAATGGTCTGAAATGTTAGCATTGGACAAGAAGACTAGCTACAAAATGAAAATACAGGTAAGGCCTACTAAACACATCGAAAATATCAGGTAGGAAATTTGAAGGCTAAATGTGTGTATCATCGACCAATTACAAATACGAAACTATCATATACCTGATCTCCAAATTAACAAATGATTCTACAGAGAACTCATTTTTTGGGAAAAGGGAGAAGTAAGAACTCGGGAGGACACATGTTTCAGATTCTCTCCTTACTCTTCAAAATGAAACAAGACATCTGCCCCACTTGATTCTTAGTCCTTTATACGTTCCAGTGCAAGTTCCCTTCAATGTTTCAAAATAATCATAGGCAATAAATCCATGATAACAGAAGTCAAAAGAAGTGTCTCACGTTTCTCTTGATCCACTTCCAACTTGATGTTGAATCTCTGGACAATTCTAAAGCTGGACTAACATAGAGCTCTACGCCCAATGTACGAGTTCTCAGCACTAAAAGTTGTACATCTACATGATCTGCAAAAAGTTGATCTCAAGCAATTGCTGCACCAAAAAGGACGAAGAAAAATGAGCAGAGGGGGGGAAAATAAAGTACCAAGCAGGAATAGATAAACTAAATGATCTGCAAAGAATATTCTCATACAGAGATGGCACGTTCAAAATTTATACACACCTAAGAATTTTCTAAATCATCTATGAACTCCACTGTTCACATCTCACATTCTTTCCTATTTTCTTTTTCTTCTTTTTCCCCTTTGCAGAGACAGATTTTCCATAAGTTTCTTGACAAGCTTGGAGTACACTGCAAACGTGAATATCATCCTTTGGTATTTTATTGAAAATATTTGCTGCAGATTTGTAGTCCCCTAATGCCAACAAGGCTTGATACATCCTGCATCAAGCGGGGTATTAGAGCAAATAAGGAATACATAAAAGGACAAATGCCATTTGTGATCTCAAAAGTAGCCCAAACATAAGGTCAAAATACATCAATTGTTGCATCCTTTGGTAGTCACCAATAGGAAAAGTGCAGCTTTTGTCAGAATAATTGTTACAATTTAACTCCTAGAATCAGTGAAAATAACTATTGTATGAAAATGATGTAAATGATTCATTTAGTGTATTTACCTATCTGTAGTTCAGAAGCTTTGTTAGTTCGAATGCTTTTTTCTAACTTCTTTCCAACTTTAACTTTAAGTTGTATTAGATGGATAATCTTTGCATTTCACTCGAACCAAGAAGGACAAAACGCAACAAACATATGAAAATGCACTAGTCAAGCTTATTTAAATCTTTAGAGTTGAATGATTGACTCAATAATTTCTCAACAGATGCAACTGTAGAGAAATTAAAATAACGAATATGAGTAACTATCATGAATTTCCTAAGAACAGAATGTTCAGGCAAGCAAACAAGATTGAGAAATATCAGTAATTCGAAAATTACCTCACAAAACTTAAAACATTGTAAGGAAGACTAGCTGTTCTGTATTCTTTCCAAACCAGAGAACAAGCTTGTAAATCCTTGCCATTGACACACGCACTGAGGAGGAAATCAAGACTTTTTCTTGAAAGGCGGACACCAATCTCTTTCTTAATAGCCTGAAGGAGATCCAAGCCGAACTGCAAATTTGTTGGTTCATTTATCGCAATCTGGCAGAAAACCTGCTCGATGATTACCAAAAATCAGTATCTTACAAGAATTTAACACATCAGAGCTAAATTAAAGTCTCCATAAATAATGAGAGCCAACAATTTTGACAAGTAAAATATTATATTCAGTGAGGAGCAAGACATTCCATCTTGCACACAAGGAATGATAAGAGTATATCAACGGCAGGAGCCCTAAAAGTACTAAGTTCCATGATACATAATTATAATTTCCAACCGAAAGCAGAGAAAAGGATCAAAAGCAAGACCTCATCAAACAGAACTTCTTTAGCCACTTCATCGTTCTTGTATGCATCTACCAGCTTTTTGAGCAAGTCAACAGCAGATCTATTACACAAAGGGGGAAATTTTAAGCGAGTCAAATTTCAGCAATAACTCTCAAGAAACAGTTATGACTTTATACCTCAAGTGATTGTGCCGAATACAATATGTTATGACCCTAAAGCAAGCATCAATCCAACGATCCAGGCCATCTAGTTGCTCAAGTAAGTGCAGCAATCTATGCAACTCTCCTTCAGACTGAAGGTGTTCCTATAAAATTATGATTTAAAAGAATAAGAGTGTCAAGAATTTGGAAGGTGCTTAAAGAAAAGATCTTGGAAAGAGCATATGTGCAAGAAAGCACTCACAATGAGACATATGATTGTTTTTGGCTCCAACTTGCATTGAGCTTTATTCATTTCTTCATATATTTCAAGGGCATCAAGCATTTGTCCATGTGATGCAAGAGCTGAAATAAGCACACTTCTGATTTCATTGAAGCTCTTTACAGGTACTCTTCGATCATAGATTACCTGCACATATTTTGATGCTTCTAAATCATCAGAAGAAATAACGTTTTCGTTTGGTAAGATCTAGCTTCTTCCGAGGAGACAAACAGAAAATATTTTCGCATAAATGCTCTACATTGGGGTTATCAGTTAGAAAGCCGTTCAATTTTGCTGCAAAAAATACATTTCACGTGAAAGCTTCTGATTGGACAAGAAAAAAAACCCCAAGACGGAGAATCAACTGAGATGCAAAAATGTGCCACCAGAGACTTCAACAAGATTAAACAAATAGATAAAAGCATACAACTGAAATAATTTTAAGGGGAAAACCAGCTATTAAGAATTTGTGGACCTAATAAAGAATTTACCATGCAGAAAAGGGAAACATATGGCAATCAAAGACTTGTAAAAACAAGAAACTGAACTGGGTATACTCGTGTACCTGTTTAGCCTCTTCAAACTGTCCAGAAGCTGTATATCCATTTATTAGGGCCATATATACATGCTTTGTGTATTGAACTCCAGAATCTTTCATCTCATCAAGAAACTACAGATTTTCAAATTACCAATTGTTATCGAGCATATTTATAGTCAATGTCAATAGAATAAGCATCTTTGCGCTAATATGGAAAGAAAAAACAAAAGAGCTAAAAAGTCTATGCCTCGATAAATTAGATAAAGGAATCAGAATGGATCCAATTACCACTAACAAAAATTCTATGAGAAAAAGATTGGTGTCCGCCTTGTGAAATTCTATGTAAAGGACAATTTTTACATCAAATGGAAAGACTAGCACTGTGATGATGGATGTATTCACGAGACATGGTTTGTAACGACCCGACCGGTCGTTTTGCTTTCTAGAACCCCGTTCCCCTAAATAAGACTTCCCGTACGTGCTTTTACTGTTTTATGACTTGTGGGGATGGTTAGTTCGGGATTTGGAAGGGTTCGGGTTGAAATCGGAACACTTGGTTCCTTAAGTTGGCTTAAAAGGCCAAGTTTGACTTCGATTAACATTTTGAGTAAACGACCTTGGAATCGGGATTTGACGGTTCCAATAAGTTCGTATGATGACTTCAGACTTGAGCCTATGTTCGGATCGGGTTTTGGATGACCCGGGAGCGTTTCGGCGCCTAATAGTGAAAGTTGGCATTTTGAGCAAATTCCATAAATTTGGGTTGAAATGGATTTTTACATTCTAGATGTCCATTTAGGATTCCGAGCCTAGGAATAGCTCCGTATGATGATTCTGGACTTGGGAGCGCATCTGGGAGTGGATTCAGAGGTCTGTAGGTCGTTTCGGAGTCATTTGGCGAAAGTTAGAAATTTGAAGTTTTGTAAAGTTTGACCGAGGGTGGACTTTTTGATATCAGGTTCGGATTCCAATTCCGGAAGTTGGAGTAGGTCCGTAATGTCATTTAGGACTTGCACACAAAATTTGGCGTCATTCCGAGTTGATTTGATAGATATCGGACGCGCGGAAGTGTTTTTAGAAGTTTTTGAGTTCATGCGTAAATTCATGCGTTTTGGCGTCCAATTCGTGGTTTTTGATGTTATTCCGGTATTCCGATCGCGCGAGCAAGTTTGTATGATGTTGTTAGACTTGTGTGGGTGTTTGGTGTGGAGCCCCGAAGGCTCGGGTGAGTTTCGAACGTTCGGAAGGAATGAAAACACATCAGTTTTCTGGCGTTTCTTGGCAGCAATTGCAGGTCTCGCAAATGCGAGAAATTGTTCACAAATGCGAACCTCGCATTTGCGAGAAGGGCTTCGCAATTGTGAAGGAGCCCAACCTAGGCAGTGTTCACATTTGCGACACATTTGCCGCATTTGCGATCCCAGCAGAGTCCGCATTTGCGACTCTTTGGAAAGCCAGGGCTTCGCATTTGCGAACCTGATGTCGCAAATGCGGCATAAAAGCCTGTGCCCAGCTCATTTAATGCAGGACTAAAGCCATTTATCTCGCTTTACTTCATCTCTTGGGTGATTTTTGGAGCTCTTGGAAGAGAGTTTTCTCCTAGCACTGCCATGGCCATGTCCTGACACGTGCCATGGCCATGTCCTGCCATGTCCTGACACGTGCCATCACATCCTGCGACGTCCTGACATGTGCCATGGCCACGTCCTGACACGTGCCATGGCCATGTCGTGCCATGTCCTGACACGTCCTGACTCGTGCCATGGCCATGTCCTGCCATGAGGCAAGTAATTTCTACACAACATGAGTTAAATACATAGATTATGGGTAGATTAACATGTAATAACTAGTGAAAATCAAGGGTTTAGATGAGAACCTAGGTTTTTGATAAAAATGAGATTTGACCACGAAATTGGTTATGGAACTTAGTAAAAATCATATATTTATGTTCCTAAGGTTACGGGTAACAACTTTCTTCTAAAATTTACGGAATCCGGGCACGTGGGCCCCGGGGTGAATTTAGGAATCTTGCATTTAGGGTTGGGTAATCACTATAATAATGAGGATATGAACTTTTGAGCATAAATTGATTAATTTATATAATATTTGACTAGTTTCGAGTCGTTGGGCACCAAATTTGGAGGTTTGAGCACATTTTTGAACCGGAAAGTAAGCTTTAAGACGAGGTAAGTCTCTTTTCTAACCTTGTAAGAGGGAATTAATCCCATAGGTGAATCAAATAAATGTGTGTACCTATTTGTGGGGGCTACATACGTACGAGGTGATGAGAGTCCGTACGTAGCTACTATTATGCTATTGTCCGGGTAGTCTAGGACCCGTACCATGCTTTATTTGAAATGTTTGCACCCCTACTTGTTGATTTAACTGCTCAAGTCATAACGGAAGTTGATAAAAGAGTTGTAAAAGGAAAAATTTACTTACTTGAAGTTACGAATGAGACATTTGACTATATATGAGAATATGTGTTTTATTTGAAATGTTTTCTATTTGTGGAGCAGGCCGAATACCTCGGTAGCAGATAGATACATCTATGGTTCGTGCCATTCGACCCTCGGCAGTGCACAGTTTAAATACTATATTGGATCGGGTCGTACGACCTCGGCATAATTTGCGCATGTTAATTCTTTGGAACTATTCCTAATTGATATTGCTTAAATGTCTTGAAATGCAAGCTGTTCAATGATAAAACTGAACTTGAGATTTAATATTTGTGAGAGAAGAATTCATCATTTTCCTGTTATTGAGCTTTCAATATTATCATGAAATCCATGCTTAGCATAAAGTTTTAATACATTATTGTTAGCCCATAGTAAGTGTCAAAGTCGACCCCTCGTCACTACTTCTTCGAGGTTAGATTGGATACTTACTGGGTACATATTGTTTATGTACTCATGCTACACTTCTGTACTAAATTGTACAGGATCTGAGGCGAGTGCATTTGTTTACCAGTTCAGCGCGCATATTTGATCCCCGCTTCGAGACTACACGGTGAGTTGCCCTTCCGAGCCGTACTACAGCAGCCGAAGTCTTCCTTTCGTTATATTTTTCTGTCTATTACATTTTAGACAGTAGACTAGTATTCTTTTGTATATTCTACTATACACTTGTGACACCGGGTCTTGGCACACACTAGTAGACTTATGATTTTGGGTTGTATTTCTACAGTTATGATTTCATTTAGTTGTTTTCGTTTGTGATTGCTTTAAAAATCCGTTATTTATTAAATCCTTTAAATTTAAGGAAAATTAGCTATTTGAATAACTTATTAAAAAGGAAATCACTAGATAGTTCACTGTTGGCTTGCCTAGCAACGGTGCTGGGCGCCATCACGGCCTAAACTAGATTTGGGTCGTGACATGGTTAAATATTTTATCTTGATTAAACATCATTTAGGCCTCATTTGTTTGCACTCAATGAAGGTCTGAATCTTAATCATTCAGATTTCACACATTAAGTGTGTTTGTTTTTAAGTCTGAATCATTCAGATCTTGATCATTACGTGTATTTACTTCTTTCTTTTTTTAGTAACCACTTAATGAGTCTGAATAGGTCTGAACGATTAAAATCTATAACAGAGACTTAATTTCATTAAGATGTTATTATCCATATTCACAATTAATTACTACTAATGCCCACCATTATCAACAACCATCATGCACCACCCGCCACCTACATACTCAACCACCACCACCGACCACAATCATCCTCAAGTATCATCATCACTGCCATCATTATTGACTACCACCACCCACCACCTCACCATTGTTGACTACCACCACTTACTACCCCCACAATTATCAATAACCACCGCCACCACCACAATCATCCTCAACCACAACCATCCACCCACTCACCTCAACTGCCACCCCCACCACCATTCTTAACTATAACAGCTAGTGCCCGCCACTATGAACTACCACAACCTTACTCAACCACCACCACCACCATCCACCATTCTCAACTATATCACTCACCATTCTCAACTGTAATCTCCACTACCAATCAGTACTAGCGACTATCTAGAACCACCACTATCAACCAAACCCACTACCAACCACTGCCTCTAGTTGGCATCTACAAATACCACCGTTAGTCATCACCACCATCAACTGCCATATATATTTTTTTAAATATTTTGTTGATAAAATATTAAGTAAATCAGTATTTTATAAATTTTATATTTATTAATTTTTATATAAAGATAACTTTTATTCATTCAAATGTTGAAAAACAAGCAGTCTTAACCATTTAGTATTCAAACATCTTAATCTTAATACACATCTTGATATTCAGATGTGCATTCAGATTCAGACGTCTTAATCTTTAAAAAAAAAATGAGGCCTTAATGGCCTTCCTATCTTTTGATGAGGGTCAATATGAGAATTTTCTTATGTTGCACTAGTTAATTTGCAATATACAGTTTATCCCACTTCTATGCGGCAGTTATCAACTTCTTCATTTTTATGACGGTGGTGTCTGGGCTAGCTTGCCCCCACCTCGACTATTCTATTGGGTACCTACTAACTCCCATCGGCACACGTACCAGGTAACTCAACCCACTAAGACTTGGATAGATGGGAAAAATCACCTAATGATTTTTATCTCCATTGGAATTTGAACCAGAGACCTCATGATTCTTCTCCCATTTCATTGAACTCTACGCTACACCTTTCATTTTTCAACTTCTTATTTCAGCCAGAATTCTCTTCCAAAGCAATATCAACATAAAATTTGAAGTTTTTTTCAATTTTTTGATATGGCAAACTACAATCCGTAAATCCTCATTCCTACCCAGGAGTTCAACAGTGCGCCCTTCCGCACTTGTCCGCAAAGGAATAAGGATTTGCCAATATGCTTGCACGATTTCTGATAGTACATGAATTGAACTAGCTTTATAATCTTAAATTGGAATTAAGCTCAACATAAGCTGGCTTTCCTTCTATAATCAAGGACATTATCATCTCCATTCTATCATTTCCATTGTAAGAAGTTAGAATATAATCTCCATTCTACCTTCTTACTCCCAATTACTGAACCACCTTCTATTAATAACGAGAAATATGAAAGGGCACATAATCTAGAATAAGCTAGTACAACGAAAATAATGCATCCACTCAAATTATCAAACTTAATCAGCCAGAGAAATGAGAATGCAAGCCTTGATTCATAGTCCTACTCCCACAACAATACAACAACAAACGCAGTGTAATCCCAAAAGTGGGATCTGGGGAGGGTAGCGTGTACGCAGCCTTACCCCTACATTGTGAAGGTAGAGCGGCTATTTCCGAAATGAGAAATGCAAGTCCTGATTTATAATCCTATTCCCATAACAATGGGTGCTAAATAATTTGGCCAAGTCTGGGCAGGTTCTTTTATAACAGATCACAGAATAGAACTTATCACAAAGGAGTACTGAACTAAGATGAAAAACAAAAGGACCTTAGATATGTTATCTCCACTTGTGCAATTGCTTATCAGATAGCTGAAAGTCTGAGAGTCTGACTTCACATTAGCATCTTCCATTTGTTTGAGAACCTTTAGTGCAGCATGAATGTCTTTCTGCAGAAAGTTCAACAAATAGGAAAAGTCAAAAGCTGAAAAAATTAGAAGTAATAAGCACTATACAATCATTATCATTTCCGGCAATAGGGAAATTCATGCAACAAAATTCCAATATATTAATAAAAGCCATCAAGCAATTGTATATTTCACGTGGATTGGAAGGCTTTTCACACCCAAAAAAAAGGGCTGTTTCTGTACCTAAAATGCATGCACAAGACAACTTATCGACAATGAATCATGATGGAAGCATCACTTGATTTTCCCTTCCCAATATAGAGAAGGATGGACATATAGAAAGATTGTTTTCTAATACCTGTAACGCACGAACATGGGTCACATTCAAGATTTTGCGGAAGTATCCAGACATGTCTCTGTAAGGGTGGTTTGGTTCACCGACCAATTATACACATTATATTTACAGGGGTGTATTGAATAACAATCACCAGATAGTTTGTACTATTGGATGTTGAAAATGTTGGTTTATGTTTAGTTAACAATGGCATGCTGAAAATGTTGGTTTATGTTTAGTCAACAATGGCATGCCAATTGGAAGAGTTAGTGGAAAGAGTTGGTGTGGATGCTAGGAGGAAGCTTCCTCCTTTGATGTCACCCATGACATCAAGAGGAGGTAGTTTGATGTCACCAATGACATCAAGAGGAGGTCTTTACCTCTATAAATAGATGCACTCCTTCACTTGTAGAAATCATCCCAAAATAATACAATACATTGTAGTGAGTAGAGAGTTAAGAGAGAAATTCTCTTAAGTGTAATTGGGAAATCTCCCCTTCCTTTGTTAATATTAAAAGGGCAATTGTTCTCTGGTGGACGTAGGATTATTTTGATCCGAACCACGTTAAATCTTGTGTTCTTTCTTTTACGTTTCCGCTAACAATTGGTATCAGAGCGACAGGATTCTTTAACGATCCAAGGAGAAAGAACAAGCAAATATGAGTTCCATGAAGTTTGAAATTGATAGATTCAATGGACGCAACAACTTCAATATCTGGAAGATCCAGATGATGGCGTTACTGCGGAGGGAAGGTTCAATCCATGCTATTGACGGAAAGTATCCTACGGATATATCAGCTCCCGACAAGGAGAAGATTGAAGGGGATGCATTGAGTGCAATCCAACTATCCCTTGCACCTAACGTGCTTTGTGAAGTGAGTACGGGTACCGAAGAGACGGCCAAACAGTTGTGGGAAAAGCTAGAAGGGCTATACCAAGACCGATCAGTGACAACAAGAATGTTGTTACAACGGCGTCTTCACACATTTAAGATGGGGTCAGGTACTTCGTTACAAGATCATTTAGATGCGTTTAATAAACTTGTCATGGACTTACAGATTGCAGGAATTAAAAGGGAGGAGGAGACGCTTGCATGTGCTTTGCTATTTTCATTGACTTTAGGATATCGTGAAGGTCACTCCTCATCCCGATCTTATTAAAGGAGGAAGTAAACTATTGAGAATTCAATGATGTATAGCAAGGAGCCTATCAAGCTTGAGCAAGTGCGGCAGGCACTTAACTCTAGTGATGTGCGGAGGCACATTGAAGGAGATAGAGATGACCAGGCAAGTGGCCTCTTACGGACTAGCCAACAGGGAAAGACCAAATCAAAGCACAGATCAAAGTCTCGTGTGAACAAGAAGAATACAGAGTGTTGGGGTTGTGGCAAGAAGGGGCACTTTGAACGAGATTGCCCAATGTCAAAGTCCAAGGAAAAGGCGAGTGCATCTACAGTTGAACAGGTACATAATTTTGATAATGATTATGTACTAACAACATCGTGTAATAATAATAGTAGTTATGAAAACAAATGGGTGTTAGACTCTGCTTGTACTCTGCATATGACGTTCCGAAAAGACTGGTTTAGCAGCTACGAGAAAAGTGGAGGAACCGTAGTAATGGGCAATAATGCAACTTGTGCAATAGTTGGCATTGGCTCAGTTCGGGTTCGCTGCCATGATGGAATCGTGAGGACTATTACACAAGTCCGTCATGTTCCTGATCTGAAGAAGAATTTGATCTCCTTGGGTACTCTGGATGAACAAGGCTACAGGTACATGAGCGAAGCAGGAACTATGAAGGTGACTAAAGGTTCTTTAGTCATGCTGAAAGGCAAGCTGGAGAACGGCCTTTACACATTGGCCGGAAGCACCATTGTTGGCTCTGCAAATGCATCTACAGTGCAGTTATCTAATGATGACAAGGCAAGACTATGGCACATGAGACTGGGTCATATGAGCGCACGTGGACTGGAGATGTTGAGCAATCGTAAACTTTTGGAAGGTGAGAAGATCAGCACGCTTGACTTCTGTGAGCACTGCGTTCTAGGGAAGCAGAAGAAGGTCAGCTTCAGCACTGGCAAACACAAGACAAGAGGAGTGCTAGACTACATCCATTCAGATTTATGGGGTCCTTCTAAACTTCCATCGAAGGGCGGAAAGAGCATTTAAAGAGTGGAAGATTTTGGTTGAAAATCAAATGGAGCGGAAAATCAAGTATCTTCGCACAGACAATGGCTTGGAGTTTTGCAATGAAGAGTTTAATGAATTCTGCAAGGTTCATGGGATCTCAAGACATAGGACTGTCAGGCATACCCCACAGCAGAATGGAGTTGCCGAGAGAATGAACAGAACTCTTCTTGAAAAGGCTCGTTGTATGCTCCTACAAGCCAAAATGTCCAAAGTATTTTGGGCTGAAGCAGTTCACACTGCTGCTCATATTGTCAATCGATCTCCAGCATTGGCAATTGACTTTAAGACTCCGAATGAGGTATGGTCAGGTGAACCCTCTAACTATTCATACTTACGAGTATTTGGGTGTCCAGCTTATTATCACGTTAATGAAGGAAAGCTTGAACCAAGGGCTAAGAAGGCCATATTCGTAGGGTATGTGGATGGAGTAAAAGGGTACAAACTTTGGTGTTTGTCTTTACTCAAATTTATAGTTAGTAGAGATGTCACCTTCGATGAATCCTCTATACTTGATCCCCGTAAAGTTTCCGTGGAGTTTTCAGGAAACAAGAACAACGAGCAGGTGGAGCTTCCGGTGGAGCTTGCCAAGGAAAAGGATCAAGAGACTCAGGTTAAAAATGAGTCAGAAGATGTAGGCGTTGAAGAACTTGCTGTCAATGAACCATACACAATTGCGAAGGGGAGGGAGAAGAGGCAAACACGAGAACCGGAACGCCTTATAAATCAAGCAAACTTGATTGCATATGCGTTCGTAGCTGCACAAGAAGAGATTAAAGATCTGGAGCCCTCCTCGTATATTGAAGCAACTTCTTGCAAGGATGCTGTACAATGGCGGTTAGCCATGACTGAAGAGATGGAGTCTCTTCACAAGAATCAGACATGGGTCTTAGTGAAAAGACAAAAGGGAAGAGGACAGTTGGATGCAAGTGGGTCTACCGAAAGAAAGAGGGAATTCCTGAAGTGGAAGATGCTAGGTTCAAGGCGATATTGGTTGCAAAAGGTTTCAGCCAAAAGGAGGGAATTGACTACAATGAGATTTTCTCTCCGGTCGTGAAGCATAGCTCAATTCGCGTGCTACTAGCATTGGTTGCACAATTTGACTTGGAGCTTCAACAGCTTGATGTCAAAACTGCTTTCTTACACGGTGATCTAGAAGAGACAATCTATATGGATCAACCTGAAGGTTTCCTAGCTGAGGGAAAAGAAGATCACGTATGTCAACTAAAGAAGTCTTTGTATGGTTTGAAGCAATCCCCTAGACAGTGGTACAAGAGGTTTGATGCATTCATGACTACACATGAATTCTCAAGGAGTGCATTTGATAGTTGTGTGTATCACAAGAAGATGTCTGGTAACTCAATGATTTATTTACTGTTGTATGTTGATGATATGCTTATTGCTGCTAACAACATTACAGAGATAAATGCTTTGAAGAAACTATTGAGTAAGGAATTTGACATGAAGGATTTAGGAGCTGCAAAGAAAATCCTTGGTATGGAGATTTCAAGAGAAGACGATGTTGTACATCTTTCTCAGAAGAGGTATATTGAAAGGGTTCTCGAAAGATTCAATATGCAAACGTGCAAGCCTGTAAGTACACCATTAGCTCCTCATTTTAAACTTTCAGAGTCACAAATGCCTCAGTCCGAGGATGAGGTGGAGCATATGTCAAAGATTCCTTATGCCAGTGCAGTTGGTAGTATTATGTATGCTATGGTATGCACACGTCCAGATATTGCTCAATCTGTAAGTGTGGTAAGTAGATACATGTCCAACCCAGGAAAGAGGCATTGGGAAGCTGTCAAGTGGATATTGAGATATCTCAAAGGAGCTTCTGGTGTTGGTCTTACCTTTCGAAAAAGTGGTACAGGTATTTCAATTCTCGGTTATGTGGATTCTGACTATGCACGAGATCTTGACAGAAGAAGGTCCACAACTGGATACATCTTTACCCTCGTTGGCAGTGCCGTCAGTTGGAAGTCGACTTTGCAGTCGATTGTCGCTTTGTCTACGACAGAAGCAGAATACATGGCAGCAGCGGAGGCGCTAAAGGAAGCTATCTGGTTGAAAAGTTTAGTAGCAGAATTGAGTTTGGTTCAGCTGGAATCAACTCTTAGATGTGATAGTCAGAGTGCTATTCATCTAATGAAAAATCAGAGATTTCATGAGCGCACTAAACACATTGATGTCAGATTTCATTTTATTCGAGATGTTATTGATGAGGGAACTATCAAGGTCGTGAAGGTTATCACAGACGATAATGCTGCAGACATGTTGACCAAGATAGTCCCGCTCGCTAAGTTTGCACACTGCAAGGACTTGGCGGGGGTGTGCATCAACTGATGCAACTCCGAAGAGAACAGTTGCTAGGTGGAGGTGGTATGTTCAACAATGGTTTGATTCTTCTTGTTTCTTACAACGGGGTTGCCCAGTAAGCTTAGAAGTTTTGGCCAGAGTTGTTCACACGCTCGAAACGCAAACCAAGGTGGAGATTGAAAATGTTGGTTTATGTTTAGTTAACAATGGCATGCTGAAAATGTTGGTTTATGTTTAGTCAACAATGGCATGCCAATTGGAAGAGTTAGTGGAAAGAGTTGGTGTGGATGCTAGGAGGAAGCTTCCTCATTTGATGTCACCCATGACATCAAGAGGAGGTAGTTTGATGTCACCAATGACATCAAGAGGAGGTCTTTACCTCTATAAATAGATGCACTCCTTCACTTGTAGAAATCATCCCAAAATAATACAATACATTGTAGTGAGTAGAGAGTTAAGAGAGAAATTCTCTTAAGTGTAATTGGGAAATCTCCCCTTCCTTTGTTAATATTAAAAGGGCAATTGTTCTCTGGTGGACGTAGGATTATTTTGATCCGAACCACGTTAAATCTTGTGTTCTTTCTTTTACGTTTCCGCTAACAGATGTTTTACTTAATAAATATATAAGGTGTATAATATAATAAATGTATTACATTTTAAATTTAATGAAAATTTGCTACCTTTTATCCATCGGAAAAGGTTCTGAAATATCCCTCTACTATTAGAAATTACTCTCCATTATACTATTGGATCAGAAAAACCCCTACCGTCTTACTATTCAAACATATATACCCCTTCTTTGACGGACTGCATGCATCCAAAGCTCTTGGTCCATTTAGTTTTAAATTAGACTCGACCCGCCCCATTACCAGGTACCCAACCCGTTAAATTTGACCCTCTCCAACCAAGTTTTCTCTCTTCCACTCAATACAATACTCTCTCATTTCTTCCACACAAAAAAGTTATCTCTGCAGCCACTCTCTAACCTTAAGCCCTCCTCTCTCTACTCTCCCTCCCTTACCCCTCCCAATTCCATGGTCCAATTTTGAGCCCCTATGTGTTTCCAAAAACAGCCAATATTGAACTCTTAATGGGAATCATCTTATTCCTCAAAGTTGTCGTCATTGAAGATCTTCGTTTTCATCATGGAATAATTGGACTTTGGTCATGGAATAACCAGATCCATCATGTCAATCATCCGGTTTTCTATTGTAGGACAATCAATGTTGGTTGTAATCGGTTATGGCATGTTGCTTTCTTCTTGTTCTCAAAGCCAGCAATGAAGTTTTAATCTCAGTGTCCTCTTCCATTTGTTGATCCATGTAATAACTCCTGTATTCATCCTTCATATAAGTATATAAATAAATTTAAAAATGATTGAACCATCTTTATATAAACGATCCAAGCCACATTTCTGACTAAAAATGGAGTTACTACCACGTAATAGGGCGGTTTAAATTGGTTGGTGAGGGTCAAATTTATAGGGTTGGGTATCGGTAATGGGGCGGGTCAAGTCTAATTAAACATTAGATGGACCAAGAGCCTTGGATGCGTGCCACGTGTCTAGTCCATCAAAGAAGGGATATGTGTTTCAATAGTAAAATGGTAGGAGTTTTTCTATTCCAATAGTATAACGAAGGATAATTTTAAACAATTTCTAATAGTAAAGATTTCAGGACCTTTTCCGTTTATCCAATGAAATATTTTAAATTTAATGAAAATTTGCTACATTATTTATCCACTGAAGTATCTGGTTTATTAACATAATGAATCAATCAATCAATACGCATCGATCTGAAACCCGTTAGGGTCGAAATTATCTATGTCCAACCTATCCATTCAAGTTCGTTCCATTGCAATACTAGATAATTTAAGCAAATTTGGAGCTTTCTAAATCCCATAAGTACCCTTACTCGGATAACTACTTTGATACTAATTAATTGCTATCCCACATATGTATCAACTATATGCTTTATTATCATAAAAGAAAGAAAATAATTGGTACTATATACATGTGTGTGTGTGTAACAAAACTATAAATTATAATAACTTTACTTCGTAATAATCAATTCTTAATTATCTCAAAATAATGAACAGTTTTAAGAGGATTTAAAATTACGTATCTTAAAGATAAGATAATGAATAATGAACATTGCATTACTCTTTTAATCATGGAAGACCCATTTTAAACAGTTTGTTTCAAATTATTAAACGAGAAGTACAAGCATTACACAAAATTAAATTAATGAAATACAACAAGTATAATAACTAAACAATTAATAAGATAAGAAGCATTGTTTCTGCATTACATGCTCGTATGCAAATATAACAAGATTTTTTTTTTTTTTTAAGTAGTGTTATGTAAAAGGCATCAAGAAGATGCAAGAGAATACAAAAGAGGATAAAGGTTAGCTCCTGTTATCGCAAAAAAAAAAAAAAAAAAAAAAAAAGGGTATCAGACTATGAGCTAACCAATATCAAAACTACAGGAAGAATACAAAAAGAGGATAAAGGTTAGCTCCTATTACAACCAAAAAAAAAAAAGAACTTTATCAGACTATGAGCTAACCAATATCAAAACAACAGAAGATTTGAATTTGTAATTTTTTACAAATGTTATTTTAGTTATATGACCCTTTTCACAAGAGATCAGTGAAAAATAACAAAGAGATCTATATTTAACACGGGAGATCTTTGTAGGACCATTTTCTTCTATTCAAACTGTAAGCATAGGAGATCATTTCCTCCATATATAACTAATATGTGTATTGTTATTCACAATGACATGAATATGCACATAACCTATGTGGGTATTAATACGCAAACAAAATTTGATAACCAAACATCTGAATAACAATACACAAACAAAATACAATCACCAAACACTTGACATTTGACGCAGAATTCATCCGGAATTATTTCCAATAACACGAGTAACCAGACGACCCCTAGCTCCAGTTGCACAACTTTTGTAGAGAAACAAACAACTTTGCCCACATAATTTAGTGAAATTATTAAGATAAACTTGCTAGATTTCTTACTATGTCTAGATCCACTAAAGAGGTAAATCAAATGTAGCAACTTGAAATTGAGCAATATACTTTGATCTATTTTCCCTTTCACTCAAAAAGACATTATGTCTATTCAAAACAACCTCTCTACCCTCAAGGTAGGTGTAAGGTCTGCGTACACACTACCTTCCCCAAACCCGAGTGAATTATACTGGAGTTGTTGTTGTTGTAGTACTCAAAAAGACACTCTACAAGTACTTTGAAAGAGACGCGGTCAAGTGAAGACCACAAGAAGCAATAAATAGGTTTGAGAGTGGAAGTTAGTCGTTCTGCACATAGATAAATTATGACAACTCAAGCATAGAAGATAACATGATAAAAGAAGTACTCACCTCCCGGAAATATCCTGCCATTATGCAATTGTACATGCTAGTGGTAGGCATCACGTCAAATTTCTTCAAATCTTCGATCATGCCATATGCGCCTTCAAACTGCATTGAGGACAACATAAGAACACTGAGCTCTTGTCGTTAGGCGACTCTTTCAATACCCATACACAAATATGTACATTCCCTAAGAGAAAACTTACATCTTTTGCTCTCACGTCATATTTATCATTATCCTGAAGGTCTCGCTATCTGGCTTGAGACCATGGCGAAGTAACATTGAATATATTCGATGAACCTAAGATTCATGAGGATACACATTAAAACTTGATTTGTGACGACCAGAAATAAATCAAAGATACAAGAGATATGCAATGGATAATTTGCAAATATTTAATCCTCCGGTACTTTGGAAAAAATTACTTATGTAAATTTCAACTCGAAGTATTTCGCCCCTAAAAGTGATTGAATCAAATAAGCAGCAAGAAGTTCAGTTGACAATGGAGAAAGAAGAAAGGACAAAGAGAAGGGACTAGAGCGAAACTTGAACAGATATATAAGAACACCAACAGGTTAAATTCAGCTGAAAATCTATCATAGCCATGAAGATTACCTTTTGCTTGGATTTGACATCATAAACTTAGCTCTTCTACTGATAAGACATATATCAATATTTGATAAGCCCATTTGCTATTTAATGCTTAACCTATTTGGAGACTCCAACTTTGCTGTTCCTAAGAGTTAAAAGCTCCAACGAGCAGATCATGAGAACTAATTCTTATCTTTTGCCCCTAAAGAATGATATCACAATCTATTCTAGTACATTAGTATTTCATCTAAACATGCTGCCCAGGATGGTTTGATCCTTTATCCAGGTTCAGCTTTGGAGCATCAAAACTGTTTACTGTAACCATATATACATGAGTAGCAAATTTATCAGAACAGTAAGGACCATTTGTGACCGTAAAATCTCAGAGAATTGACGTGTCCTAGCCCAAACTATGCGACAGCTCCTCATAGATTAAGTTAATGAACCAAAACGTCAAAAAAAGGATAAAAGATTCAAGTCAACCTACCAAATTATACTCACAGCCTTTATCGCAGGCATCTAGTATGGAATTAAATGTCTCCAGCGTTAACGTCACACCCGCTTCAAACATCTGATCAACCATATCAAGTGCAACATGTACCTATTTGCAAAGTTGCAAGTATCAGTACATTGGAGAAGTTTAGATACCAACCATAACATGCAATGACTTATTTGCACAAAGAAATCTCCAATCACTGCATAGAGTATATCTAAAACGTCAGTAAACAATCGGTTCATACCTTAAATAACTCACAACAATACATAATAAGCTTCTGATATTGGGAAGATGTTGGTGTAAGCTCCAGCTCAGCATGTAAATTTTTGAATTCAAGCATCACATCTTCAAGCTTCCACAACATAACAAAGCAATCAGAGCAATATTTCACAGGTGGGCACATTAAGAACTAGCATGACTACAGATCCACTTGGCAACTGCAATAAAAAAAAAAGGCAGCCCGGTGCACTAAGCTCCCGCTATGCATGGGGTCCGGGGAAGGGCCGGACCACAAGGGTCTATTATACGCAGTCTTACCCTGCATTTCTAAACTTGGCAACTGCAATAGTTTATTTAAAATTCAGAACCAACTTTACATTAGAAACGTAGAGAAGTTATGCTAATTGCAATCCAGAGTCAATCAGTATCTAGAGGAAAAACATAAGTAGAAGGCAAAATACAATAAAAAAATTAAACTCCCTCTAACCTCCATTGTTCCTGTGTGACATCAGTTGACATCGTTTGACTGTACGCAGAGTTTAAAATGTTTATGTAACTTGTGACTTAAGAAAAAAAAGCGTCTTAGATATTCTATCCAACAATCTTTTCCATTTATTTTTCTAATTCTATCCTTTTGGCCTTGGTTGTTCTTATTGTTTTATTCTCTCTTTTCATATTCTTGTACTGAGGATCTATTGGAAACAGCCTCTCTACCCCACATGGTAGGGGTAAGGTCTGTGTACACACTACCCTCCCCAGACCCCACTTGTGGGATTATACTGGATTGTTGTTGTTGTTGTTTATGCAAGCGTCATGTGACTTGTATACCAAGGGAGATTACCAGCAGCATTCATGAGAAGTTCCTCACCGCAAAATTTGGCATGCTAGTTGTATAATTGTAAATGAACTTTGAGATGTTTTCTGCTCCAATATCTGCTTTGAGAGAGATTACATTAGGATGCATGAGAAGGGAATGTAAGTGGAAGAGATTAGGGCACTTTGTCAGAAGTTAAGGATTTGCTAACAGCAAAAGGAAAACCATCAATTTCCTTACAAATGATGCGAATACTCAAAAAAGTTTCTAGTATATAGTAATTTCCTTCTTTTTTTTTTTTTGAGAAAAATTGTCTATAGTATATCTATTCGCAAAATTTGATAATAACCCTTTCTAAGATGTATTGGGATAAGATACCAACATAGAGAACATCCTATGAGTTAAATAATAATGGGTAACCTTCATGTTATAGTACCCAATGCAATTAGAAAAGATGTGCCTAACATGAGGCCAGTGAATTAAAAAATGAACCAACTATATAGGCGCCTCTGAACAAAAGAAAACTGACAAGTTTACCTATTGTTACTAACTCCTGAAGAAACTTCTTTGCGAAGGACTCCAGTTGCAACTTCCCCAAGAACTTGAAGATATTTGTGACACAATTCATAGATGAAATTTTTGTTATATCAACAGTGTGTAGGAGCCTCACAAAATTCTTAACACGGTCCTCTTCACACAGTGCTAACAGATAGTTTTCTGCAACATGTACAACATTGTGAGATGCTAAAGTATGACACTGGTGCAGAGACAGTCTTTGCCAGAACTCATCATAAGATGCATTTCAGAAAAAATTGTGACATTCTAAGATGGTATCGGATTGCAAAGACAGACTCTAAATTCATCAACAATTTGCATATGCATTACAAACATAATGTACAATAAATATGAGAAAAAGAAACATGCAACTTAATCATTTTAATCGCTACTCATTGAAGTACAAGATGCTACCACAAGTAGCTTCTAATAACCAGTAGGATCAAACAATTTGAATATACAAACTAAAATAGTAATAGGGACATGTGTCAAGTAAATTGCAAACCTTGAAAGGAGGATTTATCGTCGCCATCATAAAGTGAAAGATGATAGAAGAGTTCTTCTAGTTTATCTTCATTCTCAACTTTAATCCAAAGCAACATCTCATAGTAAGCTAATCTTGCAAGTGAATCAGAGTTTCTATCTATTATGAGCTCACAGTAAAAGTCAAACTCCTGTGCCATGCCAAAATCAACAAAAAACATAAGAATTGGACCATAGCTCTCCTCTTCTACTTGGAAACCCTGTTCCTTCATTGATTTAAGAAGTTGATAAGCTTTTGAAAGCTGCTTCAACGACACCTCTTCATCATTTGTTTCTCTGGCTTTCTCTATACAGAGTCTTATTAGAGCATTATATTCTTTCAGGCCAGTTTCTCGTCCCAATTTACCAAACACTTTAATGGTAGTATCAGTCCCCAATTTACAGGCACATTGTTTAACCAACTGGTGGAAACGACTTGTCTGACTACTCTTGAAGGTCCATATTTCCTTCCTTTCTCGTGCTATTTCTTTCCGCCGCAATGACTTATTGGATCTATCTATATTTGATAACCATGGTACATCCAATACATTTTCCAAACAACTTGTGTTGCTACTCGCTTCTGAATCGATCAAATCATAATCTAAATCACCTACAATAAGAGATAATAAGAAGAATATGTAGATAAAACGGTTTGTAAGGCAACCGCATGCAGACGACATATGCTAAAACAAATAGATATTCCAAGTTGTGCATCCTTTCCCCACATCCAATTACATCATAGTGGATCTTGTGATCGGAATTATTTCAGGTAGTCCTCTCTGATCCCACCTGCTGAAGCCTATCTTTTAAGCCTTCTGGATAATGCAGAAATATCAATATAAGGATAACAGTAGCTGGATGATCATAGTTCACACATTTGTTCAACCTTCTGCTATCAAATATCATTACAAGAATTCCTAAGACAACCACAACATATTCAAATTCCAAACTAGGGAATGCACTTATATTTTGTATTAGATGTATAGCTAAACTGAAGATTATTGATACTTAGAAATGTGGCAGAATTTTCCAATTTGGCAACTGAAAATTTGTGGAGACTCATTTAGGAGCTTCCTTTTTATTTTTTGAGAAGGAACTTATTAGAAGTTCTCCCACTATTATTTAAGACTTCAAAGGTCAGAACATGATTGATCATAATGTGGATTCATTTTTTGAGCAAACTAACAATTATCATTATGTGCATTCATATTAAACAATTCTTTTCTACTTTTAACAAATGAGTCCATGTGATATGCCGAAGTAAAAAAAGAACAACCAAAAGAATAACAGAGCAATAAAAGAATAAACAAAAAGAATGCAATATTTTTTTTATTAAAAAAAAAACACTCCAACCTAAGTTAGTAATCCTTCCTCAGTTTGTAACTTATCCAAAACTTAAAAACTATGACAAATGTACCTGATTTATCAAATTAACACAGAGAAAAAAACAACATACCACATAGTATCGACGATATTTCTCCTGATAGCACTTTCGCTGATTCTCCTGAACAAAACAAAGAGCATAAATAATCAAGCAATTTTAATGTTTATAATGTTCCAGCAAAGAAGAATTAGCAGTGTGCTACCAGAATCAGCAGCTGACTTAAAATTCAGGCTTTCGGCGGCTATTTCACTGAGAGACTTGGAAGAATCAGTAAGCCGAGATGAAGATGGCGATTTAATGGAGGCGACGTACTGTTTTAGGGCAATATCCTCAGCCGAGGTAGAAGGCGCAGCGGATTTCCATTGCTTTGATATCTTACTGGCGGAGCGGAACAAAGAGCTTAGGGTTTTGGATTTGGAAGCTGGCATGAGCAATGACCCAACCAGATTCTCCACCCGTGAACTGAGAGGGGCAACAGATGTTTTGGTGAACAAAAGATTGTTTGTTGTTTCTCTTCCAGTAAGATTAAGCCGTTAGGTTTGATTATGGGTAGTTAAACTAGCTTATTCTAAAAAATTAATCTAAAATGATTAGTTAAAATTATATATTTGGTAAAAGATTATAAGGAACTGATGATGAAAGGAGACAACACTGTAGAATCAAGCAATGTTTACAAGATAAAAATGGAACTTGTCCCTCAAGGCAATATTTCTTTGAACGATTATATGGAAGGTTGGGGTTTAACACTTGCAAAAAGTGAAGCTATCATCTTTATCCCCCAAGTTCATAAATAGTCTTTTTTAGGACCATTATTTAAATTATAATTAAAAATTATACAGTATTTAAAATTTAGCCGTCTCAAAATCAACCTTACTCGGACAGACATTTGGCTATGGTAGTTCAAAACTTTCAGAGTTGGACCTATCAAAAATATTTCGATTGTCTTGTTTGATTTCATAAAGTTAGTATCAACAACAAATGCAGTCTGTTCATTGTTTTATAACAACGCATAGCAAGGTATTACTTTTTTTAATTTGTGAAGATAGAAGAGGACAATTGATCTGAAATTTGAGATATGATTAAGGTTTAAATACTTTCAAAATTCTAGATATATTTTAACTAATGTGTATAAAAGTATCTACTATTACATAGTGTCATTTCTACCGCCTTATTCCTGCATGAAGCATTGAATTTTCGACATATTACTAAAGACGGATTCAGAATTTGGAGAGTATGGATGCACTATCAATTCTAATCTAAATTATATCAAGCCACATGAATAAAGTAGGAGTTTGCAACCGGTCGATTTGGTTTACTTAGATTTTTAGTCGGTTTGGTTTACTTAGATTTTTAGTCGGTTTGGTTTACTTAGATTTTTATTCGTTGATTAACAAAGAACTTATTGCAGGACAAAAATAAATATTCCATTTTTTATTAAACTCAGGTATATTCGTATATTTAGCAACAAGAGATCCTTACTCGTGAAAGTTTTCATGAAGTTTCTCAACTATAACTGAAAAATAATTCTTTCATCCATATATAATAAATGGCATTCTTTGCTAATTACTATCATGAGGTTATAATGAGATCTGGGAAAATATATGTAGACATTCAGAGCTTAATTTTGGTCATTACATAGATAATTTATAAGTAATAAGGTACCAACATATTGGCAGGGGGCGGATATATGCAGGAGATTAGGGGTGGTACGGCACCCGGTCGCTCAGGTAAACATTTATTTATGTACTGATGTTTTACTCAAATACACTTAAATATGAAAAGAGTAGCACCCCAAAGTCACAAATTGATAGTGAGTGCCACGATTGAGCTGTCAAATTTCTAGACGTGCGACTCAGGATCGAGACTAAATTATTTTGTAGCTGGTGTGTTTCCTCCTTAAGATTGCGTACACGCTAATTCTTCCCTTGTGGGGTTATACTGAATTTATTATTGTTCCTCTTATTTTATTCATCCAATATTATATTTTCCTTACTATAGATAAACATAATATTAATCTAGTTCTATGTAGATTAAGTAAGTGTATTTGCTAACTTAAATTTAATTTTCATTTTATGTTTTTATTCATATTCAATAGAATTTGAATTGAGAGAATTAGATCGAGATGGACAAAACTTATTCTGTTTGGTGATTACGTATTTATATGCATCAAAAATCTGGTAAATTAAATTTAATTATTTCAAAATGTATCGAACCGAACCGAACTAAATCAATATGGGTTTAACCGACAAAATGTATACTCTAATTCAATCTCCTTCGGTAGTAGTAGGTTTGCATTAAAATAGTGGCACTCATAGTCATCAAATCCTGGATCCGCCTCTGCATATTGGTTCTCCGTGTTTTAATGACTAATTAGTAATTATTTCAATTAAAGTTTAGCAATTCTTTATTTCTTTGTAAAAGTAACAAAAATCTCGATTTTAAGATGTAAGATAAGAAACAAATAATTGAAATAAAATCATGGACGAATATAAAACAAAAAAAATTAATGTATGTTGCTATTAATTGGTTTAAAACCCAATCCATAAAAAGCCAAAGAGCCTTCATATCTTGCAACAAACTAGTGAACCAATCACTGGCTTATGCTGATAGGTGCCCTCTTAGCCTTGCTAAAAATTAACTGGAAAAATATAAACTTGTTATGAATAGTTTGTACATTGGATACTACACTGGATGCTATATTGAATGCTCATATTGTGAATAACTTAAAGATTAAATTTTCTACTTTATGTCCATCATCTTTACTTTTTATGCCTATAAAAGGTCATGTAATTGCAATGGAAAAATACACCAAAGTGAAAGAAGAAAACACTTCTCCCTTCTTTCTATCTCTTCTTATTTACATTTTACTGCATTACTTTTATTTTATTACACGTTATCAGTACGAAGCTCTAATTTTATTCTTAACTCCCGCTAAGTTGAGTCATATTTTATTAAGGTATATATCATTATAATCATCTTATTTATGGCAGTACATATCATATGTTCATTGTTTGCAGATTACTTGTGCGCTTGGGCATCTTAAATAGTTTAAGTACATTGCAGTGATTAAATAACTATTTCCTTCCGTGCTCAACTCTTAGAGGACCTCAAAGTCTTCAAACTAGCTATGCACTAATGTCATGAACTCCCTGGATCAAAACATATCTTTAAGGCATTTTGAAGAACTGTGAGAAATGAATTGACAAGCAATAATTTTTTAATTACTTTATATTTATTGGAACATATAAATAATGTTAGTCACGTTCAATTCTATTAACACATATATATCAATAATATAAAGTGAAATGAAACAAGTATGTAATTTCTACTTTATGGCAAGAATAAAATGAAATAGTAGATTGTTAACATGATATAACTCTATTTTCATTTCTTTTACCTTAATCGTTTTGTTTTCATTAATTGTTTATTATTATAATTATTTCTCTAACTTATTCATCTTTTATGATAGTTTTCACTATGTCAAATTTATCAAAACTTGAATTTGTGGCACTTGACATCACCGGAAGGAACTATTTATCATGGGTTCTTGATGCTGAAATTCACCTTGACGCTAAAGGTCTTGGAAATACTATTATACAAGGAAATGAAGCATCAAATCAGGATAAAACGAAGGCCATAATTTTCCTTAGTCATCATCTACATGAAGGGTTAAAAACTGAATATTTAACCGTAAAAGATCCACTTGAATTATGGATTAATTTGAAGGATCGATATGACCACCTAAAATTTACGGTATTACCGAAAGCTCGGTATGAGTGGATACATTTAAGGTTGCAAGACTTTAAAACCATAAGTGAGTATAATTCTGCTATCTTTAAAGTAAGTTCTCTATTAAAATTATGTGGAGACACTATCACAGATGAGGACTTATTGGAAAAAATATTTTCTACTTTTCACGCTTCAAATGTGGTGCTACAACAACAATACCGTGAAAAAGGTTTTAAGAAATATTCTGAGTTAATCACATGTCTACTTGTGGCTGAGCAGAATAATACTCTATTAATGAAAAATCATGAAGCCCGTCCCACTGGGTCAGCTCCATTTCCGGAAGTGAATGTTGTAGCAACATATGATAAGTTTGAAAGAAAACAAAATAATTACCGTGGTCGTGGACATGGTCGTAAACGTGGACGTGGCAGGGGGCGAAACAATTATCGTCATTATGGTGGAAATAAATTGGAGAACAATAAGGGTTCTCAAATTAATCATTCAAAAGGTAAAGCTAGTATGTGTCACCGATGTGGTATGAGAGGTCATTAGGCACGCATTTGTCGTACGTCAGAACATTTTGTCAAACTTTATCAAGTCTCTCTCAAGAAAAAAGAAAATAATGTGGAGGCACACTTGATCTTTCAAAATAATGATGATGAAGCAGGTCCCTCAAATAAATATGATTCTAAGGCACATCTTGCATATAAAGATGATGATTTTGAAGGCCTAACAAATATTACTCATTTAGAAGTTGGAGACTTCTTTGAGGATATTGACTGAAGAACTAATCATCTTACTGGGGAATGAAGCTATAAAAGCTGTTATTTTTATGTTTGCAACTAGTTTATTTTTCTTGAGTGTATTTTCCTAATGCATCATGTGTTGCTAGTTTCTACATTCCTAATGTATTTCTTAATGTTTTTTTTTCCGCTTGTCTTTCATATTTCTTATGATGTATTATTTGTTTTATATGAAGAATATGAAAATTCCTCAGTCTTCAGTTGGAATCAAGATTAATAAAGATGATATATGTCTTCTGGATAGTGCTACAACACACACTATTTTAAAAGATAAGAGATATTTCTCTTATTTGGTAATGAAAGAAGCGAATGTTAATACAATATCTGGTAGTACAAGATTAATTGAAGGTTCTGGAAGAGCCAATTTATTACTACCAGGAGGAATAAATTTGGCTATTGATGAAGCACTATATTGTAGTAAATCTCAAAGAAACTTATTAAGTTTCAAAGATATTCGCCAAAATGGCTATCATATTGAGACTACAAATGATGAAAAGATTGAATATCTTTATATTACTACAATAATGTCCGGTAAGAAATATGTGCTTGAAATGTTACCTGCTTTTTCCTCCGGCTTATACTACACAAGTATTAGCAAGATTGAAACACATGTCATAGTAAACGAGAAATTTACTAATCAAGATAATTTTATTATTTGGCATGACCGGTTGGGCCATCCTGGTTCTAATATGATGCGTAAAATAATTGAGAATTCACATGGACATGCAATGAAGAATCAGAAGATTCTTCAATTTAAGGAATTCTCTTGTGTTGCATGTTCTCAAGGAAAATTAATTATTAGACCATCAACTATTAAAGTTAGGATGGAATCCCCTGCATTTCTGGAACGTATACAGGGTGATATATGTGGGCTCATTCACCCTCCATGTGGACCATTCAAATATTATATGATTTTGGTAGATGCATCTACAAGATGGTCACATGTGTGCTTACTATCAACTCGCAATATGACATTTGCGAGATTGTTAGCTCAAATAATAAAGCTAAGAGCACAATTTCCAGATTATGCAATTAAGACAATTCGTCTTGATAATGCTGGTGAGTTTACATCCCAAGCCTTTAATGATTATTGTATTTCAACTGGGATAACAATTGAGCATCCGATTGCTCATGTTATACACAAAATAGTCTAGCAGAATCATTGATCAAACGCCTCCAATTAATTGCTAGACCAATGCTTATGAGAACAAAACTTCCCATTTCAGTATGGGGTCATGCTATTTTGCACGCAGCAACGCTTGTGCGGATAAGGCCCACAAGTTATCATAAAGTCTCCCCATTGCAATTGGCTTTTGGTCAGGAGCCAAATATTTCTCATCTTAGGATCTTTGGTTGTGCGATATATGTTCCAATTGCTCCACCACAACGCACAAAGATGGGTCCTCAAAGAAGGTTGGGGATATATGTTGGAAATGAATCTCCTTCTATTATAAAATATCTAGAGCCGATGACTGAAGATTTATTTACGGCAAGATTTTCTGATTGCCATTTTGATGAATCAGTATATCCAACATTGGGGGGATAAAATAAGCAGCTGGAAAAGAAGATAGATTGGAATGCATTATCACTGTCTCATTTAGATCCTCGAACAAATCAATGTGAACAAGAGGTTCAAAAGATTATTCATTTACAAAATATTGCAAATCAATTGCCAGATACATTCACTGACCTACCAAGGGTGACTAAGTCACATATTCCAGCTGTTAATGCTCCAATTCGAGTTGATATCTTGGCAGGACAATTAATTAAAGCAAATGAGTCTAAGCCATGCTTGAAACGTGGTAGACTAATCGGTTCTAAAGATAAAAATCCTCGAAGAAGAAAAGGAGCAAGTGATCAAAGTGAACATAACACAGAGGTAGTGGCTCAAGAAGAGCCCCAAGACGTAACAAATGATAAGACCTTAGCAGAGGTCCAAGTACCTGAAAATAATAAAAATGAAGAGATATCAATAAGTTATGTCTCAATCGGGAAAAGATGGAACCGAAATAATATTGTTATCGATAACATTTTTGCTTATAATGTTGCTGTTGAAATAATGCAACAAGATGAGGATCTTGAACCAAAATCTGTCAATGAATCTAGACAAAGAAATGATTGGCCAAAATAGAAAGATGCTATCCAGGCAGATTTAACTTCACTTGGAAAACGTGAAGTCTTCGGACCCATAGTTCGAACACCTGAAGGCATAAAGCTAGTAGGGTATAAATGGGTTTTTGTGCGAAAACGAAATGATAAAAATGAAGTCGTTAGATATAAAGCGCGACTTGTGGCACAAGGGTTTTCCCAAAGGCCTGGAATTGATTATATGGAGACATATTCTCCTGTAGTGGATGCTATCACCTTCAGGTATCTCATAAATATGGCAGTGCAAGAAAAACTTGATATGCATTTAATGGATATTGTTACAGCCTATTTGTATGGATCATTAGACAACGAAATTTTTATGAAAGTACCTGAGGGATTTAAAGTGCCAGAAGCATATAAAAGTTTTCGAGAAACTTGTTCAATAAAGCTTCAGAAATCTTTATACGGATTGAAACAATCAGGTCGTATGTGGTACAATCGCCTGAGTGAATACCTGTTGAAAGAAGGGTACAAGAATGATCCAATTTGTCCTTGTGTCTTTATAAAAAGGTCTGGATCTGAATTTGTTATAATCGCCGTGTATGTTGATGATTTAAATATCATTGGAACTCCTTGGGAGCTTCCAAAAACAGTAGACTGTTTGAAGAAAGAATTTGAAATGAAAGATCTTGGAAAGACAAAATTTTGTCTTGGTCTACAAATTGAGTATATGAAAGTTGGAATATTTGTCCATCAATCAACATACACCGAAAAGATTTTAAAGCGATTCTATATGGATAAATCACATTCATTGAGTACCCCGATGGTTGTGAGATCATTTGATATAAAGAAAGATCCATTCCGTCCTCATGAAAATGATGAAGAACTTCTTGGTGCCAAAGTACCATATCTTAGTGCAATTGGGGCATTAATGTATCTTGCCAATAATTTCCGACCAGATATAGCTTTCTCAGTAAGCTTATTGGCAAGGTTTAGTACTTCGCCAACACAAAGACACTGAAATGGTATTAAACATATATTAAGTTGAGTAGGCATGCCATTTGAGAAATTCTAAATTTTATTGGGTGACATGGCATGCCATATCATCTCTCCCGCACCTGAATGTTGAGTTTTCGATCAAAAAAATTATTTTGATCGGTAAAGTAAATATTATTGATGTAAAACGAAAAAAGCATAAAGAGAATGTTGTTACATGTTAATCCAAAAAAAAGGGTAAGGACTTTACGAAAGGTGTAGTGAACTAATTGTCAGTAATCTGTGTTCGAGACCAAAAAATCATAGAAGAATAAATGTTAGTTCAATAAACAAATCGTAAATAATTTCGAGTCCACAAGTTGTTTATGCGTCCTTAAGGAATTTAATTCCCTCACTGTTGTCCAAGATTATAGATTACTTCCTCCTAGGATATAACGGAGAAGCTATTCTGTAATAGTGGCAACCCAAATTACAGAATTTCAGCGAACTCAACAAATGGAGCAAATCACACTTGACACTTTGTTGATTTGGAAAAATAATCCAACAATATAGAAAAAAGGTGAGAATTGTTTAGATTTTTCATGTTTTAAAAAAATGAGGCCAAGCCTCTATACTAAGACAACTTGGCACAAGCTGGAGGGAATGACCCTTATGGCGTATATCCAGGGTCGGCCTATTGTTGCGTTGTACGTCATGTCCTGGTCCATGATGCGGAATGTGATTTCCAAAGGGACGTCGCCGACCAAGACGAGGAGTGTGATTTCTCCATATGTTCGTTCAACTACATTGTTAAAATATGTTAGCGTGATGCAACGCGACACTATCTTATCCTCGAGTTTCATTTGTGCAAGTACTCAAGGGTGGATAATGCATGCACCGCTCCCACCGTCCACCCTAATGCGTCTCACATCTGTATCTAATATTCGTAAAGTGATAACAAGGGCATCATAATGAGGGAAAACCAAACACTACAACATAAGGTATTTATAGCTACGAAATCTCAACTACGAATTTAAAAATCGTGGCTAATACCTAACAATAGCTACAAAAATTAGAATTTTCTAGCTATTTACAAATTCGTAAAATTTGCTAGCCACGAAAATTAAATTGGTAAAGCTAATTCCTTATTTTTGCTATAATTGCTAACAATCGTAGCAATAATTGCCTAAATAGCTACAAATGTATTGCTACAATAAAATTACGTAACTAAATCATACATTTTAGCCACGCATTAAAAGTTATTGTAGCAATAGTAACCTTTTAGCCACAATAAAGTATTTAAAATAAAATATTGTAGCTAAAGGAATACATTTACTTCAAGTTATAAAAAACTGTAGCAATAGGTAAATGATATAGCCAAGGATTTATTATTATTGTTATGACAAAATATTGTAGCTAATTGTTAGTTTTTATCACAAACTGAAAGTTATTGTAGCAAAAATAACCTTTTAACCATAATAAATTATTTAAAATAAAATATTGTAGCTAGATAAATATTTTTGCTTCAAGTTCTAAAAAAGAGGGCAATAATTAGCTTAATAACTATAATTATTTTTCATTACAGACTGATCCAGCCACAAATTTATTGCTCTGAAATTTTTTTGTAGCTAATCATTAGATTTTGCTGCAACTTGAAACTTGCTTTTGTAATAATAACCTTAAAGGCTTATGAAATTATTCGAAACAAAATCTTGTAGCTAAATGATTTTTGCTTCAAACTAGAAAAAAAAATAGTTGGCTTAAAAAAATGGTTGCCATGACAAAAATGATGAATATTTTTGCTTGATAATGAAAATCATGACAAGAGTTGTCTAACACTATTAGGTAATAAAATATTAGTAGGCGTTTGGACATAAGAATTGTAAAATTCTAAAAAATTATAATTTTTTTTCCAAGTGAAATGGTATTTGAAATTTAGAGTTGTGTTTGGACATAAATTTCAGTTTGACTTGTTTTTGAAGTTTTGTAAGTGATTTGAGTGAAAATTTTGAAAACAGTTGTTTGGGAGTTTTTTAAATTTTCAAAATACATTTTCAAGTGAAAATTGAAAATTTTATGAACAAACGCTGATTTCGGAAAAAAGTAAATTTTTTTTGGAAAAAGGAATTTTTTTTTTATGTCCAAACAGGCTCTTAATGTGAAATGTAATAGTTGTCTTTTTCTTATAATATAGAAAAATAGTATTGTATATCATTAAGGAAGAAAGTAGTAATTGTATATGAGATTAAATAATTGTTTAAAATTGCAATTAATCTTCATTCTCAAATAATATATCATTTGTTTACCTGTTTATAGCAGCAAAACTTATCAATTGACTTTTTAGACTTATCATAACTCATATTTTATTTTATTGCAGTTGTTATTAGTTATATATATTTTTATGTAAAATTTAAATTATTATTAATTTGTGGATATTTATGTATGTCATATACTCTATTACTTTTAAGTGTACTTATTTACTTCAAAAAAGTATTCATATTGAAGATTTTAATTGTTGTAGTGATATTTATGTATATGGTCCTTAATAATTTTTAAATCTTCAATAGGAATAATTTTTTGAAATAAATAAGTACACTTATTATGAAGATCTTTGTTGGGGGAGGGCTGGTACATTTAGTTTTGATAAATGACCAAAGGCTCCAATTATATACAAGAAACATATTTAACACTACAAGAAAATAATAATAATCTTAATAAAAAATGACATTTTGTAGCTACATAATCACGGATTTACAATAAATTTATGGTTTCGTCCCTAATTAAAAAATTTATATTGAAATAATAAGTTTTGCAATGAAAAAATAAAATTCATTGCTAATTTTTGCCCTAATATATGATAAACAATTAATTTTTGAAAATATTATCTTTATCGATAACATTATTATTATCTGTGTTAACTTTATATAATTATTTATATCTAGCTACAACAAGATATCTAAGTCCATACAAAAATTAATTATCTTGTTATTCTGGTTAAATCAGTTTTAGTTGTAAGTTCCAATTTTATTAAAAATATTTAATTATATCTAATTAAGGTGTGAATAACTAAGTACTGGGATTTTAAAAAATTATATATATCTTTTCTAGATGATAAAATACGTCATGATAATGTTTTTATACATGAGAGATACTTGTCTCTCTTTTGAGTATTATTTGTATGTAAGAATATTTACATGTTTTCACTATTATTATGCTTATTTTTTGTATTATTTGTATTTACAGATAGTTACAGACTTTCACTATTATTAAGTTTATTTTTGAAAAGAATTTAAGAACTTAATATGACTGATATAGGGGAGTATAAGAAACCAAGCTACTATAAAGTAATGAATTATTTTTTGGTAAATAATAAATATCATAATTCATATTAAACAAAGTATTAATTTAAAGTTTCAAAACTAATTAAAATAAGTATATAATTATAGTTAGTCAAACTTAAATATATTATATGTTAGATTTAAACAATTATGTGCTTGTATCTATTTACATTGATTACTAGTTATATTCAATTTAGATAAATATAAAAGTTATTAATTTAATAATCTAATACTATTTTAATAACTTAATAATTATCATAACCCTAACTTAACACTAAAAATTAAGAAGCTAATATTATTGAAATATGAACATATAACAAAACTAACAATATCATATAAGACGAAAAAGCTATAAAGAAAAATATATTTTAGAATATCTTTATTTCATGTGAATAGTTTAACACTAGGACCGGTAGGCGGGCGGTAGTCCGCACGGCCATCCAGATCTAGCTGTTTCAGTACCTTTGAAGGTTGGCATTAGTCCGCACGACCAGTAAAAATTCGAAATATACGGGAATTTTATTATAGTTTTAATGACTGTATGGAAGGATCTATCCTTTTACCCAAACAAGGGGCCTGTCTAGGTCCGATACATACTCTTATTGAGCCCATGTGTCTAGCAGTTCTAACTGTGAAAGGGATAACCCTTTTGACAACTTCAGCGGGCTTTAATGTCACAGCTGGCTAGACGTAGCCACTAAGGCAAAACCAATAAGAGTAGTACCAGAGTCGACTGTACCACAATCTTGGAACCAAGCCAAGAAACTATATTAAAATTCCTTTATATTTTGAAAGAGTCTGGATTCTTCATGGTTAATATACAAGAGAAATTAGTTCTTCAACACAGATATGAAAACGCTTAGCCGGACATAGTCACGGCAGTGGAGAGAAACAAAGTAATTTAAATACTATACAATAAAATAAAATAAACAAATACTCTTTAAGGCCGGGACACAAGGCACTGAAGATGATGAACTGAACTTCGAAACTTTTATTTCCTTCAACTGATTTACAAAATGAAGAAGCTAAGAAGCTTAAAAGACTTTACAAGAGAGAGAGAGAGAGAGAGAGAGAGAGAGGGAGAGGGAGAGAGAGAGAGAGGGGAATTTTTCTGATGCCTCCCTGAATGAGAGAGGGCTCCTACTTATAGGAAGAGAAAAAAACATAAGGAATCTATGTACAGTACAGTGGGTCCCTTATACAGTGTCTTTACTGTGTATACAGTGTATCTACTGTGTATACAGTGTTTCTACTATAGTAGTGGGGTCCTATTATGGAGTCCTTGGCGGCTTCACTATTTTCCACTATTTCTTTCTTCTACTTTGTCCATCATTTGTAGGAAATCTTCCACTTCTTTGATTTTTTTATCAGACAATATCCTTTCTGTCATCATAGGTTGAGAATCTTCCTCTACATCATCGTTGCTTGTTTCACTTTGCATCGATGTGTCTGATTTTTCACATTGGCTTAAAGTTTGAAGCAAATTTCTTTTCACTTCTTCCAGATATTGATTTATTAAATCAGTTTTATCTCCATCTTGAATGGAGATTCTCCTAGCAATATGTTTGACTGAGTCATCATCAAATATTTTCTTCTGGGAAGTGGTCGCGTATAACTGGATCTGTACTTTAATGGAATCCAATAATTCTTGACCGTATAACAATTTTGTTTTGGGATCATTCTTCATTAACTTATCCCAAAAATTATTGTAAAAGACCCTATATAAGCAAGGGATTTGTTCTTCAGTAAACCCCAATTCGGGGGTCCATTTATGAATCCACGGAATAGAGAATTCAATGAAGAAGTATATCTGATCAATTTTTTCTAAATAACAGATATGATCTGTATGATATAAATCAGTTAAAAACGGAGAAATTTTTGTCCATTCTTTGTATAACTTAAGAAATGGCTCAGACAAGATCTTTGTTGTGGGGCCGTGATATGACCACCAGTTCAGAAACCAATTAGGGATAGGTCCTGCAAATATCTTTACACATATTTTAATAAACCAAGTGTGCTTATGTCTATCATTGTTATAATATAATACTCTATCGAATGTTTGGATATAATCCCAGTAAGTAAAATTCATGGGTGATTTATTAAGGCTTATCTGCCTCTCTTTCATTGTGGATATCCCCCATTCTTCAACAGATATAATATGCTTGATAATAATTTTTGAGAAATTATAAACGTTCACACTGGTGTTATAACCGGAAAAGTGCTGGAATTCTGGACTACCTGTGCTGATGAGGATGGTCTCATAATAAGCGCGTGTTTTATATGATTCACCTGGGTAGTATAACCCATTAATCAGGTATCTCTAGAATATCTTCCATGGTTCATCCTTTCACTGAATCTCAGAGTTTTCTAAAAAAAATATTATTTCTTTCTTTGGTAGTTTTTCGTAGGACTTGATATCATCGTTGTCCTCTTCTCTAGCTGTGACGACCCGACCCATCGTCTCGTGAGTTACCACCCCGTTTTCCCCATTTCCTATTTCTTTATGCTTCATTATCAGTGTTGGGTGTGAACGAGTTGATTCGGAAAGGTTTTGAAATGAATTGAGACACTTAGTCTCTTTTAAAAAGGCTTAAGTTGAAAAAGTCAACCGGACGTTGACTTATGAGTTTGAGGGATCGGATATGAATTCCGACAGTTCGGTTAGCTCCGGGAGATGATTTGTGACTTAGGAGTGTGATCGGAAGTAATTTTGGAGGTCCGGTGTAGAATTAGGCTTGAATTGGCGAAGTTAGTATTTTGGCGAATTCCGGTTGATAGGTGAGATTTTGATCCGAGGGTCGGCATGGAATTCTGAGAGTTTTTGCAGCTTCGTTATGTCATTTGTGATGTGTGTGCAAAATTTCAGGCCATTCGGACATGGTTTGGTTGGGTTTTTGATCGAATGCGTGTTTTGGAAGTTTTAAAAGAACTTAGGCTTGAATTCGATGTAATTCGATGATTTTAGTGTTAGTTGAGGTGTTTTGATGATTGGAGCAAGTTTGGATGATGTTTTAAGACATGTTGGCATATTTGGTTAGAGTCCCGAGGGGCTCGGGTGAGTTTCGGAATGGTTTCGGGCCATTTTTAGGCCAATTTAACTTGCTGGATTTTTGACAGCAAGGTTCGAAAATTTTGATGCGAGGAGCATAATTTGGAAGTTTATATCTCGTAATCTATAAGGAATCGAAAAATGTATAAAATATGAAAGTTGTAGCTCTTGTATTCTAGTTTCGAGAAATATAAACCATTCAACATTTGGATATTTGTAAAAAAAGGTATAATCGATTGAATAAGGGCTAGTAAAGCTGTTTTGAAATTTCCCAGAAATTTCTGATGCGAGGAGGCTAATTTGGAAGCTTATATCTCGAAATATATATGGAATAGAAAAATATATAAAACATGAAAGTTGTAGCCCTTGTATTCTAGTTTTCAGAAATTTAAACGATTTGTCATTCGGACATTTGTACAGAAAGTTATAATCGATTGAATAAGGGCTAGTAAAGCTGTTTTGAAATTTCCCAGAAGTTTCTGATGCGAGGAGGCTAATTTGGAAGCTTATATCTCGAAAAATATATGGAATCAGAAAATGTATAAAACATGAAAGTTGTAGCCCTTGTATTCTAGTTTCCAGAAATTTAAATCATTTGTCATTTGGACATTTGTACAGAAAGTTATAATAGATTGAATATAGCTGGTAAAACTGTCTCTGGTGGACTTTTAGTGACGAAACCGGACTTTTAGTGACGGGCGGACAGAAACTTAAGGACCAAAAATGCTCATTTCTTCATTTTCGTTTTGGGATTTTTGGAGCTCGTTTCTTGGGCGATTTTGAGGTGTTCTTCATGATTTCAACTCAAGTAAGTGTCCTATACTCGAAAGTGTTTATATTACATAAATCCATGGTTATTTTCATCGTTTAATTCAGATTTAAATAGAAGAAATCAAGATTTTTGCAAAATCTTCCAAAAAATGAAAAATTAAGATTTGGAGGTCGAGTTGTTGTCGGAATTTGATAATTTTGGTATGGTTGAACTCGTATTGGAATGGGTTGTCGGATTTTCTAAGTTTTGCCGGATTCCGAGACGCGGGCCCCACGGGCGAATTTTGAGTGCAATTTCGGATTTTTAATGGAAAGTGTAGAATTCCATATGGAATTAATTCCTATAATTTTTATTGATTGAATCGAATTATTGTGGCTAGATTCGAGGTATTCAGAGGTCGATTTGAGAGGAAAAGGCATTGTGGAGTAGTATTTTGCTCAGGTTTTTGCTAATTTCAAATATTTTTGTATTTTTCGATTGTTTTGATTGGGCTTTGTTCCCTTATCATATTATGACATATTCGTTCTGATTTTGGATAGATTCGACGCACGTGGAGGCCAATTCGAGGGGCAAAGGCGTCGCGAGCTAAAGAAGTAGCCAGTTCGAGGTGAGTAATTGATGTAAATGATGTCCTGAGGGTTTGAAACCCCGGAATTTCACATCGTAACGCTATATTGAGGTGACTTGCACGCCGGATAATGGGCGTGGGGTAGAGCACCATTGGGGATTGGGACTTGGTCCGTCCCGAGAGATGTTTTTACCGTGTATTCTACTTGAACTAAATTGAGAATCATCCTTACTTGGATTTAACTGTTACATTTGGGCTTCTTGCCAATTATTTGAATCCTTCAGGGATTGACATCACTGTTTTCGCATACATGCATATCATTTGATCTCAGTCCAAGGTTTTTAAATACTGTTTTGCAAACTCAGCCATCTTTCTAAGATTTGAAAACTTAAATGGTATTTTTAAATGATATTTCGGGCTGAGAACTACTGTTTTACAGATGCCCAAGGGGCTTATGATGATTTCTGGACTGAGCATGGATCGGGCTATGCGCCGCAGTAGTGTTATATTGATATTGAGTCCGAGAGCCTGGTTGATTACATTGATATTGAGGCCGAGAGCCTGGTTGATTACATTGATATTGAGACCGAGAGCCTGGGTGATTATACTGAGATTGATATGAGGCTGAGGGCATAGATTTGATGCCACGAGATGGCTTGATATTGCGCTTGGGCTGTAGGAGCCCCTCCAGAGTCTACACACCCCCAGTGAGCACCGTCGACGATAAATAAATGGATGGCTCGGGCTGCACTCCGCAGTGGGTACTAGTGTGTACCATCATATGCATTGCATTACACTCATGCATTTGTTTTTATCTGTTATACCTGTCTCAGTATTTGGTACTCTGACTTAATTGACTTGTTGCTTCACTATTTGTTGTTCTAAACTTCCAGTTATAGTTTACTTTGTATTTTTCCATGATTTCTTATTCTCAGCCTTTATTTATGTTTATTACTCACTGGGTCGGAGTACTCACATTACTCCCTGCACTTTGTGTGCAGATCCAGGTACACTACAGGCTGAGTGAGGATTTGTTTAGCTGAGCAGCAGTATCCGGGAGTATCGAGGTAGCTGCATGGCGTTCGCAGCCTTGATCTCTCCCATCTATCTCTATCTTTTATTCCGTATTTTTCCTAGACAGACTTGTAATAGGTGGATATTCTGTTTTAGAGGCTCATATTCGTGACACCGGATTCTGTTGGGCTCTGGTGTGATATTTTAATTGAACTTCCGCAGATTTTATTATTAATTATACACTTGAATGAAATGACTTAGTAAATTCTCTGTGATATTTATCTATAATCTGAATAAGAATTTGAGATAATGTTGTTGAATGGTCGGGCTTGCCTAGCAGTGTGTTGGGCGCCATCATGACCGGGGTTGGGGTCGTGACACTAGCGATTGAAGCAAATGTATTACTTTGCTTTTTGGCGGCAAAATATGCCTGTAGATGACCGTATAATGGATTATCTTCTGGAATATCATCCAGATGAATAGACGGACCTACTGATGAATCTACTTTATGAAATATCTTAGAGTTTATTAAACTCTTTTTTCCCTCTTGTATCACCAGAGAACTTGATGAGGATCCGTATGACGATCCTTGAGAATATGATTTACTATGGGAAGATCTTCCCCTACCTCTGCCTATGGTGGCCCATGAAGGGTCCATTCTGCACAAATAATAAGTCAATTTATTCTGAGAAGTAATAATCCAACATATCATCCCTAACAGTTTCAGCATAATCATGAATAGAAAATTCATTATTAATCAGGTTATCAATGATTTCTTCAAGTATCAATTCAATTATGAGACTTTATAGATCTCTATTTAATCTAACCACTTTAAGTATAGTAATTAATAATTCTTCATCGAGAAAAGTCGTATAGAAAATCATAATCAGTCTAAGTATTCCAGGGATAAAAAATCCGGAAGGGAATTATCAATTCCTTTTTTGTATTGAATTTCAAAATCAAAAGGTGCCCGTTGAGCTTGCCATCTAGCAAATATTAATTTAGACGCATCATGTTTGAAATCTTTGTCAAACATATATTTAACAGATTGAGCATCAGTTTTTATTAAAAACTTTTGATTATATAAATCGTCTTGAAATTTTAAAACACATTTAACAATAGTTAACATTTCATGAGCCACAGTAGCATATTTCTTCTGGGCTTCGGTCCATTTACCAGAGTGAAATCTTATCAGGTATTCACTCTTATTGTTGGGATTCACTTGCTTTAAAATCCCACCGTATCCAATGTTGGACGCATCATATGCATTGCATTGCACTCATGCATTTGTTTTTATCTGTTATACCTCTCTCAGTATTTGGTATTCTGACTTAATTGACTTGCTGCTTCACTATTTGTTGTTCTAAACTTCCAATATAGTTTACTTTGTATTTTTCCATGATTTTTTATTCTCAGCCTTTATTTATGTTTATTGCTCACTAGGTCGGAGTACTCACATTACTCCCTGCACCTTGTGTGCAGATCCAGGTACACTACATGCTGAGTGAGGATTGGTTTAGCTGAGCAGCAGTATCCGGGAGTATTGAGGTAGCTGCATGGCGTTTGTAGCCTTGATCTCTCCCATCTATCTCTATCTTTTATTCCGTATTTTTCCTAGACAGACTTGTAATAGGTGGATATTCTGTATTAGAGGCTCATATTCGTGACACCGGATTCTGTTGGGCTATGGTGTGGTATTTTAATTGAACTTCCGCAGATTTTATTATTAATTATACACTTGAATGAAATGACTTAGTAAATTCTCTGTGATATTTATCTATAATCTGAATAAGAATTTGGGATAATGTTGTTTAGTGGTCGGGCTTGCCTAGCAGTGTGTTGGGCGCTATCATGACTGGGGTTGGGGTCGTGACAAGTTGGTATCAGAGCCTAGGTTAATTGGTCTCGCGAGTCGTGAGCCAGTTTAGTAGAGTCTCACGGATCGGTACCGAGACATCTGTATTTATCCTCGAGAGGCTGCAGAACCTTTAGGAAAACTTCACATTCTTGAATTCTTATCGTGCGTCCTTGATTCATCTTGAAAAGAAACTTTTGAAATTTCCTTCCACGCGTTCGTATGTGCGTATGAGCGCTCAGTATTAGATGTGCCTTGATGGCTTGTAATTTCCCGGTCGAAGGGCGAGACGTAATCGCTGTGAGTTTGATGTTAGGCCAGTCTGGAGGACTGGAGGCTGGATCCTTGCCTAAGTCTTGAGCACCGAAGTGCTGATTGTGCGAGAAAGAGTTTTGAAATTATATGTCCGGTATTGTCCCTATTAGTGGGAATGATGGTTGGATAGCCACGTGAGGAGTATGTTAGTACTGCGAGGCGTATCTATATGATTTGGAAGCGACGAGAAGGGTCTGCTGAATGATGGAAGGACTAATAGATGCTTGAAGTCCATCGTGATTCAAGTTATAGCCCGAGTTATGGGCGTGTGAAGAATCTTTTCATGTCTCCTAGTTGGGAGTGAAGTAAATTTCATGTTGCGGTATGAGTACAGACTCAGGAAGATCAAGTGACTACGTAATGCTTATGGCGGTGGAAAGTATGCAGAAATGTTAGTTGGAGGCAAAGCAAGTAGGTCATCTTCTGCGGGGTGTTCTAAAGTTGTGTTATCCTTATGTTATCTATTAGAAGACCTCAATGGCAAGTGAACAAAATGTGTTGAAATCTAAATTGGATCGCCTAGGGAGTGGGCTTAACTGTTGTGTGAGTGAATGCGAGATTTGCAGAAGAGTTAAAAAATTCTAAATGATTTGTGTTTCCACAAGCTTATGAAGGATCGAGTTTAATCTTACTATGGTATTGAGGCAACAATGGAGTATATGCGTTATGAGTATAGTATGTTGTGATCTATGGTTTCGAGCCAAGTTGGGGAGCTTGCTATTGGTTAGCGGATTGTGCGGTTATGTACTATGTTAGTTCTGATTTGATGCATGCTGGTGAATTAGTTCTGGTTGTGGAAATTGGGCCGAGAATGGCACGAGTGAAGGAAATTTTTTGATAAGATGTCATGAGCTCGGATGAGCAGGAGATAAGTTTCGATGTTTACAGTAAGTTGGTATTGTCTTCAGCGTCACCTAAGATCGGTGTTTTGTAAAAAGGGTTTTGCGTCCGATTAATAATTCTTGATCGCTCTTTAGTGTTAGTGCGACCGGTGGTTTGGAGGTACGCTCCAGATATTGTTGTGGTAGGTTGTGGGAGTGTGTCCCACGGGAAGATTATATAAGTGTGGCATGTGATCACTTGATTGATTAAAGGTGTAAACCAAGTATGAAGTTTGTGATGGTGTCGTTAAATTGAAGATTCATGCCTGGAGGGCACTTGGCTTATTGGGTTGTGAACTGGGGAGGATTACTCCGATTGTGATGGTTGTTCTTGTGTGTTATGAGAAAAATGGGAGTTATTATGGACCTTTAAAAGGTTATCAGACTAGTTTAGTGTGATCAGAATCAGCTTGCAGTAGGTAGATAGATTTAATGTGAATAATGGCTCTATATCAGGCCAGATGTGTGCATTTTAGTAACGCGGTCCTCATGGATGAGTAGTTAGGTTGATGTTTCGTTGTCAGATATTTCACGTAGTAATGCATTGCACTGTGTGAGTTGTGAGACGGCTTGAGAAATTGCTATGTGTTGAGAATCCGCGTAGGAATGACGTTATATGAGCATCTTGGCTCTTGAAATTCAGACTGTACATTGCACCTCAGTTGTGCTTGAGTTTTGTAGCTTATAACGCTATATGTCCCTCAGTGATATTAGTATGCACTTAGCATGCTTACAACCGATACTCGGTATTTTGTTGTAATGAGCAAATTTGGCTCGACGTGCATCTCCTTATGTGAGATCTATGTGTGGATCGGGTGGCACGCCGCCATGGGTATGTTATCTGGATCGGGTTGCACGCCGCAATAGTGTGATGTTGAGTATAGTTTTCTATATGCTATTTTGTATGCCTTGTTTCCTGTTTTCTAAGGAAAGTCCGTATTAGTGCGTGGGATTGGTAATTCCTTCCAGAGTTCATTTTATTTTTTTGTATCGCGTTCGAATTGGTAGCCTATTGGCATATTAGGGCATCATATGCGGCTTTTGATTATGTCTAAGGTGGCTTATTGCCTGAGCAGTTCGTAATGGGTGAGACGAGATCATTGAATTCGAGATCAGTGCAATCTGAGTATATGAAGTAAATTAAGGGGCTAAGACCATTGTTTGGTTCATAATGAGGTGATAGTTCTTTCCAGAAGTATAGACCCAATGAATTATTGATTCGGCGGTGTCATGAATTTATACAGATCTCATTCGTCGTGTCGGTATTGTAAGAATTTGAACAAGACCTATGTATGTCATGCAGAGCATGAGATGTGTAATGATTTTTCTTCTAGATGGGATCAATGGAAGTTCTTGACTAGTTGAGTACGTAAACGTTCATGGTTTGGAAGGGAGGTGAAGTTGTCATGTTACCTTAGGATGATATGGTATATGCGATATGTTGTGAAGGATTGAGATTTGCTTGTGTAAGGTTATGGTTCAGTTCTGAATGGAAATTCATAACATTCTTAGGCAGTACGGGCAACTTTAGGTGATTAGAGGGATGAGCTTCAGATGATTAGGGTGAATGATCTTCAAATGATTAAGGAAATTGTATTTCTAATCATAGTGATTTGTAGAGGGTATATGTTTCAGAAAAAAAGGCCAATGTGATTAAGTTGATGGCACATCAATAGTATTGCAGCACTTTAAGGCTGGATCGACTGCTGATATTCGAGTTGCTTGTATGGCACATGGAAATTTTAGAGTATTTATCATGGAATGATTAGGTATCAAAGGTGTGCATGTATTCCCATGGTGGAAACTGGAATCAGGTATGATGATTTGTGTGCCATATGGAGTTGGAGACTGGGAGTTCTCATGTACATGCTAGGTTGTGGTGGTGGATCGTGTGTATTCGGCACCGTTTAGTGGCAATCAGGATTCAGAGGTTCGAGTGGATCTTTGTTTACTGGTATGTTAGATTTTGGATGTGATGTCGGAATTCAGACTGGTTGTCTTAGTGTTGAGTGATTCTGAACTATTGCGCTATGGGCAATACCGAAAATGCCATGGGTTGAGTGATGAAGTGCATTGGATTATGTTCTAGTAGAGTGGTTTATATTTCAAAGGACCAGCGGACGGTTGGGAAGGATTGCTTTCTTAATTGGGCATTCGTGATGGATGTCAGTGCAAAGGTTGCTATCATTAATTCAGTTCCGGTGTTGGGGGACTTTTCAGATGAGTTTCATATGGCTAGGCATGTCACCGGGCGAGGTTGTTGATTTCGGTATTAATTTGGTGACGGGTACTGGATCGTCTGGCTCCGATAGGAGTTGTAGTAGTGGAAGTCGAGCAGGATGAGTAATTGGGTGTTGCTTGGTGGATAACGTACCGGTTATGTTCTATCAGGTTTGCGTGGTGTGTGTTATTTGTTTCACCATAGGTGTAATGATTTGCTTTGGCTCCAGACATCAATTGAGCATGGTTGTCGATTTCAAGCATAGTGACTTGAGGTATTTCCTGTAGAGTAGTATTTGGATAGGAACGTGCATTACAGCAAAGCTGTATGGAAACATAACATTGCAGGTCAAATTTGTGTGTCCTGTTTCTATGATGTGAGACAGGGTCTCAGCCTTGTGTTGTGGCAGTACTGGTGAGTTTTAGGTACAACTCTCTCAGTTGAGTCATTTTCATGATTTGAGTATGTTCAGACCGTTTCTTATTGGTGCACGTATTATGCAAGTTGTGGCTTAGGCATGTATTGATGTGTCATGTCACCTGAGTAGTGTGTTTGGTCAGAAGAGATCGTTGAAATCATTAATGAATGCGAACGGATTCGATTTCAGTATGTGTGATGGGTAAATATTGAGGTTCAGTTCAAAATTTGCTATGGTAATTACCAGGAGAGGAATGACTTCATGAATGGTTGACATAGGAAATGGTTATGATTTATTGTGTGTTTCCTTTATCATTGGCAGTATGTGAAAGTGTTGGAATGAGGCTTTAGTTGTTAAGAGGTTTCCTATCGATATTCGATTATTATGTGCAGCTACTGTGAATAGAAATTATTGTTTCGAGTGTTTGAGTTATGTGGTATATCAGATAATTGCACCTGATGTTGCAGGTATGGGTTATTACAGCTGGTTCGGGCTTATTCTGAGTATGGATATGAAGTTCTAATCTTGTGTATGATTTCGGAAGGTGTAGTGTGGTTCTATGGTTTATGGACTAGATGAATTGTGAAATTTCAGCTATGTTGTGTTATCGGACCTATGCGAGATAGGGTAGTGTGGGATCACCCATAGGTATATTCTTGGTAAAGTCGTTCAGCTATTGGTTGGCTTCTAGGACAACTCTGGGTACGCTCGAGGACGAGCGTTTGTTTAAGTCGGGGAGGATGTGATGACCCGACCCGTCGTCTCGTGAGTTACCACCCCGTTTTCCCCATTTCCTATTTATTTATGCTTCATTATCAGTGTTGGGTGTGAACGAGTTGATTCAGAAAGGTTTTGAAAGGAATTGAGACACTTAGTCTCTTTTAAGAAGACTTAAGTTGAAAAAGTCAGCCGGACATTGACTTATGAGTTAGAGGGATCGGATGTGAATTCCGACGGTTCGGTTAGCTCCGGGAGATGATTTGTGACTTAGGAGAGTGATCGGAAGTAATTTTGGAGGTCCGGTGTAGAATTAGGCTTGAATTGACGAAGTTAGTATTTTGGCGAATTCCGGTTGATAGGTGAGATTTTGATCCGAGGGTCGGAATGGAATTCTGAGAGTTGTTGTAACTTCGTTATGTCATTTGTGATGTGTGCGCAAAAGTTCAGGTCATTCGGCCATGGTTTTGGTTGGATTTTTGATCGAATGCGTGTTTTGGAAGTTTTAAAAGAACTTAGGTTTGAATTCGATGTAATTCGATGATTTTAGTGTTAGTTGAGGTGTTTTGATGATTGGAGTAAGTTTGGATAATGTTTTAAGACATGTTGGAATATTTGGTTAGAGTCCCGAGGGGCTCGGGTGAGTTTCAGAATGGTTTCGGGCCATTTTTAAGCCAATTTAACTTGCTGGATTTTTGACAGCAAGGTTCGAATATTTTGATGCGAGAAGCATAATTTGGAAGCTTATATCTCGAAATATATATGGAATCGGAAAATATATAAAACATGAAAGTTGTAGCCCTTGTATTCTAGTTTCCAAAAATTTAAACTATTTGTCATTCGGACATTTGTACAGAAAGTTATAATCGATTGAATATAGCTGGTAAAACTGTCTCTGGTGGACTTTTAGTGACGAAACTGGACTTTTAGTGACGGGCGGACAGAAACTTAAGGACCAAAAATGCTCATTTCTTCATTTTCGTTTTGGGATTTTTGGAGCTCGTTTCTTGGGCGATTTTGAGGTGTTCTTCACGATTTCAATTCAAGTAAGTGTCCTATACTCGAAAGTGTTTATATTACATAAATCCATGGTTATTTTCATCGTTTAATTCGGATTTAAATGGAAGAAATAAAGATTTTTGCAAAATCTTCCAAAAAATGAAAAATTAAGATTTGGAAGTCGAATTTTTGTCGGAATTTGATAATTTTGGTATGGTTGAACTCGTATCGGAATGGGTTGTCAGATTTTCTAAGTTTTGCCGGATTCCGAGACGCGGGCCCCACGGGCGAATTTTGAGTGCAATTTCGGATTTTTAATGGAAAGTGTAGAATTCCATATGGAATTAATTCCTATAATTTTTATTGATTAAATCGAATTATTGTGGCTAGATTCGAGGCATTCGGAGGTCGATTTGAGAGGAAAAGGCATTGTGAAGTAGTATTTTACTCGGGTTTTTGCTAATTTCGAGAATTTTGGTATTTTTCGATTGTTTTGATTGGGCTTTGTTCCCTTATCATATTATGACATATTCGTTCTGATTTTGGATATATTCGACGCACGTGGAGGCCAATTCGAGGGGCAAAGGCGTCGCGAGCTAAAGAAGTAGCCGGTTCGAGGTGAGTAATTGATGTAAATGATGTCCTGAGGGTTTGAAACCCCGGAATTTCACATCGTAACGCTATATTGAGGTGACTTGCACGCCGGATAATAGGCGTGGGGTAGAGCACCATTGGGGATTGTGACTTGGTCCGTCCCGAGAGATGTTTTTACCGTGTATTCTACTTGAACTAAATTGAGAATCATCCTTACTTGGATTTAACTATTACATTTGGGCTTCTTGCCAATTATTTGAATCCTTCAGGGATTGACATCACTGTTTTCGCATACATGCATATCATTTGATCTCAGTCCAAGGTTTTTAAATACTGTTTTGCAAACTCAGCCATCTTTCTAAGATTTGAAAACTTAAATGGTATTTTTAAATGATATTTCGGGCTGAGAACTACTGTTTTACAGATGCCCAAGGGGCTTATGATGATTTCTGGACTGAGCATGGATCGGGCTATGCGCCGCAGTAGTGTTATATTGATATTGAGGCCGAGAGCCTGGTTGATTACATTGATATTGAGGCCGAGAGCCTGGTTGATTACATTGATATTGAGACCGAGAGCTTGGGTGATTATACTGAGATTGATATGAGGCCGAGGGCATAGATTTGATGCCACGAGGTGGCTTGATATTGCGCTTGGGCTGTAGGAGCCCCTCTAGAGTCTACACACCCCCAGTGAGCGCCGTCGACGATAAATAACTGGATGGCTCGGGCTGCACGCCGCAGTGGGTACTAGTGTGTACCATCATATGCATTGCATTACACTCATGCATTTGTTTTTATCTGTTATATCTGTCTCAGTATTTGGTACTCTGACTTAATTGACTTGTTGCTTCACTATTTGTTGTTCTAAACTTCCAGTTATAGTTTACTTTGTATTTTTCCATGATTTCTTATTCTCAGTCTTTATTTATGTTTATTACTCACTGGGTCGGAGTACTCACATTACTCTCTGCACCTTGTGTGCAGATCCAGGTACACTACAGGCTGAGTGAGGATTGGTTTAGCTGAGCAGCAGTATCCGAGAGTATCGAGGTAGCTGCATGGCGTTCGCAGCCTTGATCTCTCCCATCTATCTCTATCTTTTATTCCGTATTTTTCCTAGATAGACTTGTAATAGGTGAATATTCTGTATTAGAGGCTCATATTCGTGACACCGGATTCTGTTGGGCTCTGGTGTGGTATTTTAATTGAACTTCCGCAGATTTTATTATTAATTATACACTTAAATGAAATGACTTAGTAAATTCTCTGTGATATTTATCTATAATCTGAATAAGAATTTGAGATAATGTTGTTGAATGGTCGGGCTTGCCTAGCAGTGTGTTGGGCGCCATCATGACCGGAGTTGGGGTCGTGACACTAGCGATTGAAGCAAATGTATTACTGTGCTTTTTGGCGGTCAAATATGCCTGTAGATGACCGTATAATGGATTATCTTCTGGAATATCATCCAGATATATAGACGGACCTACTGATGAATCTCTTTTATGAAATATCTTAGAGTTTATTAAACTCTTTTTTCCCTCTTGTATCACCGGAGAACTTGATGAGGATCCGTATGACGATCCTTGAGAATATGATTTACTAGGGGAAGATCTTCCCCTACCTCTGCCTCTGGTGTCCCATGAAGGGTCCATTCTGCACAAATAACAAGTCAATTTATTCTGAGAAGTAATAATCCAACATATCATCCCTAACAGTTTCAGCATAATCATGAATAGAAAATTCATTATTAATTAGGTTATCAATGATTTCTTCAATTATCAATTCAATTATGAGACTTTGTAGATCTCTATTTAATCTAACCACTTTAAGTATAGTAATTAATAATTCTTCATCGAGAAAAGTCGTATAGAAAATCATAATCACTCTAAGTATTCCGGGGATAAAAAATCCGAAAGGGAATTATCAATTCCTTTTTTGTATTGAATTTCAAAATCAAAAGGCGCTCGTTGAGATTGCCATCTAGCAAATATTAATTTAGACGCATCATGTTTGAAATCTTTGTCAAACATATATTTAACAGATTGAGCATCAGTTTTTATTAAAAACTTTTGATTATATAAATCGTCTTGAAATTTTAAAATACATTTAACAATAGTTAACATTTCATGAGCCACAGTAGCATATTTCTTCTGGGCTTCGGTCCATTTACCAGAGTGAAATCTTATCAGGTATTCACTCTTATTGTTGGGATTCACTTGCTTTAAAATCCCACCGTAGCCAACGTTGGACGCATCTGTCTCAATAATTTTTTGCCATGTAGGATTAGCAAGAGTTAAGCAAGGTAGAGACCTAACACGCCGTTTAATACTTTTGACTAACGTAATATGCTGGTCAGTCCAATGCTGCCTATGATCCTTTTTCACCCTGTCATATAGAGGGGCTAGATCACGAGATAAACTTTTGTAGAAAGGAGATATATAATTTAAACTTCCCAAAAATCTTTGTAATTGAGTCATGTCAGTAATAACATCAGGAAATTTGAAGCAAAATCAATCGCTCTTTGTATCGGGGTAATTTTTCCTTGGCAAATATTATGGCCTAAAAATCGAACATTGGTTTGGAATAGACTCATTTTTGTTTTAGAAATAACTAGGCCGTTTTGTATTACAATTTTCTTAAAAATATCAAGATGCTTAATATGCATCTCTAATGTTTTAGAAAATAATAATATGTCATCAATATAAACGATGATAAAATCTAGATAAGGGTTAAAAATATCATTCATAATTTTCTGAAATTCAGAAGGGGCATTTTTTAAACTAAAAGGTATGACGTTCCATTCATATTGACCAAATGGAACATTAAAGGCAGTTCTATAAGTATGCTCTTTACAAATTTGAATTTGCCAAAATTCAGATTTCTAGCATCTCAGTATGCTCTTTAAAAATTTAAATTTGCCAATATCCAGATTTTAAATCGAATTTTGAAAATATATTGGCGTCATATAATCTAGATAACAGATCTCTTTTATTGGGGATATGATATCTAATCCATTTCAAATGCTTATTCAAAGGTTTATAATTTTTAACTAATCTAGGAATACCACGTTCCTTTTCCACAGCAATATTAACATAAAAGGCAGAACATGACCAAGGATATTTTGAGGGTTTTATCAAACCCTTTTGTAACAAATTATCAATTTCATTTTTGCAGAATTCGACCAATTCAGCATTCATCTGGCAATGTTGAGATTTAGTGGGGATATCATCCTCGGAGAAGTTTTCTTCGTAAGGAAGAGTTACAATATGCCTTTTTCGGTTCCAAAAGGCACTAGGGTGATCAACGCAAACATCAACAGCCATCTGTTCAGCAATCAATTTAATCTTTTGTTGAACCTTAGCAGATTGTAAAGTATCGAATATATTCATGCTCAATATTTCTAATTGTAATGAATCAACATGCCTTTGTTTCATATTAATCAAGGCGTTAATATCTCTAGTTACGGGATCTGTAACAAAAGAATAACTTATCTCTTTATCTTGATAAGTAGCAGAAAAACCCTGTGCATCTATGTTATTAAAAGGGTAAATAGCATTAATAAAAGGGGTTCCAAGTATAATCGGAGGGTATAACTGGTTTTTTACCAAAAAGAAGAAATGAGGAATACAAACTCTATTTTGGCAAATACGAGTATTTGGTAATTTATACTCTATATCTAAAGCATGACCAGAAGCAGATTTTACCAAATGAGTGGTCTTTTGAAAATATTTAGTAGGAACAAGACCCTCTTGAATACAACTTACATCTGCTCCACTATCAATCATTGCTACATCAGTTAGAGAGAAACTATTATCAATCAAGATAGTACATTTAATGTACCACTTATGAGCCGTAACAACCTGCATCATTCCTAAAAACATATCAGAATTTTCATTAATCGAATCAATCTTATTAGAAATTTCTTTTCCCTTTTCATTTGAAAATTCGAAAATTCATTTAGCCAAAAAATCAGTTGGAAAATCAGTTAGAAAATTATTTTTCTCAATTTGAGTAATCCGATGATCACAAATCATTTGATTTTGTTTAAGAGACTTAATATCTCTTTTCAAATTCTCAATTTCGATTTTCAAATCCTCAAACGAAGTATCTCTGCTTGGCGTATTTGTCTTATGAAGACGTTTATTAACTTCAGACAAAGAATATGGCGCAAAATATTCAAATTCGTTTTTTGGTCTCTCAAAAAGCTTTGAACCACTAGAACTAGAACTTTCAGTCAAATTTATAATTTTTTTACGAATGTTTTCATCAGTAATTTCTTTAAAAGTTCTATTACATTGTCAGATGTAATGGTTTTTATATTCAAATCTTGGAATTGTGATTGCAATTTATAAAACTCATCATCATCGCAAGTGCAAATATCACCTTTACAAGCGGCGCAAGTATTATCCAAATCTTTACTACTTTCAGATAAATCTATCAGATCAATCTCAGCTTCAGACTCAGTCTCAGAATAAGTATAATCAGAATCTGATCCGGAAGTGTATAACAAGTTATAAACTTTGTCACGTAACCCATCGTCTAGTTCTAAGGCCTTTAGCTTTTGAAGCTTGCAATTTGGAGCGATATGCCCAAATTTTCCACACTTATAACACTTAATATCAGCGAGATCTCTCTTTGATCTATTCTTCGTAAATCGAGTAGATTTCCGATGCGCTTTGCTAGTATCATGCTCTTCCTTAGATCTATATCTAGACCTCTTTTTCTTATATGGGCTATCAGGGTTAGGATACCTATGATATCTGTTTTTTTTCTTCTTCTTCTTCTTCTTCTTCTTACTTTGAGTAGAGGTTCCGGGTAAACCGAAGTTGGGGAGGATGTGAAGACCCGCCCCGTCGTCTTATGAGTTACCGCCCCGTTTTCCCCATTTCCTATTTCTTCATGCTTCATTATCAGTGTTGGGTGTGAACGAGTTGATTTGGATTGGTTTTAGTAGGAAATGAGACACTTAGTATCTTTAAGGAAGGTTTGTTTTGGAAAAGTCAACCGGATGTTGACTTATGTATTAGAGGGCTCAGATTTGAATCCTAATGATTCGGTTAGCTTCGGGGGATGATTTGTGACTTAGGAGTGTGATCAGAAGTAATTTTGGAGGACCAGTGTAGAATTAGGCTTGAATTGGCGAAGTTAGTATTTTGGGCAATTCCGGTTGATAGGTGAGATTTTGATCTGAGAGTCGGAATTGAATTCTGAGAGTTGCTGTAGCTTTGTTAGGTGATTTGGGATATGTGTGCAAAATTTCAGGTCATTCGAACGTGGTTTGGTCGGGTTTTTGATCGAAAGTGTATTTCGGAAGTTTTTAGAAAATTAGGCTTGAATTCGATGAGTTTTGGGTAATTTGATGTTGTTTGAGGTGTTTTGATGATTGGAAGAGGTTTGAATAATGTTATGAATTATGTTGGCATGTTTGTTCGGGGTCCCATGAGGCTCGAATAAGTTTTGGAAGAGTTTTTGGAAGATTTTTATCGTTTGAGCATAAACATGTAATGATCCAAAGGTCTATTTTTAGTTCTAGAGATCGAAATTTTATTTCGAGATTTCCAGAATTTAAATAATTAATTATAGGAGTGATCTGGAAAGTTTGGTCTAATTTCATCAAGTCGCGATTGGGTTTTTGACGTGAAACATGAGTTAATTATTTAACGAGCGAAATGGCTATCGCACTGAGCAAACGAGCTCCGAATTGATTTTCGATTGAAGGACTATGTTTGTATCATTATTTTTGACTCATAGGAACAAGAATCATTGAATTCCGAGTTTGTATGATGGAGTTAGAGCCATTTTAGTGAAACAAAAAAAAAAGCTGCAATTTTTTGGCTGCTGCTGTAATGTTTTAGCAGCGTGAACAGTAACCGCGTGTGAATAGTAACCGCGGGTGAACAGTACCCGCGCGGTGAACAGTACTTCCGAAAAATTAACATTTCATCCGCGAACCCAACCCATTTTCCACCATTTTTGAGCAACCTTGAGAGCTTTTGGACGAGAATTGAAGGGGTTTTGACGGGAAGTGATTGGAGGTAAGTCCTATGAACTAAATACATGATTATATTGTGAAATCATCCTTGAAATTCATGAAAATATAGCCAAATTGTAAGAAAATAGGGCTTGAAATTGAAATTCTAAATTTGGGATTTGAGGGGCCATTTGTGGTCCGATTTGAGAGATTTTTGTATGTATAGACTCGTGGCGAGATAAGGAACCCGATGACGTAAAAATTTCTGAGTTTCGAGACGTGGGCCCGACGCTCGGGTTGTGTCAAATTCGTGAATTTTGATATTTTTCGAGTGTTTTCGATTGGGTATTATCCCTTTAGCATAATGCGACATATTCGTTATGATTTTGGGCAGATTCGTCGCACGAGGAGGCTAATTTGAGAAGGAAGGGCATAGCGAGCTAGAGCTTTGGCCGGTTTAAGGTGAGTAATTGAAGTAAATGATGTCCTGAGGGTTTGAAACCCCGGAATTTCACATCGTAACACTTTATTGAGGTGACTTGCACGCCGGATAACGGGCGTGGGGTAGAGCACCATTGAGGATTGTGACTTGGTCCGTCCTGAGAGATGTTTTTACCGTGTTTTCTGTTTGAACTAAATTGAGAATCATCCTTACTTGGATTTAATTGTTACATTTGGGCTTCTTGCCAATTATTTGAATCCTTCAGGGATTGACATCACTGTTTTCGCATACATGCATATCATTTGATCTCAGTCCAAGGTTTTAAATACTGTTTTGCAAACTCAGCCATCTTTCTAAGATTTAAAAACTTAAATGATATTTCTAAATGATATTTCGGGCTGAGAACTACTGTTTTACAAATGCCCAAAGGGCTTATGATGATTTCTGGACTGAGCATGGATCGGGCTGCGCGTCACAACAGTGTTATATTGATATTGAGGCCGAGAGCCTGGTTGATTACATTGATATTGAGGCCGAGAGCCTGGGTGATTATACTGAGATTGATATGAGGCCGAGGGCCTAAATTTGATGCCACGAGATGGCTTGGTATTGTGCTTGGGCTGTAAGAGCCCCTCCGGAGTCTGTACACACCCCTAGTGAGCGCCGTCGACAATAAATAAAATGGATGGCTCGGGCTGCACGCTGCAGTGTGTACCAGAGAGTACCATCATATGCATTGCATTGCACTCATGCATTTGTTTTTATCTGTTATACCTGTCTCAGTAATTGGTACTCTGATTTAATTGACTTGTTGCTTCACTATTTGTTGTTCTAAACTGCCAGTTATAGTTTACTTTGTATTTTTCCACGATTTCTTATTCTGAGCCTTTATTTATGTTTATTACTCACTAGGTCGGAGTACTCACATTACTCTCTGCACCTTGCGTGCAGATCCAGGTACACCACAGGCTGAGTGAGGATTTGTTTAGCTAAGCAGCAGTATCCGGGAGTATTGAGGTAGCTGCATGGCATTCGCAGCCTTGATCTCTCCCCTCTATCTCTATCTTTTATTCCGTATTTTTCCTAGACAGACTTGTAATATGTGGATATTCTGTATTAGAGGCTTATATTCGTGACACCGGATTCTATTGGGCTATGGTGTGGTATTTTAGTTGAATTTCTGCAGGTTTTATTATTAATTATACACTTGAAAGTGATGACTTAGTAAATTCTCTGTGATATTTATCTATAATCTGAATAAGAATTTGGGATAATGTTGTTGAATGGTCGGGCTTGCCTAGCAGTGTGTTGGGCGCCATCATGACTGGGGTCGTGACAAGTTGGTATCAGAGCCTAGGTTACTTGGTCTCGCGAGTCATGAGCCGGTTTAGTAGAGTATCGCGGATCGGTACGGAGACGTCTGTATTTATCCTCGAGAGGCTGTAGAACCTTTAGGAAAACGTCATATTCTTGAATTCTTATCGTGCGTCCTTGATTCATCTTGAAAAGAAACTTTTGAAATTCCTTCCACGCGTTCGTATACGCGCATGGGCGCTCAGTATCAGATGTGCCTCGATGTCTTGTGATTCCCCGATCGAGGGGCGAGGTGTTATCTCTGTGAGTTTATGGTGGGCTAGTTTGGAGGACTTGAGGTTGGATCTTTGCCTATGGCGGGAGTGCCGAGGTGGTGATTGTGTAAACAAGTGTTTTTGAACTTATATGTTCGGTAGTGTCCTCGTTAGTGAAAATGACGGCTGTGTCTATGTGAGGAGTATGTTAGTACTACGAGGCGTATCCATACGAATTGGAAGCGACGAGAAGGGGTATGTTGAATGATGGAAGAATTAGTAGATGCTTGAAGTCTATCTTGATTCAAGTTATAGCCCGAGTTATGGGCGTGTGAAGAATCTTTTCATGTCTCCTAGTTGGGAGTGAAGTAAATTTCATGTTACGGTATGAGTACAGACTCAAGAAGATCAACTGACTACGTAATGCTTATGGCGGTGGAAGGTATACAAAAATGTTATATTGAGGCGAAGCAGGTGGGTTATCTCCCGTGAAGTGTGCTAAGGCGGTGTGATCCTCATGTGAATGACAGAAGATCTCATGTGCAAATGAATTGTAAGTGTTGAAGTTTGAAATTTTTGGTTCACTTAAGAGAGTGAGTTTAACTGTTGCGAGATTGCCAAAGAGTTGAAGTACTAGATGAAATGTGTTTACACAAGCTTACAGAGTATTTGAGTTTAACCTCACTAAGGTATTGAGGCAACAATGGAGTATATGCATTATGAGTATAGTGTGTTGTGATCTATGGCTTCGAGCTAAGTTAGGGAGCTTGCTATTGGTTAGCGGATTGTGCAGTTATGTACTATGTTAGTTCCGATTTGATGCATGCTGGTGAATCAGTTCTGGTTGTGGAAATTGGGCGGAGAATGGCACGAGTGAAGGAAAATTTTGACAAGATGTCATGAGCTCGAATGAGCAGGAGATAAGTTTCGATGTTTACGGTAAGTTGGTATTGTCTTCAGCGTCACCTAAGATCGGTGTTTTGTAAAAAGGGTTTTGCGTCCTGGTTAATGATTCTTGATCGCTCTTCAGCGTTAGTGCGACCGGTGGTTTGGAGGTACGCTCCAGATATTGTTGTGGTAGGTTGTGGGAGTGTGTCCCATGGGAAGATTATATAAGTGTGCCATGTGATCACTTGATTGATTAAAGATGTAAACCAAGTATGAAGTTTGTGATGGTGTCGTTATATTGAAGATTCATGCCTGGAGGGCACTTGGCTTATTGGGTTGTGAACTGGGGAGGATTACTCCGATTATGATGGTTGTTCTTGTGTGTTATGAGAAAAATGGGAGTTATTATGGACCTTTAAAAGGTTATCAGACTAGTTCAGTGTGATCAGAATCAGCTTGCAGTCGGTGGATAGATTTAATGTGAATAATGACTCTATATCAGTCCAGATGTGTGCATTTTAGTAACGCGGTCCTCATGGAGGAGTAGTTAGGTTGATGTTTCGTTGTCAGATATTTCGCGTAGTAATGCATTACGCCGTGTGAGTTGTGAGACGGCTTGAGAAATTGCTATGTGTTGAGAATCCGCGTAGGAATGACGTTATATGAGCATCTTGGCTCTTGAAATTCAGACTGTACATCGCACCTCAGTTGTGCTTGAGTTTTGTAGCTTATAACGCTATATGATCCTCAGAGATATTATTATGCACTTAGCATGCTTACGACAGATACTCGGTATTTTGTTATAATGAGCAAATTTGGCTCGATGTGCATCTCCTTATGTGAGATCTATGTGTGGATCGGGTGGCACGCCGCCATGGGTGTGAGCACGTGATTTTTGCTTCACGAAAACTACTCCAAAACAAATCAAAAAATAAAATAAAATTTTCTTGGTGTACAATTTTTAGGATTTGCGCGGCATTTTTGGATAATTATTTGTGTTTTTGTCTGTGAATGTTTATCCTGTTATAATTAATTGAAATAATAAAAAATATGTGGCATGTGCACTTAGGATTTTTATTTCTTACAATTAGGAATTAATTAAACCATAATTTGGTTTTAAAAGAAGGAAAATCACAAAAAATATGTAATTGTTGTAAGTTTGTCATTTAAATGTGCCATTGTGTGATTTTATTTTTAATTAAATGTTTTAACTTGTGTGTTGTTTGTTGTTAAGGGTTAATTAATATTTTTGTAGATCAATTTTATTTTACAATTTATTTCTAGAGTTGTTGTTAATTGTTAATTAAAAGAAGGAAAAGAAAAGAGTTAAAATAATTAGCTGAGTCGGACTGGGCCAGGCCAAAATCAGGCCCAAAATGCAATGCAATGACCCAGTCCATTATGCCTGATCTCTCATATAGCCTAAACGACGCTGTTTAGGCGTCTTCAATCTGAGCCGCTGATCGAACAGATCAAACGGTCCAGTGCAGCCCTGGCTTGGTTTGAAACGACACCGTTTCAAGTGTTTAATCCGAGCCATCCATTTTCTTTGATCTAACGGCCTCAAGGCCACACCACGACCTGATCCACTTCACCCCCGGGCCAACCCATTCCCCAACTTAAACTGAACGACACCGTTCAGTTAAGTGAGTTGATCCAGGCCGTTGATCGTGCTTGATCCAACGGCCTAGATCAATTCCCCCCTCCACTATATAATCCTAATACCTACCCCAGCTCCCCAAACCAAACACCCCCCCTTTTCTTCCCTGTTCATCGTCTCTCAACTTAGAGACGAACTAGGGCTAACCCTAGCCGCCACCTTACCCCGTCACCTGAAACCCGGTGGCATCAATGCCGCCGGCCACCACATTAACACCATAAGACCATCTGACCACCCCCGTTCCAAATATGTTACTCGTTTGGTTCGAATCTTCCCCCATCTTCTCGAATCTTCATTTGAAGATTCGAGCCAAACGGAAACCTACACCAACCAACCCCAAATTCATATCAGGCAACCCCCAGACCTCCCTCATACCATAAATAACTTTGGTCCCGTTCGAATCTACCTAGAAACGTTCGAGCCCCAAATCGAACGTAAGAACCCTAGAAAACCAAAACACGGGCTTCGTCCGAAATTAAGAGGGATTTGGGTTTCTAACTGAACTTAGTCCAGTGTTCTCAGTTGAGAACACTCGATTAAGGTCTGTTTGACCTCAAAAAAATCCAAGTCCAAGTTGGTCCCAAGGTCGTCTGTTTCTGATCTTTGTCACTGAGGTATTTTTCCCTTCTTTTGTTCTATTTTTGTGTTTATATCTGTTTATTTGTTTCGTTTAAGTTTCACTGATTTTTCAATTTTCGTCGATTGATTCTATCCATCTTCAATGACCTTTTATTTGGTCGAATTCTTCTGTTCATTGATTAAGTATATGTTGTAAACTGTATAATCTATGTGATTGGTTTCGTCGATTAGTTGGTTGTATTACAACTCACTGTTTCTGTCAAATGCTACTCGAATCACATATGGTTTTTTTCTGATTGATTGTCGATAATTGTTGTACATTATGGCCTGTATAATCAATTAATCAAGTGTCGTCAATTAATTTGCTTGAAAAATTAGAGAAAACATGATAGTAGTTCCTGGTTGTTTTCCAGTAGGTTTACCATTTCTTTTTGTCTTCTGTGTTAAATGTGTAATGAATTGAACCTGTTGTTTTCAGTCTTGTTTATTTTAACTAGATTACTCGTTCAGTTCTTCATAGTTTATCTCATTGCCCTGATTAATACCATTTCGATTTTCTTCTGTTCTTCTGCCTTAAATCATTGTGTCTGAATAGGATTGTGAATTGGTTATAGCTGTTTAATCAGATTTAGTTTCAAATCTTTGTTAGCTGGAACAGATTTCAGAATTAAAAGTTTTAATACAGTTGAATAATTGTATTAGGGGCAGTAATATTAAGGGGTTTCAGGGGTGATTTGGGAATGAAACAGTTAGGATAATATTTTAATGTTAGTGTTTTGTTAGTGGGATATTAATTAATATGGTAATGGAGAACAAAAGAGAATGGGGGGCTGAAAATAAGAAAAAGTTTTCCTTAGTGGGATTTAAAGTGAAAAATTCAGATTTTTAGTAGAAAAAGGGGGGTCGGGCAGTAAGTGGGAAAGGAGAGAGGGCTGTATAAGAGGGCAGATTGAGGACTGAAAGAAAAAGGATTCAGAATTGAAAAAAAAAGAAAGACTGAAAGAAAAAAAATTGAATTCAGAAAGCTGAAAAGTTGAAAAAGAATAGCCATTGTTTTCATTGCATCACTTAGAACTTGAAATAACTAGAACACTTCTTCTTTTGGCTTCTGCTCTATGCTTGGGACAGTTTGTAGCTGCTGGTTATTTTGTTGTTACACTGCTGTTGCAACTGCTGTTGGTTACTACTGCTGCTGCTGACCCTCTTCTTCCTCTTCTTGTATTGTCAATACCAGGTACATGTCCTGAATCTCAAATCATGTAGTTGTCCAGTTGGAATGAAATGAAATGGAAGTATAACTTCATTGGAAGCCTTGAGATCGTGCCTGATAGTTTGTATCATAGTTGATTGTAGTAATTTGGACTGTAATTAAAATTGTTTTACAATGATTTAGATTGGTTTGGACTGTTAAACTCATGGACTGTTCGGGACATTTGATTATTTGTTAGACATGTGATAGTTTAATTTCATTTAGTGTAGTTAAGTTTTGAAAATCAGAAGTTATTCAAAGCATAAAGCGATCTTGTGATTCACAGTCCTCACTCGTCTTAATAAATGGCAGCGTAATCCTGGAGTCACAGTGTTTTGTATTTAGTGTCACACCTCCTTTTTCCGCCCCTGCAAGGGGTGAAGAAGTTTTTCCAATTAAAGGACAATCGAAACGGGATTTGTTTGTTTATTTCAGAGTCGCCACTTGGGAGATTTAGGGTGTCTCAAGTCACCAATTTAATCCCGAATCGAGGAAAAGAATGACTCTGTATTACAGTCCGCGAACCAGAAATCCGGATAAGGAATTCTGTTAACCCGGGAGAAGGTATTAGGCATTCCCGAGTTCCGTGGTTCTAGCACGGTCGCTCAACTGTCATATTTGGCTTGTTTATCTGATTTTATACAATTATGAGCTCATGTGCAAGTTTTAACTTTTAACCGCTTTTGTCATTATTATTATATATTTTTTTTATCAAGAATTGCAACGTCATGGAAATACATCTCCAACCACGTCACATCAATGCACCCGTGGTTGTTGGCACATTTCAACTCTGTTGAGATTTGGATTTGGGTCACATAAATGTGCACCCGAGTTTAAGAAAATTAATTTATTAACGGCGCGCCTAAAGCGACTAGCGTATCATTTACTTTGGGTAGGGCCGTGAAATTTGGCTAAACGGTCCATCTCGAAGTCTAAGCAATTTCAAAGCAAATATTTACCGAGGGCCCCACAATTTTATATTTTTATTCAGCGAGGCTCATCTCATTCTCGGACCATGTCACAATCAATGTACCCGTGATTAGAGACACATTTCGACTCCGTTGAGATTTGGATTTGGGTCACATAAATATGCACACGAGTTTAAGAAGGTAAGATTTATAAAAATGCGCGCCTAAAGCTATTAGTGCATTATTATTTTGGGTAAAACCGTGGAGTTCGCTGAACGGCCTATCCCGAGTTCTAAGTAATCAACACATATGTTTTTGTGAGGGCCCCGCAATCTGTGCGTTTTATTTGGCGAGGCTTGTTTCATTTTTATTTAAAAGGTCGTCCTATAGTGGCTATGTTTTCTATTGAGTTTGTCTCTAATAATGAAAGAAGAAGAACGGTCCAACTTTATTTACATGCTTACAAGTTAGGTATAGTCGGGTTCCGAATATGATTTGCATAACCCGAAACATGAACGCGTATATGGGCAGTTGCTTAGATATTACGGGCCCAGGCCCAGCGCACACTGTATGGACTGGACCTAGGCCATTCCTTTTCCGATAAGGGCCTGTTAGTTCACTCGACTCAGGCCCAACATTTATGAGGTTGAAATGGAAACTGGTGTTATTTTATTCTAATGGTATTGTTGCAAGCTATAGCGAGGCAACCTACTAAATGGAGTGAGATTAACTAGCAATGGACAGTTTAACACTTAACATGGATTAGAAGATATGCTAATCACAAACACAGCTAAAATTCCAGATATTGCTTACTACACTATCACTTTTTTTCTATCTACCAGCATACATACATAAGGTGATACTAAGTTGCCATACGTGATGTCTAGTTATACATGATGACTACCCTCATTATCCTAATAGAAGATATGAACTATTATACATACAACTTTAATGTTCAATATACAGACTGAAACAGATTCGAGAAAAAAAAAACTTCAGCTCTTCATTTTTTGCATTCATGTTTCAAATTTCAGCCTACATTGACCAGTGTATCAGTTGTGTACCTGGTATAGGAAAGCAAAAGAAGAAGAGGAATGATCAGTGCAGCAGTAGCATACACAGCAACAACAGCAACAAGAAAAACAGCAATCCGCAGCAACACAACCCAGCAGTCAGATTTTTTAACACCAAGACAAAAAACCCAGTTTGCAGCCCAGCAGCACCCAAAAAAAAATACAGGCAAAGCATAGAAGGAAACAGATGCAGAAAAGCAGTAGCCTCTGATTGTTATGTTCAAAATCCAGCACACTCTTAACTCTATATCACTCTGAAAATAGACTGTCCTCTAAAGGTTGAAAGACCAGCCTTGTTTTTGCTTTTCTTTTCTCTATCCAAACCTAAAACTGTCCAGCCATTCCTTTGTTTTAAAACAGCCTTGATCCCTTCAGCCTTTCTCTGCCCATACCCCTTAATTTCCCATTATCAGGTGTCTTGTGCCCAAATCGTATGAGCAACTGACAACAACCCACTAATCCCCCATGTTTTTATGCTTTTCCCCACTAATACTTAATCAACCCATTTCATTATTACTCTAATGTTATGGTCCTATTATAATACTCAATTAACACCCCATGCCCTTGTGTTTCCTAGACCAGCACTAACAGATAAAATAATAAACTAATGGTTCATAAGTACCCTCCCTGTCAGGTCACTCGTCAAAACCATTTTCAGACTTTTAAGCTCCCCAGTATGCCCCTTTAAACCCTGTATATTACTGTCTTACCCTAAGCTTCAACAAACTGAAATTTGAACTTATGGAAGTTTAGACTCAAACTACCCTAAACTGAGTTCTAGCTATTTCTCTAATTGCACTGCAACTACAAACCATTCACATATAAATTCAAGCACTCAACTAAATTACAGTGGTTTGATCAATCATGTAAGGCTTATCAGAATCAGAACATTTGAACATTCAGCCCTGTAAAACTAATCGACGACGTTTATCTAATCGACTATACTAATTATAACATAGAACAATCAGTCGATAAATTAATAACACGAACAGGGCCCCAAATGGCTTCAGACAGCTTTGCACAAAACAGGGGAACAACATGAATGAAACACTCGACGACATTGATCAAATCGAGTATGTATCTCACCATACGTATTTAACAATAAATATAAGAATAGTCGACCGAATAAAAAGGCCTTACGAAGATGGAAAAAATTGAAAGAAAATACCAGTAAAATCAACAAATTAACTAAACATGTTAACAAACACAAACAACATTCAAACAAGAACAGAAAGGAAAAAGAAAACTCACTGTGGAAGCTCAACAACGAACGACCCAGGCCTGAACTGGATTTGACCATTTGAGGTCGAACGGACTTTAATCGAGGTGTTCTCAACCGAGAACACCTCGATTAAGGTCTATTAGACCCCAACCCTCCGTTTATTTGGACATACCCTCAACTTCTTGGACTTTTAGGGTTCATACGGGTGTTTTTGGGGTTCGACGGTTTCTGGTTAGATTCGAACCAAACCAAACTTGGTTTGGTCACGAGTGAGGCCAGGGTAATGACCGGTGTGAATCTGGGGTGGGTTGGTGTAGATCGGGGATTTTGCTCGAACCTTCAAACGAAGATTCGAGACGATGAGGAATGATTCGAGGCAAGAGGCTAACGGATTCGTGTTCAGGGTGGTTGGGTGCATCAGGGGTGTTATCTTGGTGGTCACCGGCGTCGTGGTCGCCGGGTTTATGGTGAGAGTGAAGGGTGGCGGCTAGGGTTTGAATGGGGGCTGCTGGGTTTGTGTCTGAGACGATGGTGCACAGTAGGCGAGGGGGGGTTTGGTTAGGGGCGTGGGGGTGTGATGAGGGGTTTATATATGGGGTAGGAGATTAGACCCTGGCCGTTGGATCGAGTTGGATCTATGGCCAGGATCTATTTTATAATAGGAAACGGCGTCGTCTCAATTAAATGAGACTGGGTCGGTGTAAGGTTTAAACGGGTCGGGTGCTGGGGAAAGCTATGGGATCGTTAGATTAGATTGGACGGATGGCTCAGATCAAACGCCCTATGTGGCGTCGTTTGAGGGGGGGGGGGGGCGTCCCTGGAAGATCTGGTTTGGACTGGGTCATTGTAATTGGTTTGGGCCTGATTTTCAGTTGAATTTTTGGCCCAAATCGGGTATTTTCTTTCCTTATAATTAAACAAAAATTCCTAATCAAATAAAAACCAAATTTAAACTACACAAATATTAATTAACACCTAACAACAGTTATCACACGAATTAAAATATTTAATAAAATCACCATGACAACAAAATAGAATAAAAATGCATATTTTTGTGATTTTCAATTTTAAAAACCAAATTATGGTTAATTAATTCCTAAACGTACCATTTATTCCTAAATGCATGCAACATGTATTTTTGTATTTTTAACTATAGCAAGGCGAGCATTTACGGATAGAATAATTATCAAAACGTCATGCAAATTCTCAAAATTGTACCCGAAGGTAACTTGTTTTACTTTTTCGATTTCTTTTGGAGTAGTTTCCACGAAGCAAAAATCACGTGCTCACAGCTGCCCCTTTTTGTCCGAAAGCACACAGAGTTTTCATGCAAAGATAAAGTGAGCGGATACGAGCGATTTTTGCCCGTTGGAACACTCTGTGTGAAGCATTTTTTGAAAAGATTTAACCGAACCTTTGCTTCAATGGTTTCCTACATATCCCTGGCAAAAAGGGAATCAGGTTAATGTAGTTCGGGAAGTTTTGGTAGCTGGGACTACCATGGGACTATAATTTGCTGTTACTGCTGCTGCATGCTGTTACTACTACTTACCGATCTCCTTATTACACCGTGCTTAAAAGAAAAATCAAGAAGCTAGGCTAGACCCGGATTACAAGATCCCATCTATCTTTCATTTGTTCTTGATGCCTTGCTTTCTTGTCGGCTTGTGTCTATTCCAATGCTTCTTTCTTCCGAGAACTGATGGGGATGATGCCGGCCTTTTGCTTCTCTGAATACCAATTCTCATTGCCCGATTCTGTCCGCTGGGGATATGGCTTCCTTCATTAAACTTTTGTTATGCTGGGAATAATTTGATGTTCAAAAGCCGCTCTTCTCGAGATTTGTCTTATCTCCCTTTTGGCTCATGCGCTTGAATTTGCGCTGGGATATCTTGTTGCAACCTTCTGTTTGCTGGTGAGTTGCTGGTTTCAAAACCTGAAAATGCAAAGACTGAAAAGTATTCCTCTTGTTATACAGGTGGGCGCCTATTTATCTAAGACATGAAAATATTTCTCTCGTTATACAGGTGAGCGCCTATTTATCTAAAGCATAAAAGTATTCCTCTCGTTATACAGGTGATCACCTATCTATCTAAGACATAAAAGTATTCCTCTCGTTATACAGGTGGGAGCCTATCTATCTAAAGCATAAAAATATTCCTCTCGTTATACAAGTGTGCGCCTATTTATCTAAAGCATAAAAGTATTCCTCTCGTTATACAGGTGGGCGCCTATTTATCTAAGACATGAAAATATTCCTCTCATTATATAGGTGGGCGCCTATTTGTCTAAGACATGAAAATATTCCTCTCATTATACAGGTGAGCGCCTATTTATCTAAGACATGAAAATATTCTTCTCATTATACAGGTGGGCGCCTATTTATTTAAGACATAAAAATATTCCTCTCATTATACAGGTGAGCGCCTATTTATCTAAGACATAAAAGTATTCCTCTTATTATACAGGTGGGAGCCTATTTATTTAAGACATAAAAGTATTCCTCTCATTATACAGGTGGGCGCATATTTATTAAGACATAAAAGTATTCGTCTCATTATGCAGGTGAGCGCCTATTTATCTAAGACATAAAAATATTCCTCTCATTATACAGGTGGGCGCCTATTTATCTAAGACATGAAAATATTCCTCTCATTATACAGGTGGGCGCCTATTTATCTAAGACATAAAAGTATTCCTCTCATTATACAGGTGGGCGCCTATTTATCTAAGACATAAAAGTATTCCTCTCATTATACAGGTGGGCGCCTATTTATTTAAGACATAAAAGTATTCCTCTCGTTATACAGGTGGGCGCCTATTCATCTAAGACATAAAAGTATTCCTCTCATTATACAGGTGGGCGCCTATTTATCTAAGACATGAATATATTCCTCTCATTATACAGGTGGACGCCTATTTATCTAAGACATGAAAAGTATTTGAATTTGTTTCCTCGTTCCTCCGAGAAAATTTTGACAACGGCAGAAAACTTTCTGCCCCGATTTTGGTGACCTTCCTTGTGGCGTGTCTTTCTGCCATCATCAACCTTAATTTTCCTATAGAAATCAAAGAAAATTTTGTTAATTTTAACATGGTGAGTGATCGTGTCACTCCTTTTGGGGGATGATTTTTCCTTTCCCTTTCCCTTGCTCTGTGCTCCCAAAACTGGTTGGGGATAAAGTTGCTTGCTGGGGATGATATTTCTGCTGGGGATGATATTTCTACTGGGGATGGTTTTCCATTTATCCCTTCCCTGCTCTTTTGTTTCAAAACATGCTAGGGGAGTCCTCTTCAACTCCAAAACTACTCCTTAAAAGTTTATTTTCTCTCAGCACTGCAGGGCATAAAATGTTATCATCTAGGGATAACATTATTGAGGATAGGACTGTTGGGGTTATCTTGCTGTGGATCAGTCCTCTCTTTCTCCTTCTCCCTTTCTGTGATGTCTGACCACCCTGGAACTTGGTTAGTGATCTATCGAATTTCTGCTGGGGATCCTCTTGGAACTTGATCCATAAGTTTCTCAACTGTTGCTTTCCAGCTTTTCTCCATGTTCTCCTTAACTTTCTAGGCCGGTTTGTCATTTGGTCTTGCAACAAACGCCTTTTGTCTTATTGCCTTGACTTTGGCCTGTCCCCTTCGCATTTTGCTTTGTACCATTTTGGCCACTGGTAGTAAACTCTGAAGAATCCTTCTCAAAACAAATTTCTGGAAAAATCTTTTTAGACAAAGAAATAAAAATATAGAAAGGGAGAAAAATCTTTCTGAACAAACGCTGGGGGAGAAGAAAAGGAAAGAACTTATCTGGGCGGTATGACTGGTCCCAACAATCATGTCGTGCATTACGGATTAATCGACCCAGTCTATTTGTATCAATCAATCTTCCTGATGGCCTCATTTGCCGGGAATGACCAGACGCCCAATTTTTGCCATATGCGGATTCTTTCTGCCGATCTCAGCTTGTCGCCTCATAGTGCCCTTCGAGGGGTTTTCACTAATAAGACTCTCTCATTTCTCTCAGCTCCCGTCGCCTTATGGTGCCTGTGAAGGTTTTCACCGATAAGACTCTCTCATTTTATTTCCCTCATCTTTCGTCGCCTTATGGTGCCCGTGAAGGTTTTCACCGATAAAACTCTCTCATTTTATTTTATTTTTTCAGCGGGGGATTGGAGTGTTGCCGATATGACTCTCTCTTCTGGAGATTCTTTTCGGCTTTCAATTCATTTCCAGTTTATGATCCTCTTCTTTGCTGGGGATCAGTGTATTATTCTCGGCTTTCATTTGCCTGACTTGGCACCTCTTGGATACTGATTGGGAGGTCTTTTTGGACATCACATGTAGGTTTTTGTGTGGGGTTAAAAGAAAAGGCTAGCAAGAATTCAGAAATAACTTTGATGGGTGAAACATTACAACTCTTGGAATCAAACCTCTTTTGAAACTTTAAAACATATCTTCTGCCCCAATTTTCTTGCTTGGGGGATTTTTATTTTTTGTTACACTATGACCGAGCCGTGAGGCGCCTATGTATCCTTCTTTGAGGAATCAGGTCAAACGTAGTTCCCAATTCCTTTGTTTTTCTTGTGACTTTTCTCTTGTTTCATTTTTTCATTATTATTATTTTTTCATTAGTGACTCCAAAAGAGGGGTATGAAAGAATAAGTAAGGCTCAAAGGGGGAAGCAAAGTTAAAAGTGTTTGGATAGAAGAAAGAACTGCCTCCGTCATTTCATTATCCAATAAGTACCAAGTGCAAACAAATGAACAAATAACTATCATAATCAAAGAAATTACGCATAATATCTTTTGACTGCATCAGAATTGATAGCCATGTCGATGCATTTTCCTTCGATACCTGTCAGACATAAAGTGCCGTTGGAAAACACTCTGGTCACAACATAAGGCCCTTGCTAATTTGGGGTGAACTTGCCTTTTGCTTCGATCTGGTGTGGGAGGATCCATTTCAATACTTGCTGCCCTACTTCAAATTTTCTGGGGCGCACCTTCTTATTGTATGCTCTTGCCATTCTCTTCTGAAACAACTGGCCATGACACACTGTTGCCAATCTTTTTTCATCTATTAATTTCAACTGCTCCAGTCGAGCTTTGACCCATTCATCGTCATCAATCCCGGCTTCAACGACAATTCGGAGGGACAGAATTTCGACCTCTGCTGGTATTACTGCTTCAGTTCCGTATACCAATAAATAAGGAGTTGCACCTACGGAAGTCCGGACTGTAGTGCGATAACCCAACAAGGCAAAGGGTAATTTCTTATGCCATTGTCTAGATCCTTCTACCATCTTTCTCAGTATCTTCTTGATGTTCTTATTGGCTGCTTCAACTGCTCCTTTGCCTTGGGACGATATGGGGTGGAATTACGGTGTGTAATCTTAAACTGTTGGCATACCTCCCTCATCAAATTGCTGTTAAGATTTGCACCATTATCCGTGATGATCACTTTTGGGACCCCAAATCTGCAGATGATATGGGAGTGAACAAAATCCACCACTGTCTTCTTGGTTACCGACTTGAAAGTTTTAGCTTCAACCCACTTGGTGAAGTAGTCGATGGTCACCAGAATGAACCTATGGCCGTTGGTCGCTGCCGGCTCAATAGGCCCAATGACATCCATGCCCCATGCGACAAATGGCCATGGCGCTGACATTGTATGCAATTCTATCGGCGGAGAATGAATCAGATCTCCGTGTATCTGACATTGATGGCATTTCCGCACGAAATTGATACAATTATGCTCCATAGTGAGCCAATAGTACCCTGCTCGAAGAATCTTCTTTGCCAATACATATCCGCTCATATGTGGCCCACAAACTCCAGCATGCACCTCTGCCATAACTATCGTGGCTTAACCGGCGTCTATACATCTTAGCAATCCCAAATCTGGGGTTCTTCTGTACAACACTCCTCCACTGAGGAAGAAATCATTTGACAAACGCCGAATGGCTCTTTTTTGGTCTCCGGTGGCCTGCTCCGGGTATATTCCCATCTTGAGGTACTCCTTTATGTCATAAAACCATGGCTCGCCATCCACTTCCTCCTTTACCATGTTGCAATAAGCATACTGATCACGAACCTGAATGTGCAATGAGTCAACATGAATTTTATCGGGGTGGTGTAACATTGATGCTAAGGTGGCCAAAGCATCGGCAACCTCATTGTGAACTCTTAGGATGTGTCTGAATTCTACTGATCAAAATCGCTTGCTCAGATCGTGCAAACATTGTCGATATGGTATGAGTTTCAAATCCCGTGTTTCCCATTCACCCTGAATCTGATGCACCAGGAGGTCCGAGTCTCCCAAGACCAAAACGTCCTGGAAATCCATGTCTGCAGCTAGTCGCAGAACCACAATGCATGCTTCATACTCAGCCATGTTGTTGGTACAATAGAAACGTAGCTGAGCTGTAACAGGATAGTGACGTCCTGTTTCAGAAATGAGTACCACTCCTATTCCAACCCCTTTCGTGTTTGCGGCTCCATCAAAGAAAAGCTTCCAACTTGGTTCCTCGGGTAATTCCAACTCACCTATATGCGTTACTTACTCATCCGAAAAATACGTCCTCAATGGATCGTATTCTTCATCAACGGGATTCTCAACCAAGTGATCGGCCAGCGCTTAGGCTTTCATGGCCGTCCTCGTCACATAGATGATATCAAACTCTGTGAGCAAAATTTGCCATTTCGCTAACCTCCCTGTAGGCATAGGTTTCTGGAAAATGTACTTTAATGGATCCAAACTGGAAATGAGATAAGTAGTATATGAGGACAAATAGTGCTTCAACTTCTGAGCCACCCAAGTTAGGGCGCAACATGTCCTCTCGAGTTGAGTGTACTTGACCTCATATACTGTAAACTTCTTGCTAAGATAATAAATGGCCTGCTCCTTCCTTCCTGTAATGTCGTGTTGCCCTAACACGCAGCCAAACGAATTCTCTAGGACCGTCAGATAAAGAATTAATGGTCTCCCCGGCTCAGGCGGGACCAACACAGGTGGATTTGACAGATACCCCTTGATTTGGTCGAATGCTTCTTGACATTCCGCCGTCTATTCTACCGCAGCATCTTTCTTCAGCAGCCGAAATATGGGTTCACAAGTCGCCGTGAGTTGAGCGATGAACCTGCTGATATAATTTAGTCTCCCTAACAGACTCATCACCTCCGTTTTGTTCTTTGGCGGTGGCAAATCCTGGATGGATTTGATCTTGGACGGGTCCAACTCAATACCCTGTCGACTAACGATGAATCCTAACAGCTTTCCTGATGGAACCCCAGAAGCACATTTGGCCGGGTTGAGCTTAATATCATACCTTCGAAGTCTTTGAAAGAACTTCCTTAGGTCCACTACATGGTCTTCCTGATGCCAGGACTTTATGATCACATCATCTACGTACACCTCGATTTCTTTGTGTATCATGTCATGAAACACAATAGTCATTGCTCTTATGTACGTTGCCCCAGCATTCTTCAATCCGAATGGCATCACCCGGTAGCAGTAAGTTCCCCACGGCGTAATGAAAGCCGTCTTCTCCGCATCTTCTTCGTCCATTAAGATCTGATGATACCCCGCATAGCAGTCCACAAAGGATCCGATCTTGCGTCCAGCGCAATTATCGATCAGGATATGGATGTTTGGCAATGGAAAATTATCCTTCGGACTTGATTTGTTGAGATTGCGGTAGTCGACACATACCCTGATTTTCCCATCCTTCTTCGACACAGGTACCACATTGGCCAACCACTCGGGATATCGAGTGACCCGAATAACTTTTGCCTGCAGCTGCTTGGTCACTTCTTCTTTGATCTTCACACTCATATCCATCTTAAACTTCCTTAGTCTTTGCTTGATCGGAGGGTATGCCGGGTTAGTGGGCAATTTGTGAACCACTAGATCAGTGCTTAATCCCGGCATATAATCATATGACCATGCAAAAACATCTTTGAACTCAATGAGGGCTTTGATTAATTCCTCCCTGATGTTTGGCTTAATGTGGATGCTGATTTTGGTTTCTCTGACATTATCTGCATCCCCTAGATTTACAGCTTCGGTGTCATTCAGATTAGGCTTGGGTTTCTCTTCGAATTGGCACAATTCTCGGTTTATTTCTTCTAAGGATTCATCCTCGTCATATTTGGACTCATCATCATAACCGATCTCTTGTATAATTAAGTCGGAGTCAGATTGATTTATTAGACTAGGTCGAAGATCCGTTGTGCATGCCATGTCATTAGAACCAGTAAAAAGTGAGCTGTTCAGAAAGAGAAAAGAACAAAACAAAATTAAAATGAGACAAGAAAAGAGAATTTTATTAAAAATACGGGATAACAGGGTTCACACTTTACAAAATAAAATGAGATTTGGATTACACCCTGGAATAATCCGAAAAAACAAGAAAGAAAAATCAAATCCTACTACCAGGACTCCCCCCGGGTAGGAAGAGGAGTAACCGTCCAATTGTTGGTATTGGCCTCAGGCCCCACAAACTGTATGTCTGCTCTGCTGGAACCCTCTCCAACTTCTATTACATGGACATCAGCGAACAGCCTTTCAAAGCTCTAATTCAATCCCCGTCCATCCCAATCAACGACCCGAGAATTTTCGGGACCGGTGATCCCTTGGCACTTTCTCTAACAAAGGATCTGGAGAGACGCGGAATTGGTTTGGGAAGAACCCAAACTCTCTTCTTCATTTTCCGCGCTTGCTTTACATCTGCCACAGTAGGTTTGAACCCCAATCCAAAGGTCTCTAAATTCTTGGGCAAGGAGACAGGTTGAACAATCCCCTGAAGCTCAGCCCCCAGGCCTTTTCCTGGCACAAACCCATTACCCAGCATCTTTGAAACCATCATGAGAGTTGCGGAAACTACCCTGGGGTGTGGAATGATTTCACCCTCGGGAATCTTGTTTGCTGACACTGCATCGAAAATCTGGTAAACCCAGGGACCTTTGTCATCATTGGTTTCTATGAAGGGCACAATGGCGCCTCCCATGGTGCACGCAGTGTCTTCCCTATGAAGCATGACATCTTGTCGGTCCCATTCGAACTTGACCATTTGATGCAAGGTGGATGGCACCGCTTTGGCCGTGTGGATCCACGGTCGTCCCAACAAAAGGTTATAAGACACCGCGGCATCCAATACCTGGAACTCCATAGTAAACTTGACCGGGCCGATGGTTAACTCAAGTATAATATCCCCCACGGTGTCCGTTCCACTTCCGTCAAATCCTCGTACGCAAATGCTGTTCTTGTGGATTCTACCATGGTCAATCTTCAACTGGTTCAGGGTGCATAATGGACAAATATTGGCACTTGAGCCGTTATCCACCAACGCCCGAGTAACTGCCGAATCTTCGCATTTGACAGTCAAGTAGAGAGCTTTATTATGTTCCATGCCTTCCACTGGCAGATCGTCATCAGAGAACGTTACCCTGTTTACCTCAAAAATTTTGTTGGCAATCATTTCAAGGTGGTTTACTGAAATTTCATTGGGCACATAAGCTTCATTCAGTATCTTCATCAGGGCCCGACGATGTTCATCCGAATGGATCAGTAGTGATAACAACGAGATCTGGGCCGGTGTTTTCTTTAATTGTTCGACAACGTAATAATCCTGCACTTTCATCTTTTTCAAGAATTCCTTCGCCTCTTCTTCTGACACGGGTTTATTTGTTACTGCTGGGTTAGACCTTCTCAACTCTACTAGAGCAAAACACCGTCCCGATCGAGTCAGTCCCTGCGCCTCACAACTATCCTCCTCCACTTGCTTTCCCTTGTACATTACCACTGCCTTTTCGTACTTCCAAGGTACGACCTTGCTATCAATCACTGGCAATTGGACTACCGGCTTTATGATGGCCGGTTCCCTGCAGACCCCTTTCACAACAACTACGGGTGTGGATGACGTTCCTGATACCACCAATTTGGCTGGCTCTGGTTTCTTTGTTGTAGTGGACGGATTCTTCCCTAGTATCACCATGGGCTTGACATCTTCCCCCTTCAACTGTACCCCTGCTTCCCCACCGGTCGATTCTTCTTTCGGAGCGGCATGGATCATCATCACCGTCGGTGAGGGTTTCCTCGGCTCTCCTCCCTTGTACACCAACTCGATCATGTGAGCTTCGTGGTGTACTGGCAATGGGTTCTGGTTGATGTTGGGTGCCTCCGGCGTCTGGACCTCGATCTTGTTGGCATCAATAAGATCTTGTATTGCATGCCTCTACCTCCAACATTTTTCGGTATCATGCCCTAGCATTCCTGAGCAGTACTCACAGCTTATCGATCGGTCCATATTTTGGGGTGAGGGGTTTGGCCCCCTAGGCTCGATAGGACTCAACAAACCTAACTTCCTCAACTTGTGGAACAAGGCGGTATAGGTTTATCCCAACTCAGTAAAGGCTCTCTGTCTCTGTAGCCTGTCATTTCTAGAAGCTTGATTTCCTCAAAAGCCTGCCCCAGGAGGGTTCCTGTAAGCCCTTGGTGGAGGATAGGCGTTTTGGGGTGGAGGGTATGTGTTCTATGGAGGTGCATATGTGTTTTGGGGAGCCGACACGCACCATTGCGGGCAAACCGGAGGCTGAGTGTATGTTTGGGCTTGGTGCACGAAGAAGTGTGGTTCTTGAGGTGGATAGTAGTGTTGTGGCGGGCTGTTTGGATAATTTGGATTGTGGGGTCTGGGTTGGTTGTAGTATGGTTTGCCGGACTTGGACCAACCGCCTGTCTCAACCGTGGCGACTTCTTCTTTCTTCTTCCTCCCCAGCGCACCTCCCGTGCCGCTCTAAATAGCCTGGGTCGTTGCCTTGAGAGCTGAGTAATTCAGGATTTTATCGGACCTCAGTCCCTCCTCTATCATAACCCCTATCTTTACTACTTCATTGAAGGATTTTCCAACCGTCGTCACCAAGTGACCAAAGTAAGTTGGATCCAGCGTTTGCAGGAAGTAGTCCACCATTTCCCCCTCTCTCATGGGAGGATCAACCCTGGCTGCCTGTTCTCTCCAGCGGAAACCAAACTCACGAAAGCTTTCCCCAGGCTTCTTTCCGGTCCTCAGTAATGTGAGACGGTCAGGGACTATCTCGAGATTGTATTGAAAGTGACCCGCGAAAGCCTGCGCTAGATCATCCCAAGTGTACCATCTGCTGGGATCTTGCCTGGTATACCATTCCAATGCCGATCCACTTAAGCTTTGACCAAAGTAAGCTATCAATAGCTCATCTTTGCCGCCTGCTCCTCTCATTTTGCTACAAAAGCCCCGCAAATGTGCCATTGGATCACCGTGCCCTTCGTATAAATCAAACTTGGACATTTTGAACCCTGCCGGGAGTTGGACGTCTGGGAAAGGGCATAGATCCTTGTAGGCCACGCTGACCTGGTTGACCAAGCATTCATGCTCCTAAAGGATTGCTCCAGGCTTTTGAACTTCCTCATTACCTCATCCTGCTCTGGAACCTTAACCGGCTTTTCAATCTCCGTTGGGACCTCCAAGTATGGATTATAAGTATGGGGTTCTGGTGCATTGAATGTGGGTTCAGGGGGATAGTACTGCGCACCGTGAGCCTGAAACAATGGCTCACTAGTTGATCTTTGCAGCGTGGCTGGTGTGGGTCCCACAAAAGTAGGAACATTTGGTGGTGGGAAAGGTTGATGGGGTGGTGGAGCTTGGGAATCATAGGGGCTTCTCCCCTGATAATAGGGGTGATTCGGGAGGCTTGTTGAAGGGCCAGAGTGCGGGTATTCCGGCATATGCCCTAGTGGTTCAGGGCTCTTTTGTACTTTAGCCAAGGCTAGCTGCATCGCATTCATCTCCAATCCCATCCTCTCTATCTTCTCCATTGCCTCTTTCAGCAACTGGCTTACTGGCCTTTCTTCCTCGGCACTATTTTCTGAAGTAGTCATGATTATTGGTACACGTCCCTTAGATCTGGTTTGATAAGGATGTGATGCCAGAACGCTTTAACAACTAACTGTCTGGTATATGTGGAAAACAACAAACTTGTTAGCGTTAGAGTTTAACAGATTTGGTAATCGCACGTTGTGGATGCAATGCTCCTAAGCAGTTAACCATTTCTAACATGTTTTTGCTTCAACCGCATGCGTCATCCCGGCTTGCTTTATTTGTGCCTTTAAAGTGTTTTGGGAACCCCCCGGTTTTCTCTCTATTATTCTTTTCTTCTTTCTTTTCCTCTCTTTTTCTTTTTTTTTATTTCTTTTCCTCTCTTTTTTTCTCTTTTTTTTTTCTTTCTCGGTGGTCGAATCTTATTTGGATTGCCTACGTATCACATCCCCGCGTGAATCAGACCGGGCGTAGTTCTGCCACAAAGTAAAGACACAAAATTCTTTTGGAATCATTCAATTCATCACCAAAATTTGCTATTACAACCTACTTATTTTAAACAAAGAACAACAATAGTACAGATTCCAAAATTCTTAACCTGACTCGATGAAAAAAAAACAACATATGGGAAGATAACGGATCCATAAATTCAACAAACAAGACTCGAACTAGGGATACATTAAGAATTTCAACTTAGGTGCTCGCGAGGCATCGTTCGACCTTTCCGCGGGCTTTGGTGTGAGACCCCTTTGTATGTTTTTCAACTCATTCATGATCCGGTGAACGTATCCCATGACGGAGGCGAGTAGGGTATCACGAGGCATTTGCTCACATGCCAAGCATCTCATGTAAATGTAGTGCCCAATCTCGTCAATCCTACATCGGATGTTGTCCCTTTCCCTGAATAATTGCTCTATTCGCCGGTTTTTCAGTCCCAGTGCTTGAGCATTGTCGGCGAGTCGATCCTGGAATCTCTCCATTTGTTTTTCCATTCTGGACATCACATCATAACAGCGCCTTCTGTCAGCTTGGGCATCTCGGGTTTGTTTAAAGATCCGCTCCTGAAGAGTGGAGTTCGTTTCTCTTAATAGTCCAATGCTTATTTCAAAATCCCTTATGACTTGTTGCAAATGCTTCCTCCGGGTCATTGTACCTTTTGCCCATCTGACCCGCATTCTCGCTATGCAAGCTTCAGATCTCTCCAAGTCCTCTTGGCTTTTGCTGACCTGACTCCTCAGCTCTGCTATCAACCTCTCGTTGGACCGATTTTTCTGTTGGTTACCGGCATTCTTTCTGTCTTGGCGGATTCGGGCTCTCAGGGCCTTGTTTTCTTGAGTCAACTTGCTTTTCTCCCCTGTATCAGCATCAATTTGCAAGCTGCTTTAAGGGTGAATGAGTTTTTCCAATTAAAGGACAATCGAAACGGGATTTGTTTGTTTATTTCAGAATCGCCACTTGGGAGATTTATGGTGTCCCAAGTCATCGGTTGAATCCCGAATCGAGGAAAAGAATGACTCTATTTAACAGTCTGTGCACCAGAAATCCGGATAAGGAATTCTGTTAATCCGGGAGAAGGTGTGAGGCATTCCCGAGTTCCGTGGTTCTAGCACGATCGCTCAACGATCATATTCGGCTTGATTATCTGATTTTATACAAATATGCGCTCATGTGCAAGTTTTAACTCTTTACCACCTTTATTATTATATTTTAAAAGAATGTGAACATCGTTTAAAACATGTCTGTGGATGGCGTCACATGAAATGCACCCGCAATCTGGAACACATTTTTATTCAATGTTTTGGTTTTTGGATTTGGGTTGCATGAAATGCGCACCAGAATTTGAGAAAAATAAGATTAATTAAGACGCTTGCTAAACGACCCGTCCCAGAATCTAAATAATTAATGCATATATTTAACGAGGGTCCCGCAGTTTATGCGTTTTATTTGGGCGAGGCTCATCTCCTTTTTTATTTAAAGGCAAACCTAAAAGCAACTATGATTTCCTATCTTTGTTTGTCTCTAAAAAAATGGAAAAGATCCTACTGTATTTACATACTTATGAGTTATTATAGTTAAGTTTCGAACGTGATTTGTTGAAAGAGGGACGTGATACGAGCAGTCCGTTTGGTAGTTATGGGCCCAAGCCTATTGTGCATGAAGTTAAATTCGGCCTGGGCCACTCTTATTCCAATTGGGCCTATTCAAAGAGTTGATATATGTTTGGCATTTATAAACAAATGGGGGGGGGGGGGAGAAACTGAAATGAAACGTACTGTTTGCCTTATTCAAGCCATATCCCCACCGACTTTAAAACAGGCCATTTGTTTAAAGCAGGAACTATTGGGTACCTAACATGCATCTTGACAAAACAATAAGGAACTAATAGAACATGGCTGCTACAACATTAATCAACTCAATTATAAGCAACACACAGGGTCTTCCAACTAAATGATATGCATAAAAGTTCAGTTTCATCACAACTAACTACATAGTTCTATTAGGGAAAGTAAATTATCATGCTGACAACCTATTTTTAGTACATTTCTAAGCTAATTCAGAATGATTTCAACTCTTCCAATTTTCTTTGTATTCAAACTTCAAACTTCAGCTTACATTTTACAGTGTATCAGTCGTGTACCTGGTATAGGAAAAGCAAAAGAAGAAGAAGAATGATCAGCAGGGCAGTATGAAACAACACAGCAACAGCAGCAACAGGGATAGCCCAACAATAGACCAAACTCAGCAGCAACTTAAGTGAAAACCCAGCAGAAATTTCAGAAAACCCAACAACAACAACCAGTGGACTTTCAGTCCAAACAGAGAACCAAAACACTTAGCTGAAACAGTTTTTGGCAAGTAAAGAACCCAGGGATACTAACTGAAAACCAGCAATGTGCACAACCAAACCGGACCAAAGTAGAGAAAGAAAACAGGTGCAGAGACACAGTGACTTCTGCTTGTTATCTTCAGAAAAATAGCACTCTTTTAACTCTCAACCCTTAAATATCCAGCTTCTAATTTTTGATTTCCTAACCCCTAATTTCTGATTTTTTTCCACTAGTCTCTTAGGATCAGAAAAACCAGCCTATGCTCTGAAAATAAACTGACCTTCTAAAGGTTGGAAGACCAACCCTTTAACTCTAAAAATCAACCTATTTATAGGCCAGGAATGGCAAGCCCCCAGGCTGCCTTTATCCCTTTAGCTTTTCTGCCCATACCCCTTAATCCCCCATGCTTAAATGTCTTTTATTGATCCCCACTATCTTTTTCCCCATGCTTGTCCTATTTGTTTTAATCAAGAGTCATGGGTACATTATAATACTCACTTAATTCCCATGCTTTGTTGTTTTGTTCTCCATTGTCATTAAAATAAATTTAATGAGTGACCCCTAGGCAGACCCCAGCCTTAACAACCTGTTGATATGTTACTAAACTCCTAGAATTACCCCTTAAACCTTGCATATTACTACACTACCCTATCTTTAATAATCAGTATATAAACCCCCTGGATTTAGCTAATCACTGACCACTAACTAATCAACTTAAACTCAATACTGATTTTCAGGTTGGCCTGTCAGATTTCTACAGCTATACCCAATTCTCAGCCTAAGTTCAAATAAGGATTCAAACACCATCAACAAGGGTGTCAATCAAAATGGTATGAGTTGGTCATATTGGGAACCAATCCTGCCCAACTCACAGCCAAACAATGCAAAAGACAACAGCCCATTGGCTAAGCTTGAAGCAGTGATGAATACTGAACAGGCTTTTTTATGAAAATCCTGAGGTTACTGCCTGAATGAGTAGCCTAATTCACAGACAAAACTGAACATATGTCAAAGGTTTATTATATGCTAGCATACAGATTTAGATGAGCTATTGTCCTTGCAAGCATACATGGAGGGTGTTAATAAGCTACTGTCATGTTTTCATCTAACTTCAGACACATTAATTGACGACACTTGTTTAAACGACTATACAAACTATAATAGGTAGCAAACAATCAATAAAACACACAAAACGACTTAAACATTATCTCAGGGTTCACAGTATTGACAGAAAAATCGAAAACAAACTAAACCAAACATGAAAGACAGATAGAATCAATAGGAGAACAAAAGAAAAGGGAAAATTACCTCGGGGACTTGAAATTAAAACTAACTCAAACTCGAACTTGGACTCAACCATTTTTGGGGTCGAATGGACTTTAATCGAAGTGTTCTTAACTGAGAACACCTCGGTTAAAGTCTATTAGACCCCGATCCTTTGTTGATTTGGACAGACACCCATAAATCTGAGTTCTAGGGTTCTTGGTGGTTTGATTTGGGATTCGTTCAGTTCTGGTCAAATTCGAACGAAACCAAGGTCATTCAGGGGGTGAGGGAGGTCAGGAGGTGTTGTGGTGTGAGTTTGGGGTTGGTGGGTGTAGATCTACTTGTTGCTCGAATCTTCGATTGAAGATTCGAGAAGTTGTAGGGTGATTCGAGGTAAACGGTTAGTGGATTCGTGTTCAGGGTGGTTGGGTGTATCAGGGGTGTTGTTTTGGTAGCCATCAGAGTCCGGGTGGCCGGGTTTATGGTGGGGGAAACCTAAAGTGGCTAGGGTTTGAGAGCGGGGGGTTCTGGGGACGAAGGGTGAACAATGCGTGAAGGGGAAGGGGGGGGTCTGGTTTGGGGCGTGGGGTGACGGGTTGGCTTATATATGGGGTGGATGGTGTAATCCTGGCCGCTGGATCAATCAAGATCGATGGCCAGGATTAAGGGAGCTTATCCATACGGTGTCGTTTGGTTGAGTGGGGGGTCGGTTTAAGAAGGAAGTGGGTCGGGTCACGAGGGAAGCCAGGGACCGTTGGATCCATGTAGGTGAACGGCTCAGATCAACTTGCCTAAAACGGCGTTGTTTTGACTTAGCAGGGGCTGCATTGGACCGTTTGATTGCACCAAATCAACGGCTCTGATTGAGGCGCCAAAACGACATCGTTTGGGTGCATCTGAAGGGTCAGGTGATCGAACTGGATCAGTGCAATGGATTGGGCCTGATTTTCATTTGAATTTTTGGCCCAAATCCGGTTCTTTCCTTATAATTAAACAAAATTCCTAAAAACCAAAATTAAACTACACAAATATTAATTAATACTTAACAACAATTATCACACGAATTAAAACATTTAATAAAATCACCATGATAACAAATAGAATAAAAATGCATATTTTTGTAATTTTCGCTTTTAAAACCAAATTATGGTTAATTAATTCCTAAATGTACCATTTATTCCTAAATGCCTGCAACATGTATCTTTGTATTTTTAACTATAGCGAGGCGAGCGTTTACGGACAGAACAATTATCAAAATGTCATGCAAATTCTCAAAATTGTACCCGAAGGCAACTTGTTTTATTTATTTTTCGATTTCTTTTGGAGTAGTTTCCGTGAAGAAAAAATCACGTGCTCACAGCTGCCCCTCTTTGTCCGAAACACGAAGAGCTTTCGTGCAAAGATAAAGTGAGCGGATACGAGCGATTTTTGCCCATTGGAATACTCCGCGTGAAGCATTTTTTTGAGAAAAAGATTTAACCGAACCTTTGCTTCAAAGGTTTCCTACATATTCCTGGCTAAAGGGGAATCAAGTTAATGTAGTTCAGGAAGTTTTGGTAGCTGGGACTACCATGGGACTGCGATGTTACTGCTGTTGCATGCTGTTATCACTGCTTACCGATCTCCTCGTTACACCGTACTTGAAAGAAAACAAGAAGCTAGGCTAGACTACGGATTATAAGATCTCATCTATCTTCAACTTGTTCTTGTTATCTTGCTTTCTTGTCGGCTTGTGTTTTTTCGGTGCTTGTCTTCCGTGAATTTGGAGATGACACTGGCCTTTTGCCTTTCTGAATACCAGTTTTCCTCATTTTGTTCGGTCCGCTGGGGATATGGCTTCCTTCATTAAGCTTTTCGGTGGTTCCTCTGGGGGATACAGCTTTCTTCATCAAATTTGTTGTTCTGCGCATAATTTAATGTTCACAGGCCGCTTCTTTCAAGGCGCGTCTTTTCTTCCTTTTGACTCATGCGCTTGAATTTGTGCTGGGACTTCCTGTTACAACCTTTTGCTTTCCGGTGCTGGGGATTTTTATTGTTTCCTATTGGGGATTCTTGTGGTAACCCTCTGCCTTCCGGTGGGTTACTGATTTCAAGATCTGCAGTATAAGACTGAAAAGTATTCCTCTCATTATATAGGTGAGCGCCTGAGACATAAAATGTGAAGAATGAAAAGTATTCCTCTCATTATACAGGTGGACGCCTATTTAACTAAGACATGAAGATATTCCTCTCATTATATAGGTGGGCGCCTATTTAACTAAGACATGAAGATATTCCTCTCATTATACAGGTGGGCGCCTATTTAACTAAGACATGAAAATATTCCTCTCATTATACAGGTGGGCGCCTATTTAACTAAGACATGAAAATATTCCTCTCATTATACAGGTGGACGCCTATTTAACTAAGACATGAAAATATTCCTCTCATTATACAGGTGGGCGCCTATTTAACTACGACATGAAAATATTCCTCTCATTATACAGGTGGGCACCTATTTAACTAAGACATGAAAATATTCCTCTCATTATACAGGTGGGCGCCTATTTAACTAAGACATGAAAATATTCCTCTCATTATACAGGTGGGCGCCTATTTAACTAAAACATGAAAATATTCCTCTCATTATATAGGTGGGCGCCTATTTAACTAAGACATGGAAATATTTGAATTTATTTCCTTGTTCCTCCGAGAAAATTTTTGACAGCGGCAGAAAATTTTCTGCCCCGGTTTTGGTGACCTTCCTTGTGGCGTGTCTTTATGCCATCATCAACCTTTATTTTCCTGTAGCAACCAAAGAAAATTTTGTTAGTTTTAACCTGGTGAGTGGCCGTGTCACTCCTGCTGTGGGATGATTTTTCCTTTCCCTTTCCCTTGCTCTGTGCTCCCAAAACTGGTTGGGGATAAAGTTGCTTGCTGGGGATGATATGTCTGCTGGTTATGGTATTTCTGCTGGGGATGGTTTTCCATTTATCCCTTCCCCGCTTTCTTGTTTCAGAACAAGCTGTGGGAGTCCTCTTCAATTCCAAAACTACTCTCTTAAAAGTTTATTTCCTCCCAGAACTGCAGGGCATAGGATGTTATCACCTGGGGATAACCTTATTGGGGATAGGACTGTTAGGGTTATCTTGCAGCAGATTAATTCTCTCTGCCTCCTTACCCCTTCATGTGGTGTCTGACCACCTCGGACCTTGGTCCGTGATCTATCGACGTTCTGCTAGGGGATCTTCTTGGAACTTGGTCCATAAGTCCCTCAACCGTCGTTTTCCACTTTTCTTCACGTCCCCCTTAACTTTCTAAGCCAATTTGTCCTTTGGTTTTGCAACAAACGCCTTTTGTCTTATTGCCTCAGCTTTGGCCTGTCCCATTCGCATTTTGCTTTGTACCATTTTGGCCCCTGGTAGTAAACTCTGAAAAATCCTTTTCAAAACAAATTTCCAGAAAGAAAAAAGTCTTTTTAGACAAAGAAATGAAAAAAGATAGAAAAAAAGAAAAATCTTTATGAACCAATGCTGGGGGAGAAGAAAAGGAAAGAACTTATCTGGATGGTAGGTCCGGTCCCAACGATCATGTCGTGCATTATGGATTAATCGACCCAGTCTATTTGTATCAATCAATATTCCTGGCGGCCTCACTTGCCGGGGATAAATAAGTGCCTACCTCTTCGCAAATGCGGATCCTTTTGCCAATCTGTCTTGTCGCCTTATAGTGCCCTTCGAGGGGTTTTCACTAACAAGACTCTCTCTTTTCTCTCAGCTCCCGTCGCCTTACGGTGCCTGTGAAGGTTTTCACCGATAAGACTCTCTCGTTTTATCTCTCTCATCTTTCGTCGCCTTATGGTGCCTGCGAAGGTTTTCACCTATTAAGACTCTCTCATTTTATCTTTCAACGGGGGATTGGAGTGTTGCCGATATGGCGCTCTCTTTCGGAGATTCTTTTCGGCCATCAATTCATTTCCAGTTTATGACCCTCTTCTTTGCTAGAGATCAGCGTATTATTCTCGGCTTCCATTGGCCTGACTTGGCACCTCTCAGATATTGATCGGGAGGTCTTTTTGGGCATCGATGTTGGGTTTGTGTGTCAAATATTTAACGTAACTTTGATGGGTGAAATGTTACAACTCTTGGAATCAAACCCTTTTTGGAGATTCAAAAACATAACTCCTGCCCCAGTTTTCTTGCTTGGGGAATTTTATATTTACACTATGTTGAGCTATGCACATTATGCACACTATGACCGAGCCGTGAGGCGCCTACGTATCCTCTTTGAGGAATCAGGTCAAACGTAGTTCCTACAGTTCCTTTGTTTTTCTTGTGATCTTTATCTTGTTTTCATTTTTTTTAATTTCTTTTCTTTTTTCATATCTTTTCCCATTAGTGATTCCAAAAGAGGGGTATGAAAGAATAACTTAAGGCTCAAAAGGGGGAAGCAAAGGTTAAAAGTGTTTGGATAGAAGAAAGAATTGCCTCCGTCATTTCATTATCCAATAAGTACCAAATACAAACAAACGAACCAATAACTACCATAATCAAAGAAATTACGCATAATATCTTTTGACTGCATCAGAATTGATAGCCATGTCGACACACCTTCCCTCGATATCTGTTAGACACAAAGCACCGTTGGACAACACTCTGGTCATGATATAAGGCCCTTGCCAATTTGGGGCAAACTTGCCATTTGCTTTGACCTGATGCGGGAGGATCCGTTTCAATACTTGCTGCCCTACTTCAAATTTTCTGGGGCGCACCTTCTTATTGTATGCTCTTGCCATTTTTTTCTGATACAATTGGCCATGACACACTGCTGCCAACCTTTTTTCATCTATTAAATTCAGCTGCTCTAGTCGAGCTTTGACCCATTCATCGTTGTCAATCCCGGCTTCAGCGACAATTCGGAGGGATGGAATTTCAACCTCTACTGGTATTACTGCTTCAGTTCCGTATACCAACAAATAAGGAGTTGCACCTATGGAAGTCCGGACTATAGTGCGATAACCCAACAAAGCAAAGGGTAGTTTCTCGTGCCATTGTCTAGATCCTTCCACCATCTTCCGCAGTATCTTCTTGATGTTCTTATTGGTTGCTTCGACCGCTCCATTCGCCTTGGGACGATATGGGGTGGAATTGCGGTGTGTAATCTTAAACTATTGGCATACCTCTCTCATCAGACTGCTGTTAAGATTTGCCCCATTATCCGTGATGATCACTTTTGGGACCCCAAATCTGCAGATGATATGGGAGTGAACAAAATCCACCACTGCCTTCTTGGTTACCGACTTGAAGGTTTTAGCTTCAACCCACTTGGTGAAGTAGTCGATGGTCACCAGAATGAACCTATGGCCGTTGGCTGCTGCCGGCTCGATAGGTCCAATGACATCCATGCCCCATGCGACAAATGGCCAGGGCGCTGACATCGTATGCAACTCTGTCGGCGGAGAATGAATCAGATCTCCATGTATCTGACACTGATGGCATTTCCTCACGAAAGTGATACAGTCATGCTCCATAGTGAGCCAATAGTACCCTGCTCGAAGAATCTTCTTTGCCAATACATATCCGCTCATATGTGGCCCACAGACTCCAGCATGCACTTCTGCCATAACTGTTGTGGCTTGACCGACGTCTATACATCTTAGCAATCCCAAGTCTGGGGTTCTTCTGTACAACACTCCTCCACTGAGTAAGAAACCATTTGACAAACGCCGAAGGGCTCTTTTTTGGTCCCTAGGGGCCTGCTCTGGGTATATCCCCATCTTGAGGTACTCCTTTATGTCATAAAACCATGGCTCACCATCCACTTCCTCTTCTACCATGCTGCAATAAGCATGCTGATCACGAACCTGAATGTGCAACGGGTCAACATACATTTTGTCGGGGTGGTGCAACATTGATGCTAAAGTGGCCAATGCATCGGCAACCTCATTATGAACTCTCGGGATATGTCTGAATTCCACTGATCAAAATCGCTTGCTCAGATCGTGCAAACATTGTCGATATGGTATGAGTTTCAAATCCCGTGTTTCCCACTCACCCTGAATCTGATGTACCAGGAGGTCCGAGTCTCCCAAGACCAAAACGTTCTGGACATCCATTTCTGCAGCTAGTCCCAGACCCAAAATGCATGCTTCATACTCTGCCATGTTGTTGGTACAATAGAAGTGTAGCTGAGCTGTAACAGGGTAGTGACGTCCTGTTTCAGAAATGAGTACTGCTCCTATTCCCACCCCTTTCGCGTTTGCGGCTCCATCAAAGAAAAGCTTCCAGCTTGGTTCCTCGGGTAATTCCAGCTCACCTGTGTGCATTACTTCCTCATCTGGGAAATACATCCACAAAGGCTCGTATTCTTCATCAACGGGATTCTCAGCCAAATGATCGGCCAGCGCTTGGGCTTTCATGGCCGTCCTCGTCATGAGACGATATCAAACTCTGTGAGCAAAATTTGCCATTTTGCTAACCTTCCCGTGGGCATAGGTTTCTGAAAGATATACTTTAATGGGTCCAAACGGGATATGAGATAAGTAGTATACGGGGACAAGTAGTGCTTCAACTTCTGAGCCACCCAAGTTAGGGCGCAACATGTCCTCTCGAGTTGAGTGTACTTGACCTCATACACTGTGAACTTCTTGCTAAGATAATAAATGGCCTGCTCCTTCCTTCCTGTAATGTCGTGTTGCCCCAACACGCAACCAAACGAATTCTCCAGGACCGTCAGATAAAGAATTAATGGCCTCCCTGGCTCAGGTGGAACCAACACAGGTGGATTGGACAGATACCCTTTAATCTGGTCAAAAGCCTCTTGACATTCGTCCGTCCAGTCTACCGCAGCGTCTTTCTTCAGCAGCCGAAATATGGGTTCACAAGTCGCCGTGAGTCGAGCGATGAACCTGCTGATGTAATTTAGTCTCCCTAACTGTTCTTTGGCGGTGGTAAATCTTGGATGGATTTGATCTTGGATGGATCCAATTCAATACCCCGTCGACTGATGATGAATCCTAACAGCTTTCCTGATGGAACCCCAAAGGCGCATTTGGCCGGGTTGAGCTTAATATCATACCTTCGAAGTCTTTGAAAAAATCTCCTTAGGTCTGCTACATGGTCTTCCTGACGCCAAGACTTTATGATCACATCATCTACGTACACTTCAATTTCTTTGTGTATCATGTCGTGAAACACAGTAGTCATTGCTCGCATGTACGTTGCCCCAACATTCTTCAGTCCAAATGGCATTACCCGGTAGCAGTAAGTTCCCCATGGTGTAATGAAAGCTGTCTTTTCCGCATCTTCTTCGTCCATTAAGATTTGATGATACCTGCATAGCAGTCCACAAAGGATCCGATCTCGCGCCCAGCGCAATTATCGATCAGGATATGGATGTTGGGCAATGGAAAATTATCCTTAGGACTTGTTTTGTTGAGATTGCGGTAGTTGACGCATACCCTGATTTTCCCATCCTTCTTCGGCACTGGTACCACATTGGCCAACCAATCTGGATATCGAGTGACCCGAATGACCTTCGCCTGCAGCTGCTTAATCACCTCTTCTTTGATCTTCACACTCATCTCTGTTTTAGATTTCCTTAGCTTTTGCTTGACCGGAGGGTATGCCGGGTCAGTGGGCAATTTGTGAACCACTAGATTGGTGCTTAATCCTGGCATATCATCATATGACCATGCAAAAACATCTTTGAACTCCATGAGGGTTTTGATCAATTCCTCCCTGACGTTTGGCTCAATGTGGATGCTGATTTTGGTTTCTCTGACATTATCTGCGTCCCCTAGATTCACAGCCTCAGTGTCATTCAGATTAGGCTTGGGTTTCTCTTCAAATTGGCACAGTTCTCGGTTTATTTCTTCGAAGGCTTCATCCTCGTCATATTCAGACTCATCGTCACAATCGACCTCTTGTATCATTAAGTCGGAGTCGGATTGATTTATTAGACTAGGTCGAAGATACGCTGTGCATGCCATGTCATTAGAACCAGTAAAAAGAGAACTGTTCAGAAAGAAAAAGAACAAAACAAAATTAATACGAGACAAAAGAAGAAAATTTTATTAAAATTGTGGGATAACAGGGTTCACACTTTTACAAAACAAAATAAGATTTGGATTACACCCTGGAATAATCCGAAACAAGAAAGCAAAAATCAAAGCCTACTACCAGGACTCCCCCCGGATAGGAAGAGGAGTAACCGTCCAATTGTTGGTTTTGGCCTCAGGCCCCACAAACTGTATGTCCGCTCCGCTGGAACTCTCTCCAACTTCTACCATATTGACATCAGCGAACAGCCTTTCGAAACTCTGATTCAAATCCCCGTCCGCCCCAATCAACGGTCCGAGGATTTTTGGGATCGATGACCCCTTGGCACTTTCTCTTATAAAGGATCTTGAGAGACGCGGTATCGGTTTGGGAAGAAACCAAACTCTCTTCTTCATTTTCCGTGCTCACTTTACATCTGCCGCAGTCGGTTTGAACCCCAGTCCAAAGGTCTCCAAATTCTTGGGCAAGGAGACAGGTTGGACAATCCCCTGAAGCTCAGCCCCCAGGCCTTTTCCCGGCACAAACCCATTACCCAGCATTTCCGAAACCATCATGACCGTTGCGGAAGCTACCCTAGGGTGCTGAATGATCTCACCCTCGGAAATCTTGTTTGCCGACACTGCATCGAAAATCTGGTAAACCCAGGGACCTTTGTCATCATTGGTCTCTATGAAGGGCACAATGGCGCTTCCCATGGTGCACGCAGTGTCCTCGCCGTGCAGTACGACCTCTTGTCTATCCCACTCGAACTTGACCATTTGATGCAAGGTGGAAGGCACTGCTTTAGCTACATGGATCCACGGTCGTCCCAACAGAAGGTTATAAGATACCGCAGCATCTAATACCTGGAACTCCATGGTAAACTGGACTGGACCGATGGTCAACTCAAGTACAATATCCCCCACGGTGGCTGTTCCATTTTCGTCAAATCCTCGGATGCAAATGCTGTTCTTGTGGATTCTTCCGTGGTCGATCTTCAACTGGTTCAGGGTGGATAATGGACAAATATTGGCACTTGAGCCGTTATCCACCAATGCCCGAGTAACTGCCGAATCTTCACATTTGACAGTTAAGTAGAGAGCTTTATTATGCTCCGTGCCCTCCACTGGCAGATTATCATCTGAGAATGTTACCCTGTTCACCTCGAAAATTTTGTTGGCAATCATTTCCAGGTGGTTTACAGAAATCTCGTTGGGCACATGAGCTTCATTCAGTATCTTCATCAGGGCCTGACGATGTTCATCCGAATGGATCAGTAATGATAACAGCGAGATCTGGGCCGGTGTTTTCTTCAACTGTTCGACCACAGAGTAATCCTGCACTTTCATCTTCTTCAAGAATTCCTCAGCTTCTTCTTCTGACACAAGTTTCTTTGTTGCAGTTGGGTTGGGTCTTCTCAACTCCACCGGAGCAAAACACCGTCCTGATCGAATCAGTCCCTGCACCTCACAACTATCCTCCTTCGCTTGTTTTCCCTTGTACATCACCATTGCCTTCTCATACTTCCAAGGCACGACCTTGCTATCAATCATTGGCAATTGGACTACCGGCTTTATGGTGACCAGTTCCCTGTATACCCCTTTCAACACAACTACGGGTGTGGGTGGAGTCCCTGATATTACCAATTTGGCTGGCTCTGGTTTCTTTGTTGCGGTGGACAGACTCTTTCCCAATATCACTACTGGCTTGACACCTTCCCCCTGAAACTGTACCCCTGGTCTTCCACCGGTCGATCCTTCTTTCGGAGTGACTTGGATTGTCATCACTGTCTGTGATGGTCTCATTGGATCTCCTCCCTCGTACACCAAGTCGATCATGTGAGCTTCGTGGTGTACTGGCAATGGCTTCTGGTTGATGTTGGGCGCCTCCGGTGCCTGGACCTCGATTTTGTTGGCATCAATAAGATCTTGTATTGCCTGCCTCACCTCCAACATTTTTCAGTATCATGCCCCAGCATTCCTGAGCAGTACTCGCAGCTTATCAATCTGTCCAAATTTTGGGGTGGGGGGTTTTTCTCTCTAGGTTCGACAGGACTCACCAAACCTACCCGCCTCAATTTGTGGAATACGACGGTATAGGTCTCTCCCAACTCAGTAAAGACTCTATGTCTCTGTAGCCTATCATTTCTAGCAGCTTGACTTCCTCGAAAGCCCGCCCCCGGAGGGTTCCTGTATGCTCTTGATGGAGGATAAGCGCTTTGTGGTGGAGGGTATGTGTTTTGTAGTGGTGAATATGTGTTCTGGGGAGCCGGTGCACGCCATTGCGGGCGAATCGGTGGCTGAGTGTATGTTTGGGCTTGGTGCACGGAGAAGTGGGGTTCTTGAGGTGGATAGTAGTGCTGTGGTGAGCTGTATGGGTAGTTTGGCCTGTGGGGGTTGGGTTGGTTGTAGTATGGTTTGCCGGACCTGGACCAACTGCTTGCCTCAACCGTGGCAATTTCTTCTTTCTTCCTCCTTCCCAGCGCACCTCTCGTGCCGCTCTGAATAACCTGGGTTGTTGCCTTGAGCGCTGAGTAATTCAGGATTTTGTCAGACCTCAGACCCTCCTCTATCATGACCCCTATCTTTACTACTTCATTGAAGGATTTTCCAACCGTCATCACCAAGTGACCAAAGTAAGTTGGATCCAGTGTTTGCAAGAAGTAGTCCACTATTTCTCCCTCTCTCATGGGAGGATCAACTCTGGCTGCCTGTTCTCTCCAGCGGAAACCAAACTCACGAAAGCTTTCCCCAGGCTTCTTTCCGGTCCTCAGCAATGTGAGACGGTCAGGGACTATCTCGAGATTGTATTGAAAGTGACCCGCGAAAGCCTGTGCTAGATCATCCCAAGTGTACCATCTGCTGGAATCCTGCCTGGTATACCATTCCAATGCCGATCCACTCAAGCTTTGACCGAAATATGCTATCAGTAGCTCATCTTTGCCACCTGCCCCTCTCATTTTGCTACAAAATCCCCGCAAATGTGCCATGGGATCACCGTGCCCTTCATACAAATCAAATTTAGGCATCTTGAACCCAGCCGGGAGTTGGACGTCCGGGAAAGGGCATAGATCCTTGTAGGCCACGCTGACCTGGTTGCCCAATCCGTGCAGGTTCCTGAAGGATTGCTCCAGGCTTTTGAACTTCCTCATTACCTCATCTTGTTCTGGGACCTTAACCGGCTTTTCAATCTCCGCCGGTACCTCCAAGTGCGGATTGTAGGTATGGGGTTCTGGTGCATTGAATGTGGGTTCAGGGGGATAGTATTGCGTATCGTGAGCCTGAAACAACGGCTCGCTGGTTGATCTTTGCAGGGTGGCTGATGTGGGTCCCATAAAAGTGGGAACATTTGGTGTTGGGAGAGGTTGATGGGGTGGTGGAGCTTGGGAATCATGGGGGCTTCTCTCCTGATGATAGCGGTGATTCGGGAGGCTTGTTGAAGGGCCAGAGTGAGGGTATTCCGGCATATGCCCTAGTGGTTCAGGGCTCTTTTGTGCTTTGGCCAAAGCTAACTGCATTGCATTCATCTCTAGTCCCATCCTTTCTATCTTCTCCATCGCTTCTTTTAACAACTGGCTCAACGACCTTTCTTCCTCGGTACTATTTTCTGAAGTAGTCATGCTCGTTGTTACCGGTCCTTTGGATCTGGTTTGGTAAGGGTGTGTTGCCAGAATGCTTTAACAGCTAACTGTCTGGTATTTGTGGAAAACAACAAACTTGTTAGCGTTAGAGTTTAACAGATTTGATAATAGCACATTGGGGATGCAATGCTCCTAGGCAGTAAACCATTTCTAACATGCTTTGCTTCAAACACATGCGTCATCCCGGCTTGCTTATTTGCCCCTTTAAAGTACTTTGGGAACCCCTGTATTTTATTTTTATTTTTATATTTTCTTCTTTTTTTTTCTTTCTTTTTAATGGCGATCGAATCTTATGTGGATTACCTACGTATCACGTCCCCATGTGAATCAGACCGGGCGTAGTTCTGCCACAAAGTAAAGACACAAAAATTTCTTTTGGAATCATTCAATTCATCACCAAAATTTGCTATTACAAGTCACTTATCTCAAACAAAGAACAACAATAGTACAGATTCCAAAGTTCTTAACCTGACTCGATGAAAATAAAAAGAAAACAACATATGGGAAGACAACAAAGCCAATTAAACAAGACTCGAACAAGGGATTAAAATTCCAACTTAGGGGCCCGCGAGGCATCGTTCGGCCTTTCCGCAGACTTTGGTGTAAGGCCTTTCTGCAAGCTCTTCAATTCATTCATGATCCGGTGGACGTAGCCCATGATGGAATCAAGGAGGGTATCCCGAGGTATTTTCTCACATGATAGGCATCTCATGTAGATGTAGTGCCCAATCTCATCAATCCTTCCTCGAATGTTGTCCCTCTCAACGAACAATTGCTCTATTCGCCGGTTCTTTAATCCCAGTGCTTGAGCATTGTCGGCGAGTCGATCCTGGAACTTCTCCATTTGTCTTTCCATTCTGGTCATCACATCGTAACAACGTCTTCTGTCAGCTTGGGCCTCTCGTGCTTGTTTGAAGATCCGCTCCTGAAGAGTGGAGTTCGTTTTCCTTAATATCCCGATGCTCATTTCAGAATACCTTATGGCTTGTTGCAGATGCTTCCTCCGGGACATTGTACCTTTTGTCCATCTGACCTTTATTCTTGCTATGCAAGCTTCCAATCTCTCTACTTCTTCTCGGCTTTTGCTGACTTGATCTCTCAACTCTGCTATCAATCTTTCGTCGGAGCGATGTTTCTGCCGGTCACTGTTACTCTTACTGACTTGGCGAATGCGGGCTTTCAGTGTCTGGTTTTCTTTGGCTAATTTGTTCTTTTCACCCCGCTCAGAGGCGACTTGCACGTTATTCTCAAATACAAGCCTTTCAACTTGTTGCTTTAGCTTCCCGATTTCAGCCCGGTAGCCTTCCTCCCTCCTTAACCAGCCCCACTGCTCCTGCGAGTCATTCGTAAATTGTTGGACGTGAGCTCTTTTAGCAGGTCTCTGACAAATCTAGAACCTTCTCTCGAACCAAACATCATACTTTGGGTCTACCTCACCCTTAGCCAGTTCTCGAACCATAGTCTTGGGCTCCAAGAATCTACATTCGTGCCACAACTTTCTAATCTTTCCTTCGGGGAATACGACTCCCGGGCTCAGCTCAATGGCGTGCTTTCTTAGATCTTCATCAGTGGGAATTACTTGAAATCTTCCTAGCTGGCGCAATACCCGATGAGGAGCATATGGTTGGATGCTACGAAGTCCCATCAAAAGAACATGACATTCCTCGGTCGCCATGTATATTACCTCAGTATCAGTCAGCCACCCAAATGCCCATTCAATTTGGTCGGCTGTTGTTGACCTTAATCGTGTAAGCCATGCTTCGACGCCTTCAGGAAATATGACGCCTGTCATTCGTTTCTCAAAGTCGCTGATGCAGTTTCTCTCAGTCAACCCGTGGTTCATGTATCCCGCTAGCTGATGGAGGTGTTCTTGCATCCATAGCTGGAGTAACAGATTGCATCCCTGAAAGAACTTGCCTCCTTCTCGGCATATAGTTAAAGCTCGGTAGATTTCAGACAAAATCAAAGGAACCACAGTACTGTCGGTTCTTTTGATTGCAACATCGTCCATCCCTACAAGGCCTATATCTACTTTTTTATCTTTGTGGGGACAGACCACGACTCCCAGGAATGCTGTGATAAATGCCAAAGTACGTCTTGCTTCCCACTTGTTTCTGTTCCCAGTATGAATTAATCCGAGGTTTGGTTCTTCAAAACCCTGAGGAGTTCCGTACCGTTGATACAAGAATTGGAGAGTACAACATCCTCTCGACAAATCATCATTCTGCACCTTCCGACTAATGCTTAGCAAATCCAAGAACGCGTGCGGAGATACTGGTCTTGGTGAAAGTAAATACTGCCCTCTTAGTTTCCCATTCAACCCCGCATATTCGGCGACTTCCTCTAGTATAGGTGAAAGTTCAAAGTCAACAAAAACGGAATACGTTGCGGGTTGGGTCCCAGAACGGTATTAGAGCTTCGAGGATATCTGTCCTTGGCTTGAATATCAGCAGATTGACAAAACCTCCCAATACTCTTCCCACTATTTCTTTACTATCGGCTTCCAGATCATTCCACCACATGTGAAGTTGTAGAGGGACCTCGCTAAAGACTGAGAACGGTTCATTTTGATTTGTACTCATCCTGCACATTTATTGAGGTAATTAAAGAAAGAAGACTTTTATTAGACTCAAAATAGAACTATCTATATTTGATTTTTTTTGAATTTTGAAGATGAAGGACTCGGTTTTTCAGATACGGCCTTTCAGCACTTCAGGGACGAAGGCTGTGTGGGTATACCGATAAAAAAAAATCAACAAAAACGGCCGTCTGTGCAAATCTAAGCCTTCCGGCGTCCCTTTCGGGAATACTCGGCTATTTATGGCGAAACAGCCTGACTTGATCTGATGAAATTAACATTTGACATGTTTTGGTTATTTTTAGCAAAAAGGGGAGGTTGGACCCGATAAGGGTTGCCTACGTATCTCTCACCTGGTGAGAATCAAACCGGCGTAGTTCGTCCAATTAAACAAACTATTAAAAAAACTATTTTTGCTTTCGTTGACAAATAAACTAAAACAAAAATCAAGACACTTTCCTCATAACAGAACAAATTTTTTTTTTCATTTTCCATTTCTGCAGACCAGACAAACTAAAAATGATAGACTTTTTTTTTTTGAATAAAACAAGCTATATTAAAAGTAAAATATTTTTCTCAAAATTTGGTCAGAGTTTCGACGCTATTTGGACATTGTTATTTTCTTTTCAAACAGAAGATTAACCCTATACACTGCTTTTTCTAATTTTTTTTATTTTTTTTATTTTTAATGTATTCAAAGCCGGTCGTCATGCAAATCCAAAACAAGTAAATGCATAACGTTGAGTAAGATGCATCAGGATGGTCTTTTCTGTTTCAGGTTGCTATTCCTAGACGGACCCAACCTCTGTGTTGAGTCCCCTGAGTCAAAAATGCACATGATGCAGATAAGAGTTCCTACTAGGGATCCGTCATGTGGCTTTGTTATACTAGGTTCAGAACCTGGGTGTTTGTTCTAGACCTGGCTTACCCGAGCGGACAGCTCGAGCCGGGGGGGGGGGCAGCGTACCGGGAATACAGAAGCTTCACCGGCTTAGCAACTTGTCCGAACCTCGTTCTAAATTGGGATTTGACACTATACAGAAAAAAAGTCGTACGAAGTACACCCTTCTTCATGATTCAGAAGACTCAGAGAGGATATGGGTTTCGGCACAATTTATATACAGTTCACAAAATATCAAAGCGGTAAAAGCAGTTAGTTAGCACATCAAGCACAGATCATGTAACAAAATCAGATAAAGCTGAACATAACAATTTATTCTAAGCTCGATTTCTAACCCTGAACCAGTGGTTCTGGGTCGTGATCCCCAGCAGAGTCGCCAGAGCTGTCACACCTCCTTTTCCGCCCCCGCAAGGGGTGAAGGAGTTTTTCCAATTAAAGGACAATCGAAACGGGATTTGTTTGTTTATTTCAGAGTCGCCACTTGGGAGATTTATGGTGTCCCAAGTCACCGGTTGAATCCTGAATCGAGGAAAAGAATGACTCTATTTAACAGTCTGTGCACCAGAAATCCAGATAAGGAATTCTGTTAACCCGGGAGAAGGTGTGAGGCATTCCCGAGTTCCGTGGTTCTAGCACGGTCGCTCAACTGTCATATTCAGCTTGATTATCTGATTTTATACAAATATGCACTCATGTGCAAGTTTTAACTCTTTACCGCCTTTATTATTATATTTTAAAAGAATGTGAACATCGTTTAAAACATGTCTTTGGATTGCATCACATGAAATGCACCCGCAATCCGGAACACATTTTTATTCAATGTTTTGGGATTTGGATTTGGGTCGCATGAAATACGCACCCGAATTTGAGAAAAATAAGATTAATTAAGACGCGTCCTAAAGAACTAGCGTGTTGTTACTTTGGGGAAAAACCGTGAAATTTGCTAAACGACCCGTCCCAAAATCTAAATAATTAATGCATACATTTAGCGAGGGCCCCGCAGTTTATGCGTTTTATTTGGGCGAGGCTTATCTCCTTTTTTATTTAAAGGCAAACCTAAAAGCAACTATGATTTCCTATCTTTGTTTGTCTCTAAAAAAATAGAAAAGGTCCTACTGTATTTACATACTTATGAGTTATTATAGTTAAGTTTCGAACGTGATTTGTTGAAAGAGGGACGTGATACGGGCAGTCCGTTTGGCAGTTATGGGCCCAGGCCTATTGTGCATGAAGTTAAATTCGGTCTGGGCCACTCTTATTCCAATTGGGCCTATTCAAAGAGTTGATATATGTTTGGGATTTATAAACAAATGGGGGGGGGGAGAAACTGAAATGAAACGTGCTGTTTGCCTTAATCAAGCCATATCCCCACCGACTTTAAAACAGGCCATTTGTTTAAAGCAAGAACAATTGGGTACCTAACATGCATCTTGACAAAACAATAAGGAACTAATAGAACATGGCTGCTACAACATTAATCAACTCAATTATAAGCAACACACAGGGTCTTCCAACTAAATGATATGCATAAAAGTTCAGTTACATCACAACTAACTACATAGTTCTATTAGGGAAAGTAAATTATCATGCTGACAACCTATTTTTAGTACATTTCTAAGCTAATTCAGAATGACTTCAACTCTTCCAATTTTCTTTGTATTCAAACTTCAAACTTCAGCTTACATTTTACAGTGTATCAGTCGTGTACCTGGTATAGGAAAAGCAAAAGAAGAAGAAAAATGATCAACAGGGCAATATGAAACAACACAGCGACAGCAGCAACAGGGATAGCCCAACAATAGACCAAACTCAGTAGCAACTTAAGTGAAAACCCAGCAGAAATTTCAGAAAACCAACAGCAACAACCAGTGGACTTTCAGTCCAAACAGAGAACCAAAACACTTAGCTGAAACAGTTTTTGGCAAGTAAAGAACCCAAGGAAACTAACTGAAAACCAGCAATGTGCCCAACCAAACCGGACCAAAGCAGAGAAAGAAAACAGGTGCAGAGACACAGTGACTTCTGCTTGTTATCTTCAGAAAAACAGCACTCTTTTAACTCTCAACCCTTAAATGTCCAGCTTCTAATTTCTGATTTCCTAACCCCTAATTTCTGATTTTTTTTCCACTGATCTCTTAGGATCAGAAAAACCAGCCTATGCTCTAAAAATAAACTGACCTTCTAAAGGTTGGAAGACCAGCCCCTTTAACTCTAAAAATCAGCCTATTTATAGTCCAGGAATGGCAAGCCCCCATGCTTCCTTTATCCTTTTAGCTTTTCTGCCCATACCCCTTAATCCCCCATGCTTAAATGTCTTTTATTGATCCCACTATCTTGTTCCCCATGCTTGTCCTATTTGTTTTAATCAAGAGTCATGGGTACATTATAATACTCACTTAATTCCCATGCTTTGTTGTTTTGTTCTCCATTGTCATTAAAATAAATTTAATGAGTGACCCCTAGGCAGACCCCAGCCTTAACAGCCTGTTGATATGTTACTAAACTCCTAGAATTACCCCTTAAACCTTGCATATTACTGTACTACCCTCTTTTTAATAATCAGTATATAAACCCCCCATGGATTTAGCTAATCACTGACCACTAACTAATTAACTTAAACTCAATACTGATTTTCAGGTTGGCCTGTCAGATTTCTACAGCTATACCCAATTCTCAGCCTAAGTTCAAACAAGGATTCAAACACCATCAACAAGGGTGTCAATCAAAATGGTATGAGTTGGTCATATTGGGAACCAATCCTGCCCAACTCACAGCCAAACAATGCAAAAGACAACAGCCCATTGGCCAAGCTTGAAGCAGTGATGAATACTGAACAAGCTTTTTTATGAAAATCCTGAGGTTACTGCCTGAACGAGTAGCCTAATTCACAGACAAAACTGAACATATTTCAAAGGTTCATTATATTCTAGCATACAGATTTAGATGAGCTATTGTCCTTGCAAGTATACATGGAGGGTGTTAATAAGCTACTGTCATGTTTTCATCTAATTTCAGACACATTAATTGACGACACTTGTTTAAACGACTATACAAACTATAATAGGTAGCAAACAATCAATAAAACTCACAAAACGACTTAAACATTATCTCAGGGTTCACAGTATTGACAGAAAAATCGAAAACAAACTAAACCAAACATGAAAGATAGATAGAATCTATAGGAGAACAAAAGAAAAGGGAAAATTACCTCGGGGACTTGAAATTAAAACTAACTCAAACTCGAACTTGGACTCGACCATTATTGGGGTCGAATGGACTTTAATCGAAGTGTTCTCAACTGAGAACACCTCGGTTAAAGTCTATTAGACCCCGATCCTTTTTTGATTTGGACAGACACCCATAAATCTGAGTTCTAGGGTTCTTGGTGGTCTGATTTGGGATTCGTTCAGTTCTGGTCAAATTCGAACGGAACCAAGGTCATTCAGGGGGTGAGGGAGGTCAGGAGGTGTTATGGTGTGAGTTTGGGGTTGGTGGGTGTAGATCTGCTTGTTGCTCGAATCTTCGATTGAAGATTCGAGAAGTTGCAGGGTGATTCGAGGTAAACGGTTGGTGGATTCGTGTTCAGGGTGGTTGGGTGTATCAGGGGTGTTGTTTTGGTGGACATCGGAGTCCGGGTGGCCGGGTTTATGGTGGGGGAAACCTAAAGTGGCTAGGGTTTGAGAGCGGGGGGTTCTGGGGACGAAGGGTGAACAATGCGTGAAGGGGGGGTCTGGTTTGGGGCGTGGGGTGACGGGTTGGCTTATATATGGGGTGGATGGTATAATCCTGGCCTCTGGATCAATCAAGATCCATGGCCAGGATTAAGGGAGCTTATCCATACGGTGTCGTTTGGTTGAGTGGGGGGTCGGTTTAAGAAGGAAGTGGGTCGGGTCACGAGGGAAGTCAGGGACCGTTGGATCCATGTAGGTGAACGACTCAGATCAACTTGCCTAAAACGGCGTCGTTTTGACTTAGCAGGGGCTGCATTGGACCGTTTGATTGCACCAAATCAATGGCTCTGATTCAGGTGCCAAAACGACATCGTTTGGGTACATCTGAAGGGTCAGGTGATCGGACTGGATCAGTGCAATGGATTGGGCCTGATTTTCATTTGAATTTTTGGCCCAAATCCGGTTCTTTCCTTATAATTAAACAAAATTCCTAAAAACCAAAATTAAACTACACAAATATTAATTAATACTTAACAACAATTATCACACGAATTAAAACATTTAATAAAATCACCATGATAACAAATAGAATAAAAATGCATATTTATGTAATTTTTGCTTTTAAAACCAAATTATGGTTAATTAATTCCTAAATGTACCATTTATTCCTAAATGCCTGCAACATGTATCTTTGTATTTTTAACTATAGCGAGGCGAGCGTTTACGGACAGAACAATTATCAAAATGTCACGCAAATTCTCAAAATTGTACCCGAAGGCAACTTGTTTTATTTATTTTTCAATTTCTTTTGGAGTAGTTTCTGTGAAGCAAAAATCACGTGCTCACAGTATCAGTATCAATTTGCAAGCTGCTTTGGTATTTAAGCCCCTCAATTTGCTATTTTAGTTTGCCAATCTCGACCCGATATTCTTTCTCTTTGTCTAGCCAACCCCATTGTGCTTGCGATGATTCTACAAAGTCTTGGACGTGAGCTCTCTTAGCTGGTCTCTAGTGCTCAAGATCTCTTCTGTGCCATGTGAGGTATTTTGGCGACACTTCGCCTTTGGCCCGGTCTTGTACACAAGTATCTACTTTCAGGGTTTGACATTCATTCCAGATTCTCCGAACGACTGCTTCAAGGAACTGCCCACGAGGCCCGATTTCGACTACCTGGCTACTGAGATCTTCTTCCTTTGGGACTATTTGGCATCGCCCCAACTGCCTCAATACTCTGTATGGTGCATAGGGCTGGATACTTTGGAGACTCATCAACAACAAATGAGATTTGGCGGCTGACATGTGTATGATCTCATCTATGGGTAGCCACCCAAATGACCATTCTATCTGGTTTGCTGAGACGGAACGCAGCAGAGTGACCCATTTAGCGACCCCTTCTGGCAGGCTGAACCTGTCGACCATTGTGGAAAACTCTTCTATACAAGTCTTTTGTGATGACCCATATTTCAGAAACTGAGGGCGATGACATAGGTGTTCTATTATCCACATTTGCAGTAGCATATTGCAACCCTCAAAGAAACCTCCTCCGGTTTTGCAAACAGTGAGAGCGCGGAAGATGTCTGCTATTATCATCGGTGCCAGAGTGCTGTTATCTTGTTTGAGCAAAGTGCTGACGACCCCAGCGACTTGTATGTTAATTTTCCCATCCTTTATAGGGAATACCAGAAAACCCAGAAAGGCTACCATAAAAGTAATACACCTATGTCTCTCCCATTTCAGCCGGCTTTCCCCGCTGCAGATCTTACTCTCGGGATTGTTGAACCCTCCAAGATGACCGTACCTGTCGTACAGGAATGTCAAACTACAAAAACCTTCTGATAACTCTGGGTTGTGTACAGTTCTGCAGATCTTCATGGTGTCTAAGAACCTGTGTATGGTCATGGTCCTTGGTGCAATAAGATACTGTTCTCTCATAGGGATTTTAGGACATCCGATGTACCCTGCCAGTTCCTCTAGCGTCGGTGTGAGCTCAAAGTCTGAGAAATGAAATACATTGTGTGCTGGGTCCCAAAATGAAATTAAATCCCTTATAATGTCCCCTCGCGGATCGATGTCCAGTAATCCAACCAAGTTTCCTAAGTATATCTTGACTGTATCTCGCCCTGATTCTTCCAAGTCGTTTCACCACATGCGCAAGCCCAAAGGGACTCTGTTTATAATGGCCCCAGATGAACTCTTACTCGTGCTCATTCTGCACATTTATTAAGGTGATTTAGACAAAAGCAAAATCTTTATTTTGACTCAAAAACTATTTTTCCCATTTTCCTTAATTTTGAGAAAAGAAAGACTGATTTTCCAAATACGGCCTTTCAGCTCTTCAGGGATGAAGATTTTAAGGCTGTGGGGATTTAACCGGCCAAAAGGTGAGAAAAATGGCCAAAGGCGGCTGTTTGTGCAAAGACAGCCTTCCGGCGTCCCTTTTGGGAACATTCGGCTATTTTCGCAAAAAATGGCATCACTTGACTCTTTTATGAAAGTAGCAATATTTTGTCATTTTTCCTGATCGTTTTCTTTTTTTGCAAAAATAGGAAGTTGAACCCGATAAGGGTTGCCTACGTATCTCACATTCGGTGAGAATCAAACCGACGTAGTTCGAGTAAGAAAAATTAATTAAATCACGAATCCAATTTTCTTTCTTCAAAAATCAAAATTTTGGGAGAGTTCTCACATTATTTGGACATTGGTTTTTTCTTAAATGAGCATCTCTCAATTTTCAAAATTCCCGTTTTCACCCACCGGCCAACATGCAAGTTTGAAGCAAATTAAATGCGCCAACAAACAAGATGCAGCAGGATGGTCTTTTTGTTCCAGGTTGCTTTTCCTAGACGGGCCCAACCCCTGTGTTGAGCCCCCTAAGTCAAATGCAACGTGATGCAAATAAACATTTCCTACTAGGGATCCGGCATGAAGTCATGTTTTACTAAGTTTCGAAACTGGGTTTTGTTCTAGACCTGGCTTACCCGAGCGGACAACTCGAGTCGAGGAGGGGGCTACGTACCGGGGACCCGCGGGATCGTTCGGCTTTGTAACTTATCCGAGCCTCTTTCTACTTGGGTATGACACTAACAGAATAGGGAGTTTCAAACCAGTGAGCAGCATCCCCGAAGGTAAGAAGAGAAGGGTTCGACACAGTTTATATATACAGTCAAATAATATCAAAGCGGTAACACATATCATCGGCATATGAAGTACATATCTAATGATAATATCAGATAATAAACAAAGCCAAAAATAACAATTATTCTAAGCTCGAATTTCTAACCCTGAACCGGTGGTTCTGGGTTTTATCCCCAGCAGAGTCGCCAGAGCTGTCACACCTCCTTTTTTTGCCCCCGCAAGGGGTGAAGGAGTTTTTCCAATTAAAGGACAATCGAAACGGGATTTGTTTGTTTATTTCAGAGTCGCCACTTGGGAGATTTAGGGTGTCCCAAGTCACCAATTTAATCTCGAATCGAGCAAAAGAATGACTCTGTATTACAGTCCGCGAACTAGAAATCCGGATAAGAAATTCTGTTAACCCGGGAGAAGGTGTTAGGCATTCCCGAGTTCCGTGGTTCTAGCACGGTCGCTCAACTATTATATTCGGCTTGTTTATCTGATTTTATACAATTATGAGCTCATGTGCAAGTTTTAACTTTTAACCGCTTTTGTCATTATTATTATATATTTTTTTTTATCAAGAATTGCAATGTCATGAAAATACATCTCCAACCACGTCACATCAATGCACCCGTGGTTGTTGGCACATTTCAACTCTGTTGAGATTTGGATTTGGGTCACATAAATGTGCACCCGAGTTTAAGAAAATTAATTTATTAAAGGCGCGCCTAAAGTGACTAGCGTATCATTTACTTTGGTTAGGGCCGTGAAATTTGGCTAAACGGTCCATCCCGAAGTCTAAGTAATTTCAAAGCAAATATTTACCAAGGGCCCCGCAATTTTATATTTTTATTCGGCGAGGCTCATCTCATTCTTATTTTTTAAAAGGAATTTGCAACGTCATGGACATGCATCTCGGACCACGTCACAATCAATGTACCCATGATTAGAGATACATTTCGACTCCGTTGAGATTTAGATTTGGGTCACATAAATGTGCACCCGAGTTTAAGAAGGTAAGATTTATAAAAATGCGCACCTAAAGCTATTAGCACATTATTATTTTGGGTAAAGCCGTGGAGTTTGCTGAACGACCTATCCCGAGTTCTAAGTAATCAACACATACGTTTTTGTGAGGGCCCCGCAATCTGTGCGTTTTATTTGGCGAGGCTCGTGTCATTTTTATTTAAAAGGTCGTCCTATAGTGGCTATGTTTTCTATTGAGTTTTTCTCTAATAATGAAAGAAGAATAACGGTCCAACTTTATTTACATGCTTACAAGTTAGTTATAGTCGGGTTCCGAATATGATTTGCAAAATCCGAAACATGAACGCGTATATGGGCAGTCGCTTAGATATTACGGGCCCAGGCCGAGCGCACACTGTATGGACTGGACCTAGGCCATTCCTTTTCCGATAAGGGCCTGTTAGTTCACTCGACTCAGGCCCAACATTTATGAGGCTGAAATGGAAACTGGTGTTATTTTATTCTAACGGTATTGTTGCAAGCTATAGCGAGGCAACCTACTAAATGGAGTGAGATTAACTAGCAATGGACAGTTTAACACTTAACATGCGTTAGAAGATATGCTAATCACAAACACAGCTAAAATTCCAGATATTGCTTACTACACTATCACTTCTTTTCTATCTACCAGCATACATACATAAGGTGATACTAAGTTGCCATACGTGATGTCTAGTTATACCTGATGACTACCCTCATTATCCTAATAGAAGATATGAACTATTATACATACAACTTTAATGTTCAATATACATACTGAAATAGATTCGAAAAAATAAACTTCAGCTCCTCATTTTTTTGCATTCATGTTTCAAATTTCTGCCTACATTGACCAGTGTATCAGTTGTGTACCTGGTATAGGAAAGCAAAAGAAGAAGAGAAATGATTAGTGCATCAGTAGCATACACAGCAACAACAACAACAAGAAAAACAGCAATCCGCAGCAACACAACCCAGCAGTCAGATTTTTTTAACACCAAGACAAAGAACCCAGTTTGCAGCCCAGCAGCACCCCAAAAAAAATACAGGCAAATCAGAGAAGGAAACAGATGCAGAAAAGCAGTAGCCTCTGATTGTTATGTTCAAAATCCAACACACTCTTAACTCTATATCACTCTGAAAACAGACTGTCCTCTAAAGGTTGAAAGACCAGCCTTGTTTTTGCTTTTCTTTTCTCTATCCAAACTTAAAACTGTCCAGCCATTCTTTTGTTCTAAAACAGCCTATTTATAAGCAAAGTAGGCAAGCACCAGGCTGCCTTGATCCCTTCAGCCTTTCTCTACCCATACCCCTTAATTTCCCATTATCATGTGTCTTGTGCCCAAATCGTATGGGCAACTGACAACAACCCACTAATCCCCCATGCTTTTTATGCTTTTCCCCACTAATACTTAATCAACTCATTTCATTATTACTCTAATGTTATGGGCCTATTATAATACTCAATTAACACCCCATGCCCTTGTGTTTCCTAGACCAGCACTAACAGATAAAATAATAAACTAATGGTTCATAAGTACCCTCCCTGTCAGGTCACTCGTCAAAACAATTTTCAGACTTATAAGCTCCCCAGTATGTCCCTTTAAACCCTGTATATTACTGTTTTACCCTAAGCTTCAGCAAACTGAAATGTGAACTTATGGAAGTTCAAACTCAAACTGCCCTAAACTGAGTTCTAGCTATTTCTCTAATTGCACTGCAGCTACAAACCATTCACAGATAAATTCAAGCACTCATCTAAATTACAGTGGTTCGATCAATCATGTGAGGCTTATCAGAATCAAAACATTTGAACATTCAGCCCTGTAAAACTAATCGACGACGTTTATCTAATCGACTATACTAATTATAACATAGATCAATCAGTCGATAAATAAATAACACGAACAGGGCCCCAAATGGCTTCAAACAGCTTTGCACAAAACAGGGGAACAACATGAATGAAACACTCGACGACACTGATCAAATCGAGTATGTATCTCACCATACGTATTTAACAATAAACAGAAGAATAGTCGACCGAATAAAAAGGTCTTATGAAGATGGAAAAAATTGAAAGAAAATACCAGTAAAATCAACAAATTAACTAAACATGTTAACAAACACAAACAACATTGAAACAAGAACAGAAAGGAATAAGAAAACTCACTGTGGAAGCTCAACAACGAACGACCCAGGCCTGAACTGGATTTGACCATTGGAGGTCGAACGGACTTTAATCGAGGTGTTCTCAACCGAGAACACCTCGATTAAGGTCTATTAAACCCCAACCCTCCGTTTATTTGGACAGACCCCCAACTTCTTGGACTTTTAGGGTTCATACGGGTGTTTTTGGGCTTCGACGGTTTCTGGTTAGATTCGAACCAAACCAAACTTGGTTTGGTCACGAGTGAGGCCAGGGTAATGACCGGTGTGAATCTGGGGTGGGTTGGTGTAGATCGAGGTTTTGCTTGAACCTTCAAACGAAGATTCGAGACGATGGGGAATGATTCGAGGTAAGAGTCTAACGGATTCATGTTTAGGGTGGTTGGGTGCATCAGGAGTGTTATCTTGGTGGTCACCGCCGTCGTGGTTGCCGGGTTTATGGTGAAAGTGAAGGGTGAAGGCTAGGGTTTGAATGAGGGCTGCTGGGTTTGTGTCTGAGACGATGGTGCACAGTAGGCGAGGGGGGGGTAGGAGATTAGACCCTGGCCGTTGGATCGAGTTGGATCTATGGCCAGGATCTATTTTGTAATAGGAAACGGCGTCGTCTCCATTAAATGAGACTGGGTCGGTCTAAGTTTTAAACGGGTCGGGTGCTGGGGAAAGCTATGGGATCATTAGATTAGATTGGACGGACGGCTCAGATCAAACGCCCTATGCGGCGTCGTTTGGGAGGGGGGGCATCCCTGGAAGATCTGGTTTGGACTGAGTCATTGTAATTGGTTTGGGCCTCATTTTCAGTTGAATTTTTGGCCCAAATCGGGTATTTTCTTTCCTTATAATTAAACAAAAATTCCTAATCAAATAAAAGCCAAAATTAAACTACACAAATATTAATTAACACCTAACAACAGTTATACGAATTAAAACATTTAATAAAATCACCATGACAACAAAATAGAATAAAAATGCATATTTTTGTGATTTTCACTTTTAAAAACCAAATTATGGTTAATTAATTCCTAAACGTACCATTTATTACTAAATGCATGCAACATGTATTTTTGTATTTTTAACTATAGCAAGGCGAGCATTTACGGACAGAATAATTATCAAAACGTCACGCAAATTCTCAAAATTGTACCCGAAGGTAACTTGTTTTACTTTTTCGATTTCTTTTGGAGTAGTTTCCGCGAAGCAAAAATCACGTGCTCACATTTTGTAATGGTAATTGTGAGTTAGTGTAGAGCTGGACGTGTAATTTAACTGTTGGATTTGCTTATCACTAATTAGCCTAGAATAGTTTGTTGATTAACTCTGTTAAAAGACATAATTTTAAAAATTGATTCTGGACTTGCATTTTTAGTTGATAATTGGATATTTGAATGATTGTGGATAATTAGTTAAGGTTAATTTCAACATGAGTTAGGAAGTATTATTAACTAGAAACTGAAGCAAAACTGGGCTGAAAGTTATTAGCATAGAGTTAATGTAGAATTTCAAACTCAGCATGTTAAGTGCATCACGTGTATGTTAACACAAAATTAGACCCTGAATTATAACACGGATACAATAATGCTGGTGTTGATCTCGCCTCATGTTGCTAATGGGCCCAGCTGAGCACAAGGTATGGCTCACGCTCTGCAATGGGAACTCAGACTGGGCAGCATGTTCTCAAGGCCCAACTCACTGGTTGGTTTCAATTCATCAGGGATTGGACCAATTACTTGAGCCCAGAATTACTAAAGGGTCCTTATTAATTTGTTTTGTTTAAGTAACTCCAGTTATTTAAAGCCTCTTTTTCTTTATTCTTAGGAACAAAAATATAGAAAATCGTAGTTGCTTTAGGTTCGTCCTGTAATTAATAAAATGAGACGAGCCTCTCAAAACAAAACACACAAACTGCGGGGTCCTCAACGGACAGTTATTTTAAATGCTTAGATTTCGAGACAGACCGCATAGCAAACTTTACGGCTTTTTCTCAAAATAACAACGCGTTAATATCTTTAGGCGCGTATTTAATAATTTTATCTTCCTAAACCCGGGTGCACATTTATGTGACCCAAATCCAAATTTCAACAAAGTTGGAACGTATCGAAAATTGCGGGTACATTTATGTGGCGCAATTCGAGATGCATTCTCACGGCGTTGCAATTTTTTGATAAATAATAACAAAAGTGGTAAACAGTTAAAATTTGCACATAGGTTCATAATTGTATAAAAATCAGATAATTAAGCCAAATATGACAGTTGAGCAACCGTGCTAGAACCACGAAACTCGAGAATGCCTAACACCTTCTCCCGGGTTAACAGAATTCCTTATCCTAATTTCTGGTGCACAGACTGTTAAAATAGAGTCATTCTTTTCCTCGATTCGGGATTAAAACCGGTGACTTGGGACACCATAAATCTCCCAAGTGGCGACTCTGAAATAAATAAATAAATCCCGTTTCGATTGTCCTTTATTGAAAAAACTCAAATTGGAAAAAACTCCTTACGCCCCCGCGGGGGCGGAAAAAGGAGGTGTGACAGCTCTGGTGACTCTGCTGGGGATCGAACCCAGAATCTCTGGTTCAGGGTTTAGAATTCGAGCATAGATGAATTGTTATATTTGGCTTTATTTATCATCTGATTTTATTACATGTTTTGTCCTAATGTGCTAAAATGTTGCTTTTTACCGCTTTGATATTATCTGAACTGTATATATAAACTGCTACGAAATCCCTCTCTTCTCTCTTTTGAGGAGTGCACGCTGGTCGTGACTTCTTTCTGTTAGTGTCCCATCCCAAAATAGAACGAGGATTCGGAGGAGTTGCAAAACCAGATGATCTTTTGGTTACCGGTACGCAGTTCCCATCCTCAGTTAGAGTTGTCCGCTCGGGTAAGCCAGGTCTAGAACGAACACTCAGGATAAACCTAGTATAACAAAACCTCATGCTGGATCCCTAGTAGGAACGCTTATTTGCATCATGTGCACTTGACTTAGGGGACTCAACACAAGGGTTGGGTCCGTCTAGGACAAGCGACCTGAAATGAAAAAGACCATCCTGCTGCATCTTGTTTGTTTTACGCATTTATTTGCTCCAGACTCGCATGCTGACCGACTTCTGAAAATACTGGAATATTGAAAAAAAAGAGAAAATAGCAGTGTAGAGAGATAATTCTGAGTTACCGGCGAACGCTGCCAAAATTTTGAAAAAAAAAATAAATGTTTTTTAGTGTCTTGTTGTCAGAATTAGTTTATTGTCGTGGCCCGAACTACGCCGGTTTGATTCTCACAGGATGTGAGATACGTTGGCAGCCCTCATCGGGTCCAACCTCCCCTTTTGCAAAAATAGCCAAAAAATGTCAAAATTTTTAAATCTTTCGTCATAAATAAGTCGGGTGATTCCATTCTTGTAAAAATAGCTGAATGTCCCTAAAAAGATGCCGGAAGGTTGTGTTTGCGAAAATAGCCACTTTTGGTCATTTTTAAGGTTTTGTCCGGTTAGTAAAACACAACCTTTAAATCTTCTTCGAAGGGCTGAAAGGCCGTATTGACAAGACCGAAGTTTTATTTAAATGTGTGTCAATTTTAGTTTTTTTTTGAGTCCAATGAGTGTTAATCACCCTAATCAAACATACAGAATGAGCCCGGGTCCAAGTTTGCCGGTAACAGTTAAGAGCAAGATCCCTTTGGAGTTGCGCTTGTGGTGGGAGGATTTGGAAAAGTCAGAGCGAGATAAGATCAAACTACATCTAGGAGGTCTCACCAGTTTGTTGAACGTCGGACCCAGATGTGACATCATAAAGGCTTTGGTTACATTTTGGGACCCGGCCCACAACGTATTCCACTTCTCGGATTTTGAACTCACCCCAACCTTAGAAGAGGTAGCAGGTTATATGGACATTACTGAGGGGCTAAGACACAAATATCTGATTGCTCCAAGAGCCGTCAATTCGCACAAGTTCATGGATCTGCTGAAAATAAGCAAGGGAGTCTCGTACTCTAAATTGGATAGGGTTTTTCTACTTTACAGTTCATATACCAGAGGTATGGGCATATAGGAGGGTTCGACGATCTGGAAAGTGGGGTTTGCAGCAGAGGGAATCGGACAAAATAGGATGAACATAGGCGGTTCGCCTTCATGGTAGCATTCTTGGGCATTGTGGTGTTTCCTCGGAAAGACAAAAATATTGATTTGAAGGTGGCTGGAGTCGTCAAGGTCCTAATTACCAACAACAAAAGCACGCTTGCCCATATGATAGTGTCCGAGGTATACCGAGCTCTCACAACCTGCAAAGCTGGGGTAGATTTTTTGAAGGATGCAATTTGTTATTGCAGATGTGGATGATCGAACACTTGTGCCATCATCCTCAGTATATGAGCTATAGATCTACAAACGAAGGTTGCATTGAAGGATATAACACGAGGGTTTCAGGGCTCAAATTGCCAGAAGGGTCTGAAGACTGGGTATCTTGCCTTCGCGCCATCACAGCAGCACGAATAGGTTGGACATTGGGTTGGCTTCCTGTTGAAGAAATTGTGTACATGCCCACCACGGGTCCTTACTTCCTCTTAATGGGACTCCGAGGCATTCAGCCTCATGCGCCTTACCGAGTGATAAGGCAGTTAGGGAGGTGTCAGGTGGTACACCCAGATGAGGATCTCAGTATTTATGCAATCGAGGTTGGTACCAATGGCCAATTTCATGAAGAAGCCATTCGTTCTATATGGAATGAATGCCAGTATTTAACGGTAAACACTCGAGTGCGCGACCTATTCAGAGGTTAAGTCTCACCGGCTTATATCGCCTGGTACAGGAAGAGAAATGTTGTAAGAGATGAGCCAGAACGACCAACCAAAAAACCTCACATTCAAGAGTTCGTTGAGGCGTCGCAAGAACCGTGGGACTGGTTGGCCAAAGAGCGCGAATACCGGGTCGAAATAGGCAAGCTGAAACAACAGATTAAGGATCTGAAATTTAAGAACAAGGTGCAAGTTGCTGCTGATGAAGGAGAGAAGAACAAATTAGCTCGGGAAAGCGAGATCCTCAAAGCTCAAATTCGAGAAATGAAAATAGTTGCCAGAAACCCAAAAAGAAGCCGGGCTGATGAAAAGCTCATAAACGGTCTGAAGAAGAAAGCTCCAAGAGCCGGCCCACAACGTATTCCACTTCTCGGATTTTGAACTCACCCCAACCTTAGAAGAGGTAGCAGGTTATATGTACATTACTAAGGGACTAAGACACAAATATCTGATTGCTCCAAGAGCCGTCAATTCGCACAAGTTCATGGATCTGCTGAAAATAAGCAAGGGAGTCCCGTACTCTGAATTGGATAGGGGTTTTTCTACTTTGCAGTTCATATACCAGAGGTATGGGCATATAGGAGGGTTCAACGATCTGGAAAGCGGGGTTTGCAGCAGAGGGAATCAGACAAAATGGGATGAACATAGGCGGTTCGCCTTCATGGTAGCATTCTTGGGCATTGTGGTGTTTCCTCGGAAAGACAGAAATATTGATTTGAAGGTGGCTGGAGTCGTCAAGGTCCTAATTACCAAAAACAAAAGCACGCTTGCCCCTATGATAGTGTCCGAGGTATACCGAGCTCTCACAGCCTGCAAAGCTGGGGCAGATTTTTTCGAAGGATGCAATTTGTTATTGTAGATGTGGATGATCGAGAACTTGTGCCATCATCCTCAGTATATGAGCTATAGATCTACAAACGAAGGTTGCATTGAAGGATATAACACGAGGGTTTCAGGGCTCAAATTGCCAGAAGGGTCTGAAGACTGGGTATCTTGCCTTCGCGCCATCACAGCAGCATGAATAGGGTGGACATTGGGTTGGCTTCCTGTTGAAGAAATTGTGTACATGCCCGCCACGGGTCCTTACTTCCTCTTAATAGGACTCCGAGGCATTCAGCCTTATGCGCCTTACCGGGTGATGAGGCAGTTATGGAGGTGTCAGGTGGTACACCCAGATGAGGATCTCAGTATTTATGCAATTGAGGTTGGTACCAACGGCCAATTTCATGAAGAAGACGTTCGTTCTATATGGAATGAATGCCAATATTTAACGGTAAACACTCGAGTGCGCGACCTATTCAGAGGTGAAGTCTCACCGGCTTATATCGCCTGGTACAGGAAGAGAGATGTTGTAAGAGATGAGCCAGAACGACCAGCCAAAAAACCTCACATTCAAGAGTTCGTTGAGGCGTCGCAAGAACCGTGGGACTGGTTGGCCAAAGAGCGCAAATACCGGGCCGAAATAGGCAAGCTGAAACAACAGATTAAGGATCTGAAATTTGAGAAGAAGGTGCAAGTTGCTGCTGATGAAGGAGAGAAGAACAAATTAGCTCGGGAAAGCGAGATCCTCAAAGCTCAAATCCGAGAAATGAAAATAGTTGCCAGAAACCCGAAAAGAAGCCGGGCTGATGAAAAGCTCATAAACGGTCTGAAGAAGAAAGCCCTCGAGTATCAAGAAGACCTGGAAAAATCTAAAGCTGGTCTAGCAAGAATCCAGGTGAAATGGATAAAGAAGGCAGAACAGCGAGCATGGTCTATGCAACAAATAAAGAGGGACGACGAAAGGAGCATCGCTCTATTGAGAGAAACAATATCCACTCTCGAAGAGCGGATCTTTAGACAAGCCCGAGATGCCAGAGCAGATAGGAAGCACTACTATGATCTAATGGCCCGAATGGAGAAACAAATGAATGAGTTTCAGGATCAACTCCTTTACAACGCTCAAATGCTGGGGATGCGGAATCAACAAATAAAGCGATTGCTTATGGAAAGGGACAAAATCAAGGGAAGAATCGATGATATCGGGCACTACATCACCATAAAGTGCCTAGCTTGTGAAGATATGCCCCGCACCACCTTCCTTGCTTCAATAATGATTTATGTCCACCAGATCATGGAAGATTTGAAAGATCTGCAAAGGGGCCTTGCACCAAAACCCGTGGCGAGGCCAAACGACGCCCCGCGGGCGCCAAAATTCAAAACTCTGAAACATTCATAGTTTGAGTATGTATTTTCCTTGTCTTCAGAGTCTGTTGTCCGTCAGAGTTTGTATTTCCCTTTTTGGCATAAAAGTCTGTAGTCTGTATCAAGTTTGTCAATTTCCTTTCAAAAATGTTTTATCTTGTAATAAAACGTTTTGCTAGTAAAGGTTGAAAAATCCAAAAATGGTGTCTTTATTTTCCGCACTTGGGGCAGAACTACGCCCGGTCTGATTCATGTGGGGACATGATACGTAGGCAATCCACATAAGATTCGACCACCACTAAAAAGAAAAAAGAAAAGGCAAAGTGAATAAAAGAAAGGAAAAGAAGGACATAAAAAAAGAGATAAAGAAAGTAAGCCGGAATGACGCATGCAGTCGAAGCAAAGACATGTTGAAAATGGTTAAACTGCCTAGGAACATTGCATCCCCAACGTGAAATTGCAATATGTGTTAAACTCTAACGCTAACAAGTTTGTTGTTGATCCAGAGATTTCGAAACAGTTAGCTCATTAGAACGTTCTGGCAGATTACCATTACCACACAAGATCTAAAAGGTCCATTCCGGAAAATATGTCTGGTTCGGACAAAAGTGTTGAGGAGGAAAAGACAAAGATGCAAATGATGAAGGAGGAAGTAGACAGGTTGAGACAAGAGATAGCTGGGATGCACCTAGCCTGGGCTAGGAGACAAACATCATCAATCCTTCCCCCTACTCCTACCCTCTCACCGGCTCGGACTCCGGAACACCCTCCCACTGGTCCATCAACGAGTTTCCCCATTGCCCAATACTATCAAGGGGAAACTTCCTATAATCCCCAAGCTCCACCACCCAAACAAAATCCTCCTCCACCAACTGTTCCTGTTTTCATGGCACCTCCACCCGCCACATTGCAAAAATTAGCCGATGAACCAGTGTTTCAGGTTCACGACAACCAATACTATCCTCCAGAACTCACCTTCAAAGCACCCGAGCCATACACTTACACCCCTCACCTTCAGCTCCCGGCAGAAACTGAGAGGCTGGCTAAGGATCCGGAGCAAGACGAAGTGCTTCGTAAAGTGAAAAGTCTGGAGCAATCCTTCAGGAATATGCATGGATTGGGCAGCCAAGTTAGTGTGGCCTACAAAGATCTGCGTCCCTTCCCCAATGTTCAATTGCCGGCAGGTTTAAGATGCCAAAGTTTGATCTATATGAGGGACATGGTGATCCCATGGCGCATCTACGAGGTTTCTGTAGTAAGATGAGAGGGACAGGTGGAAAGGATGAGCTGCTGATAGCTTATTTTGGTCAAAGTTTAAGCGGGTCCGCACTAGAATGGTACACGAGGCAGGATCCTAGCAGGTGGTATACCTGGGACGATCTAGCACAAGTGTTTGCAGGTCATTTTGAGTATAACCTTGAGATCATCCCCGACCGTCTCACACTGTTAAAACTTGAGAAAAAGCCTGGAGAGAGCTTCAGGGAATTCGAATTCCGTTGGAGAGAACAAGTAGCAAGAGTCGATCCACCAATGAGGGAAGGTGAAATGGTGGACTACTTCTTACAAACTTTGGAGCCAACTTACTTTGGTCACCTGGTGACGTCAGTTGGTAAATCTTTCAATGAAGTAGTAAAAATGGGCGGTATGGTTGAAGAGGGACTCATGTCCAACAAGATAATGAGCTATTCGGCAATCAAGGCCATAACTCAGGCTATCCAAAGCGGCACGGGAGCTGTGCTCGGGAAAAAGAAGAGAGAGGAGGTCACAACAGTCGAAGCAGGTACTTGGTCCAGATCTAGAGGTCCTTCCCCTCACTACCAACCCAGACCCCATTACCTAAATTACCCACACACTCCATACAACCCTCCACAACCCTATTATCCACCATAAGAACCACATTTCTCCATCCATCATACCCAAACTTACACCCAGCCTCCGGCTCGCCCACAATGGCGTGCGCCGTTTCCCCAGAATACATATCCACCTCCACAAAACACATACCCACCTCCGCAAAGCACATATCCACCACTAAGGGCCTACAGGATTCCTTCGGGGCCAGGCTTCCGCGGAAATCAGGCTTTTAGGAATGAAAGGGTGCACAGGCAGAGAACATTCACTCCGCTGGGAGAAACCTATACTACTCTGTTCCACAAATTGAGGCAATTAGGTCTATTGAGTCTGGTTGAGCCCAAATTGCCAAATCCCCTTCCCAAAAATCTGGACCACTCGGTAAGTTGTGAATATTGTTTGGGGGCTCCCGGGCATGATACTGAGAAGTGATGGAAGTTGAAGACTGTCGTACAAGATCTTATTGACAAAAATAGGATCGAGGTTCAGGCACCAGAGGCACCCAACATCAATGAGAACCCACTGCCGGTGCACCATGAGGCCCACATGATCGAACTAGTGCACGAAGGAGGGAAGCCCAAGAAACCCTCACAAACGGTGATGATGATTCGTGCCAGTCCAAACGAAAAACCGACTAGTGGAAAGGCAGTGTCACAGTTGGGAAGGGTAGATGACAAGCCAGTTGTGGTAATGGGGAAAGGTGCGTCTGTTGTTGCGAAGAAGCCGGAGCCGGTTAGGGTAGTGCTGCAGGGAGTACCAAGCACACCAATGTTAGTTGTGAAGGCGGCCCGCGTAGAACCAGTTGCCGATAACAAGTGAGAAAGCTGTGCCATAGAGCTACAGTCAAGTGACGGTGATGCATAAGGGGAAGGAGGTTGTGGAACAAGTATGCGAGGCCTAGGGGTTAACTCGTTCGGGAAGGTGTTTTGTTCCCGCAGAATTGAGAAGGGCCAATCCTATACCAACAAAGAAGCCAGTGACGGATGAAGAAACAAAGGAGTTTTTGAAGAAGATGAAGGCGCAAGACTACTCCATCGTGGAGCAGTTGAGGAAGACCCCGACACAGATCTCATTGTTATCCTTGTTGATCCATTTAGATGAGCATCGCCAGGTATTGATGAAAATCCTGAACGAAGCCCACGTTCCAGATAAGATCTCTATGAACCATTTGGAGAAAATAGCAAACAAAATTTTTGAGGTCAACAGGATCACTTTTTCAGACGATGAGTTGCCCGTGGAAGGTATAGAACATAATAGGGCCCTCTATTTGACTGTGAAGTATGAAGACTCAGTAGTCGCCCGAGTATTGATTGATAATGGATCCAGTGCCAATATCTATCCTTTGGCCACATTGAACAAACTGAAGGTCGATGGTGACCGGATTCACAAGAACAACATCTGTGTTCGAGGGTTTGATGGTGGTGGTACAAACACAGTGGGTGACATCATACTAGAGTTAACAATTGGTCCAGTCGAGTTCACCATGGAGTTTCAAGTGTTAGACGTGGCAGTGTCATATAATCTTCTGTTGAGACGACCCTGGATCCACGCCGCCAAAGCAGTGCCTTCTACACTTCATCAGGTGGTCAAATTCGAATGGGATAGACAAGAGATTGTGGTACACGAGGATGATGGTACAGGCACCGTTAATGATGCCATTGTGCCCTTCATAGAAACCGACGATGACAAGGGCCCATGGGTTTACCAGGTTTTTGACGCAGTCTCAGTAGACAAAATTCCCAGGGCGGGGGCCCTCCATTTCCCAGAATAGCAGCTACAACCTTCATGATAGCCTCGGAAATGTTAAACAACGGGTTTGTACCAGGAAAAGGTTTAGGGGCTGATCTTCAGGGTATTGTTCAACCGGTTTCTTTGCCTAAAAATCTGGACACTTTTGGGTTGGGGTTCAAGCCTACAGCGGTGGATGTGAGATGAGCCAGCAAGTTGAAGAAAAGAGGCTGGGTCCTTCCAAAGCCAATCCCATGCCTGTCCAGATCTTTTGTCAGGCCAAGCATCAAAAAGCAATTGATGTCCAAAGTTCTCGGACCACTGATTGGGCCGGATGGAGATTTGAATGAAGGATTTGAAAGGTTGTTCGCTGATGTCAACATGATAGAAGCTGGAGAAGGTTCCAGTAAGGCAGACATACAGTTTGTGGGGCCTAGGGCCAATATCAACAATTGGATGGCTACTCCCCTTCCTGCTCGGAGGGAGTCTTGGTAGTGGACTCTGATTTTTCTTTCTTGCCTTCGGATTATTCCAGGGTTGTAATCCAGATTTATTTTTATTGTGTTCATCAAAGTGTGAAACCTTGTTATCCCGTAATTCAATAAAATTAAAAAGGTTTCTTCTTCATTCCTTATTTTATTTTAATTATTGGTCTTCTTCTTTTCTTTTTCTGTACAGTTCTCTTCATACTGGTCTTAATGACATGGCGTGCATAAGGAATTCTCAGTCCAGTCTTAAAAATCAATCTGATTCTGAAATGATAGTTCAAGAAGTAGATTGCGATTACGAATCAGAGTATGATGATGAGGATGAAGCGTTCGAAGAAATTAGTAAGGAGTTAATTTACTTCGAAGAGAAACCCAAACCCAATCTGAATGACACAGAAGCCGTCAATTTAGGGGACACAGACAATATCTGAGAGACTAAAATAAGTGTCCACCTCGAGCTAAAAATTCGGGAAGAGTTAATCAAAACACGCATTGAGTACAAAGATGTTTTTGGATGGTCATATGATGACATGCCAGGGTTAAGCACTGATTTAGTGGTCCACAAATTGCCCACTGATCTAGCGTTCCCTCCCATCAAGCAAAAGTTGAGGAAATTCAAAACTGATATGAGTGTGAAGATTTAAGAAGAGGTTACCAAACAGTTGGATGCAAAGGTTATCCGGGTCACCCGATATCCTGTTTGGTTGGCTAATGTCGTGCCTGTGCTGAAGAAGGACGTCAAGATCAGAGTATGCGTCGATTACTGCAATCTCAACAAAGCAAGTCCGAAGGATAACTTTCCACTGCCCAATATCCATATTTTGATCGATAATTGCGCCAAGCGTGAGATCGGATCTTTTATGGATTGCTATGCTGGGTATCATCAGGTTCTAATGGATGAAGAAGATGCAGAAAAGACGACATCCATCACACCCTGGGGAACTTATTGCTACCGGGTAATGCCATTTGGTTTAAAGAATGTTGGGGCAACCTATATGAGGGCAATGACTACTGTGTTTCATGACATGATACACAAGGAGATTGAGGTATATGTAGATGATGTGATCATAAAATCAAAGCATCAATCCGACCACGTCAGGGATTTGAGGAAATTCTTCCAGAGGCTTCGCAAGTACAACCTCAAGCTCAACCCCGCCAAATGTGTATTTGGTGTTCCATCCGGAAAACTGTTGGGATTCATAGTCAGTCAGTGAGGCATCGAGCTGGACCCATCAAAAATCAAAGCCATACAAGATTTTCCCCCTCCGAGGAACAAGACTGAAGTGATGAGTCTGTTAGGAAGGCTGAACTACATCAACAGGTTTATTGCTCAGCTCACGATGACTTGTGAGCCTATTTTCAAGTTGTTGAGAAAGGACGTTGCGATCAAGTGGAATGATGAGTGTCAAGAAGCATTTGACAAGATAAAAGGTTACTTGACAAACCCACCTGTGATGGTTCCGCCAGAACCAGGGAGACCTTTGATTCTTTACTTGACAGTCTTGGAAAATTCATTTGGATGTGTACTGGGGCAGCATGACGTCACCGGCAGGAAGGAGCAGGCCATCTATTATCTTAGCAAGAAGTTCACAGCTTATGAGGTTAAGTACACTCACCTGGAAAGGACATGTTGCGCCTTAACTTGGGTGGCACAGAAGTTGAAACATTATTTGTCATCCTACACTACTTACCTCATTTCACGCTTGGATCCATTGAAGTATATCTTTCAAAAGCCTATACCGACAGGCAGACTAGCAAAATGGCAGATTTTGCTCACAGAGTTTGATATAATCTATGTGACTCGGACTGCGATGAAAGCTCAGGCATTGGCCGATCATTTGGCCGAGAACCCGGTCGATGAAGAATACGAGCCATTGAGGACATATTTTCCTGATGAAGAAGTGATGTATATAGATGAGTTGGAAATGACCAAGGAACCAGGTTGGAAGCTCTTCTTTGATGGAGCCGCAAATGCGAAAGGAGTTGGAATAGGAGCGGTACTTATCTCTAAAATAGGTCATCATTATCCTGTTACGGCACAACTACATTTCTATTGTACCAATAACATGGCTGAATATGAGGCATGCATTTTGGGTTTAAGGTTAGCTGCAGACATGGATGTCCAGGACGTCTTGGTCTTGGGAGACTTGGACCTCCTGGTGCATCAGATTCAGGGTGAATGGGAAAAATGGGATTTAAAGCTTATACCATATCGACAATGTTTGCATGATCTGAGCAAGCGATTTCGATCAGTGGAGTTCAGACACATCCCAAGAGTTCATAATGAGGTTGCCGATGCTTTGGCCACTTTGGCATCGATGTTGCATCACCCAGACAAAATTCATGTCGACCTATTGCATATTCAGGTTCATGATCAACATGCTTATTGTAATATGATAGAGGAAGAAATGGATGGTGAACCATGGTTTTATGATGTCAAGGAGTACCTCAGGATGGGGATATACCCGGAGCAGGCCACCGGAGATCAAAAGAGATTCATTCGGCGATTGGCAAATGGTTTCTTCCTTAGTGGAGGAGTGTTGTACAAAAGAACCCCAGATTTGGGATTGCTGAGATGTATAGATGCTAGTCAAGCCACGACAGTTATGACAGAGGTACATGCTGGAGTTTGTGGGCCACATATGAGTGGATATGTGTTGGTGAAGAAGATTCTCCGAGCAGGGTACTATTGGCTCACTATGGAGCGTGATTGTATCAGTTTCGTGCGGAAATGCCATCAGTGTCAGATACACGGAGATCTGATTCATTCTCCGCCGACAGAATTGCATACAATGTCAGCACCATGGCCATTTGTTGCCTGGGGCATGGATGTCATTGGACCTATTGAGCCGACAGCTACCAACGGTCATAGGTTCATTCTGGTGACCATTGATTATTTCACTAAGTGGGTTGAAGCTAAAACTTTCAAGTCGGTAACCAAGAAGGCAGTGGTAGATTTTGTTCATTCCCATATCATCTGTAGATTTGGGATCCCAAAAGTGATCATCACGGACAATGGTGTTAATCTTAACAGCGGTTTGATGAAAGAAGTATGTCAGCAGTTCAAGATTACACACCGCAATTCTACCCCATATCGTCCCAAGGCGAATGGAGCAGTTGAAGCAGCCAACAAAAACATAAAGAAGATACTTCGGAAAATGGTAGAAGGTTCGAGGCAATGGCATGAAAAATTACCATTTGCATTGTTGGGTTATCGCACTACTGTCCGTACTTCGATAGGGGAAACTCCTTATTTGTTGGTATATGGAACTGAAGCAGTAATACCGGCGGAAGTTGAAATTCCATCCCTTCGGATTGTCACTGAAGCTGAGATTGATGACGACGAGTGGGTCAAAACCCATTTGGAGCAGTTGAACCTGATTGATGAAAAGAGATTGGCAGCTGTGTGTCATGGCCAGTTGTATCAAAAGAGAATGGAAAGAGCATACAACAAAAAGGTGCATCCCCGAAAGTTTGAAGTGGGCCAGCAAGTGCTGAAACGCATCCTCCCACATCAGGCTGAGGCAAAGGGCAAGTTCGCCCCGAATTGGCAAGGGCCATTCATTGTAACCAGAGTGTTGTCCAATGGCGCTTTATGTTTAAAAGATATCGAAGGGAAATGCGTCGACATGGCTATCAATTCTGACGCAGTTAAGAGATATTATGTATGATTTCTTTTGATTGTAATTGTTGTTTGCTTGTACTTGGCATTTATCGGATAATGAAATGACGGAGGCAATTCTTTCTTCTATCCAAACACTTTAACTTTTGCTTCCCCTTTTGAGATTTATTTGTTTTTTCATACCCCTCTTTTGGAATCATTAATGAAAATGAAAGAAAAGAGAAGAGAAAAATAATGATAATAAAGACAAAAGAAAGGTAACAAGAAAAACAAAGGAATTGGGAACTACGTTTGACCTGATTCCTCAAAGAAGGATACGTAGGCGCCTCACGACTCGGTCATAGTGTAACATAGTGTGCATAATGTAACAAAAAATAAAAATCCCTAAGCAAGAAAAAACCGGGGCAGAAGGTTGTGTTTGTAATTTTGGAAAGAAAGTTTGATTCCAAGAGTTGTACTGTTTTACCATCACGAAAACCCATATTGATGTCCAAAAAAGACCTCCCGATCAGTATTCGAGAAGTGCCAAGTTATGCATACGGAAGTCGGGGATAGCACCCCGATTCCCAACAGAGAAGAGGATCATGGACTAGAAATGAATTGATAGCCGGAAAGAATCCCCAGCAGAGAGAATCACATCGGTAGCACTCCAATCCCCAGCTGAAAAATAAAATAAAATGAGAGAGTCTTATTGGTAAAAAACTTCACAGGCACCATAAGGAGACGGGAGTTGAGAGAAATGAGAGAGTCTTATTAGTGAAAATCCCTCGAAGGGCACTATGAGACGACAAGGCAAGATTGGCGGAAAGGGTCCACATTTGGTAAAGAGTTGAGTGCTTGTTTATCCCCAGCAAGATGAGGCCGTCCGAAAGATTGATTGATACAAATAGACTGGGTTGATTAGTCCGGAATGCACGACATGATCGTTTGGGATCGGTTATATCATTCAGATAAGTCCTTTTCTTTCTTTTTCCCCAGCATTTGTTCAGAAAGACTTCTTTTTTTTTTTATTTTTTGAAATCATCACTTTTTCATATCTTGGTTTAAAGACTTTACCTCCCTAGCAGTTTGTTTTTGAAAAGGATTCTCAGAGCTTACTACCGGTTGCCAAAGTGGTGCAAAGCAAAATGCGAATAGGATAGGCCAAAGATAAGGCGACAAAGCGAAAAGAAGTTGGTCGAAAGACCAAATGATGAGTGGGTCTAGATCCCAAGAGGACCAAATTTCCAGGGGAAGTTGGAGAAAAACGGAAAGGCAACAGTTAAAAGGTTATGAGGATCCCCAACAGATTTGCGAGATACAGGAACAACTCCAACAGATTCTTGACCAAGTTCCGCAATGTTCGGATAACACAGAGCGAGGAAAAAGGCAAAATAACCATCCCCAGCAGGAGTATCATCCTTAGCAAATAATATCATCCCCAGCAAGTTTTGTAATAAAACGCAAAGCAGGGAAAGGGAGAAGAAAAAAAACCATCCCTGGTAGGAGTGGCACGACCACTCACCACGTTTTAAACTAACAAATTTTCCTTTGATTTGAAGCAGGGAAAGGAAATATTATTGACAGTAGGAAGACATGGCCACAAAGAAGATTATCAAACTGGGGTGTCATACCTCCTTTTTGCGCGCCCAGCCCCGAAGGGTAAAATGCGCGAGGGGGAGTTTTTCCATTTTAAGTGACAATATTCGAAATGACATTATTTATTTAATTCAGAGTCGCCACTTGGGAAAGGTTTGGCTTTTGGTGTCCCAAGTCACCGGTTTATCTTGAATCCCAAATCGAGGAAATTTTCGATTTTTCCAAATGAAGTCTGCGAACCAGAAATTCTAAGTAAGGAATTCTGTTGACCCGAGGGAAGGTGTTAGGCACCCTCGAATCCCGTGGTTCTAGCACGGTCGCTTAAATTGTTATAATGGCTAAATATCTGATTTAAATACATGTTGTGACTTATGTGCTTTTATTAAGTTTAAACCGCTTTTATTATTATCATTTATTTTTTATAGAATTGCAACGTCGTGATAATGCATCTCGAACCACGTCACAATCAATGCACCCGTAGTTGTTAACACATTTCGACTCCGTTGAGATTTGAATTTGGGTCACATAAATGCGCACCCGAGTTTAAGAATGTAATTTAATTAAGTCGCGCCTAAAGAGTCTAACGCGTTATTATCTTTGGGGAAGGCAGTGAAATTCACTAAACATCCCATCCCAAGAAATTTAAATATTTATTACAACTAATTATTGAAGGCCCCGTAATTTGTATTTATACTTGGTGAGGCTCGTCTCATTTTTTGAAAGGATAAACCTGCAACGACTACATTTTTCTATTATCTTTGTCTCTAAAAATGGAAGAAAGAAAATACATGCTAATTAAATTACATGCTTGGCCAACTTTGGATTCTTGTTAATTACCAGATTAATTATTTACAAGGTGGAATTGTTTCGTGCCTTATTCCGTGGGCGAACATGCTATTAATTTGCTAAAGAAAATTTCATACAAGATTAATAAAATTCTAAATTCACGCTACTCATTCTTTAAGTTGAATTCAAACTAACTCATTCAAGCGAAACCAATGGAATTAATTACTAGAAGATGCTACTAATGGGATTCGAACCTTGTCTTATAAATTGCCTAACGGAGTCCGATAAGGTTAACACTCAAAAGATTAAAACTGCGTTGCATTTGGCAAAGTTAAAAGTCCCCGCCCTATATGTACAAAACACAACGGGAGATGAAGTCTAATTGTCAATATACTAACTACTTGTGCATTCCACGAATTTCATAGCTATATTCTGTATACTACTAAACAAACTATATATCACAGTGTTAAACGAACTAAGTTTCAATTAAGCACAAACCAACTAACGCATTTTCCGTTGACTGATAACTTTAAAGAATCGTATATTCTACCAACATTTTACAAGACTTATAATTACAGAACCAAATGATTAAAATTCTTTGCTTCTTTCATTTCATATTCATTGTTACTACTACATCAGTGTGAAGTTCGAGCATGTACCTGGATGTTGAAACAACAAGAAGAAGAAAGTAGAAGAGTCAGTAACAGCAAAAGAGATGGCAGTAACAAAAATGGCAGCAGCAATAGAAGAGCAGAATAAACCCCAGTGAACAAACCAGAAATAACCCAATGAAACAGTACTCAACACCCAAACAAACAGAACCAGCAGACTCAGCTGAGACCCGGAAATACCAATGTTTAATCAACAAGCAATGATAGGTGAATTCGAAACAACAATGGAATACAGTTTCTGATTTTCGGATACTTAAAGGAAAAAACCTGAGTTTCAACAGAAAGTAATAGCAGGTTAATGCTGATTTCAAAACAAAAGCAAGAGAAGAAGAGTTTTTAGCTTCCTTTCTTGGTTCTCGAATCTCTCTTTGGTTCTAAACTTGTTCTCCCTTTCCTTTCCCTCTAATCCCAAAATTATTTCCAAGTTGTTTTGTTTCTTCTGATCCTCTCTCTCTTTATACAAGTCTGCCCCTTTTCAAACTTAGTGCATGCCCGACCCCCCTCTTTTGAAAAATCAAAAATTTCCATTAATTCTGCCACTAAGATTGCCTTTTCCAATTAATCAGCCCCCATTTCCTTTTGTTCCCCATTAATGTATTAATTAACACCTCCATTATCAAAGCACTAACACTAAAATACTATCCTAACTGTTTCATTCCGAAGTTGCCCCTGAAAACCCCTTAATATTACTGCCCTAACCCAAAACCCTTAAGTGCTGGATACAGACTTTGATCAATGACCTATTCAAACCTACTCATTCACTAAACTGAAACCAACTAGTTACAACAACTACAATCAATTCAAATCAGCTAGTAATTCAAAAATACTAAATCAGATGGCATTTAGAATGAAACCTAAGAGTTCAGGGCAACATATATTGAACTAGCTATAAATGGGAAAACAAACATATTTAAACTCAGCAAGACAAGATGGACTGAGAGCAACTTGACCAGCACATTCCCTAAACAGATTTGGAGTACAAAAGTAGGGAACAAACAACAGAGTTTCAAAAAACGGGGGGGGGGGGGGGGGGGTTCACTAAATCAGGCTGAACAAAACGAATCATAAGTTAAGCTCAATGAACTGAAAATGACCACAGGCTCAAATCTGGACTCAAATATTACCCAGGAAAACATGTTAACACATCATTCAGAACACAAACGAAGCATGAGGGGTCACAGCCAAGAATGAACTAAACATCAGACTAATTCTCATGCTACTCTATCATTCAAACATATCAGACTAATCGATAACACATTACAGCGTACAACAAATGACAATAAACAGAAAAATGATAATAAAATTGGATCCAATAAAAAAGTCTGATGGGGCACAATGGGATCAATCAAACGAGGCTAAATTATAACCATCTAAACAACAATTAGACGTAACACTAAGAACAAGAGGGGAGGAAAGGAGTACCTTAAACAAATACAAGACTAGACGAAACTAGGTTGAACACTTGACTCGACTCTTTTAAGGTCGAAGGGACTTTAATCGAGTGTTCTCGACTGAGAACACATCGACTAAGGTCCATTAGACACCCAAATTTCTCCCCTTCGGACTGGTTCCAACTTTGGTTTTCTAGGGTTCTTGGTTTGATTTTAGGGTTCGAATGGTTCCAACCAGGTTCAAAAGTAAACCAGTGTGTCTTAGGTATAAGAGAGGTCAGGGGATGCCAGGGTGTGAGTTTAGGGTAGATTGGGGTAGTTTTAGGTTTTGCTCGAATCTTCGAATGAAAATTCGAGCAATTCTAGGAAGATTCGACCTAAACTACTACCGTATCCATAATGAGGATGGTTAAGAGAAACCACGGTGTCGATTTGGAAGCCATCGGAGAAAGTTGGGTTTTTAAACCAAACTTAGATCGAAGATTTGAGATATTGGGGCCCGATTCAAGGGAAACTAACATCAGATCTGGAAAGAGGAGGTCGTGGGGAAGCTATGGTGTTAAGATGGGGTCATTTGGACCACCGGAACCGCCATGAGGCGATTTTCGGTGGGCGGTGCACGGTGGCTAACGGTGGAGGTTCATCTGGTCTCTAAAGCTTAGAGACGAAGGTGGAATGATGGGATATGGCCTAGGGGGTGTGGGGGTGATGGGTTAGGCTTATATACGAGGGGAAAGATTAGATCCTGGCTGTTTGATCAATTGAGATCAATGGCCTGGATTAATTCATTTAAACAAATGGTGTCGTTTGGTCTCTTTGAGAGACTGGGTTCACCGGGTAATGTGGACCGGGTTGTGGAATCAGGTTTGGTAAAAATCCTGGGAGCCATTGGATCAGAAACAAACGAATGGCCCCGATCAAATTCAACCATACGGCGTTGTATGGTTTGTCTTTGAAAATAACTGACAGGGTACCATCAAATGGCGTAGTATTTGCCCTATACTACGTCGTTTGATGGTCTTTGGGTTGACAGACCTGGGCCGGGTAAATGCTTTGTTTTGGGCCTGATTTTTGTCAATTAAAATGGCATAGTCCAATTTCCTTCCTATTTTTGTTCTTTTCTTCATTTTCACTAATTAATAAAACCAATTAAAATTAATTAAAATGCTCATTAATTCCTAATAAGTATTTCCACATAATATTAAACAATAATTAGAAGTAATCTCACACAATTAAAAAAATGCGAAAGATGCCTATTTTTGTGATTTTCAATTTTTGTAAAACAAACTTAATTACTAACAATTGTAGGATTAAATCCTAAATGCAAATGCGACATATTTTTGTATTTTTATTAATTTAACAAATAAACATGCACAGACAAATATAAATAATTATCCAAAAATGTCACAAAAATTCTCAAAATTGCACACCAAGGAAAATCATTTTATTTTGAATTTTTTGGGATTGATTCTCATATAGGGCGAAAATCACGTGCTTACAGCTGCCCCTCTTTGCCCGAAGACACGAAGGATTTTCGTGCAAAGATAAAGTGAGCGATTTTTGCCCATCCGAGTACTCCGTGTGAAGCATTTTTTTTTGAAAAAGATTTAACCGAACATTTGCTTCAAAGGTTTCCTACATATCCCTGGCTAAAGGGGAATCAGGTTAATGTAGTTCGGGAAATTTTGGTAGCTGGGACTACCACGGGATTGCAATGCTTGCTGTTACTGCTGTTGCTGTTGCCACTACTGCTTTACTGACCTCCTTATTACAACCAAAGGAAATTGAAACTGAACTTAACTACTTATGCCTGTCAACCGTTAGTTACAAGATTCCTATCTATAATTCTTTTGCAACTTGTTCTGGGTCTTAGCTGATTCTGCTTGTAGACTTCGATCCGAATCTTGATGCTCGCAAGTTGTAGGCGCTTGTTTATTTCTGCAGTATTGAGTGAAAAGGTATTGGCGGAGCTCGGGAATTTGATCAATTTTTTTATTTTTTTTTTGTTCTTTTTCTTCTTTTCTTTATTATGGATTGAGACTCATCCCGTAGGTCATCTCGATCCATGCACCTCCAGGTCAGACCTGCTGAGACAACAAAACAAACGAACGATATTTTCTGCCCCAGTTTCACTAGGAAAATTTCGTGAGTTAATTGTCATGAAAACTTACAGCACTGATGAGGGGATTGGAAAAACTCTAGTCTACAAAGTGCAACTCAGGGATTGGAGCCCTAATATCGCAAAAAGTAAAAATGTACAACTCAGGGATTGGAGCCCTAATGTCGGCTAAAGGAAGGTTGCTCAACTCAGGGATTGGAGCCCTGATGTTGGCTAACAGAAAAACACTCAGTTCAGGGATTGGAGCCCTAATGCTGGCTACAAAAACGCTCAACTCAGGGATCGGAGCCCTAATGTCGGCTAACAGAAAAATGCTCAGTTCAGGGGTTGGAGCCCTAATGCTGGCCAAATGGAAAAACGCTCAGTTCAGGGATTGGAGCCCTAATGCTGGCTAAACAAAATACTCAACTCAGGGATTGGAGCCCTAATGTCGGTTAACAGGAAAACGCTCAGTTAAGGGATTAGAGCCCTAATGCTGGCTAAAACAAAATGCTCAACTCAGGGATTGGAGCCCTAATGTCGGTTAACAGGAAAACGCTCAGTTCAGGGATTGGAGCCCTAATACTGGCTAAATGGAAAAGTGCTCAGTTCAGGGATTGGAGCCCTAACGCTGGCTAACAGAAAAAATGCTCAGTTCAGGGGTTGGAGCCCTAATGCTGGCTAACAGAAAAATGCTCAGTTCAGGGATTGGAGCCCTAATGCTGGCTAATATGGAAAAAATGCTCAGTTCAGGGATTGGAGCCCTAATGCTGGCTAAATGGAAAAGTGCTCAGTTCAGGGGTTGGAGCCCTAATGCTGGCTAACAGAAAAAATGCTCAGTTCAGGGGTTGGAGCCCTAATGCTGGCTAACAGAAAAACGCTCAGTTCAGGGATTGGAGCCCTAATGCTTGCTACAAAAATGCTCAGTTCAGGGATTGGAGCCCTAATGTTGGCTAAATGAAAAAAAAACTCAGTTCAGGGGTTGGAGCCCTAATGCTGGCTACAAAAATGCTCAGTTCAGGGATTGAAGCCCTAATGCTGGCTAAAAAATGCTCAGTTCAGGGATCGGAGCCCTAATGCTGGCTACAAAAATGCTCAGTTCAGGGATTGGAGCCCTAATGTTGGCTAAATGGAAAAAATGCTCAGTTCAGGGATTGGAGCCCTAATGCTGGCTAATATGGAAAAAATGCTTAGTTCAGGGGTTGGAGCCCTAATGCTGGCTAACAGAAAAATGCTCAGTTCAGGGATTGGAGCCCTAATGCTGGTTAAATGGAAAAAATGCTCAGTTCAGGGGTTGGAGCCCTAATGCTGGCTAACAGAAAAAACGCTCAGTTCAGGGATTGGAGCCCTAATGCTGGCTACAAAAATGCTCAGTTCAGGGATTGGAGCCCTAATGTTGGCTAAATGGAAAAAAACTCAGTTCAGGGGTTGGAGCCCTAATGCTGGCTACAAAAATGCTCAGTTCAGGGATTGGAGCCCTAATGCTGGCTAAAAAAATGCTCAGTTCAGGGATCGGAGCCCTAATGCTGGCTAAAACAAAATGCTCAACTCAGGGATTGGAGCCCTAATGTCGGCTAAAGAAAACTTGCTCAACTCAGGGATTAGAGCCCTAATGTTGGTAGGATTGCCAGGTTATGCCGGAAAACTGACCGGGTTATGCCGGGAGAAAAGGAAAAAGGGCTTCTGGGTTATGCCAGGGAGGTTCACGGGTTATGCCGTGAAGAAAATAGGTCCTCGGGTTATGCCGGAAAAAGGCAGGAGTCCTCGGGTTATGCCGGAGAAGTCATCGGATTATGCCGGAAAGGGGAAAGAGTCCTCGGGTTATGCCGGGGAAGTCATCGAGTTATGCCGGAAAAGGGAAAGAGTCCTCAGGTTATGCCGGGATAGTTGAGGGATGAGGTCCTATGCTACCATGATTTGTTTTTCTTTTGGGATTTTCATTTTTATTTCTTGTCTTCTTTCTTTTTTTTTTTTTGGTTTTCCTTTTATATTTCCTTTTATTTATCAAAATACATGAAAGAACTCTGGGGAAACTTCCTTTTGGTCGTTTTCCTGCTGCAAAGCTGTTTCAACGCTCGCGTACTTCATTTCTCTTGGGCTACACCTGCTTTTGCACGGTTGCTTTGGATCGCACCTGTCTCAATTTTCCTAAACAAAGAAAATTTGTCAGTTTGAAAACGGTGGTTGGTTCGGTGGCCTTGATCATTCCAATTGCTTGGTCCCGTCCTTATTCCTGTTGAGAAACTTTGTTGTTGATTGGTTTCACAAGCGATCCCCTTTAAAACTGATCAGACTCGCATTCCCGAATTTTGCGATGATTTGCCCGTGTAAGGCTTTGGTTCTTCCATCCCATTCTGTTTGGGGATTTTTACCGAGGTAGACTCAGTGGGGATTTTTATTGGGGAGACTCTGTGGGGATTTGTACAAGGCAGACTCATTGGGGATTGGCTGGGGCAGACTCTTTGGGGGATTTACAAGGGGAGACTGGGATATTTACAAAGGGAGACCCTGTTGGGATTTGTACAAAGGGAAACCCTGTGGGGATTTGTCGGTTTTTTATTGTGTGGGTGTGTGCGGCTTTACTTCGAAGGCAACCAACATCATGATCAATCGGGACTGGACATACATACCACTGAAGCGGGGTATTTACTTCTTACTAAACGGAGCTCCATGAAAACGGTCCTGCCACCTATTCTTTCCAGTATATTTGGAACTTGGGGTAAAAATGAAAGGGATTCAAAGAAAAGTAAGACAGAGAACGGAGGAAACAAATTTTAAAAAAAAAAGAAACGTCCCTTTCGGGACAAGAAAGAATTATCTGAGGAAACAATACTGACTTTAAATTGACACGATATGCTTTTTGGATTGGATGCCCGACTTTCACGAACTTGCATTTCCTCATGAACCAGAAACGGATCTATGTTTCCAAACCGGTGGAACCTTGCCAAGACTTTCTGAGGTGGAATTACCTTTTCGGCCGACAGCGCCCTTTGCGGGTTTTCGCTGGTCGACATCTCTCATTTCTCTTTTTGTTGTCACTTGACAGCACTCTTTGCGAGTTTTTACTAAACAAACTCTCTCATTTTCGATTTCTCTGCTCCCGTCGCCTCACGGTGCCTGAAGGTTTTCACCGACAAGACTCTCTTATTTTATTTCTCTCAATTTGAATGTACCGGCCTCCAATCATGATATCTCTCGGCTTCCCCTGCCTTTGACAATTGATCTGAAGGACTTGTGCTTGGAATGGTAGATGAACTACAACTTCTAAGCCATTTGGTGTGCCCCAGTTTCAATTTCAGGGTAAATTGGATTTTATTTTTGGTGTGACTGAACCCCAGAGAGAGGCTGCCTACGTATCCTTTCGGAATCAAGTCAGACGTAGTTCAGGCTCAATCAATTTTTGTTTGTTTTTTTTTTGATTTTTGTTTTTGATTTTTTTTTGTTTTTTTTATTAAGGTAGCCAAAGGAATCCTTTCCGGCTCAAAAAGGCTTGTGGAGAGAGTTGATAGTGTTCGGGCAGTGGGAATAAATCCTTCATCATCTCAAATGTGCCAAAATATCACCGAAGTAAACTCAAACATAGTACCTTTTGACTGCATCCGCATTCACTGCTGTTTCAGGATCACTTCCTTCAATATCGCCCAGATACAATGCTCCTCTCGGCAATATCTTCCTGATGATGTATGGGCCTTTCCAATTAGGAGCAAATTTTCCTTTCGCTTCCTGGTGATGTGGCAGAATGCGCCTCAACACCAGTTGACCCACTTCAAAATTCCTGGGTCGGACTTTCTTGTTGTAAGCACGGGCCATTCTTTGTTGGTACAACTGCCCGTGGCAAACAACAACCATTCGTTTCTCGTCAACCAAAGTCAACTGCTCTAATCAAGTCTTAACCCATTCGCTATCTTCAATTTCTGCTTCGACAATGGTTCGGAACGAAGGAATTTCCACCTCTGCTGGTATCACAGCCTCGGTCCCATAAACCTACAAGTAAGGGGTTTCCCCTACTAATGTGCGTACTGTAGTACGATATTCCAACAATGCAAAGGGTAACTGTTCATGCCATTGTCGGGAACTCTGGATCATCTTCCTCAAAATCTTCTTGATGTTCTTGTTTGTTGCTTCAACAGCGCCATTGGCATTGGGCCGATAAGGAGTGGAGTTCCTATGCGTTATTTTGAACTGTTCGCATACATCCCCCATCAAGTGACTATTCAGGTTTGTTGCGTTATCTGTGATGATAGTTGCAGGAATACCGAAACGACAAATGAGATTTGAATGTACAAAATCCACAACAGCCTTCTTAGTGACCGATTTGAGAGTGACAGCTTCTACCCACTTCGTGAAATAGTCGATAGCAGCCAATATGAATCTGTGTCCATTTGAGGCCTTCGGCTAGATCGGACCAATGACGTCCATGCCCCAAACAACAAATGGCCAAGGTGCAGACATGGGATGCAGTTCTGTGGGAGGTGCATGAATCAAACCACCGTGCACCTGACACTGATGACACTTTCGAACGAAGTTAAAACAGTCCTTTTCCATAGTCATCCAGTAATAACCTGCTCGAAGGATTTTCTTTGCCAAAATATACCCATTCATGTGGGGCCCGCACACTCCTGCGTGTACTTCATGCATGATCCTTCTTGCCTCCTCGGCGTCAACACATCTTAACAAATTGAGGTCCGGGGTCCTTTTATACAATACCTCGCTGCTCAAAAAGAAACCTCCTGCATGCCGCCTGATAGTCCTCTTTTGATCTCCAGTAGCATGTTTGGGGCATTCTTGTGTCTTCAAGAACCTCTTGATATCATGGTACCATGGTTGTGTACGCGATCCTGCCTCGATCACATTACAGTAACCGTGTCTTTCCCTGATTTGGATTTCCAAGGGATCGACTTGGGCGTTGCCTGGGTAGGGTAATATTGAAGCTAAGGTAGCAAGTGCATCCGCTAGTTCATTGTGACACCGCGGGATATACTTGAACTCTATTGATTTGAAATGCTTGTCGAGGTCCTCCACGTGCTGTCGGTAAGGAATAAGCTTGACCTCCCGAGTTTCCCATTCACCTTGGGCTTGCCGGATAATCAGGTCATAATCCCCCATAATCAATAAATCTTCCACATCCTGATCGCCATATGCATGCCCATGATGCAGGCTTCATATTCAGCTGTATTGTTCGTGCAAAAGAAGCGCAGTCTAGCTGTAGCAGGATAGTGCTGACCAGAGGGTGAGATCAAAATCGCCACAATTCCTACACCTTTGGCGTTTACGGCCCCATCAAAGAACATCTTCCAAACATGAGTTTTTTCCGAGACTACTTCTATGGTATTTATTTCTTCATCTGGAAAATAAGTACCCAATGGTTGGTATTCCTCATCAACCGGATTTTCGGCCAAATGATCTGCTAATGCCTGGGCTTTCATTGCCGTGTGGGTGACATAGACTATGTCAAATTCGGTAAGCAAGATTTGCCACTTGGCCAGTTTTCCAGTAGGCATTGGTTTCTGAAATATGTACTTCAAAGGATCCAACCTGCTTACGAGGTAAGTAGTGTGAGCTTGGAGATAATGTCTCAATTTTTGAGCAACCCACGTCAAAGCACAACACGTTCTTTCCAGCAAAGTGTACTTGGCCTCGTAGCCGGTGAATTTCTTGCTCAAGTAATAGATCGCCTGCTCCTTCTTTCCGGTTATGTCATGTTGCCCGAGGACGCAACCGAAAGAATTTTCCAAGACTGTCAGATACAAGAATAGGGGTCTTTCTGGCTCTGGCGGGACCAAAACTGGGGGATTTGAAAGATATTCTTTGATCTTGTCAAAAGCTTCTTGACACTCAACCGTCCATTTGATCGCTGCATCCTTCCTCAATAGCTTGAATATGGGCTCACATGTGCTAGTCAGCTGGGCAATGAATCGACTGATATAGTTTAACCTGCCCAATAGACTCATCACGTCTTTCTTCGTTCTCGGGGGAGGTAGATCTCTAATAGATTTTATCTTTGTTGGATCTAACTCGATACCTCTCCTGCTTACTATGAAACCCAAAAGCTTGGGTGATGGGACTCCGAAGGCGCATTTGGCCGGGTTTAGCTTCAAGTCGTACTTTCTTAGTCCCTCGAAGAATTTCCTCAAATCTTGGATATGATTGTCCCGAGTCCTGGACTTGACTATCACGTCGTCCACGTACACCTCTATCTCTTGATGCATCATGTCATGAAAAATGGCAGTCATGGATCTCATGTAAGTTTCCCAAGTGTTCTTCAGGCCGAATGGCATAACTCGATAACAGTAAGTGCCCCAAGGTGTGTGAAGGCAGTCTTCTCGGCGTCTTCTTCATCCATAAACACCTGATGATACCCAGCGTAACAATCCACGAAAGACTGGATCTCATGTTTGGCGCAATTATCAACAAGGATGTGGATGTTGGGAAATGGGAAATTGTCTTTGGGACTCGCCCTGTTCAAATCTCGATAATCCACACATACCCGAGTCTTCCCATCTTTTTTCGGCACTGGAACTACATTCGCCAACCACGTGGTGTACTGGAATACCCGAATTACTCCCGTTTTCAACTGCTTGGTGATTTCTTCTCTAATCTTGTCACTGACATCAGTTTTGAACTTTCTCTGCTTTTGTTGAACCGGAGGACAATCAGGGTAAATTGGAAATTTATGCACCACTAGATCAATACCTAATCCTGGCATGTCATCGTATGACCAAGCAAACACATCTTTAAATTCAAAAAGGAGTTGAATTATCGCGTCTCGTATTTTTTCGTCCGTGTGAATGCTTATTTTGGTCTCTCGGATTTCTTCAGGAGTTCCCAAATTAACCGGTTCGGTGTAATTCAGATTCGGCTTAGGTTTATTCTCAAAGTGTTCCAATTCTCGATTTATTTCCCTAAAAGCCTCTTCTTCGTCATATTCTGATTCTTGATTCATTATTTCACAATTAAACAACTTGTTGTGATCTGGGCGCGAAGTCCGCAAGCATGTCATATTATTTAAAGCCGCATTATTATAACTGAAAGAAAAGATGAAGGAAAAATAACAAACATCAAAATAAAGGAAAAAAATGAGAAAATACTGATCTTTATTCCTCGGAATTTGGAAAATAACAAGGTTTATATTTCAGGAATTCAAAACAAGAAACTGAAGGAAAAACATCTGCGTTACATCCTGGGGATAACTCGTGATGCAAGAAAGGTGGCAGGACAGGTCTACCCGGACTCCTGTCTAGTTGGGAATGGCGTGGCCTCCCAGTTTCGAAGCTTGGCATTTGGCCCCACATATAGCATCTCTGCGGTGCTTGTGCCTTCTCCTGGTTGAACCATGTGAGCTTCGTAGAGCATTCCTCTCATTGCCTCACATATCTCCTCGATCTCTTCGGCTGTGAAAACCTTATCGTCTTCTTCTTTGATGTATTTCGGCCCGACGAAAGTCTCGTATAAATCTGGCAATGGCCGAGGCAGTTTCCAACCCTCATTTTTCCTCTTCCTTTCCCACTCTTCATCTTTTGGAGTGGGTTGAAAACCTATCCCAAAAGGTTTCTTGGTGGAAGGCAAGGTGATGGGTTCCGTTATTCCTTGCAGTGCTCGTCCAAGCCCTTTCCCTGGCCTGAATCCATGTCGGATCATTTCCTTAGCCACCATGATTGAGGCGTTGGACAAGAAAGGTTGGGGGCAAGGTCTTCCTTCATCATACCGCTCCGCTAGCACAACTTCGAAAGCCTGATAAACCGCGTGCTCGCTCCCTTCCCTTGCTTCAAGATACGGGATGGATGAGTCCCGATAAATAGACTGTTCGTCTTTTCTGTGGACCACAATTTCCCGATCTTCATATTCAAACTTCACCATTTGGTGGAGAGTGGAAGGCACAACCCTTGCCGCATGAATCCAAGGTCTGCCGAGGAGAAAATTGTAAGACGTATCCATGTCAAGCACCTGGAAAGTTATTTCAAACTCCACTGGTCCTATAGTTAACACCAAGTCTATTTCCCCGAGGGTGTCCCTCTTGACGCCATCAAAAGCCCTTACGCAGACATTATTGGGGCGGATTCTTTCGGTCCCAATTTCCATTCTCTGCAGCGTGGAGAGCGGACAAATGTCAACACCTGAACCTCCATCTAACATTACCCGCTTGACGTAGTAGTCTTCGCATTTAACTGTCAGATGTAAGGCTTTGTTGTGAGTTGCTCCCTCTGGAGGTAAGTCGTTCTTGCTGAAAGAAACCTGGTTAACTGCGAAGAACCTCTCTGTCATTCGTTCCAGTTGTTCGACTGAGGTTTCAACTGGTATGTATGCTTCGTTCAGGGTCTTGAGCAAGATCTTTTGGTGTTCGGCCGACCTTATCAGCAGAGATAGCATGGACACTTGCTCGGGGCACTTACGTAGCTGATCCACCATTTCGTAGTCTAGCATTTTCATCTTTTGGAAGAAAGCTTCCGCTTCCTCAACGCTTACAGGCTCCTTGGGTGGGAAGCGTTTCCGTGTGGCGTTGTTTAACTCTTGAGTGTTCGAATACCTTCCAACGAAAGTATTCTCCGGAAGTTCTCCTGTGACTTCTCTGCCTTTGTACGTAACCAATGTTCTTTGATAGTTCCACGGTACTGTGGACGGGTTTGTCATTGGCTTCTGTGGTACGCGTCCGATAACCACTGGCTCATTCGGCCGAGATGGTTGAATCGTCCCCCGGACCACATAGGCCCCTTTTGGTACGTACATTGGTTTTTCCCTTTTGACTTCGAATCTTTGCGGCTTCTCTGCTCGACCTCGTGGAACATAAAGAACTTCATTCCTCACATGCACCATCGTTACTGTCTTTTTCTCGACCTTCTCTTCGGGCTCAACCTTGACAGTACTGGCCTTCTTTTCCCCTTTATCTAGCTTCGGGGTGGTTTTAGGCTTTTTCCCTGCATCGACGATGGCGATTATAGCTTTTAAAGCAGGATCAAATTCTTTGTCCTCACAAATCATTCCAATCAACGGCCCGTTATTGTGAGCGGGCAACGGATTGTTAGTCACATTTGGGACCTCCTCATCCCTTAGTACTATCTTCCCCTGCTCTATTAAGTTCTCAACAACCCTTCTTAAAGCCCAACAATCATTTGTATCGTGCCCTTCTGCTCCTGAATGATAGGCGCACCTAACACCGGCTTTGTAAGCAGGTGATGCCGGATTGTGCCTTGTCTGAGGGACTGGCTGCAGGAAACCCATCTGGACTAGCTTTGGGAACAAGGTAGAATATGGTTCGCCGATGGGTGTGAAAGTCCATCTTCTAGGTGGTTCCTGAGGGCGGAAGTTATTTTGAGGGGGCTGTGGATTATAGTGGTTCCGGTAGGGAGGCTGATTTCTAGGAGGTGGAGCTTGGCCTCGATTGGCTTGTTGTGCTGGATGGACATAGGGCTGGGTATTCATGACCATATAGGGTTGAGGAGCATAAGTCACATTTTGGTGGGGGTAGTAATGCTGTGGGGTTCTTTCTGGAAAACGGGGCCTAGGATTACGATATTCCCTCGCTTCTGAGGCTGCCATGGATGTTTCTTCCTTTTTCTTTCCTCTTTCCATCCCTCCGGATCCGCTTTGGATGGCTTGGGAGGTTGCCCTTATGGCTGCTTGACTTAAGATTCTACCCGTTTTCAAACCATTTTCTACCATCTCCCCGATCTTGATTGCTTCCGCGAAAGGCTTTCCCATGGCTGACATCATATTCTGGAAATAGTCTGATTCTTGAGCCTGGAGAAAAGTAGTGACCATTTCTATCTCGTCCATGGGAGGTTTTACCCTCGATGCCTGCTCGCGCCATTTAATAGCATATTCTCTGAAGCTTTCTGAAGGTTTCTTTTTCAAGTTTGATAGAGAATTTCCGTTTGGTGCAATGTCGATGTTATACTGGAATTGTCTCACAAAATCTCTGGCGAGATCATCCCATACATGCCATCGAGATATGTCTTGGTCCATATACCACTCTGAAGCCATTCCTATCAGACTTTCTCCGAAGTATGCCATCAACAATTCTTCTTTGCTGCCGGCTCCCCGCAACTGGTTGCAATACTTCTTGAGATGAGCAATGGGGTCGTCGTGCCCATCATACTTCTCAAACTTTGGGGTTTTGAAACCCACGGGTAGGTGCACATGAGGGAACATGCATAGATCGGTATAGGAGACATTCTTCTGTCCGCTTAAACCTTGCATGTTTTTCAAACTCTGCTCGAGGCTCCTCATCCTTTTCGCCATCTCATCTTGTTCAGCAGCTTTGGGGTTTTGATCCTGCCCAGGTGCAAACTCGTATTGAGGTTGTTGTAGATGAGTGCTGGTGGTGAACCGAGTTGGTTCCAGTGAGACGGATGGTGCTTGGAATGTGAATGAGGATGAGTCAAAATTTTGCTTGTGTGTAGTAGGTTGTGCCACGATTGGACAGGGAGGTGCAGTGAATATGTTCGTAGCTACGTCCGTTGTTGACATTCGGGGATAAGAATCAGAGGGCGATCCAACAGAGAGGGCTGAAATGGCTGGGTACCCGAATGGGGTAGCTGGATAGCTTATGGGGACGTTGGAAGTCCCACTTGTCCTGGAGAACAACTCAGGGAACCCAGGGATTACACTCGGTGGCTCTTTTCTGTTATTCCAGTCATCCAACATTTCCAACATGCGGAGCCGTAGGATTCTGTTTTCCTCAGCAGTTGCTGACTCGGGCGTCAGGACGGCCGAGATTGAACTCTCCTCGGAAACAGGAATTGTCGGCAAAGGAATTTCTGAAGACATCTCTATGCTTCCCTTTGATCTTGTGAAGTAAGTGTGAATACTCCCTCTCGACTTAATGACGGGTAACTGAACACTTCCTTTCGACCTCGTGAAGTATGAATGTGAGGCCAGACTTCCACCGAACCAAACCACTTTTTTTTCTAAAAACCTGGTTCACTCAGCAGCAAGGTGGTTTGATTTGACAATTTGTAATAGGCGACGAACATTGAAGAAGATTAATTGTGTTCCCCCCAATGTATTCCACATGTATCACATGTGTATCCGTTGTGTATTCCATATGTATCCCGTGTATACCTATTTGTGTATACCTATTTGTGAGATACATGTATTACTGAGAAAATTTATAACTTGATATTAATTACAAATTTTGATCCAAACCAGTTCAAATCACCTTCAATCTTCCTCAATATTTTTAACAAATATACCACTAGGCAGCAAGCAAACGGTTAGTTTGAAACAAATAACAGATAGGTAATCGCACGTTGGGGCGTGATGCACCTATATAGTTAAGTGAATTTCTACATGTTTGCAACGAAGACATGCGTCATTCCGGCTTCTCTTTAGGCTTTCCTTTATTTATTATTATTATTTTTATTATTATATATTTTTTTTTTATTGTTATTTTCGTTATTTGCAGTTAAAATGTGACCGGATCCGATGAGAATTGCCTACGTATCACGATGCCACGTGAATCAGATCGTTACGTAGTTCAAAACAGATGAGTGTAAAAGAAGCACACATTTTATTACTGAAACAATCTATTACAAACTAACATTTTCGAAAAAAGAAAATAACAAGCCTTGAAATAAGTACATACTCAACAGACTAATACACCTTGATGCAAAAGACGGACATACTCGACATATGAATACATTAAGGTTCCGAGAATTGGTGCCCGCGGGGCATCGTTCGGCCTTGCCGCGGTCTTAGGTGTGAGGTCCCTTTCAAGTTGTTCCAGCTCATGCATGGTTTGCTTGACATAAACCATCACTGCCGAGAGAACGGTAATGTTGGTCATGTTTTCACATCGTAGACACCTTCTGATGATGGCATGGGCAATGGTCTTAATATTATCCCTGGTTTGCCTCTTTTCTTTGAGTAGGTGCTCTATTTGATCATTACGGGCTGTCATAATCCGAGAATCCTGGAGGCATTGATTTTTCCACTGCTGAATTTCTACTTCCATTTGGGCTAAGAGCTTGTGGCAATGTCTATTTTCAGCTCCAAGGGTTCGGGTTTGCTCAACCATTCTGTCCACCCTTTCCTTCAGATTGGCAATGGTTCGCTCGTGATCCCTTTCCAACTGCCGCAGGTGCCGGCTACGCTTTTCTATCCTTCTTGCCCAGTGTGCTTCGAGCCCTGCTATGGTATTTTCTGACTCACTCTGGCACTCCCTAATTTCCATCCTTAAACCTTTTATCAATCGTTCATCCGACCGGCTCCTTTGCTGGTTATCAGCATTTATCCTTATCTGTTTGATCTGGGCCCTGAGCGTCTCTTTTTCCTGAGTCAACCTGTTTTTTTCTCCCAGATCGGTAGCAACTTGCACGTTGTGCTCATATTTCAGACCTTCAACTTGTTGCTTCAATTTGCTGATTTCGGCTCGAAAGCCTCTTTCTTTTGCTAACCAATCCCACTGCTTTTGCGACGACTCGGCGAAATTCAGGATGTGAGATCTTTTAGCCGGCCTTTCGTGTTCAAGTTCTCTTCTGTACCATGCAAGGTAACCTGGCGCCATTTCACTTTTGGCTCGATCCTGCACATAAGTATCCGCTTTCAAATATTGGCATTCATTCCAGATCTGGCGGATTTCTACTTCAGGAAATTGCCCGTTAGGGCTTATCTCAATTGTTTGAGCACTAAGATCTTCCTCGTGTGGTACTATCTAGCATCTTCCGAGTTGTCTCAAGACTCGGCAGGGCGCGTAGGGTTGAATGCTCTTAAGTCTCATCAGTAGAAAGTGGGTTCTAGATGCTGGCATATACATGACCTCATCAACAGGCAACCATCCCAGTGTCCATTGTATTTGGCTGGCAGTGAGAGCCTGAAATAATGAAGTCCATGCCATAACTCCTTTGGGCAGACTGATCTTTTTGGTTCTTGTGTAAAAATCTTCTATGCAAGTTTTCTTCAAGGAACCATGGCTCAAAAACTCGGAACAATGGCAGAGATGTTCAGTCATCCATATTTGCAGCAGCAAGTTACACCCTTCGAAGAAATTCCCCCCAGCTTTGCAGGCTGTGAGAGCTCGAAAGATATCAGATACCGCCATAGGCGCGAGAGTACTATCACTCTGTGTGAGCAAAGTACTGACGACCTCGGATATTTTTAGATCAATATTTCCGTCTTTCCTTGGAAATACCAGAAGGCCCAAAAATGTTATCATTAAAGCCACCCGTCTGTGCTTATCCCACTTCTGACGACTACCTTTGTTGCATAGCTTGTTAATCGGATTGTTGAATCCTCCTACATGACCATACATGTCGTATATGAAGCATGGATTACAAAAACCGGCGGCCAAATCTGGGTTATGGACCGTCCTGGGTATTTTTAGTGAGTCTAGAGATCGATGCACCGTGACAGCTCTTGGGGCAACCAGGTATTTTTGCCTTAATGGAAGTTCAACATTTCCGATGTACCCAGCCACTTCCTCCAGAGTCGGGGTGAGTTCAAAATCAGAGAAGTGGAAACCATTGTGCGCTGGGTCCCAGTAGGGGACCAAAGCTCTTATGATATCTCCCCGAGGCTGGATTTCCAATAAACCCGTGAGACCTTTCAGATATTTCTTGACCTCATCTTGCCCTTCAGCACCTAGATCATTCCACCATAGCCGTAACTTGACAGGGATTTTAGTCATTATCGAAAAGTGTTCATTTTGCATTGTGCTCATCCTGCACATTTATTAAGGTGACTTTAAGCAAAAATGATTTGACTCAAAAAATATTTTGACTATATTTTTAAAAAGAAGATCCGATTTTCGAACACGGCCTTTCAGCACTTCGGGGATGAAGATTTTAAGGCTGTGAGGGGTCAACCGATCAAAAACTCTAAAAGACGACCGAAAGTGGCCGTTTATGCAAAAATCAGCCTTCCGTCGTCCCTTTCGGGAACATTCGGCTATTTTTGACAAACAATCACTTGATTTATTTATGACTCTTTTTAGTAATGAACCAACATGGGGAACACGGCCTTGCAGAGCCTCGGGGACGAGGATCTTACAGTCGTTGGGCAATTTGGTCAGAAGAATGAGAATGACCAATAATGGCCGTTTGTGCAAAGTCATCCTTCCGGCGTCTCTCTCGGGAACATTCGGCTATTCTCGACAAGTCTGCATCACCCGACTCATAAAAATTCTGACATTTTGGCTAATTTTGAAAAAGGGAAGTTGGACCCGATGGGGGTTGCCTACGTATCTCACACCATGTGAGAATCAAACCGGCGTAGTTCGGGCCGATCAGGCGTAGAGTAAATAAACTAAACCCCTTCTGAATACAACCTTTTAAAGAAAAGGAGAAAAATTTCTGAATTTTTTTTTTTTAAAAGAGATGAAGACTAAAGAAATATTTTTGAACTCTTTTTTTTTTTTACCTTTTTTTTGAAAAATCTTTTATGGAAGTATTTGGACTATTAGACTGAATTTATAAAAGAGATACTACAAAAGAAACAACATTTTTTTTTGAATTTTGAATTTTCCCTTCTTTTTTTTACTTTTAAATAAATATATATATTTTTTGTATTTTGAAAGTGATTAAAGGATTTTTTTATTTTATTTTAAATAAATCAAACTAAAAGACAAATTTTGTTTTCATTTTTTTTTAAAGAAAATTCCGGCAAGGTTTTGACACTACTTGGACATTGGTTTTATTTTTCCAAAAATAAGTAATTATCTCCCTACGCTGCTATTTTTCTTTCCTTTTTGAATTTTTTTTTAGAGACCGGTCAGCATGCAGAACTGAAGCAAATAAATGCGCAAAACAAACGGGATGCAGCAGGATGATCTTTTCATTTCAGGTTGCCTGTCCTAGACGGACCCAACCCCTGTGTTGAGTCCCCTATGTCAAATGCAACATGATGTAAATAAGCGTTCCTACTAGGGATCCGACATGAAGTTTCGTTATACTAGGTTTACAACCTGGGTATATGTTCTAGACTGTGTACCCGAACGGACAACTCGAGTCAAGGAGGGGGCTACGTACCAGGGACCCGCGAGATCGTCCGGCTTTGTAACTTGTCCGGCCTCTTTCTTATTTCAGGTATTGACACTAACAAAATAGGGAGTCTCGACCAGCGAGCTTCTCCCCGGAGGTAAGAAGAGAAGGGTGTCGGCACAGTTTATATACAGTTCAGATAATATCAAAGCAGTAAAAGACAACATTTAGCACGTTATGCCAAAACATGTAATAAATATCAGATAATAAAGCCGAATATAATAATTATTCTAAGCTCGAATTCTTGAACCCTGAACCAGTGGTTCTGGGTTTAATCCCCAGCAGAGTCGCCAGAGTTGTCACACCTCCTTTTTGCGCGCCCAGCCCCGAAGGGTAAAATGCGCGAGGGGGAGTTTTTCCATTTTAAGTGACAATATTCGAAATGGGATTATTTATTTAATTCAGAGTCACCACTTGGGAAAGGTTTGGCTTTTGGTGTCCCAAGTCACCGGTTTATCTTGAATCCCAAATCGAGGAAATTTTCGACTTTCCAAATGAAGTTTGCGAACTAGAAATTCTAAGTAAGGAATTCTGTTGACCCGAGGGAAGGTATTAGGCACCCTCGAATCCCGTGGTTCTAGCACGGTCGCTTAAATTGTTATAATGGCTAAATATCTGATTTAAATACATGTTGTGACTTATGTGCTTTTATTAAGTTTAAACCGCTTTTATTATTATCATTTATTTTTTATAGAATTGCAACGTCGTGAAAATGCATCTCGAACCACGTCACAATCAATGCACCCGTAGTTGTTAACACATTTCGACTCCGTTGAGATTTGAATTTGGGTCACATAAATGCGCACCCGAATTTAAGAATGTAATTTAATTAAGTCGCGCCTAAAGAGTCTAACGCGTTATTATCTTTGGGGAAGGCAGTGAAATTCACTAAACAGCCCATCCCAAGAAATTTAAATATTTATTACAACTAATTATTGAAGGCCCCATAATTTGTATTTATACTTGGTGAGGCTCGTCTCATTTTTTGAAAGGATAAACCTGCAACGACTACATTTTTCTATTATTTTTGTCTCTAAAAATGGAAGAAAGAAAATACATGCTAATTAAATTACATGCTTGGCCAACTTTGGATTCTTGTTAATTACCAGATTAATTATTTACAAGGTGGAATTGTTTCGTGCCTTATTCCGTGGGCGAACATGCTATTAATTTGCTAAAGAAAATTGCATACAAGATTAATAAAATTCTAAATTCACGCTACTCATTCTTTAAGTTGAATTCAAACTAACTCATTCAAGCGAAACCAATGGAATTAATTACTAGAAGATGCTACTAATGGGATTCGAACCTTGTCTTATAAATTGCCTAACGGAGTCCGATAAGGTTAACACTCAAAAGATTAAAATTGCGTTGCATTAGGCAAAGTTAAAAGTCCCCGCCCTATATGTACAAAACACAATGGGAGATGAAGTCTAATTGTCAATATACTAACTACTTGTGCATTCCACGAATTTCATAGCTATATCCTGTATACTACTAAACAAACTATATATCATAGTGTTAAACGAACTAAGTTTCAATTAAGCACAAACCAACTAATGCATTTTCCGTTGACTTATAACTTTAAAGAATCGTATATTCTACCAACACTTTACAAGACTTATAATTACAGAACCAAATGATTAAAATTCTTTGCTTCTTTCATTTCATATTCATTGTTACTACTACATCAGTGTGAAGTTCGAGCGTGTACCTGGATGTTGAAACGAAAACAAGAAGAAAGTAGAAGAGTCAGTAGCAGCAAAAGAGATGGCAGTAACAAAAATGGCAGCAGCAATAGCAGAGCAGAATAAACCCCAGTGAACAAACCAGAAATAACCCAATGAAATAGTACTCAACACCCAAACAAACAGAACCAGCAAACTCAGCTGAGACCCGGAAATACCAATATTTAATCAACAGGCAATGATAGGTGAATTCGAAACAACAATGGAATACAGTTTCTGATTTTCGGATACTTAAAGTAAAAGACCTGAGTTTCAACAGAAAGTAATAGCAGGTTAATGCTGATTTCAAAACAAAAGCAAGAGAAGAAGAGTTTTCAGCTTCCTTTCTTGGTTCTCGAATCTCTCTTTGGTTCTAAACTTGTTCTCCCTTTCCTTTCCCTCTAATCCCAAAATTATTTCCAAGTTGTTTTGTTTCTTTTGATCCTCTCTCTCTTTATACAAGTCTGCCCGTTTTCAAACTTAGTGCATGCCCGACCCCCCTCTTTTGAAAAATCAGAAATTTCCATTAATTCTGCCACTAAGATTGCCTTTTCCAATTAATCAGCCCCCATTTCCTTTTGTTCCCCATTAATGTATTAATTAACACCTCCATTATCAAAGCACTAACACTAAAATACTATCCTAACTGTTTCATTCCCAAGTTGCCCCTGAAAAACCCTTAATATTACTGCCCTAACCCAAAACCCTTAAGTGCTGGATACAGACTTTGATCAATGACCTATTCAAACCTACTCATTCACTAAACTGAAACCAACTAGTTACAATAGCTACAATCAATTCAAATCAGCTAGTAATTCAAAAATACTAAATCAGATGGCATTTAGAATGAAACCTAAGAGTTCAGGGCAACATATATTGAACTAGCTATAAATGGGAAAACAAACATATTTAAACTCAGCAAGACAAGATGGACTGAGAGCAACTTGACCAGCATATGCCCTAAACAGATTTGGAGTACAAAAGTAGGGAACAAACAGCAGAGTTTCAAAAAAAAAAGGGGGGGGGGGGTTCACTAAATCAGGCTGAACAAAACGAATCATAAGTTAAGCTCAATGAACTGAAAATGACCACAGGCTCAAATCTGGACTCAAATATTACCCAGGAAAACATGTTAACACATTATTCAGAACACAAACAAAGCATGAGGGGTCACATCCAAGAATGAATTAAACATCAGACTAATTCTCATGCTATTCTAACATTCAAACATATCGGACTAATCGATAACACATTACAGCGTACAACAAATGACAATAAACAGAAAAATGATAATAAAATTGGATCAAATAAAAAGGTCTGACGGGGCACAATGGGATCAATCAAACGAGGCTAAATTATAACCATCTAAACAACAATTAGACGTAACGCTAAGAACAAGAGAGGAGGAAAGGAGTACCTTAAACAAATACAAGACTAGACGAAACCAGGTTGAACACTTGACTCGACTCTTTTGAGGTCGAAGGGACCTTAATCGAGTGTTCTTGACTGAGAACACATCGACTAAGGTCCATTAGACACCCAAATTTCTCCCCTTCGGACTGGTTCCAGCTTTGGTTTTCTAGAGTTCTTGGTTTGATTTTAGGGTTCGAATGGTTCCAACCAGGTTCGAAAGGAAACCAGTGTGTCTTAGGTATAAGAGAGGTCAGAGGATGCCAGGGTGTGAGTTTAGGGTGGATTGGGGTAGTTTTAGGTTTTGCTTGAATCTTTGAATGAAAATTCGAGCGGTTCCATGAAGATTCGACCTAAACTACTACCAGATCCATAACGAGGATGGTTAAGAGAAACCACAATGTTGATTTGGAAGCCATCGGAGAAAGTTGGGTTTTCAGACCAAACTTTGATCGAAGATTCGAAATATTGGGGCCTGATTCAAGGGAAACTAACATCAGATCTGGAAAGAGGAGGTCGTGGGGAAGCTATGGTGATAAGATGGGGTCATTTGGACCACCGGAACTGCCGTGAGGCGATTTCCGGTGGGCGGTGCACGGTGGCTAACGGTGGAGGTTCATCTGGTCTCTAAAGCTTAGAGATGAAGGTGGAATGATGGGGTATGGCCTAGGGGGTGTGGGGGTGATGGGTTAGGCTTATATACGAGGGGAAAGATTAGATCCTGGCCGTTTGATCAATTGAGATCAATGGCCTGGATTAATTCATTTAAACAAACAGTGTCGTTTGGTCTCTTTGAGAGACTGGGTTCACCGAGTAACGTGGACCGGGTTGTGGAATCGGGTTTGGTCTAAATCCTGGGAGCCATTGGATCAGAAACAAACGAACGGCCCCGATCAAATTCAACCATACGGCGTCGTATGGTTTGTCTTTGAAAATAACTGACAGGGCACCATCAAACGATGTAGTATTTGCCCTATACTATGTCGTTTGATGGTCTTTGGGTTGACAGACCTGGGCCAGGTAAATGCTTTATTTTGGGCCTGATTTTTGTCAATTAAAATGGCCTAGTCCAATTTCCTTCCTATTTTTGTTCTTTTCTTCATTTTCACTAATTAATAAAACCAATTAAAATTAATTAAAATGCTCATTAATTCCTAATAAGTATTACCACATAATATTAAACAATAATTAGAAGTAATCTCACACAATTAAAAAAATGTGAAAGATGCCTATTTTTGTGATTTTCAATTTTTGTAAAACAAACTTAATTACTAACAATTGTAGGATTAAATCCTAAATGCAAATGCGACATATTTTTGTATTTTTCTTAATTTAACAAATAAACATGCACAGACAAATATAAATAATTATCCAAAAATGTCACAAAAATTCTCAAAATTGCACACCAAGGAAAATCATTTTATTTTGAATTTTTTGCGAGTGATTCTCATATAGGGCGAAAATCACGTGCTTACATGGGGCAGAAAATTTTCTCTCATTACAAAAATTTTCTTGAAATCAGATAGCCATTTGGGAAAAAGAGAAGATAACACAAGTTTTGAAGGAATTAAAATCCCCAGCAGTATACGAGAAGGGAGATACAAGTTTTAAAGAAAAGCAATCTTGGAAGAAGCAAGATAACCTAAAGTTTTAAAAGTAGTGGCCTTTGAATCAGTATCATCCCCACCATTGTTAAAAGGAGGAGAGCAACTGGTCTTATAGGAGGAAGCTAATTCCCCAGGAGTGTTATTCCCGGCAGATTTCAGGGAAGTGAAAGCACCAGCTTTAAAGGAAGTAGTCTTTGAAGAAGGAAAATGACATATTTGTGAATAAAATATCGGTGTTATCCCCAGCAGTTTTTAGAGGAATAAAACACCAGTTTTGAGGGAAGCAGTTGAAAGAAGATGATTCAAGTTAAAGGAGTCAGGAGCCCGCCTGGAGAATGGAGGTGTTGTATTTTTAAGGAATTGTTGAAGTCAGGAGCCCGCCTGGAGAATGGAGGCTGAAATTTTAAAGAAATCGTTGAAATCAGGAGCCCGCCTGGAGAATGGAGGTGTTAAAATTTAAGAAAGTTGTTGAAGTCAGGAGCCCGCCTGGAGAATGGGGATGTTAAAATTTTGAAAAAGTTGTTGAAGTCAGGAGCCCGCCTGGAGAATGGAGGTGTTACATTTTAAGAAATTGTTGAAGTCAGGAGCCCACCTGGAGAATGGAGGTGTTACATTTTAAGAAATTGTTGAAGTCAGGAGCCCTCCTGTAGAACGGAGGTTGTTATATTTTAAGTTGGAGAAGTCAGGAGCCCGCCTGTAGAATGGAGGTTGATAAATTTTAAGTTGGAGTCAGGAGCCCGCCTGGAGAATAGAGGTTGTTAAATTTTAAGTTGGAGTCAGGAGCCCGCCTGTAGAATGGAGATTGTTTATTTTAAAAAATTGAAGGAGTCAGGAGCCCGCCTGTAGAATGGAGGTTGATAAATTTTAAGTTGGAGTCAGGAGCCCGCCTGGAGAATAGAGGTTGTTAAATTTTAAGTTGGAGGCAGGAGCCCGCCTGGAGAATGGAGGTTGTTAAATTTTAAGTTGGAGTCAGGAGCCCGCCTGGAGAAGGGAGGTTGTTAAATTTTAAGAAGGAGTCAGTAGCCCGCCTGGAGAATGGAGGTTGTTAAATTTAAAGTTGGAGTCAGGAGCCCGCCTGTAGAATGGAGTTTGTTATATTTTTGAATTACTGTTGAAGTCAGGAGCCCGCCTGGAGAATGGAGGTTGTGTCATCTTTCAAAAGTCAAGTTGGAGTCAGGAGCCCACCTGCAGAACTAAGGAATACATTTCAAGATCAAATCAGAAGTCAGTAATGCGGAGGGTTACAAGAAAAATCCCCAGCATAACAAGCTTTAATGTAGGAAGCGGTGTCCCCAACAGATAGAACGAAATGATAAAACTTGTGTTCAGAAAAGCAAAAGGCCAGTGTCATCCCCAGCAGTTTTCGGAAGAAAAGCACCAGAGGAAACACAAGCCGACAAGAAAGCAAGGCAACCAGAGTGAGTGGAAGATAGATAAGATTTTGTAATTCCTAGTTTAGTCTAGCCTCTTGTTTTCTTTTGAGCACAGTGTAACCAGGAGATCGGTAAGCAGTAGTAACAACATGCAGTAGCAGTAACAACAAAATTGCAGTCCCATGGTAGTCCCAGCTACCAAAACTTCCCGAACTACATTAACCTGATTCTCTTATAGCCAGGGATATGTAGGAAACCTTTGAAGCAAAGGTTCGGTTAAACCTTTTCAAAAAATGCTTCACACGGAGTATTCCAATGGGCAAAAATCGCTCGTATCCGCTCGAAAACTCTTTGTGTTTTCGGACAAAGAGGGGCAGCTGTGAGCACGTGATTTTTGCTTCACGAAAACTACTCCAAAAGAAATCAAAAAATAAAACAAAATTTTCTTGGTGTACAATATTTAGGATTTGCGCGGCATTTTTGGATAATTATTTGTGTTTTTGTCTGTGAATGTTTATCCTGTTATATTTAATTGAAATAATAATAAATATGTGGCATGTGCACTTAGGATTTTTATTTCTTACAATTAGGAATTAATTAAACCATAATTTGGTTTTAAAAGAAGGAAAATCACAAAAAATATATAATTGTTGTAAGTTTGTCATTTAAATGTGCCATTGTGTGATTTTATTTTTAATTAAATATTTTAACTTGTGAGTTGTTTGTTGTTAAGGGTTAATTAATATTTTTGTAGATCAATTTTGTTTTACAATTTATTTCTAGAGTTGTTGTTAATTGTTAATTAAAAGAAGGAAAAGAAAAGATTTAAAATAATTAGCTGAGTTGGACTGGGCCAGCCCTAAATCAGGCCCAAAATGCAATGCAATGACCCAGTCCATTATGCCTGATCTCTCAGATAGACTAAACGACACCGTTTAGGAGTCTTCAATCTGAGCCGCTGATCGAACATATCAAACGGTCCAGTGCAGCCCTAGCTTGGTTTGAAACGACACTATATCAAGTGTTTAATCCGAGCCATACATTTTATTTGATCCAACGACCTCAAGGCCTCACCACGACCCGATCCACTTCACCCCCGGGCCAACCCATTCCCCAACTTAAACCGAACGACACCGTTTAGTTAAGTGAGTTGATCCAGGCCGTTGATCGTGCTTGATCCAACGGTCAAGATCAATTCCCCCCTCCACTATATAATCCTAATACCTACCCCAGCCCCCCAAACCAAAACACCCCACCTTTTCTTCCATGTTCATCGTCTCTCAACTCAGAGACGAACTAGGGCTAACCCTAGCCGCCACCTTACCCCGTCGCCTGAAACCCGGCGGCATCAATGCCGCTGGCCACCACCTTAACACCATAAGACCATCTGACCACCCCCGTTCCAAATATGTTACTCGTTTGGTTCGAATCTTCCCCCATCTTCTCGAATCTTCATTTGAAGATTCGAGCCAAACTGAAACCTACACCAACCAACCCCAAATTCATACCAGGCAACCCCCAGACCTCCCTCATACCATAAATAACTTTGGTCCCGTTCGAATTTGCCTAGAAACGTTCGAGCCCCAAATCGAACGTAAGAACCCTAGAAAACCAAAACACGGGCTTCGTCCGAAATTAAGAGGGATTTGGGTTTCTAACTGAACTTAGTCCAGTGTTCTCAGTTGAGAACACTCGATTAAGGTCTGTTTGACCTCAAAAAAATCCAAGTCCAAGTTGGTCCCAAGGTCGTCTGTTTCTGATCTTTGTCACTGAGGTATTTTTCCCTTCTTTTGTTCTATTTTTGTGTTTATATCTGTTTATTTGTTTCGTTTAAGTTTCACTGATTTTTCAATTTTCGTCGATTGATTCTATCCATCTTCAATGACCTTTTATTTGGTCGAATTCTTCTGTTCATTGATTAAGTATATGTTGTAAACTGTATAATCTATGTGATTGGTTTCGTCGATTAGTTGGTTGTATTACAACTCACTGTTTCTGTCAAATGCTACTCGAATCACATATGATTTTTTTCTGATTGATTGTCGATAATTGTTGTACATTATGGCCTGTATAATCGATTAATCAAGTGTCGTCAATTAATTTGCTTGAAAAATTAGAGAAAACATGATAGTAGTTCCTGGTTGTTTTCCAGTAGGTTTACCATTTCTTTTTGTCTTCTGTGTTAAATGTGTAATGAATTGAACCTGTTGTTTTCAGTCTTGTTTATTTTAACCAGATTACTCGTTTAGTTCATCATAGTTTAACTCATTGCCCTGATTAATACCATTTCGATTTTCTTCTGTTCTTCTGCCTTAAATCATTGTGTCTGAATAGGATTGTGAATTGGTTATAGCTGTTTAATCAGATTTAGTTTCAAATCTTTGTTAGCTGGAACAAATTTCAGAATTAAAAGTTTTAATACAGTTGAATAATTGTATTAGGGGCAGTAATATTAAGGGGTTTCAGGGGTGATTTGGGAATGAAACAGTTAGGATAATATTTTAATGTTAGTGTTTTGTTAGTGGGATATTAATTAATATGGTAATGGAGAACAAAAGGGAATGGGGGACTGAAAATAAGGAAAAGTTTTTCTTAGTGGGATTTAAAGTGAAAAATTCAGATTTTTAGTGGAAAAAGGGGGGTCGGGCAGTAAGTGGGAAAGGAGAGAGGGCTATATAAGGGGCCAGATTGAGGACTAAAAGAAAAAGGATTCAGAATTGAAAAAAAAAGGCTGAAAGAAAAAAAATTGAATTCAGAAAGCTGAAAAGTTGAAAAAGAATAGTCATTGTTTTCATTGCATCACTTAGAACTTGAAATAACTAGAACACTTCTTCTTTTGGCTTCTGCTCTATGCTTGGGACAGTTTGTAGTTGCTGGTTATTTTGTTGTTACACTGCTGTTGCAACTGCTATTGGTTACTACTGCTGCTGCTGACCCTCTTCTTCCTCTTCTTGTATGTCTATACCAGGTACATGTCCTGAATCTCAAATCATGTAGTTGTCCAGTTGGAATGAAATGAAATGGAAGTATAACTTCATTGGAAGCCTTGAGATCGTGCCTGATAGTTTGTATCATAGTTGATTGTAGTAATTTGGACTGTAATTAAAATTGTTTTACAATGATTTAGATTGGTTTGGACTGTTAAACCCATGGACTGTTCGGGACATTTGATTGTTTGTTAGACATGTGGCAGTTTAATTTCATTTAGTGTAGTTAAGTTTTGAAAATCAGAAGTTATTCAGAGCATAAAGCGATCTTGTGATTCACAGTCCTCACTCGTCTTAATAAATGGCAGCGTAATCCTGGAGTCACATTGTTTTGTATTTAGTAATGGTAATTGTGAGTTAGTGTAGAGCTGGACGTGTAATTTAACTGTTGGATTTGCTTATCACTAATTAGCCTAGAATAGTTCGTTGATTAACTCTGTTAAAAGACATAAGTTTAAAAATTGATTCTGGACTTGCATTTTTAGTTGATAATTGGATATTTGAATGATTGTGGATAATTAGTTAAGGTTAACTGTAACATGAGTTAGGAAGTATTATTAACTAGAAACTGAAGCAAAACTAGGCTGAACGTTATTAGCATAGAGTTAATGTAGAATTTCAAACTCAGCATGTTAAGTGCATCACGTGTATGTTAACACAAAATTAGACCCTGAATTATAACACGGATACAATAATGCTGGTGTTGATCTCGCCTCATGTTGCTAATGGGCCCAACTGAGCACAAGGTATGGCTCACGCTCTGCAATGGGAACTCAGATTGGGCAGCATGTTCTCAAGGCCCAACTCACTGGTTGGTTTCAATTCAGCAGGGATTGGACCAATTACTTGAGCCCAAAATTGCTAAAGGGTCCTTATTAATATGTTTTGTTTAAGTAACTCCAGTTATTTAGGGCCTCTTTTTATTTATTCTTAGGAACAAAAATATAGAAAATCGTAGTTGCTTTAGGTTCGTCCTGTAATTAATAAAATGAGACGAGCCTCTCAAAACAAAACACACAAACTGCGGGGTCCTCAATGGATAATTATTTTAAATGCTTAGATTTCGAGACAGGCCGCATAGCAAACTTTATGGCTTTTTCTCAAAATAACAACGCGTTAGTATCTTTAGGCGCGTATTTAATAATTTTATCTTCCTAAACCCGGGTGCACATTTATGTGACCCAAATCTAAATCTCAACAAAGTTGGAACGTATCGAAAATTGCGGGTACATTTATGTGGCGCAATTCGAGATGCATTCTCACGGCATTGAAATTCTTCGAATAAATAATAACAAAAGCGGTAAACAGTTAAAATTTGTACATAGGTTCATAATTGTATAAAAATCAGATAATTAAGCCGAATATGACAGTTGAGCGACCGTGCTAGAACCACGGAACTTGGGAATGCCTAACACCCTCTCCCCGGTTAACAGAATTCCTTATCCGGATTTCTGGTGCGCAGACTATTAAAACAGAGTC